>NC_088105.1:15731618-16371618 GCF_036370855.1 Dromaius novaehollandiae | reverse complement strand
CATGATGGTCCAGATTTGACTCCAAACTTAGGCAGGGTCTAAGCTGCTGATTACAGAAGGTCCAGATTTGACTCCAAACTTAGGCAGGGTCTAAGCTGCTGATTACAGAAGTTAGGAGTTACATATGCTCATGCATATATACAAGCGTGTATGCTTTTGTGTATACACAGTATTGTTATACAATTCTCAAAGCACTACTAGAAAGTTACTAAGCTAGATGGACTTTTGATCCAATCCCAGTATTTGGAAGCCTATTACTCTTTGAAAGTCAGTAAGATTTTGGCATCTAATTCATCCTCACACCTTCAAGTATGTACCCAAAACTGCCTATCAACATGATTGCTGCTGGATAGGAAGAGCTGGTAATTTAAAGATGTATAAATCTCAGTGGAAGCTTAAGGACATAATCAGATGCAACCCCCTTGCTACACAAAGGTGCAGTTTAAAACCCTTACTGATGCAGTAGTGGAAGCCAAGACGCTCAGTTTTGCCAAATGAATGCAACTTACAGGAAGTATTACATGCAGTCATATTTTTTCTTGAGTACTTCATATAATTAGCAAAGTACAGAAAACCTTACTGCATGCTCAGGGGTTTTTTTTCAGCTATTCATTACTTCTAATCGAACCTACCAAAATGCAGTCATTTAGCAACTGTCACACAAGTAAACAAGATTCACGAGAAACAGACTATATCCTGAACTTCACAGCAGCAGATTTCTTAGAGAATATAAAGAAGTAACATAAAAATAGGAATTGTTCTTCTTTATCTCAGTGATAGAGCTATGAAGCTTAGGAACAAAAAATTGCATGTCAATACTTTTTAACCATTTAGCTGAAGAATCCTACTAAAAATGTTCATCCGTGAAGGTACAGTCATCCATTTTATCAGACTTCTGCCTTTGATTTATCAGGTTCGGTAACAGGCCATGTTCTTCTCTGTTCAGATGCTAAAAAGCTCCAATTCTGTTCTTGAAGAGGTTCTGAAATTTGAGGTTTACTGTATCAGATTACCATTCATATTGTTCTGCTGCCTTCTATAATCCTTTTTACAGCGTCTAAGAATCACCAAACCCTGTATCTACAAAATGCTCTTGAAGTATAGTTTCTTTTCTGCAAAGTTGGAACACTATGACACAGATGTCAGGCACTTAATTCCAAATAGAAAGTGAACTTCTAAATAATCAAGTATAAGCCTAAACTACCTACTCAAGTTTCATTTAGTGCTACACCTTAAAATTGTTATGCAAATATTCTAGTATCCAGCAATACAATACAGTAATTTTTAGATGAGTATTCCACCAAATAAATGCCTAAACACAAAGATTTTTTTTTGGCCAGGCTGCAAGATCCCTAAGTCTGGCTGCAAAGTTTAGGTCCAACGTCTCAATGGATTACAGAGACTCTTTTTCGTAAAATTAACTGCTATATATCCTATTGTACAGTTTAAATAGGAAATGTTATTTCCAAATTAATTGGGACTGAGCCACTATACTATCTGGCTAAACATTTTCATGTTCCTCATTAACAATTTTTAGTGGTTAGGCTAATTTTTCCTACGGATTAGAAGAAATATATACAAGATATTGCCCAAGAGAATTGAAGAGTTTCACAGGTTCAACCAACTCTCTAACACACAATTCCTCCTGAACCATTATCTCACCTCTTGCTCATACTCTGCTGTGTTTTCTATTCCAGTTCCTGCTTTTCCTAAAACCATCAGAAACCAGGTACAGTAACCATCATAATGGCTTCGAACAGTAAGCAACATTCAACTTGTATTTATAAGAATTTTTTTACTGCAAAAATGTCTTAATTTGCTTTCATTATTTATTTTCAGCACAAATATGCTCCATAAGTAAAGGAAATCCATAAGAATTAAAGTGAATAAGCTAGCTCGAAGGAAAGATAAGTGGAGTTAATAAGATGAAAACATCACTGAGAGACCTTATTCTAATTACTCTGGCAATATGACTATCAGAGTATGCTTGCTCCCCTTTGCTCTGTATGCCTTGAAATGCAAAATAGTCAATATTCTGACATAAGACCAGCTCAGAACCATAAATCCAAACCTTAAGTGTCAAGAAAAGAAAGGAAAAAATATTAATAATAAAAAAATTGTGCTTAGTGTAGTTTACACAGTAATTTATTTTTAAAAAAAAAAGCACAGATTTTTTTTTAAATGGTTGCTAGTTAACCAAAGTTGAGAACAAACACTCATTTCTTCTTTTGTAGGAGTGTCTTGTTGATTAGAGTACAATTGCTTCTAGGTCTGCTCTTAAGTTACTGCAAAGAAAATAGAGTATCTGCAAGTAACATGAAAATGAGCCAGATTACTTGGAACATTAAGATGAGAAGCATATTTTACTAATATTAATTCATAAACTGAATGCATAAGTTAAAGCAATGGTCCTAAATTGAAGCTGTCCTCAAAAAGTCAATTCTGTGCATCAGAAACTGATATTCAAATGCTCTTCAGAGTATTTGAGAGATGAGAAAAATATGACACCTGTTTGCAGTCAGCAAACAAAACAGGAAGTTTTCCCGGAAATAAAGAAGCCTTGAACGACTGTGTTCCGATTCTATTTCATCAAAAAAGACAGATCTATAACAATAGTGGTGACCCTTTAAATAATTCATAACATGAATTTTCAGTTCTCTTTTTTTGTTTTGAAATTACATATTTATTTTCTCAAAACATTTGTATGCATAGGTACATATTCATCTTAAATTTGCAGTTGTTTTGCACTGGTATAAATTATTGTTAAATCCAGGTTATCATCATCATAATGCTCCAATACAAACACTGGAGCTAGAGAAAGCCAATTATTATCAACTTATTGATTACATAAGCTTTCACCTTTATTTTTGTAAAATAAAGACCACAAATTGCCCTATCACTTATGCTGTTAACAAGAAAATAACAAAATTAGGTGCTAGATTTAAATAACTGTCCAGCTTTTAGTTTGGGATGGTCATCAAAGCAAATATTGCAGGGCACTCTTCCAAAGGATCTTAAACTCCTTTCAAAGAATTATCTTCTGAAAAATGTTAAAAAGCAATATCCCAATACACTCTGCCATCAGATAATCTTCATCTGTTGTTTCACTCCATCAACATACACCCAAAGATTAAATTTCTCATGCATCTTCTTTTTAAGAAAACTACAGAAACTGGGAATTTCTCTGGCCCAGTTTCAACATGGAATGGCTCTAATTCACATAGTATCACCACCGGGAGGTGGAAGAACAGAAGGTTGAAAGAAACAGGCTGAAATAAACAGGGTAACTCCAATATAATTTTGAAGCACATAGTGTCTAACAGCTCACCATCTCTCAGGAAATCTGCCTTCATTTTTTGCACCTCACTCCAACCCCTCCCAGTTGGGGAAGCAGTAGGAGGCAAAAAAAAGGACAGTATTTCATTTATTTTTTAGGTAAGGGGCTGTTATTCACTGAATTTCAAGATCACAAAAATGCATTATATCTCTTTAAAGCTTCTCTTCCCACAGGAATTAATGTCTTCTATCTTATCTCTTTCTATCTAAGAAACACTAGCACCTACTCTTCAGTAACTGTTTAAAAAAAAGAAAAATTTACCTGTGGCTGAAACGGTGGAGCTGTAGGTCCCTGCATGCCTTGTGACTGTTCATCCATTCTATCACATAAAAGCGCCCTTTGTGTTCTGAGAAAGGAAATATAAGCAATCGTTACACTGTAATTCAGTTTGTATTTATGATCAGCGTACAACAGCAAAGAAATTGAAGAGCTGCTCTTTCAAATACACTTATTAATTCCCATTTGCATGCTTGAGCTTAAACACATTAAACTACCTCAGCCCTGTATTGTTTGGGGAAGGAAAATTTCCAGGTTTTAACTGTTTTATAAGACAAAATAAATCACTAGATACATGTATGAACTTACGAGTAACAGGGCCACTTGCCTGGCTCAAGTCTTACAAGCATTTGGCATACCTCCATCCGATAAAAGCTGCGTCACCCCATTAGTCTCCATAAGCACCAGCCACTTGGTCAGCTACGTAAGCAGCTGCTGGCCAATACCTTTAGGCTTAAGGGCAGAATGGGAGATGGCCAGTCAGCAGCAGCTACAACTGCTGCATGCAAGTTACTACTAACGTTGTATTAATTTATTTGCTGATTTCTAGGGAGTATGCAAGACTAGTCTTGTCTAGATACAGAAAAACTACACGTGTACATTCACTATGTTCCAAAAGCTAGCTAAGGGGCCTTACACATATCGTATTAGGGACACAGGTTTCTATTCCCAACTATAAAACCTCTCCTATCCCATCAATAAAATGGAAGGAATATGCTTGCCAAGCTCCCAAGATAGCAATACAAGGATTTGATCCATAATAATGGCTGCACAACATGAAGAATCATTATTAGGAAGGACAGGAGAGAAAGATGCCGATGCTCATGAGGTTGTATTTTTTTGGAGCTAAGTGAATCCTTTCTTAGGCTAAATGATATTTTGTTGAGGGGAAGCAGGTGCAGCACTCCGTTTTCTTGGTGCTTACTGGCCAGACTGTATGAAGACAACAAGAATTTCACCAGCAGCCTTGGCACACGAACAACAAAGTGAAGTTTTGCCTAAGCAAGGGGCAAGCCCTGGAGGACTTCTTCAGCACACGAACAAACACGGACCGTCTCTACCCAGTACTTGGTCAAAGCTGGCAAGGTTTTCAGGGAAAGGAGAGACATCTCTTGTCCAGCTCCAAATCATGATAGCTCTAGAGATGGTTTGAATTGAGAAAAAAAAATTCCTGATAACTCTTAATTTTTAAAATTAGGAAATTTTCTGTGATAGTTTTACTCTGCTAAATAGCTACGCTACTTTCTCCAAGACACACAAAAATGGAGGGGGGAGAACATAAGCATGGAAGATTTCTGCTAAAACGTTTACAATTAAAGAACAGTATATGGAGTCTTGCAATAAAAAGAAGCAAGAAATTGGAGATCCAGGCATCAGCTTTAGTATAAAGCACATTCTCTCTCTGTGGGACATAATGATGTTTCATTTTTGGATTTCTTGTTTCCAAAAAAAATCTACATATTTCAAATACTGCAAACATGTCTTTCTACACACAGACCTACTTATATGTTTCAGAAACCTTTTTTCAGAAAGTGTACAAAAAAATTTTGAACTAGGTTTTAATATACATTCAGCATGAAAGCATACAACTTACTGTATCTGTTAAAACACATTACAAAATCTTCCTGATAGTTCTTTTAGACAAGACTAAAGAGGTTAGAAATAATTGATAATAAAAAATAATAAACCTTAGAAAAATATTTTTAAAGCCCGTTCTGAAATATTTTAAGAATTCTAACAAATAAATGTATTCACAGTAATGCTGTCATCCTTACAGCATCACTATGTTAACATGACTAATTGATAAAATAATCACAAAGCAGCCTTATAAAGTTCATCAATGTATTGTCCTAATACATAAACAGTGGGGTGGATTTAAAAAATGATAACAAAGTTCTGATTTGTTTTCATCCCCCATTTAAAGAAGTTAGCCCATGCTATTCTAGCATCACAAATAATCCATAACACCAAACCACAGACATCTTCCTGGGTGGCTAAGGATCTCAACTTTTTTTTCCTCCCATTCTTACTATTTCTATATAAAGCATGCAGTTTGGGACTTTCTGTTGTTCTGTTTAATTATTAGTTCCAATTAATCAGAAGAGATCTGAAAAAGTAATTTCAGGCAGACCAAGAGAAGTAATAAGGTATCAAACTAAGATTGGGGGGGTGGGGGGGCGGAACCCATATAATCTGTTAATGCAGAGGTCTTTACCAGCCACCTACAGATTTTCACCATAGCTCCGACATCCTTCCAAGAGAGCAATAAGAAATTAAGTTTTCTAAGAATGCAGGAATGAAGGTGGTGAGAAAGGTGAAAAACAGCTGGCAGATGTGTTTCAAAACACCTGCTAGTCGATCTTCTAGCCAGCCTCAAAATGCCAATATTGACAACTTCTTGCATGTCCCGTAACGTCTTCCATTAAAATCTCTCTGCCAAAGGCAAGAAATCATAACAGAACAGCATCAGCCACTGAAAACTAGACTGTTGTCACAAGAGCGCACCTAAATTCTCCAGTTAGGTCCACTGAGGTTTAGACAGTTGCGACTGCTTCACACAAATCCTGGGAGAGGAATCCATGAGGAGTTTAAGGAATTTTCTTCTATTAATTTCTGAAGATCCTTTTATCACCTGTCATGAATCCAAGAACGCTTTTCTGAAGTGTTACTATCGAATAGAAGATTATCATTTATAAGAATTTTAATCTTTTTGATCCTATTAATATTTCTACTGAAACTTTTGTAGTATGCTTTTCCTGTGCGTTTTACTAACGGTTTACGTATTAGAGAATACCGACCATGCAGTGCACCAACAGAGAGTTCTTATGGCTCACAACCACTTGACTCTGAGCCCCCGGGGAGAAAAAGTAAATGCAAAATTCCTTTATTCTCTATCAGAGATTTATCCAAGATCAATGAGATCTAAGCCAAGGTGTTTAGACGACATATCTTGATTCAGCTCAGCAACTATGCAGTTCCCTCTTATTCTCTGGTGTCCCCAATATACCAAAGGCATTGACCAGAAGTGTTTGGGGATTTGTGCGGGCGGGGGGGGGGGGAATGCAATATCACCATCATGGCTAGCAGCTCCATCCTTAGTGGCTTGCTTATATAATAAAATAAATCAAATTAAAAAGAGAACCATTATTTTGTACCATAGGAAACATGGAAGATTTAGTAACTTGGGGGGGGGGGGGGGGAGTGCTTTGCAGAGATTGCTATTTTTTAATCCATGTATGTAAGTTCCTTTTCTTTTTCTTTTTTTTCCTTTTTTTCTTTTGTCTTTGAAGACTATATGATAGATTTAGAGTAATCTGGCATTTTGATCATACAAAATACCAAGGATGCAAAAATCAATTTTTTTGCATTGTTTATCAACATAGCAAGAATTACACTTTGCTGCTTGAAGACTGATTTCACAGTGAGGGATGCCTTTCACCTTGTTGATGATAAACTCCAGAGGTCAAAATATAGTGGTATGGTATTTACCATCTTGGAAATTAAATTCAGACAACAATTACTACTTTTCCATAGAGAGCTTTACCAAAAAGGCATTACTTGTTTAAAACTGAAAAGCAAATACAAAACAAGTTTATAGACATATCTATCTTCCATCTTTTAGAAAAACTAATGCAACGACCTTCTTCCCTAAGTTCACCACCATGCTTGAGATACATATGGATACCGATATATCAATGTTTATGGAGAACAGACAACAGATAAAGTGAAAGCCAAGGCAACTATACCACCTGCACCCAAAATTTCCAAATGCCAAAACTAATTTTTAAAAGACTAACGTTTTTAAAAGCCCTTACACCAATCATCTAGAAGGTAAAAGTTCCTTGCTTTCACCACAGCACTTGTAAAGACATGAACAATGAAAGTCTTTTATAACTGAATCTCTTATCTCACAAAGAAGATTTTTGATCATTTTGAAGATTAAAATGATTTTGATTCTGACTCATCCATACACAACAACGACGGCTGGTCAAGGGAACACAAGCATATACACTGTATCTTCTACTTCACTTACCATAACTAACATTTTACAGGTATGAGAAGATTTTTAGTTTACTACTACTGCTTTGAATCCTTGTCTTTTCAGCTGATAAAAACAGTAGGTGCCATGCCACATAAAGCATGCAGCAGCTGGGGATACAACAACAGGGCCAGTTTTCCATTTGAAATTGCAGTTGCATAGCTACTCCCTTAATTGACACTATTTACTCCATGTATTGAGTCCACAAGACACCAAAGGCAGAAGAGTCCTCAGCAGTAAGTTAGATTATCAAACAGCCACTGCCTGAACTGGGTATAACACGTTTTTCTTTTTTCCCTATACAGGCCTTGCTGTCATTATTCACTTCTTAGTGGCATGTATCAAAGCTCTCATATCTACCAGAAATACATCTAAAGATCATGCAAAGATACAAACTAGACCAAAATACAATTGCTCATTTATATGCCCCCACAGAAAGCTCACAGAAAGTTCATCTCCCATAATCAGCTTTTTCTTATTTTTTTTATTAAAAGTCTAGAAATCCAGAGATTTCCACCCGAAATGTATATAACCCCAGTGCATGGGACACTGTATTGGTGCATGTCACTACATACAGCTTAATAAAGAGACTCATACCCATGGCAGGGAAACCTGAATAAGACTAAAAAGAACAAGTTTTCAGTGGAAAACAGCGTAGGTAAGACAAAAGGGGAGACTAAGACAGAAATGCTATTTTAAAAATATCCTGAAGTTCCCAAGACATTCAACTAAAAACAGCAGCAAAATATTAGTTGCAGTAGCAAAAAGGAATAAATATGTCTAACCATCTTCTTCAGTTGTGAGAAACACCCCAAGCCTAAAGAACTGGCCTTCTACAGTAAACCAAAACCTTTGGGTTTCCACTGGCCTTCTAAAGAAGCAGTGGCACAATCCGTGACTCTGTTAGTGCAACAGAAGCGTAAGACTTGCTCTTGAACAGAAACCAGAAGTCAGCACTGATACTGCACTGGAATGTATTTTAAAATAAGATTTTTAAATTAAAAAAAAAAAAAAGACACTTGGGAACAACTGGAGTCCTTGTGATTTTTTATCTGCCTTGCAACTAAATCTTTATCAAAACATGATCAAATTAGCTCAGGAGAAAAAGCTTAAATAGACTGCCTGATCACATGAAGTATGCTTTTTAAACTCCCTGGTGGCATAGCCCACAAAACCCATAAACCATACACACTGAAATATGTTTCACGGAATTCAGGTAATGAAGTTATTGTTTTAACAGATGGCAGTTCTAGAAGAACACAAAAAATACAGTGCTCTCCTGTAGAAAGCATCGTTAATAGTCTCAACAATACATGGTTTCCATTAGCTACATGCTGTATGTTATTATCTCTTAACTTTGAACCTTAACTGAGGACATTCAATACTTAATGTCAAAGAAGAAATAACAGCTGTACCAAAAAAAAAGAACGTATTCACTTAAAAGAATATTCAGTGTTAAAATTGTACTGAGAACCTGAGTCTTAAATAGGTTTTTTTTTTTCCCCTACATAGTATAGATTTATGCACTCCACCTAATTGCTAACACAAAGGAGCTCAAAGTTATACCGTTCACCATGTGCTGAATCAAGCACATGGTCACTTTGGTTGCTTTTCAAAAAGGACAGAATGTACTATGTTTACTCCTGGATTATACTGTCAATTAAGGCAGGTATTTTTAGCTTTTACTACAACTATTACACTATTTCAGTTAGGTTAGGTCTGAGGCCCTCTAAAAACAATCATTCATTTAACAGCCTACGTACTCCTTACTTTCTGGTGTCAACAAGTTCAGTTCCTTAATATCGAACAAGCATTTTAATTGACAGGTTTTAGATTCCTTAACTTTCAACTATTTTTACCAATTATGTTCAAAGATATAGAATTCCCATCTCAGCTACATCATCTTCAGCTGAAAAATATATATATACACACACACTACTCTCAATAATACATGCTACAGAAATATTCCTATTTGCTTATATCACAATGCTGATGCTCATCTAACTGAGAGCTCAGTTTAAACCCAGGCAGAACATTCAAATATTCACCCTGGTTGAAATTTAAAAAAACGTGCTCTGGAAACAACAGTTTACATAATTATATGTTAACTTTCCCGGTTTGGATATTTAATTATCTGACTCGCTACGCTGCTGTTAATCAGTGCAGTTTATCTCGAGGAGTCCAACTTTGCCAGGCCGACTCGTTTGGCTCGTGGAGCCGCGCTGACACGACAGCAGCTCTCAGGTGCGAGTTCAAAGCCACATACCTTCTGGGAGGGGACAAACCTCCGACCCTTTATTCCTCTGCTAGCACAGCAATAACAGCTTGGCCTTTAAGCTTGATGGGAGCAGGATAAGAAACATATCCTACTGTTTTGTAAGACACAGAGCCTTAACAGTCATTCTTCACCTAAGGAAAAGGCGGCTGTGTGGAGGGACCGTCCTGCTGGTCAAACCTGGCCCACGCTGTCAGGTCAGCAACACCGACCGGCCTCTCCCGTCCCCGTTTAACGCTGACGGCACGCAGGCAGGAGCCAGCCTGAATTCCCAAAACGACCTTCAGAGTTGCAGCCTTCTGTCTCAGCAGGCACTTGGGGAAGGTCTGGGGCGAGGCAGCAGAAGGTAGGCAGCTGCAAAACGAGTATTATGAGTTTACTGCGCATGGTATGTTAAACAGTACAGCTACATGTTTTTCAAGGAAATAGGAAGTCAGAAGTAATGTACTGTACAAAAAGCAAAGTAACCTGAGATCAAACTTTAGGGTAATTCTTTAAAAACTAGTTTTTCCTAGTGTTTTGTACAAAATACTGAACAGGATAAATAAATATGGTTTTACATCATATTAGAAACGTTTTACTTGCAAAGTGAAAGTCATTTCAGTTTCATAGCTAGCTAGTATTTTTAGTGCAAAGACTTAGAAAAACTTCGGAAACAGCAGCAGCAACAGCCTATATGAGATATCTTAAAAGCAGCTCTAAACAATCCTAAGATACTGACATGCCCAAAATTTTTATATACTTGCTGTGTCAGAGTATCCCAAAGAAAGCACTTTGCAAGAAGAACAATAAACCTAACTGCTTAGCTAAAAATCAGCTCTTGCTTCCATGGTTTTGTTGATTTTTTTTTCCCCAAATGGAAGCAAAGATGAAATTCAACTAGGTTGCAGTTTAAGTGCTAAAAACACACTTCAACGAGTTATTCATTCACCTTCATACCACTGGGGTTCAAAAACTTTGTACTTGACATGGATATATTTAACTTGAGTGGCAAGAGAGTGACTAGAAAATAAGTTTCCTAATAACTGGAATGGTAGCTCAGGACAAACACAGTATCTTTCCAGTAAATTATTACTCACTAACATAGATTATTAAAATGAAGTCTGGTTTAACACCTATACATTACTATGCCATCCATTCATAAAATTACACACCCAGCTTCAAGACAGCATTAGAAATGATGAAATACCCAAAACACTTGTAAATATTTACAAGTAACAGCCAAACAATCAATGCTGCTCCACTAAACATTACAAGCCACAGCTGGTCATGCTCAATGTTTACAAAAAGCCAAAAGCATCTCCTGCTTCCTGCTCTCCAACTCCTGGGGAGCAGCCCAACCTTGCAACACGCCGCGTAGCACGACGGATACCCTCATCTAGATTCACACCTAACACAACACTCCCTTTTCTGAAGCAGAAGGCCCAGTGCTGCTTCCGCTGGACAAAAAGGAGCTTCAATATTAATTTCAGTACAAGAAGGATCAACTGAAATACCATAAAACGGCAGTGCCTTGAGTTTACTTCCACAGATTGACCCAAAGGAATTAGTAGACAGCAGTAAAAAAAATAAACAACCAACCAACCTATGGGGCTGCCAACTACGCACCTCCGTCGTCCCCGTGAAGGGATTCGAACCTCGCCCTCAGGCCAGGCCCCACCTGCTGCGCTCTCCCTCTAGCTTTCTATCCCTCTTCCTTATAACCAGTCACTTAAAAGGAAAATTTTACCTTAAAGTAAGTATCATGGATTAGACTAAGACACAGAATTACAAGATTTCGTATTGATGCATGCATTCCTGCAAGAGATTTGGTAAAGTTGCCTTTCAGTCCCAAAACCAAATATATTAATATGTATTTGCTTCATGAATTTATGTCTAGTATTTTAGATTTTATTTTCAATAAATTGATTGAAAGCCATTTGAAGATTAAATATCACAGAACAACCATATGAGAAGAATAACTCACCTACTATTAGCACAGCAGCTCTACTTATGATTACTATATTTACAAATGCTGTCCCATATAGTTAATACATGCATATAAAAATTGTTTTCCTGCTGTAAAATATGCTATCCATCTAAAAGAAAGGGTATTATGAAGTTAGCAGACTTTGGAAAGCAAAGTTAACTGCATGTGCCAAATTATTTGTATAAGTGGGGCAAAGACCTACACCAACGCCCCAAACAAAACAGTGGAAAAGGAGATGAACACAAAATACACAGCAATTAGAGAAGAACTCCACTTGCTCCATTTTCTTTAAGATATATGAAATAAACACAACTTTGTGAGCAAACATCAGGACGGAAAAGTGTTTTTGGACTCTTACTTTTCAGAGCTGCTAACAAGTACTGAAACCCAAAATACTTACAGGGCAAGAGTCAGCACACAAAAAAGGCAATTTATTCAGTACAAAGCTAAGTTTTGCCAACAACACATCGTATGGGGAAAGCAGAAATGGGAAACAATAAATGGAAGGAGAAGAATGGGAAAAAATGGGAAGAAAAATTAAGACATGATTTGGAAACCCTTAAAATCCCCAGATCTCCCCATTCTAGAATGTGCAGAGAGGGAAGATAGGACCTTTCCCTAAATAAGGAGTGGTTTTGAAAGCATCTGCAGAAATAAGTCATTCACAAAGAAATGCTGAAGAGATCAACTGAATGTGTAACCAGCTCGGTTTTACTCAAGAGCTAAAAGACAATGCAGGAAAAATTAAGAGGCCGGAACCATCGTCAGACAAGTTGCATTACTGCTAGGCACAGGTAGAAAAAGCATCCAGTTTTGATGGTTCTCTGCATGAGACTGTGCCACAGCCACGGCTGACAAGCTATAGATGAGGAAGTGGAAAAGACCACACAGTGAATGATAAATGCCATTAAGTCTTCACTGAAATAGCCAAATCTCTTAGAAACCAAGCGTGAGACACCTTGCAGTATCATACTCCAAGTCTTAGATGCACATCTGCAACCTGAACAGATACATCTATAGTCCGTAATTTTTAAAACCTGAGCTTTTCCAAAGATGAGTTGAAAGTACCAGACAGAATGAGAAGAGGACTCCAGCCACACTTAACAAGCTTTTTATGAGCCTCTGACCAGCATTATCCTTCAACCCTGAGCCACGCACAGTGGCAGCAAGGACTCCACAATCCTTGGGCACACAAGCAGACCACCCCAGGACACAGCAGCAGTAAGCACACACTGCCTCGGGCCAGAGCGGGGGCTATACACAGGTTCACAGCTGGTTTTATATTTTACATTAAAGCACCACTGGCTAAAACACGCGAGATCCACTCCTCTTCTCGGAGTGCCCTTCACGTCCAGCACTGTGTGCGCAGGCTGCTCACCGCTCCTGCTCTGAAGGCCTCATTATCTCCGTGAGCTTTACAAGCAGCCCATGTACCTAACGTAATTCTGAATTTCACTCAGGGCAAGTACTGGAACTTCACTGCAGCAAAGACAACTCCTTTTTTGGATCTGCTCTCAGATGAGGAAGAAAAGGGCACGGAAGGAAAGCCTCTACAGAGCAGAATGCCATGCATTTTCCCACCACTATTTTTTTCTTGTTTTAGAGTGAACTTTGTGTTCACCTGTGATATTTTTGCCTTCTAGTTTCCAAGGAATCAACAGTTCTGCAAACTTTATATACTGACAGTAGAAGATTAAAATGAGAAGAACAGATTTATCACCACTTTGCAGCACCTACCTCAAACTTCTTCCAAAGATTTTAGTAAGTATCTAATCTACAGGCTTTACGTATGGTTCTTACAGCATTTTAAAGTGATTAAGCAAGTCCAACATAAATCTAACTGTTAAATAAGACAGCAATGACTTTGTTATAAATAATTTTCAATCATCCCAAACAGATTAAAGCAGAAGCTTGAATGCAAGTTCCTGAATGCCAGATGATGCAACAGCCAAATAAAATTCTCTCCTATAAAAAAGGGAGAAGTTGCTAATGTCATAAAATTAACTATGTACCTGTTTAATCAGTTTTTAAAAATGTTTTGACTGTTTTCTTACAAATTACTGTTTTAATATCTTGTTTAAAACTCTGTAACAAAAAAAAAATCCATTATATAAGCCTATATGCTTTGTTTACACAACGTGTGATAAGGGCACTTGAAGTATACTCCGCAATTTGTAGCTACAGAAATCACGTGACTCAACCAGTTATGTTTTACATTCAAGAGACAGACACTGCACTATCTTCACCAGAGAAATAACTCATTCTAATAGTATTGCTTCTCTTCAGCTTTTGTAACTAACCTGACAGAAAAAATCCTTTTAATATTTTATTAAAAAGGAAACAGGTAAAGATGCTATGCTTCACTTGAGGGCTGAGTGTAAATCAGGCTACTTCCCATGTGGCCAAGGGGTTTCAAACTGATGTAAAGAAAATGGATATTAGCACTCTAAGGCTGCCCTCATCATCACTCAGGCATTTTGATCAGTTCTTTTCAGCTGGCCACATCTCTGCTGCAAAGCACATGGAATGCAGCTAAACTGACCAGCTTTTCTGGCAATTAATCAGCCAGATGACTCCTACGACTACCCACAGTATTTAACCTGTGCTAGATAATTCCCCACTCCAAAATCACTCCTAAACACTCTTCCTCTGGAATGAGGAGGGATTTCTGGATAAGCCCCAAGCAATCAAAGGATTTCCTCAGAGGTACAGGAGAAATTACTGCAGTTTGACTTGTCCCAGAAGACTTCTCAACTCATCCATACAGCACAGATGTTTGGAGCAACGTCAAACTTTGTAAGGCAACGAGGCACTCACTGATGCCGATACAACTGAATGCAGTGCTATATCCTGCATTCACGATAGTGCTAGGTTTACTGAACATGCATCGCTTGTACGCATGGCCAGACTGTCTCACCAAATTGTCTCACTGAACAAATGTACTGGACTGACTACACTGAGCTCAACGCTAGTGCACAAAAAAAGCACAGGTGGGCTGTATTGCTCTGACAATTCAGGAGACAACATTCATGGTAAAGTGAGTCCTGTTGTGCAGTATTTTGACTGTCTTCTGGAATATTTTCAATCAAGTTTCTCACAGGCCCGCACACATTCAGATGAAAAAATTCTGAAATGTTAGATTTTTTTCTTCCCTGGAAACAATTTCCATGGGCAGGACGAGATGCCATTTAACCCTTACAGACCCTGAAAGGCACTAAATCACTCACAGAAGTTATTTATTTGGCTAAAATTCCTTGGCCTTTATTGTTTTATTTGGTTTTTAATACTTCAGTGACTAATTAGTATGTTAGATACAGGATATCTACAACAGAGTCAACATCTCTACCCTTCAGTTAAAAACCTCTATGCGCACATTGAGAAGTCATCCACCCAAAACACAAGATATCTCTAGATACAACATCCTGATATTCTGAAATTAAAGAACAAGTGTTCTTAATATAGTCTTTCTTCAGTATCAAAAAGAAAAAAATGGGAGGGCTGTAAGCTCTTGCTTTAAAGCTGTCTGAGAGTACTTTTAAGTTTCTCTCCCCCCCCCCACAACACAAAACAGTTTTCCTACCTCCGCTTAAGCTTCTCACAGCCCATGAGCTAATGACTGTCTTCATTTTAACCACCTCAGGCCTGAGTCCAAGACTTCAAGTACAGAGGCTCCTACCCGTGCTACACAGCACTGCGACACTGAATTGTGTCCAAGGCAGCACTGAAAATATATTATTTCAAAATTCCATTTTTCCCCAAGTTAGTGAGGCTGCAAATATCCACCTGACACCAAAACCTCCAAAGTTTCTGTCTTATGGAATACCACAGTCACTGTAATTTCTCCATCTCAAGCCTGCAATATGACTTTACACTGGAAGTGCATTCAACACATGTGGTAAAATGACTGTGTAAGCATGATCTTTTCTGAGAAGCGATGCTGCCTCTGCCATCTGAGAAAGTGGTGCTGTCACCTCACAGGTGACAAAGTTTACTGCTCAGCTGGTACAGAAAGGGAGAGGCTTAAGAAACAGCTTTTTCAACATCAAGAACCGACTGCTGGAGCGAGTTACTGCCCACACACCTCTACAGCTTTTACCAGAAACACGCTGACCATCCCAGGCAGCTGTCCCGTTCAGGAAAGCCTGTTCTCCACGCAACGCAAAACCAGATCACCCCGAGGGACGACGCTATTTGACTCGGCCTCTGTGCGGAGGCGCGCAGACCCCTCGCCCCAGGCAGCGCCCGCCCGCCCCGCGGCAGGGCAGCGAGAGACCTCGCAGGAAGGCAGCCGAGAGCACCCGAACGCACGAGGAGAAGGGCTCCGCCTGCGGCACCCACTCCGGGCTCCTCCGGGCCGGGAGCGCGCCACCGGCCGGGCCGGGTCGGGCCGGGCTGCCCCGCCGCGGCCCGCGCAGCTCCGCACCGCGGCACAGGCCGCCGCGCCGAGCAGGCCGCCGCCGCGTCCCGCAGGGCAGCGCTTCCCCAAGGGCCGCCGCGAGCCCCGGCCTCCCGCAGCCCCGCGGGCAGGCGGCGGCACCCACGTGCCGAGCGCGGCGCCCCCCGCCGCGGCCGCGGCCAGCCCGCCCCCTCCGCGCCGCGCACCAAGTTTCTCCCTCGGACCCGCACCTCTCTTTCCCCCCACCACCGGGAGGAGCGGCAGCCGCAGCACCCAATAGCAGCGCGAGCGACAGCCCCGGCAGCCAACCGGCGACGGCAGGAGGCGGGACCGCCCGGAAGCCGCCAGGCGGCGGGGGGCGACCCGAGGCGAGCGGGCACGGCCGGCTCCGCTCCCGCTCCCGGCCCGCGGCCTCCGCGCCCCGGCTCACCAGGCAGCGCGGCTCCACCTGCTCCCGGCGCCGCCGGCCCGCAGCGGCCTCGTCTCCCGCCCCTCTCTTCGGCGGCCGGGGCCGGGCCGCACGCTCGCTGCGGGCGCCTAGCAGGCTCCCTGCGGGCGGCTCGGGCACCCGCGGCGGCCCCGGCCTGCTGCCCGCCCCCCGCTGCTGCGGCCGCGGCTGTAAACATCCCGGCATCCCCGAGGAGGGGGCGGGGCCGCCGCCCGCCCCGCCCCGCCCCGCCCCGCCTGCCCCGAGGTGCGGAGCCGCCGCGGCCCCAGGCCCCCCGCCGGGGGCGGCGCGGGGACGCGGCGCGGCTCCTCGGCCGCCGCGAGGAGCCGTTGGGCCGGCGACGGGCTGGAAAACGCGTCCGTGCCCAGCGGAGGTGCGGCGCCGCCGCCGCGATTTACGCTGTGGCTCTGCGACCCGTCTGCAAGCCGCGCAGCGTGTGGGCCTTTGCGGCGGGGCCGCGCACCGGCCAGGCCAGGTGCCGGTGCCGGTGCCGGTGCCGTCCCGCGCGGCGGGGCCTCGACTGCGCGGGCGCCGCAGCCCTGCGGCCATCAGGGGAGCGCAGGCGCCTGCTGGCACCGTCAGGCGGGGGCAGCCCCGCACAGAGACGGAGCTCAGGCCCGCGCAAGGCGGGAGCCGCTTCTTTAATAATCGGGATCCGTCTAAGGCTTTGGCCCAGTCTGCTTTGGAAAGTGCAATATGTCGCTCAAATAACATACTTTCTAAGGTATGTTCATTTTCTATACCAATATAATGTGATGCTCAAACAATGTACAAGACACTGACTGAGCACATGCACGTGCATCTCGACTGTAAGTGACCCAAACTCACTGTACTTGGAGAAGTATGAGACAGGAACAGCACGGAACAGACCGTGTCCAGGAGTGCTGTCTCCCAAGGATCTACTTTTGGAACAACATCGGGGTTCGGTAGATAAAAATTACTGAATTCCAAAATACTGCTGTCTTTCAGGTTCCTGCAAATTATTTAGCCACTTAAGAATGAGGAAAAGTAATTACCTGCACAGAGATCTTAAGCACTAAGGACTTGGGGAAAAAAATAAAGATGAGTGCGCCATTTCTGTAAAAGGGCTATGCTTAATTGTGATCAAATGGCATCTTTCTAAGGTGTATTCACCTGGTATATAAAAGACAAACCCTCTGTAAAAGATACCCCTCTGGCACTCCAGTGAGAAAACAGGAATTTAAAACTGTTTTGAATCAGACAGATATTATTTTTCTCATTTCAGTTCCTAAAAGGGGCGTTTATTTTATCGTAACAGTTAAAGTTCTATTTGATTTAAGTCTCTTGCAGACTCACGCACCTATCTTTTCATACAAAAATATACAATCTTCTGAGGCAAACTCCTCAGCTTTGAGAAATCTGCAGTGTATGCAATAATACACAGTCTAGGAAAAATTGAAAGGAAATTATTTTTGCCATAACTCATTTCTCTGATGTTAACAGATTTATAAATAATTCTGCACATTTTATTAAACTGTTAGGTTATTTGATGTTGCCAGCCGAATAAACACAGTGGCAAAGTGACCACTTTGTGGAAACAGACATAGCTTCTGCTTACTTCATCTTTCCCTTTGGAGTGCACTTCTTTATTTCTTAAAAAAGTGCAATCCCAAAAGAATGAACTGAAATCATGATGGGGAGAGAATTTTTTTTTCATGGATTAAATATGTACCCAAAACAGTGTCTTGGCCAAGAATTCATTGGGCTGTTTTCCTGTAAGAAGTGCAGTATTTTGGGTTTCCCCACATATCGGAGAGTGAAAACTTTATAGATGGCTGTATAATTTAAAGAAGTTACTCAAAAGAACTACAATCAGCAATTTCCTTGAATGTTTTCCCTCTCCAAAAGTCTCTTTAATTTCAGCTACAAATGTAGTTGTGTAAGACACTCATATATTTGCCAGACTTTGGGTGGAAAAAGGAGGAATTGGTATTTGGTGTATAACTGACAATAAAACGTTGAGTATCATTAGGTATCATTTCTTGCAAATAAAGGTAATAACTACTATAATTTCCAGCCACTGCTATTTTCCAGATTCTCACAGATGGAAAATGAGCAGTTCACAATCACCAGGGGAGACCTAGATAGCATTTGAAGCTTTCTCTGCATTTCTGCATTAAAAGAGAGTAACACAGAGCTTACTGATCTTTTTCCTTCCAGTAGGTTTCTCTCTGCCTTTGCTTAATCTGAATGTATTGGTTTTTTGTCTTTCACCCTATTTTTATTCTTGCTCCATTTTTTGCTTACTGTTGTTCTCTTTCCTTGATTCTATCTGTGTTTTTACTTCACTGTAGCTACTGTTACTATATTTTCATAATACTTTGACTTCTCTGTTCAACTGCCTAAATCCAACTGCTACTTCAGCCTGACATTACCAATTGTCGCAGCATCTTCTCTTTCCAGTATTCCAACCTTGCTCTTGCTGGAGGATGATAGCTTCCATTCTCTTTTTGGTGCTTGAAAATCAAAAAAAAAAAAAGGAAGAAGAAGATCTGGTTACTATGTCCATCATCATGACCAGGCTAAAAATCCTTTAGTATAAATGTAACTCGGTGTGTCCACTAACTAAATTTGCAAACTGACAAATCTTGCACTTACTGTGGAAGATTGTATTGAGACCTGTGATGTACAAATGTTTATTTGTAGAAGGATGGTTTTCTTTGCTTTTTAATGTACACTTTAATACATTTATGCAGTACTCCCCTTTAGTGGAGCCTTTACATCAGTCAGAATCAGAAAGGCAGAAAAGGCTCCAGAAGATCCTCTAGCCTTAGGGATTAAGGAGCAGGCTTATCTCTGGCTAGTGCTTCTCTGGGAGGCTGGAGGGGACACTAACCAGCTAGCAAAGCCTTAGGGAAAACAGCAGAAGACAAGCTGGAAGCAGGGCTCTGGGAGGGGGAACCCAGCTTGCTCCCCACGTCTGATCAGCTCCCAAAGCCGATGGCCGCATGTGTCCTGCCCGGGACTCAAACAGGCCGGAGGCACAAGTTAGGAGGGAAGCGGAGGATTCACCAGACTAGAGATGGCTTACAAGTTTGATCTCTGGAGGACAGACCTTGCTAATGTCTGTGAAAGCGGATGGGTCCCACAGGACTTTCTGACATTGCTGTTTTAGCCACCGCTTGTACCATCCTTAATTACTCCATCCTTTTTTTGTAATGCCTTTCAGGTATTTGTACGATTTGACAAAGATACTGTGTTTGCATACAGACAGAAGGATCATTAGTTTCAGAGAGAATATGGAGGTGGTGGAAAGACCCACTTTTTCTGTAAATTACAGAATAACCCTGAATGTCAACTATAACTCCCCTAAGTATTATATTAGCTGTTAGTTCTCCTACAGTGTATATGGGAGAGTTAGTGTTGTCTCGTGCTAATTTTAATTTGGGAGTTAATTTTGTTAATCCCTAACAGCCTGCAAGTAATTCTGAGTCCAACCATAATCGTAATGTACCAATGCACACGCATGCATAATTTACTTCCAAGTTTGGTAAACAAATATATACCAATTTTTGAACAGTTAGTAACTATAGATACTTATTTACAGATGTTTCCTAAGCACTACTGACAGACTCACTATGTATCAATTGATGCTGCACTTCGCTAGCCTTGCTTATACAAATCTGTCTACACATCAATATGAAATTATTTTAAGAAAGCTCCTCAAGTCCTTTTCTGATCATTGAAGTCTAGAAATATATGTGACGTATAAATATGGTGAGGATTCAAGGATATCTGAAAATATCAAATGAAGATAAAAGGTATTATCTGAAATGGAGATGTTATGTGTGGATTATCACTGAACTAGAAAACAGTGTTTTTTGCTGGGGCTAAGCTTCTGGAGTTAAAAACAGATAGAGACTGTTAGGCAACAAAGTAAAAATCAACCAAGTTAGGCCAAGTCCACAGATAATTCCTAACTGGCTTTGTGCCACTCCTACTATACAGGTCTCTGCACAGCTAGATTCTTGAAATGTTCATTAACAGAATAAACCAAGACTCAGTAAAAATACATATTTCAAAACTTTAAAAATTTCAAGCAGAAGAGCTCACTAGGATAGTGGAGCATGGGAATAGATGTCTTTGGGGTCACAGAGCTAGGAGCATAACGTAACAGCTTGCTGTCTGGTTATCAATTCTTGAGAGTCTTCAAATCAATAAACTACAGGAAATTAATCAAAAGGAACTGCTCTGCTGTAAAACCTTGATGCCTGAAAATTCAGGCTTCGAGTCTCCCTCTATCCTGGTTCTTTATTATTAACAGTAAAAAAGCTAGCATATCTACCTGTGACATGGTACAGGAAATCAGAAAAGCTGTGAGGGCATGAGTAAAGAGAGATCAGTTATATCTAGACTAGATAACTATTACGAATATTATGATAGGGCTTTATGCAGAGATTAAGCTTTCAGACAACATAAATCATTAAATGGAGCTGTGAGAATTCTCCTTATCAGAGGAGCATGGGGAATTCTGGACTTGGACAAAGCAGTGCACCGTGTTCAGAACTCCCAGAGCAAAGAACCATTTTATAATTTTGATCATAAGATATTCGAATTCACCTTCCTTGTAGAAGTAAAAAGGCCAAAGAAATTTATCATAGTAACAGTGAACTTCGAAGAGAAGACTACATAAAATCAAGGAAGTTTTTTAAAAACAAATTAAACGGCAAAACCAAAGGGGAAAAAGACCTGTATTAGAATTTCGAAGTAAGTATATATCATCTCTCAAAGTCGCCAGGAGGACCTCCTAAAAACCAGCATAGCTAGACATGAGAGTAAAGGAAAATACTAAAAGCAAAGAGGCGCTCTTTGTGCACAAAGTTGTGTCCCGATGAGGAAGACAGAAAACAGAAAACCTCTGGCAAGCTAAGTATAAAACTGTAATAAGGTAGGCCAAAAGCATTTTAAGGAAAATGTTGCTAATGGTATAAAACTTTATTGTAAAACCTCTTCCAAATACATCAGAAGCAGGAGGCCTGCTGTTACAGACTCTGCAGGGCCAATAAATGATCAAGATTCAAAAAGAGAAAGATCCAACAAAGATAAGTCTAGAACAGAAAAATTAATTATTTGCTTAGGCAGACATTACGAGAGATTCCTACGGTAGAGCCCTTTATCCCATACGAAGCTATCAGAGCTTTTGGAAAGGTATGCGGATAAAAAATATTCAATGACATAGAAGATTCCAGGTTTTCAAAAAATCTTTTTCACAAAGTCTTCATTAAAGTCTCTTCAAGAAATTAGGCTGTCCTGCAAAAAGAGGAAAGACCCTTTAGTTAGCTAATAACTGATTAAAGGAAAAAAAGTAGTTATAAATCATCCATTTCCAAAATAGGGGGAGGTTACAACTAGAATCTCACAGAGATCAGTGCTAGGACCATTGCCGTTCTACATGTTCTTTATAAATTACAAAGAAAAGAGAATAATAAGATGACCAAGTTTGCTAGTGTTACAAAATTATGCAGGATCATCAAAACAAAAACTTTCTGTGAAGAGTTATTGAAGGATCTCACAATAATGAGTGATAACACAGCATGTGAAATTCCATGCAAACGAATGTACACAGGTATAAGTAATCTCAACTACACATAAAAATTATGAATTCCAAACTGGCAATGACCACTCTAGAGAGACTTTGGATTTATTGATGATTTTCTGAAAATTTCAACTCATTCTTCAGTGACATTAAAAGGAAAACAGAATATTATGATTTTATGGGAAAGAGGCAGAGAATAAAAGATAATTGTCACTGCATAAATTCAAGGTATACCTTTATTCTGAATTTTGCATGCTGTTCAGGGCAGCTCATTTTGAAAAGGGTGTAACTAGAACTAGAAAATACATAGGAAGGAGGAAAAGGAAAATTAATGGCAAGCAGAAGCTTCTGTAAGAGGACAGATGCTTGGAAAGCTTCAGCTTAGAAATGAGATGACTAAATGAGGTGACCGAAGAGAGAGATAAGATGGATAAACTTTCAACCCATGAAAGGCATACAGAGGATAATCATCATTATTATCATTATACTGATTGATACTGATATAAGAATAATTATACCTTATCTACCATAATGAAAGAATTAGGTGGCATAAAATGAAATTAGCAGGCAGAAGTTTTGAATCAAACAGACAGAAGCACTTTTTTATATGACGAATACTTAAATTGTGCAGGTCAAAAACAAGAGTGGACTAAAAAAAGAATTTCACAGAAAAGTCCATAAATAGCCATTTAAACCATAAATGAAAAAATATGGATATGACCTCCAGCTCAGGAAATCCTTACGCTACAGCTTGCCAGAAGCTACGATGCTATACCCAGAGACATATTACCTCATATGTATTCCCTTCTTACAGTCATTTGCTGCACAGCTGCTACTGCTCAGTGTCAGAGGCCAGCAGGCAGAGAGCAGTGCGATCAGTCTTGCTCCCTTTCAGTGCCTGGTGGATCTGAGTGGTCTGGCAGGTTTTTTAGGAAAGATGGAGAGTGGGTATGAAGGTGCTTTGTCTGCCTCGTGTGCCACGGGATTACAAAATCTCTCTGCCTCTCCTTTAGTTACTTACCAGTGTAATGGGTGAGCTTTAAAATCATTGTGGCAGCAGGCAGAAATGCAGGTACTTGAGAAGAGTTTGGCCATGACCACTTGTTAGTTTTTGCTCCAAATCTTTTTAGTGCTCAGACAACAAATGCTG
This sequence comes from Dromaius novaehollandiae, assembly GCF_036370855.1. Lineage (NCBI taxonomy): Eukaryota > Metazoa > Chordata > Aves > Casuariiformes > Dromaiidae > Dromaius > Dromaius novaehollandiae. The sequence continues at coordinate 16,348,171 of NC_088105.1, read as the reverse complement.
GGGAATGGGGCTCTTTTATACCTTTTTCCAGAAGTGATTCTGCTCATCATCTCACAGAGAGAGATAAACTATGTTCTAATGAAATCAAAGACATTCTTTTTCATATATTATTAACATTTTAAACATTATGGAGATTGAGCAATTAGTTAAAACAAGGAGTTCTGAATCTGAAGGCTGGCAACTCAGGTTTAACTGACACCAGAGGACCCTGAACACTTAGCAACATTGCTATGCACGAAGGTGTGACTGTGTAGAAAAGTGTGAGAATCACTGAGCTTGAAAAACTTAAAACAGTGGCAAAATTTCATTAAGGAATAATTAATACAATGTTGTCTGTGAACAAATAACTAACTGTGTCTATTTATATACTTACATTTTTTAAATTACTCAAAAGGTTGATTGTTCTAAATTTTGAATCCAGCCTTTGAAACAGGAAGATTTCAGTCCTCCTTTCATTTACTATCCATAAACATCATTAATACAATGTACTGTTTCTGATGCCGCCATAATTTATTGTCAATGCAAAAATCTTTTGCTATTTATGAAAAACAGCATATGTACACCAAAAGTGGCAGTTACCTTAACATTACACTCTGATTTGAGATTGAAAACATGACTGCCTAAACAAAACCTAAAATACATTCATCCAGCTGAGATAACATGCAACAAAGCATAGGTATAGGGGAATTCAAACAATAAAGGTTACAAGAGAATTTTCTTGGGTTAAATTGACACTGGGGAGCATAGCTAGGACTGGCAAGAAGCCTAAAAGGCACTGTTTGGATAGGAATTATTTTAGTTAATAATTATTACTTACAACTTTCACGATTTGTACAGCTGCATTCAGGATGTGGCATAATGGGCATTAAAGTGAAACTTCAAAGTTGTTCATGGTTTCTGTGATGAATAACCAAGCAGGAGAGTCTCCGCTAGGCAGAAAGTCATTTTGTTTTCCCAAGCGCTGCTCTTCCTAGCAGAACTCATTATGATATCCCCTCGCAAGGCCAGTACACAACAGTTTTATTCCCCAGGAGCTGATGCCAGTTTTGCTCTATTGATTAGATGGCGGTTATGCTGCAGGAGCATCGTGGTGAGCACAGCCTGCTTCCACAGGGCTGACCGTGCAACTTCCACAATATGATTAGCAGCCTGAAACCGTGGACCTATTTCTGAACACAAATGTTTTATGCGATAAGGCTATGCCTGATGGTACAACTAGCCTCCGAAGATCTAATTCTGTTCTTAAAAGTTCTCATTTAAAAAAAAATGTCCTCTGTGCAATACCTTTTCTTAAAATTTTATGCTGTATACATAATCGTTCTGAAACATGCCTCTCTTTTCCAAAAGGTTCCTTCATTCTATCACACTATTATGTCCATGTGTTATCATAATACATTTATTTTTGTTTAACTGTGGGAAGAAAATATTTTTATGTTTACTATAGTTATCACAACACACCTGACCTAGCCTGGGCACTAGTAGTAATTAAAAAAACCACAAAGGTCAGTACAGGATAACTCACCATTGGTTTACCCCAGTACAAGACAGGCTTGAGTCCCACTCCATTACAGCTAGATAAGCAAGTCTCAGGTTTTTTAATGCCCTGTCCCATCCACACCTTGCCTCAGTATGTCCCACTCTCATTTTCTCAGGTTGCAAAGGATTTATTCGGCTGATCTCTCGGCTGGAGATTCTGGGGAAAAGGATGTGTTGGCAAGGAGTTCTGGAGAGTGGGGAGGAGAAGGTGGCTGAGGCAAGAACGAAGCCAAAGCCAAGCAATGGAGTAGAAACACAGAGTAGACATAAAGGGCTCCAGGAGAAAGGACAAGCAATGCAGGCGGGGGGAAATGCTAGCTGCTGTGTTAGCACCCCTTACCTGTCGTTACTGGCAAGGCACTCTCGGTTCCTTTTCACTCTCCAGCCAGAGGTCTTTTCCAGTCAAATCCTATATTCTTGCTCCAGCCATATTTCCTGCTCCATTCCTACCATTCCCATGTTCCTGGGGGCAGGACTACTCCCCTTCCTTTATTTGAGAAATTTCTGCAATGGACTGCACAGCTGCCATCCTCGAGTCCTGCTCTGGTTAAGAACCTAGCAATAGACATGCATAGGATGGTCTGTATTGCATCTTATCTCAGTTGTTCCTATTTAACAAATATTTATCATAAACCCTGATGCATCAAGCTATTGTTCCTTTCAACACCTTTGTTATGATTTCAAGACATTCTCTAGGTCTGTCTAATGGTCCAACCCATTTTGAATCTTACAGATTTCTTGGCCTCAGTAACTCTGTGACAGTGAGTCTCTAATTAGCAACTAGAAAGTATTCCCTTTATATAGTCTTAATTTTTCACCTCATAAATTAATTGATTACCCTGCTCTGAATGCCAGAATCTGGCTACTCATACTTTTTTCCAAATGTAGAAATTATCTAACTTGTATCTGGCAATGACCCTTCACACATGCAGCTCTTTCCCAGAAAACCAGAGATTTATATCATTCATATAAAAGAAGCTAACAAACACGTGTAAGCCTTTCAACTTTCAAATCATTGTTATGTCTGTTTGTCCAGGGCATTAGTGTTTTACGATATGACACAGGATTAGAAGCTGCCTTAAACTCTATAAACATGCACTTGCTAATAAAAACTATACACTAGCTATTTGGTGTCACCAAGGCCCAGATTCTTACCTCGTTTAAAGCAGCATAGCTGCTCTGACTTTAGTGAAGTCATACTCATTTACACAGCTAGATATCTGGGCCTTTGTTGTTAAATTTTGGGGGGGTTATTTTAACAGAAAAAGAGAAAATTCAGTCAAGTTTGACTTTTCCTTCAGTAAGTCATAGCTGCCAGAAACTGTCTTATGCTAGGGTTACTACTATAAAAATTCATTAAATTAATAACTTTAAAAAAATCCAGAGTTACTGTATTTTAAGACACAAAATAAATATCCATGTTTATGGATCCCTGTGCAGAATCAGATATACAGAGTCGCATCAGCTTCAGCACTGTCTAGGAAAGGGAGTAGAATTGGTGTCTAGAAAACATACTGAAACCTCAACCATAGCTTTTGTTTTCCCCCTCCGACTAAATCCTTGGAGAGATCAGGCATCAATACTGTTGTATGCCTCAGCGTTGGAACCCTGAGGAATCCATGGAAGCAATTTATTATTTTTACATAGCAACCTAGGTAAAATTCAGAAGGAAGTTTGTAAAATGCATTGGGACTTTCTAGGGGAAAGTGATGGATGAAGTACAAACATTTCTTGGCTATTTAACACAGAAGTAAATCATGAAGCCAAAGACTCATGGAAGTTTCGCTGTTGTTTCCAGGGAGGCCAGAATGTCATCCCAAATGCATACCTGTAAAGCTTGTAAAATCAGACTGATGTTAATGGATATCTTTGTTTCGTTTGTTTGTTTGTTTTAAGGCTGTTCCTTAAAGTGGAGAATGACTTGGTTTTTATTTCATCAAATATACTCAACATGTGAAAAGGGAATTACGCCACCATGAAAGAGGCATTCCTCCACCACTATTTTTAATAAACTTATCAAATAGTAAGGATGGATTGTAAAGGTATATACTCAAACTTATTCTTTGCATTACTCACTGCATTATACCAGGTGTTACAAGTGGAGAGCTATTTGAAATGCACAATTAAGAGCTTTTTGTTAAGGAGTTCAGTAAAACGTGCATCTTTGTAGAAAGCCAGCCTAAGATTCGTAATGACTTAAACACCACTTAGGATTTATTATGAGTACCCATGCAAGACAAAAAACTTACGCTGCATGCAGACTCCTTGTCCAAAGGCTAACATAACTCTTTGAGAGGTTCTGAATTCCAGTATTGATAAAATTTGTTCAGATAATCGGTCTTTCTCTATTAGCTTGACCAAATTTCCTCATCTCATTTCAGCCTCTCAGCTAGAAATAAAAAGAATATAAAATAGCATTCTTTCTTCTAATATCCTTTCTCTTAGCCTTTGTCACAACTAGCTAGAGCGCAACTCTTCCAAAGAAGTATCTCTCACCGTGTCTTTGCACTTTGCCTAGCAGAATGGAGCCTGTGCCTGCACTGCAATGTAAATGAATAATAATTTATGATGTTGGAAGGGTGTTGACAGAAACGGAGCTAAAGGTACTAGTGGGGAATAACTGTGTTTATTGTAAAAATAACTATTGTCAGTCAAAAAACAAACTAAAGTTCCAGTGTTTAATCTTTATTAGCCAGAACTCCCAGTGGAACCAGTACAACGGACATGATTTTCAGTAGCAATTTTGCTAGAATAAGAACTGCAGGACTTTTCTACTGACTTCAACAGAGTTTGGGGCCAGCTTTAAAAAATATATTACAAAGAACAAAAGTGAAAAAATATTGTTGCCATTTTATAAAATGCACTTGCATTTTATAGGCGGCTAGCAGTTTGTAATTACCCTTAGTAAAACTAATCCTTTCCCTGCGCTTGTTAAAACGTTTCATGTCTCAACAAGCAATGGAAAGGACTCGCCACCAATCTCTTAACTTGCACTAATACTGAAAACATCCACTTGAGTCATAGTTCTCAGTGCCAGTCCTGTTTCTGTGCGTGCCATTTGAATTCAAAGCCTCTAAGGGAATTAAAACTAACACATTAGTTCCTAATTAAATCCAAAAGGGATGTGAAATGTAACCAAATAACTTTATAGTATTTCTTGGGAATACAATCTTACGAGGATAAGGAAGGAAGGGAGTTTTTCAATTAATGTTTTTCCCTATTCCAATACACAGAAAATGTCTGCAATGCTCTTTTGACCCCTTTTAATTTCTTCAAGGGGAGCATTTGACTCTTCCAGCTTCCTGCTACAAATATAGATGCAGCTACAAAAAGATGCTGTAGGTTTGCAATAATTTAGCAAGATAAAGAAGCACAGTCATTACTATTACAGTCCTTTTTTTCTTCAATTAGTATTTCTAATCACATTAGACATGTTTTCAGTATCCAGAGAGGATGCCTGATCCCTACAGCTATCGTGAACCATTAACTTTAATTAAAATTTACAAGTCTAATGTTGTTAGATCTGCTAAAAGCATTAACTGCCATGTTAATTACCAAAATGTTAATGTTGCGTTAAAATATGAATGTTCCCTTTTGACAGTTCATCTGTGGTTTAATTATTTATTTTTGTTAGAATATGTCCTAAAAAAAGAAAAAGGCATAAAAGCATAGATGCAGACTGCAATCAGACATAATGGGAAAACTTTATTTAAATAGAAAATTTAATACTTTAGAACACCCACTGTCAGCAAAAAAAATTTGTATTCTTTGTTGAGTATCTAAAATAAATACGCAGCCTTTGTCACGTTTGAGATGTTATATATAATTGCAGCACATTCTTTTACTATTACTTCATAAGGATATCTAATCTACGGGACATAGCTCTTGCATCTCTGTAGTTGAGTGCTGTCATTGCTTTGGCCCTACAATAAAAGCTTCCCCGCAAGTAAGATTTCAGGACTTCATGTTGAAAGCTTTTATTGAATTTCTGAAGACTCCACATATAATTTGTTTAAAAATAGATTTGCAAAAGATGCCTAGAACTCAGTCCTGAAGCTTTTGCATTCCCTATCCAAAAAATACAGGATCAAAGTATAAGACTTTTTAAAATATTGTAATTCACAATAGACATAGCAAATATTTGCTGTAATTCATCTAAAGAACACAGAAATCTCTAGTTAAAGTGAAGTTGTCACTTGCCGTATTTCATGGTAAGAAACTTCTCTATCATATTATTCTTAAAGGCATTAAGTCATTGAAATGAATAAGTGCAAAAGTTCTGACAAACCAACGTTAAATGTAATGCTTACACATTTCTCTCACATTCAATAATTATTTTAATGGCTGAAGTTAACAGTATGCAAAACAATTTCTTAATGTGACTGTAAATAGGTACTGTTAGACTTCATGCCATAATCTATTTTTTTTTCACTGACATGAGCAAAGCTTAATTTTGCCTGTAGATCTTCTATGTTACATGTCAGATGCATATTCTTCACTACGTACTCTCTTGAATGTTGGAGGTAGGCAGCTGTTTAGTGGCAAGTCCATAATATTTTTTGGAGGGTAGAGGAAAATATACTCTTAGAGATCAGATGTCTAGTTCACAAGGTTAGAGGGTTTATTAGCATAATAACATTTTTAAAATGTACTAATCAATGTTCAGAATGCAACATTTCAAATTACTGTTTCAAGCTTATTTTAGCAGGTTTTTAAGAAAAGCCCCCATTAGAAGATAACTATTTCCTACAGATTTAGCAGCTCAAAAAACTAGGTCTACAAATTCCTTCCTATAATCTGAAAATGACGAATTTGTATAAACTTCTAGCAATCCTCAGTGGACTGTCAGCTAACAGGACAGCATGTATAGGGCAACACCTCTTGCTTCACCCCAACCAACCCTGTTCTGATACCCTTATTTTCTCTCAGCTGTATGGCAGAAATAGATAGCTCTACTCACAAAACAGGAGTTTCCATACAACATATTTAAATCTCCTTTTTTTAGATGTAGGCATTGTACCATTCTTACTGGCTTCCCCTAACAGGTGAGCTAGATTCAGCCTTCTTTCCAAGTCACCGTTATACGAAAAGGCTGCAATGAAAGCATCATTTGTCTCTCATGGAGTTTGGAAGACTCATGTCCACGTACCCATACAGGCCCTTTAATAAAGAACCATCAAAGGAACTGGACTGCAGCAGAGAAGAGCCCTGCAGCCTCACGGAACTTGGGATCCTTTTCAGAAGTGTCTTAGGAAGCAAAGTGGGGCTGAGAGTTCTTGGAATCTATCCTCCAAAAAAGTCTTTCAAAGCCTAAAAATCATTTTTTTTAAAATATTCTTTCAGGATTTTTTTTCCCCTAACGAATTCATACAGTCTGAATTCTCTGAAGTCCAAGTGATCTTAGTGCAGTTAAATCATCACTGAAGAATCCCTTCTATGCAGAAGACAGCCTTTGCCAGCTTAAACTTGACAGCTGCCTTCTCATTGCCTTCTGTACCCACTCTGTTCCTGTTCTGGAACTCTGCTCCAAGAAGGGAAGTTTAGAGAATATTTGGAGAAAATCCTGGAGCAAATGATCTAGTGGAGTGAAGCTTCTCTGTATTTTTTTCTCCAGTGTCATAATGTTCCTATGAAATCTTATATAAGTAGTCAGCTAAAGCTCTTTCCTTACAGCTTAAATTTTTCCTAAAGGAAACAGGACTGTGGCAGGGTTAATAGTGTTACTTTGAACAAAGCTGAGACACAACATAAAAACCTAGGTATGGCTGGTTAAGGACTTGTAGATTTGTGCTATAATGCATTCACTCACATTCAGTGGGACTAGTGATAAATGTTAGTCTGGTGTGTGTAATGCTCTGATCCCCTTTAAAATACCAGTTCAAACAAAATATTTCCAGTTAAAATAATAATAGTTATTATTATTTTGAAGAATGTAGCAAGTTGCTAAGGAAATGTTTTCTAGTAGTCTGCCAGAAGGCAACCTATCTCCTGGGCTTTGTTTGCTTGTATAGATTTCATTGCCTGCAGCAATACTTCTAAAGTCAAGTTTACTAAAACTTTTGTCTCTCCTGGGGAGATAAATACCTTCAAAAGCTCATTATTTATTTGGGAATATTGAAGCACTCCAGAAAACACAAGGAGCTGTATCAAATAATTGATTTGCAATTCATCTAATATTAGCTTTTCTGTGTTACAGAGCTCTAACTTATATAATTTCTTGCAAAGTTACGCATTACTAGCAATTTTGGAACAAAAAAAAATCACCCTTTTTTTTTGGAAACTTCCAGTTCTTAAAACATGTGGAAACTACTTAACTCTTTCCTGAAGAAAAACAGAAACACATTTTCTATTTGCTTGCTTGTGGCAGCTTGCTTGACTGTCATAAGAAGGCAGAATGTGAAGGAGCATGATACAACTGCTGAGAGACAGAGGGACAAGCAAGAAGCTTCCTTTTATGTTTCTGCAGTTGATCAGAAGCTCTTTATTTTGCAAAATGTAAATTAACCCCACCGCAGCATGTCCACAGAGTAGCTCCAGCAAAAACATTGCCTTTTCTCAGGCATTTCATTAAGGCAATGCAGGATCTTATCAGGGAGGTCGTGTTAAAGAAACAATGGCACGTCTGTATGCAACAGGTTCCGATCTGTTATGGAGCATGCACTAAAAAGAGAACAAAAATAATTTGTTTGTGTTTAACTGCAATGCCTGCCTTAAAATTTACATAACTTCCTTCTCTGCCTACTTCTTCATCTTTTTTCATAGTGCATATACTGTTAGCAAAATGGAAACTTTAAAAGATTTCTCTTGTTCCATTCAATCTTTTGGGTGGAGGATGCTTGTTAGAATACACTGTAATAGCTGGCAATCAGCCCAGTACATCATCCACTGAAACTACGTTATTGAACTGTAAAACAGTGGAGTCTTATTATTAATAGTTAATTAAAAGGCCAATGCAAGGCACTGTTTTATGGTCTCTTTCAAGATATGTTCACAACGGTTTTTATCAGACCAAACATCAAAAGGCAAGCAGCACAGTTTTGCTGTGCATAACTTTTTGATAAAATTTACTAGAAAAGCAGTGACAGACCCTCAGCTTCAACAGTAAACCTTCTTTTGACCTTTCTTGTGAACATACTTACATTCATGAATGAATATAGTGAAGAGCACTGCACTTTTAGAGTTACAGTGGAGTTCTTAGGATCCTATTTGTTCATGTGCATGATAGATACCAAAATCAGTTACTACAAATCTAGATTTAAAGAGAACAAAGTTGATTGCGCATATCCTGATTCTGTCCACCAAGGAGCTCCAATTTATGGGTACATAAGACAATGCCTAACATCAAGGATCTGATTTATATGAGACTACGTTATTCACATGTTTAATTTGGGCACATGATTTACACACCTTCAAGAACAGTACCTGTTCCTGGTACAGTAAATATACATATCTGCATATAAATATATGTACGCACACACACATACATATCTGTATATAAAACATGTATAATTGTAATTGTATAATTGTAATTAGTTTATCAGAAATAAATATAGTAAAAGGGCTGTACCAGGCCAAGCAAGATTGAAAATAAAACTTGAAATTCCAAAGTGAAATCTTGGCTCATTAAAGCTACCAGAAATTTTCATTCATTTCTGCGTGACCAGGTTTTCCCTCCAAAGACTTAATTTCTACCTAATATCATGTTACTTTCTGTTCTAATTACTTTTTCTTCTTCAATTACCCGAAACAATGTTCTAGTGACAGAGCACAAACACTGCGTTTACTTGACACTTAACAGACATCTTTCAAACAGTCTTTTTTCAAATCAGAAGCTTACACAATTCCATTGCAATTCTGAGCTCTTGAAAAACATAGCATCACCTACATAAGTCAGTGCTTTATTGATTAGAAAACAAATCTTTTGTATTGGATCTTTGATCTCCATTTCATGTCTAAAACACTGAAATGTTTATAAAATTTCCTCATCTGCCATGAACTTTAGAGCCTCCCAAAGCTAACATGCAAGAGTGATTTCACCTTCTGTGTAGTCTCACCAAGGAGCAGGGTATTAGTCACTCTTGTATCTTATACCTGATGAACTCAAAAATACTCTTTATTATCTCAAGGCTTCTTATGAGCTATTTCCTTCTCAGAATCTGCAATCTGATTAATGCTTATATTCTTATAAAGTATTAGTTTTTATTAGTTTTGTTACTTTTTATACAGCTGAGTGTATAGTTACACACTATGCATTTAATTTTCAGAATGCACAGTCATCCGTTGAGTGCTGATACATTAGAGTTACTACAAGATATGAACCTAATCTGATGTCCTCTTTTAAAATAACACTGAGCTATCTATTTTGCAATACACTGAATGAAATAACTGCATCAAGGTGACAATACAGCCAAATGTGATATGACAACAGCTGTCAGGTACACATAATTCATATGCAATTTTGGTATTCTGATATTGGGAATTTAATAACATTGAAAACAGATGCTATTTTAAATACTCAAACATATATACTATCTGCAAGCTGAACTAGCAAGTTAAGTGGCTCCTGTCTATTATTTGCTAATGACAGGATTAATGCAGCATAATGTTAGTACATTTGCAGTGTTATAAGCCTACACATACAAACTTACTAAAAATCAAGAACTTATTTTTAGAATATGCATGCAAAAATACAAACATATATACTGTTATTAAATACTCTAAACATCTATAAATGCACCTTTTTAATTATACAAACTTCATCTCTGTAGATGGACCCTTTCAAGGCACATCACTAATGCCTTATGTTTCTTTTATCTAATGAACATCTCTCCAATTTCTTATTTTAACCACTCTTTATCTGATGGAAAAGAAGAATCTCTGCTGGATTTTCCTTTGTGAGTGAAAAATGGAATATACAGTTTTATCCCAGATACTTCCACGAAATACCACTTCATTTGGCACTGCATGACACTACAATTGAGATTGTGAGTGTGAAAGCTGCCTAGACTACCCTCTTTAAAAAGGTACGTATGTATGAACGGAAGTTTTGCACCAGAATATCCAATACACATTAAATCAAAGAAAATCAATAGTCGTTTTCATATTCCTGTTACCACTCGCTTGCCTTTTTTCCCCTGTAATAAAACGTCATTTCAATTAGACATAAGCTGCAGAATGAAATATATACAGATATATTGACTATCCCTTACTGTTGACTAATGACATTAATGTTCACAAAGCATGCTGCTGTTCTTTAACTCATGATTCCATCTGATTTCCTAATGGCTGACACAATTAAAAATTCTTGAAGAAAGCCACAACCCAGAACATAATTATTTTAGCCTATTAAATTACTAAAATATGACTTTAATAATATCTGACTGACCCTTAATTATACAAATATCAGAGAACAGAATTCCAAAGAAATCAAACAAGCTACATTAATTTGCCCAGAAAAGGCTTTCCTATTGTCAGTATTTCACACAACTGTGAAAAATCAACCATCAATTCAAGGGAAGAAAAAAAAAAAGCGCTTGTTCAGGGGTTTTTTTTGTAGGAAAGCCTAGCTTGGAATTAATGTTATTTCCTCTATACCCGTTCTTTTCCATATTATTCATTTGTAACTGTGGCCAAACTGAGTTATAAAAATGGTATCTGCCTACCTCCTTATTCCTATTGAAAACAGGCAATATGTTCTTCCTAGGGAAGCAGGTAGAATTTTTATTTAACTAATAAATTAAGCAAAAGGCATGCCATCTCCCAGTATTACGTTTTGCAAAATTTAAGCTAGGCAGGTAATTCAATAGAAGTGTAGAAAATCAGCCTCATTACCAGCTTGTAGGTCTTCTGTGAGGAAAAAAAATATTTTGCACTGAAAATCTGATACTCCTGACTAGGTCCCGATTGTCAGTGAAAACAGTGTAAAAAGCCTTTAAGAAAATCACATACTTTTACAGAAGTATATAATACAGAAAATAATTTTTGTTCCTTCTAGTGCTCTTCTGCTAGTTTTTGTACTCAAACTTCAGTTTATTGCTTATTTTCTTCACAAGAATATACAGAACTTTCTGTTCTGCTGAAATTTTACACGAGTAATAAAAAGGGGATAAACCTCAACAGTAGAGAATGAGAAGTGATAACCCTCAGTAATAGCAATAAAATCTTCGGTGAGCTGGAACTTCCTTGGGTAGAAAAGTCTGAAGAGCAGAAGGGCATCAGTCTGCTACTTGAGTATAGAATGGCTAAGACCCAGCAAAACATGATGCAGCACAAAAAAGTTTAAGGCAATCATAGGACACATCAGTAGCAGCATATTCAGTCAGAGATGGTAACAATAACAACTTACAAAGCTAATGCAATCTCAGGTAGAATATTTCAAGCAATTTCTTGTCATCCATTTTCATGGAAGAGTCAGTCACATTGAACCAGATGAAGAGAAAAGAGGCTACTTAGCATAATCAGATGAGTAAATGCTTGGGTGAGAGGAAGCACTAAACAGCCAACATGTCTAAGTAAAAGTACATGTTCTTGTTGCCACAAATTAGTCTGGAAAACAGAACTTTGAGTGGCTTTGCACTTGGAGTAACAGCAGCAAAAAGCCTAAACACTGAAGATAGAACTTGAGCATAAAAGGCTACATGATCTCATGCCATCAGATCACTGAATGCAGATTCAATGTCTCTTAAGATCCGTTCTAATCGCCATGTTTAAAAAATATTAACCATCACACATTGGTTAGCAACGCCTATGTTTTTAAGGTGTTACTAATATTGTCTGACAAACTCACAGTAGTTCATGAACTATGTTTGTTAGCTGCCTAGTGCCCGTTGTAGATAGAAGTAGTGCTAACTTCCATCAGAACAAAAAGACACCATCAATTAACACTCTGTGGACTTTTAGAATATAGTTTGCAAAAATAAATTATTCATGAGGAGTTTTACAACTTTGCATTATTGCCTTATAAACAAAACTTTGCACCACGACTATGTTAATTTTTATAGGTGGTTGACCAATCTAATATACATAATATAGTATTATTCTTACTCCAAATAGCATCCATGCTAAAATATTTTACAGAAGATTATCATTATTTTTATCTTTGCTTAAAAAACAAATAGGGAAATGGGAAAAGACTTGCCCAATTTAGCAGGCCAGCAAGAAAACTAGAATAAAAGTAGCCTATTTGAATCCAAAGCTAATCACCTTAAACTTAATAAAAACTGCCTGTGATAACAGCAGGTGGTCCTTGCAACATATGGCAAACTTCACAAAAGTTCACAAAAATTCACTGAGTTAAGGATGATACTAAGATAATGAATATTAACAGAGTCTATGATCAGAAGTGGTCATTAAATCACCTAGTTTTACCTTTATAACAAAGCAAAACAGGACAAGTTTCTTCCCTTTAGACTGCTGTCTCCAAACACCCTCTCTGACCTTGCTGAACCCTTGCAACAGCCGTAATAAATTCCAGAGACTACTGGGAGCAAGATGTAGAAACACTTCAGCAGATGAACCACTTTCTAAAATCTGAAACATTTATGCTTCAAAAACACCTTCAATACAAGCTGACTCATAGAAGGTCTGAAATTAGAGCTTCATTCTCCCTTTTCTAGACTCAGTCCAAGTAGAGAAAACTTGTGGAGAAGAAAAGAAAGATCATTCTAGTAATCAAGATACAAATAAACAAGATGCGTATAAAACATTTGTATGCCTGTGCACAGATATGAGAAAAAAATGGCATTCATTCAAAGCTGCTTCTACTTTCTGACAGGTAATAATGATTGTTAATGGGACTGACATTTTCACTGTACAATGAAAACATATTCTTCAAAACCTATTGCATAATTAACATTACTTGCACACAATTCACATCAAATTAGAAAGACTTATGGGGCTGGAGAGTAGCGTGGTTTGTGTCTTTCTTACCCACCTGACTGGTGGCATGGCATTGCTTGAGGAGCCCAGGATCAGGCAAGACCTTAAAGGAGTTTAAGAACTTTTATTTCATTATATCCTTACTAAACGAGACACTTGACACAATTCTATTTGTCCGCTAAAAAAGCTTCTTGTTAGCTGGAACAGACACGTGCCTAGGCCCATGTGCCTCGTACAGCATTCGGGACACTTTTGCGCAGGCACAGTGAAGCAGATGCTTTCCAGAAGCACTGCGTCTCCTGCACCTAAGCACACCGGCTGCACGCAGCACCGCGCGTATGGCAGAGGAACGGCCCTGCCTCCAGCGTTAACCGCGTGGCCAACATCACCGAAAAGGCTGAGCATTGCCAAAATAGATAAATGAAGGTCTGCAACAGCTTTCCAATGAAGCAATAAGGAAAAAAAAAAATACAAAATACTTTTAATGTGGAGTACGATCACTTTGTGAGTGTCATTATGTGGTCCAGTGCCTGACTGATGACCTAGGAGGTGCCTTCCAAACCTGCAGCTTGTTTGTGGAGTTGTGGGAAACTGGGGAGACGGTAGCCTAATCTTCCATTGCTCTTTGCAAACTCTAAAAAGAACTTGACACAGCTACTGGGTTTGGGAGGGCAGTGGGAGGGGCTGCTATCAAAAAGCTACTAGAAACATGCTAAATAAAAGATCTAGATAAAAATGAACCTTCCTCTACATACTTTGATGTTTCCAAACATTGATTGTGAATTGAACAAGAAAAGAAAAATAAAGCTGAAAAGCTGCTGTCAGGACTTTTATAGCCTCAAGCTTTTTTATGATTTTTTTAATGCTCAGATGACAGATATATGAAAATGAGTGCAAAATGCACAGAAGGAAAAATAAAACCTCACTACAGAATTTACATAGACAAAGAAAAAAGTATAATTTCATAGCACTGAAGACAGCATAAGCACAGAGTAACTTTCAGGAGAATTATTTTTGCAAAACACCAGCATGTTTCACATGCTGGAGCTTCTAATATGTCATTGTTAAATCAAAGATGGAGAGTACCTTTTTTTTTCAGGCATGCAGAAGAGTTAAGAAACGTGAAACAAATTATAATGCTACCAGTAAAGCTTTTTTTAAAAAAAGAAAATACAAGGTAACTTGTTTACGTTATTTCTCTAGATCAAGCCGCTAGATACAATAGCCTACAGATTCCCAGCACCGTACATGGACACGCACTGAATATGGTAATTACAGGTTGAATGACATCTTCCTAGTAGTTAAATCCGACGTATTGCTTCTGGCTATCGTTTATCCAGACAGTGTTATAAGCACTATAATGAAAACAAAATTCTAGTAGTCAAAGAATTAAAAGTTAAATTACTATGGAAACAGCTTGATTTCACTGAGTGAAATTGGGGAGTGATTTAAATTAGCAAGGTACCACATCAAAACTCCAGTTCTCAAAACCAGTCAGCAGATACTCATAGGGTAAAGTAGTAATGAGGCAGAAATTTAGGGGCATTGAGAGAAAGGAGTTCATGCTACCAAGCAGAATAGGGGAGGAACAAGTCTAATTAACTTTCTTTATATTGGGTCCTAAGTTTTAAACTTTTAGAGAAATAATTGATAAATT
Source organism: Dromaius novaehollandiae (assembly GCF_036370855.1). NCBI lineage: Eukaryota > Metazoa > Chordata > Aves > Casuariiformes > Dromaiidae > Dromaius > Dromaius novaehollandiae. The sequence goes on along the minus strand of NC_088105.1, from coordinate 16,333,101 downwards.
CCTCCCACTAGCGGAAAAAAAAAGTCTTCTGAAATTTATGGCCCGAAGTTTACCTCCTTAAAACTCTCATTTTAGGATATTATACCTAAAACAGCTTTTAAAACTTCAAATACTTCTGATTTCTTACTTCTTGTAGAATCCACTCATACACCCCTGTCAGTACTCTAGTCTACCTGAAAAAGGCTCTCCTCTATTCCCAGCTTAGAGTAACAGCCCTATCATAACCATCATTTCATGTAACAGCTGGATATTTCCAAAGTGGTTAGAGAGACTAAAACCTAATCTAGCACCAATTGAAATTAGTACAGTGACACCAAAGATCATTTTGGGCCTTTTTTTTTTCATTTGTGTCTTTTCTTCTATTGCATTTTCAACATAAAAAGAACTGCAAGGGAAAAATCTTATACATTGGTTGCCAAGGCAGAAATTTTGAAAATTCTGTAATGGAAAGGAAAGAGATAACAATTCCAAAAGCAGCTCTTGTGAGAGAGTAACTTTAATAGGTTTTAGTGCAGTGAAAACAAGTTTGGAAGCACTTAGAATCTATTTTTAGATTACGCGCTGTATCGTTCCCTCTTGTGGTATTTCTGCTGCTTTGGGATCCCCGGACAGAAGATCTGAGAGAAGTCTGTAACGGACCGCACTGTCCGTGGGTGTCCTGCAGCTCTGTTGCTGGCAGTAAAGGCTAGTCCTATTCCCCACATCCTTGCAAGTCCCTGTGCACTGCACTCGCCACAGTTTAAACCACAGATTAGATAAATGGTCACCTTTCTCTTCTCCTATTCCCTTATTTGGGAAATGAACATTATGCTGCCCAGGGTCCAGTTCAAGCCTTGCTTTCAGGAATCTTTTAAAATCAAAGTGACTCTCCACAAATCCCCAAATGCAAGAATACAGGCAGCCAGCAGTAAATCAGAGATATTTAAGCTAGTTTTAAGCAAGCGGGACCAGCACTGGAAGCAGCAAAGTATTTAATGCAGGCTAATTTAGCGTGTTTCTCAGAGGGCGTTGGAAAGATTTACTAGTTAATTATGTGGCGAGGCAGCACGCCCAAGGCACCCCGGCAGGGACAGAAGACAGAAGGCTCCGCTCCCTGCTCTGTCGCTGACGTGCTTCGGAGCCAGGGCCGCCTCTGTCCGCCTCTCCTCCCATCGCACATCCGGCTTGCTCATTACGAGGGCGAGTTTTGGGGGGCAGGGAACATTTCTTATCATAAGGGAAAGCCTTGGTGTGCTGGGGCGGGCAGTGAAATGCCCCAGGGCCCTCCAAGCTTTCATTCTGCCCGCTCACAAACTGCTTCGCACAACGAGGGTCCTACTTCAGCTTCTAGGTGCTCTAATGCAAATGAATAATAAGTTATAAAGCATTTTTGAATATACTGAGAAAATTATGATTTAAATGCAAAGTAACAGAATCTATCATAGCTAGAAGAGCATATTTATTTATCCAGATATTTTTGGTTAAATCCCAGGCCTTCCATAGAGGGGGGAAAAAAGTAACTTTTTAAGCATAAAATAAACATATGAGAGGGGCATAACACCTTTTGCTCAAACCCTGGCAAGGCACACTTCAGATAGTAAGATCAACATCAAATATACTGGAACCCAGAGGATGTGAGCTGTTTGGAAAAGGGAGAAAGGAGACAAAAGGGAAAGGGAAAAAATGGAAAAACAAAAAAACAAAGCAAAAGCACACCACAGGTTTGGAAAACAGATCCCAAACATCAGAGCAGTTCAGAGCTCTGCTGCATACACCATTCCTTGAATTATTGAGGTTTGACAAGTTCGGGCTGTGTTTTAATTTGCATTGTCTGCTATTATTGTTTCTGGGACTGCTTTTAATATTTCAAGTAAAAGATATGCTTTAGGGTGACATATTGCAAATCTGCTTTCTCTTTTGTTTTCAATTTTTCTTTGTTGTTAGAGCTGCAATGTAAACACACACAATATTTTCCTCTCTTTCGCATTATATTCATTTTAAAGTCTCCTCTATGAAGTATTTTCTTTCCAGCACCATACATATGGGAATATGTCGGTAGCCTGTCTCTACTCTGAATTTGACAACGAAAATATTCTTAGTAAGCAATTTATTACTTCCGCACAAAGGCGGAAATCACGAAGGTAGGCAACGACCCACGAAAGCCATTTGCAGGCACCTCGGATGACTTCCTGCGCAGGCCACAGGAGAGCGTGGGACAAGCAAGCAGTCTGCGGGGGAGGCAGAAGGAAGCAGCTCCCACCCATGATAAAAGCAAAGAAAAAAACACCTATGTGTTGATACTAGGAGGAATTTCTTACTTTGCTTATTCCTCCCATGCTTTTGCTACAGCTTTTGGCTCCTCCCATGCAATTCTCCCCCTTTTCCCCTTTACTTAACATCAGAATTGAGGAACTCAGCATTCCTATAACAATGTATTGCTACAATTCACTCCACCACCACTACTGTCCATCTCAACAGTTTCAGTGACATGATACGTACATCCAGGAAAGTCTTGCTTTCCTATTTTCTAATAATTCACTCTTAATTCATCCAGTCATCAACTCCAACCTGTGCCATCTTACTTGAAATCCAAGGATGAACGCATGGTTACTACAGAATAAACGGGTTGATGGCTAAGAGAAGCAAAAGACAAAAGAGCACTCCCTAGGAAAGGAAACCTACAGTACGTTGTTAAGGCATGTTTTCTAAGTCATGCTTTTTAGACTGCAATATTCTTAGATAGCTATTATGTTACCGTGGCAACTACAAGTACTAGTTGTGGACCATTGTGCAAGGAACTGTACAAACAAAACAGAAATGGTCCCCGCTGTAAATAAAAAAAGACATGATAGATACAGGTACATGGGAAATAAAGGACAGACATACGATAATATGCAATATCACTCTATCAGCAGACTAATAACTGCCAAATTTACTGTGCCTATCAGAGCAAAGGAGAGGTTTGAGGAAGGATGAAGCCTAAGGACAGAAAAATGCTTCTTTGAAAACATTAGCTGGTGTCTGAACAGGCATGTGGGTGTTGTCAGAAGGCAGGATTTTCTGGGTTTGATAATGAATAGAATTGATAGGATTCAACATTTTTCTAGAATTGCTCCCTAATACTGAGAACTTGTGTTATTCCTATTAAAATTTATCAGTTGTTGATTTCATATTTCAACAATGAATTTACAAAACTTTGTACCACTATAACCAAAAACAGTATCAGAAAGAATTATTCTACCATACACATTATTATTTGCACATTAGACATTATGTTGTCGTTTTAGACATTGAAATTAGGTTTATTATTTTTCCACTGGCGCACTTAAATTATGGCCTTTCTGAATTTAAATTTGAGCCTAATAAATAATACATTTTTTTAACATACTTAGATTATTAAAGGTTAAAACAAAGCAAGTGAATTAAATGCTTGAAAAACAACTTGCTTTAGCTCAGTCTGTCAGAATCAGAATTCTCAAATGCATCACTGTCTCTATAACTAAGCAGCACCGGTTTTGCAATTTTCCTGGTTGCCTGTAATATTTTTTTTTTGACTAATTTTGAATGCACATTTTTTCTTTTTGTTTTCTTTTTGTAAGAAATTCAAATTCATCTTTAATCTTGATCTTATCACCATAAATCAAACAAATACTCACTGATAAGGCATAGTACAGGCAGAGAGGGGGTTCTCAATGTTAGACTACTAAATTCAGCAAATGACAACTCATCATTTCTCTGATACTTGAATACAGTTCAGACACTTGTGTCTGTATCTTCTGGCACAATTCAGTTACTGTTACGTAGAAAGTAACCACACTTTCAATTTTCACATTAAATCACTGAGTTCTAAAAATTGCTTTTTTAGTATCTGATTTTTCTAAGGTAAATATGAGATTTGCACTGACAGAACAGATCCATTTTCAAGCAAATTTCTCGGGATGTTTTTATAATCTCATCAAGCTTACTGTTTTAGCTCTTTTAAGCTATTACCATCATTCATAATTTTGCTCTTTTCACTGCTAGTGGATAATCCACTTTATGCATAAAATATCGGATGCATACATCCAGGATCTGGGGCAGGTGACGGGGGGGATGGACAGGGTGCAAATATCTTTTTATTATTTTTTTTTTTATCATTTGCACATTTCAAGAATTGAAAGTACAAAATTTTACCTAAGTGTTGATTATTGTCATATTTGAGCAACTGTTCAGATGTGGCAGTTTTTCTAAGCAAAACCAACCACACACTCCTAGTTGTCATGTATTTATCATACTGACTCCAGCCAGAAAAAACATCAGGTTGGAACCACTCTTGGAGATGTGCGAATACTTTGTAGCAATGCCATTCACAACATCAGAATAGGTCTAGTTTTGTTTTTCAGCAAATCTGAATATTAATATTTCAAAGGGAACAAGAAAGGCAAAAAAAATTGTCTTTTGTGCAGCATTAGTCCTGTCATGAATGCAGTGAGTAATACACAGACTGTATGGAAATAGATTAGATAGGATTCATTTAGATCCTTAGAAAGCTTCCACATACCTGCCACCAAATCACTGTTGATAGATACAGTTCTCATGAAGTGCCTTACTTTCTTCCAAAATACTACCTAGCAAAAAGACCTAAATAGAAACCTAAAATAAAGTGGTACAGTGTATGACCTCTGATTCAGGAATTTCTGCATTTACTAATTTCGTTTTAAAAATGACAATTACATTAACTGCTAGAAGTCCCCTCAGTATTGGTCCTTCCAAATATTACTCCTCTCAATCAATGTATGTAGAAAACTGACAATTCTGTAAAGTGTATACTGTTCAAGCACTTAAGGAAGATATTTTTGTCAATAAGAACATGCATATATTTAAGAAATTGAATAGATAACTTGACATAGGAATAAAACAAAATGCAATTCTCTCATAAACCAGAGGATGCATTAAATCATTTAAGAACTCGGCAGCAAAATTTGCTTCTTGGCACATAGGCTTAAGCATGTTTCTACGACTGTGGTATGCCTTTCTTCTTCCCCGACACTTAGCATGATATGGCCCGTGAATTTCAAGCATTCTAACTGGCGGGTTGCTGTGCTACTCCAACTCAATATTCACACTAAAAAGTGTGAAATACTTGCTTGTACTATTTTCCTTCAGTTTCTTAAATTCAAAATTTTCACCACAGAATATTCTTCTAATGATCCATTCTCATAATCTTCTATCAGTTTGAGTCTCTCACTAACGTTACATCTGTTCTTGGCATTATACTACCCATCCTGTTTAAAGATTACAGTGCAGCAAAATGCCCAAGTTCCTTGAAACACAACTCTGAATAACAATCTACTGAAAAAAAACAGAAGTGCATATAAATATATGCAGTATTAGGCTAACTGACAGTCTGGTTTTGTCATAAAATATAGGGTTTTTTATGGTCTCATTTGAAACTGAAAACTACCCAATCATATATCAAGTTAGATAGTGAAGGAACTTGAAAATTATGGAAGTAGTTTATATATAATGAGGGGAACTGGGGAAGGAAACTAAATGGGTTTAAAGAATGAGGCCATGTGACGAAAAGGATGAAAAAGAAAAACTTTGTAACAGCATTTTGGTTGGACATAGACAAGACACAACTATGTTACTCAAATCTAGTGAAAGGGATATTGACATAATCAAGTAACAAAATCATAAGTTTCAGTTGTGTGAATGAATAGAAAAAGAAATCTCAGGTTAGTTATGAAAAATTATGCAAAAATCTAAGTATCACTTAGATGTGAGGACCAAAAGAAACACAGATGTCTACCACATAACAGGCATAAATGACGGGCCAGAAGTTAATTTTATTCACAATGATTAAGAAGGGAGAAAAGGAATTACTTGAACGAAAATGCTCAGTGCTCTGTTGTAGCAATTTTGAGTAGAAGATAAAATCCAAACCACCATAAGATCATGTCAGAGAGAGATGCTACAGCTTTAGTTTAGATGGTGGGAGACAGGTGTGAAGCTGAGGAGTAAAAGACAGATCTGCATGTCACCTGCACAGCAGCAATTCATAAAGGACAGAAGCCCCAGTTTGGAAAAGAGCTGGGGAAGCACAAAGTCAGGCAGGCCAGGCAGAACGAGATTTGAAGCACAGCTAACAATCTCAGAAGCAGAGCAGTCAAAAACACCAATCATGAGTTTGTGCTTGGAAGAAGTGGAGGCTTGATAAAGATATTTGCATTTGAGGCTAAGGCATGGAAGCGTACTGGAGGGGAAACAGGACAGAAGAGATATTTTGTCTTCATCTTTTCTAAGAAAAAACAAAAACAAAACACAGCACCTTTTTGGTATCTTTCTGCATGAGATTTTTTTTTTTTTTTAAGAAACTAATCCTTCTCACCGTTTCTCTCTGAGCTTCCCTAATCCCACATCATTATATTGGAGTTTGAGAATCCAACACAGATTACTGTTCAATCATACAATTTTGAAGTGTGTTTATAGTGAACACCAAAATCTAACTCTGTGAATGAAATATTATTTTCAATGGGAACTGTGCACAGATGTGACAACAAAGTCTGCCCTGACACTTAACTGCAGGTTTTAGTTTGATACTGTTCATGTGCTCATTTGCAGGTCTAGACCTATAATGCTTTGTTAGCTTGAACAGCTGTGTTTTTATGGCTGGACTAGATTTGAATGAAATTTTAAAAGCTTGTGTGTACTTATTGTATATGTCCAATTAATCTTCACTCTGCTAGAACAAGGTTTTTCCCCCTCTTTTTCTACCTCACAGTTCTTATGCTTGTTTTGGACTGCAAACCTGGCTCACACTTCAAGTTAACAAGGCTGAGGTACCGCGCTAATAATCCCCACAATGTTTAAACAGATGTTTATAGCTGCTGGGGTGCCTAAGCTCTTGTTTTAATTCATGAAATTACTTGTAAAACCTGAGTAAGATACAGGGTTTCTGATGATAAAGTGTGATTTTTGCTGTATTTGATTGCTGGTATCTGAATGCCAACACCTGAAGTGTCTCAAACTATTCAAAATAACGGCAAATTTCGTAGCAAGATGGCAAAATGATTTTGTTATCCTGTTCATGTTATAATACGTTTAGAATAAAGATCAGGACTTTATTGTGCTGGGGTACTGTGTGCGTTAGAAAAAGACAGTTTTCTACTTCAGCAGACTAACCTCCTGTACAGGTAAGACAGAACGGACGCATCCTGCCACGTTTCATAGACCTGCAACTGAGACATGGACAGACTAAATAGTTTGGCCATGATCATACAGCAGATCACAGCTGAGCAACTGATGGATCACAGCCCTTTAGAGAGCTGGCCCGGAGCCTTAGCCTGTACCATCCCATTTTTCCCTACCTTTGCTACCATCTTCCCTTCTCTTTCGGTAATACAGTTTAGATTAATAAATTTTAGATTTCTTTCTTGGCTACATACTGCATGTCATTATAGATTTTCACATATCACAGATTGTGATCAAAACAGACCACTATATATTGATACACCATATCACTATTTATCATATTTGTGACATAGGACAGAAGACCAGCACATTGGGACTTTTCCCACAGACATCTAAAAGTTCATACTGGTATTTTTTAAATCTTATTTCAAACATTTGGTGTATTTATATAACAGATTAGGACAATGCAAAGAGGAATATATGATCTGACCAAGATTGACATTGCGTTACACAAATTATTTTGGGATAAGGTGGGGCAGGGAGATATTTAAAAATACAGTCCTGGATTTACAAAATCCATATGAATCTGCTTATTCAAAAAAGGACCAACAGAAGATTTTAGTAACTCTTCATTAAATTTGGGTTGTTCCACAGATGGCAATAAAATTTATTTTGTAGTTAAAAAAATGTCTCACCTCATTATAATCAAGAAAATAAACAATGCACCCTCCAACTTCACCTAAAACTTGGCAAGAAGAAGGACTGCTGTATTAGCACCAAGTAATCCTATGTGAAATGCCTCTGTCTCCCATTTTACTTTTTGGCTGTGCCAGAAATATGTTTAAAAGACCACAAAGTAGACTTTTCATATTTTACTATGAAATATTCGCACCCACTTTTAAAGCAAATATACATGCCCTCAAGACCCCAACAATTAAAATATTCCTTTTTGAAACAAAAAAAATCCAAACCCAGTGGTGAACATCCCGTACGGCTGTCACCTTGCACACAGCTCCGTGAGCGGGTGGCCTTCGCCTCTGCCCCAGCACGGCCCCCACGCGAGCATCACTCCGCAGAGGCTGCGGCAGCCTCCCTGCTTCGGCGCGCCTGGTGCCCCACGCAGCCCTTCCCAGCTCCCCTCAGAGGCGCTGAGACACCAAATACATCTGGCACTTCAGGCCTGCCTAGCTCGGCCAGCTCTGCTCGGCCTGGCCCACACCACACGAACGCCTTACTAGAAGTTTCCTTGCCCCACGGGCCAGTCCCCAGGACAGCAGAGCTACTCCGGGCTGTCAGGACAGGGGCAGTGAAGCCATAGGGGCTCGTTGTCTGCTCAAGCCTTGCTGTGGGAAGGTGGAATGTTGTCTTAGGAGGAAATCAAGGCCTTCCCAGAGCACATCCTTGAAACGTTCACATAGGGCTGTTGAATCATTTCACAACGAAGGAGAGAAAGGGCAGGCCTCTCCCAGACAACCGAAAGGCAAGCAGAGCTGTCTGGTTAGGTGCCGGAGGATCTGAGGCAAGAAGATGGAAAGATAAAAGGGGAGAAAGCCTGCATTTGGCTCTGAGACAAGCCCAGAGCCACTATGACAAAGTGCCCTGTTCGTAAAAGGAAGTGTCGGGTGATGGTCAGCACGTCCAGACTTGGAGACACACAGAGGGCAGATGGGAGCTGCCAGTTTAACTGCCCTGGAGACTTGGGGACAGGATTAGGTTGCAGAAAGGGTACAGGTTCGTATAAATGGTATTATCAGAAAGGTAACTTCTGTATTTTACCATACATGATCACTGGAGTATTCCACTGCCTTTTCCTGGAAGTTTCTCTGAACAGGAAAACTGCAAACACAGGGCAATACACAGATGAATCTCAGGCTTTGTTAGTTTGCCTCCTAGCTGTTATCAGTGCCGAGTGGTATGCAGAGGTGTACGCTTCTTCATTTGCACATACATACTACTCCTGTGATAGTGAATTCAGGACAAAGTCATCTTTCAAGAATTTCAGCCAAATAATCAGCAGCTCTCACTTTCCAAAGGCAGCTTCTATACAAATTTTAACAGTAAAAAGACAACTCAACATGATTTCCCAAGAACGAAGATTTCCTAGCAAGCTAAGAAAAAGTTTTGAAAGACTCTGAAGCATTCCTGGTGACACTCCATGCAAGAATACTTAACTGTTGATTCATCTGCTAAGCAGTGCAAGGATAAGTCTTCCTAATCAGGCTCTTCTTGGTTTTAAATGGATTTTTAAAAGCCCTGTTTACTAAATGATTGAAAAGACCTCAGAAATCATTTATCAATGAAGTCATTCAATCATACAGCTACAGATACAAGTATATTCCCTCACCACCAAAAAGGCTTCTCATATAATTGTAATATACATAGCAGTGAAATCTTTATAAAATTTGCTAGCTCAAAATCTCCTGCTGGGACTGAAATCCCTAGTGACGTGGAATCAAGGCAGGTCTTTGCAGAGCTAATGGCATTACTGTGTATTGAACTGCAAGGAGTATAGTATGCCTATGCGTACCTCAGCGAGGGCAAATAGCAAACAATGTTCTACTGTTTACAATCAAAATGTGTGTGTACATTTGGATTTTCTTCAAGATGCAAAACAATTTAATAAATATTCAAAGCCTTTTCATAGTTTCAACTTGAAATTTCATATGCAACATTCAGATCTGAGGCATCTTTTGTGGTTCTGTTACTGCAACATGGTAGCGTCTCCGCACGTTAGTGACAATGGGACTGATAGGCTACAAAAGAAATTCAAATGTACATTTTAATGGAATTTAGTAAGTTTTACCATTCAGGGGAAGGAAAGAACAAGAGGATGGCACCATAGATCATATGCTATTATGAAATCTACCTACTAAATAGTTTTGTAATGCACAAAATCTTTTTTTACTATGAATGTCAAGTGATCATTTGCCAGTTCCTGGCAGTTCTTATTGGCAGGGCTTCTCTTCTTATTCAGTTGCTAAACAAATGCAAAATGACAACCCTTAAGACAAAACTGGGATTACAGATGAAACCACTCTTTTGTTAAAGGTCTGGATAATTGTAATTCTGCTTTGTTTAAAATATCTTGAGAGATCATGGATGCTTATGCCTGAGGCAGCAAAGAATAACAAAACTAAACACAAGCCCTTCCTGTAAGGGTACTACTGCAATACACCAGCTATGCTTCAATGGGATTGTTTGTCATCAAATATACATGAAAGACCAAGCCCCCTACTTGACTAAACATGACAATTTAACATTGCCTCTTCCATTTCAGTGACATGATCATAAACATATTATCAAGTCCTGCAGTGTGATCAACAATAGATGTAAAATTAAGAGTTGACAAGTTTTAGCAGGTAGCTGAGCCTTACATATCTTCCGCCAAATTTAATTTTCTCTTCCAAAAATCTCCCGAGCAACTTTTTTTTTTTTTTTTTAAGACTTCAGAAAGTACTCTTTTCCCCTCCATTCTTGCAGTTAATACCTGTGCTCTGAAAAAATAAGTATTCAGATGTTGCTTCCCTCAGGGCAATTTTCCTTTCGTTTTTTCTTTGCCCACGTTTTATTATTTTGCACAGGAAAAACAAATCTAGGAAACTGATATCCTTTATTTTTATTCACAACCTGAATGACAACACATACTGCATGAATTAAGGCAGTATTTAAAATAGTAAACGATGTACTGATTTTTTTAAAAATATATCAGGAAAAGACATGGCCTAAGTGAACATCAAGGTCAAAATTCACCAACACAAGAGTGCAAAGAGAGATTCAAATCTAAAACATATCTAGTACTAAAAGATACATCAAACTTAGTTGCCAATTAGTATCCAGATAGCCTAACCTGGGTATTATCAGACACACCGCAATGCTGCACCCCTGCTCTTGCATCCTGTTTGAAGCAGTTAGCTTGGATTTATAACCCTGAATGATCAGTAAAGAAACTAGGGTATACCTGAGCATGAATTCAAAGAACCTCAAACATACAGCTCTGCAGCAAAACATATCCATATCGTACTCAAATGTCAACACGATCTCTCTCGATAAGACATAATGCCAATATAGAGCAAATTTTAACAAGGTCAGTGGGATTCTGCATGGCTGTTAACCCTTACATGCTTGTGCATCAGAGGGAATCTCAGTGCATCATTTCTTCCAAATGATTCATTCTTCACCTATATCAAATATTCATCATAATATTTAAATAGGCTCTTGACGTTACAATCTGAAGATATAGTTTTGTCTCCAAAATTACACTATTGTTTGTGTAGAGCACCAATTCATACCAAACAGACATAATTAAGCAGTAAGCCATAACTGGCAACCTACTGTCTGATGGTTAACTCCCACAGCTTTATAAAGCATAAGGTACCAATGAATGCATCTATTCTCTTTGAGAAAAACTATTTCAAAAGCCATTCCCTAGAGTTGTTAGTATAGTTTCCATAAGTTATAGTGGTATTTTATCCCGGGGGGGGGAGGAATATACTATGACTGACCAGTGTTGATGTGAGGATTTAGTTGTGTTATGTCAAGTTCATTGTTTAATGTTCAATCTATCATAAGCCTTAATTATTACATTGAAATATGAACAAATTTTCTGAACCAAATTGTAGTTCTCAGATTCCTTTCCATCCTTCCTATCTAATAGTTAAAGCTGTTAAATATTTGTGTTCATTATTTCTTCTACTGGGAATTTATTGTAAAACCCACATCAATACAGTAAGAACAGTGGTCATAAAATGATGACATAATTTATCATTGAAGATCTTTTATCTAACATATCATGTACTGCTGTAGGTTGCCATTTTTTTCCTCCAGTCTTAAAAAAAAGAAAAAAATCACAAGATGGCAGTCTGCAGCATGGGAAAAGGAGGGAAAGGAGAAGGGCAAGGAGAGAGGAGAAGACCAGACCATAATAAGGCTTGCTCCAAAATTGTTGGGAATAACTGGCCTACAGCATAAGGGCAAAATACATGGAAAAGTGATAGTGCCGTGGTCATTTAAATTATTTTCTTCATCTTAGAAGAAAGGGAAAAGATTATTCAGTAGGTTAGCTAACAAATGTCTTCTTTAATGAAGTCACATTCCCTCTCAACCATACTGAATTTCCAAATCATACTATGGCTAAGCAGTGAGTAGGCTACTAACAGAGCTATGCCAACATTGTACAATCATGTATGGACCATCTGAACCCGTAACAGGACTTGATTTTTTTTAAAGCCTTCCACAATCGTGTTCCTATTGCCATAATAACTTTATAGGTTCTTTTCTTGGTTTACTGCTCTAGATCTCAAAACTATTCTTCAGTGTGTTTTTTTAATTCAGATTCTGTGTTTAACTTTATGTTCCCTTTCTTTGAAATTTACCTCTTTGCAATCTTTTGTCAGTCACTCCCCTGTATAAACATTCTTTATGATTCTAATTTTAAAACTTCAAAATTCCTTGGGTTTAACTACAATTAACAGTGTTCATAAGTCTATCCATAAATAAAGTCCAATGAATGTTTAGACTATTTAAATTAAAAGTGTTCATGAGCTTGAAAACAAAACTGAATTTCTTCATAAGGAAAAATAATTATGGTTGTGTTATAAAGTACAGGTAGTGAAGTACTAAAGCAGATCAAAAGGTTATGAAATCAACCATTATAAAAAAGGCAGCGATAACTATAGCCAACTAGGAATGAAAAGGTGATAATCCTATTTAAGAAGCTTGCAACAAAAACTGAGAATTGCAATTAATGAATAAAACAGAATTGAGGGGAGGGGGGGAGGGATAGCCATAAAAATCACACAAAATGAGTTTGTCATTTCCTCTAGGGAGTGATGGGGACCCAGACAAAAAATGTTAGGTTTGATCTGTTTTGCTATACTTTTCTTTCTGAAAAACACAAACAGAAGTCTTGCTGACAGATTCAGGGCACACTTTGCAGCAGTTAAAACTGGTGACTGCTCTAGTACTATTCCTTCCCATTTTGTTCTATTCAGTTATGACTTCCATGACCTCTGTCTACACCTCCCAAAAAGGTTTGCAGGACTACTTTCCTGTGTTAGGTGTCCTAAGCAAACTTATTATTTCTAGATATTTAGGCTCTACTAAAACTACCTCAATATTTTTTTTTTATTGCTTATATCACATTTTTATGTGCATCTCCATTTGCTTTTTTTAACCTTCATTTTTCATAGTTAACCATTTCTAACTGCCACTTGTTTGTTTCGCCCCTTGCCCATTTCAAAAATCTACTATGATATGAAACTCAGTTATTTGCTCCGACTTCAGTAGACCTCAGCAGTAACTTGCTGCTATTATTCTATTATTCTGAGACATTTCATTTCTAATATCCTAAAGTAAACCTTTAGTACTTCTTCATCTGTTTGAAAGACTTGAAATAATGGAAACCTACCAACATTTATGATGCTTTCCTTCCTCCAGCCATTCCAAGGCCTCAAAGTCACTCCCAAAATCATACCTCTGTTTGGTATTGTGCAACTACTCTGCTTTAAAAAAAGTTTTCAATTTTCATTGTCTTTTTATTGCCAAATGCAAACGCAGACTGTCTCAAGACATCCAACGCTACTTAAATCACAAATTCCTCTCAATTGTTCACATTTCTGTCAAAACTCAGAAATGCCCATATCTGGTTGACATTATTACCAAATGGAATGGATCATAAATAAAAAATGAAGTCAACTAACTGAGTTACTATTTTATCTTCATTATCTACGTTTTCCCAATTGTTAGTAGTTCGGGAAAAGAATACAGTGATCCCAGATCTCCTGACCTGCCAAGAATTATTTTTTATTTATAATTTTTAATCTTTATGCAGCATAAAGAAACAATATGCTTTGTAGCTCATCTGCACATATAAATAGTTCTGGGCATTGAATCAATGTATATGCTTGCAAATAATTACAGCATCTTCTTTCAAGAAGCTTGAACTCAATTACCTGAAAAATAGGGGTTTCATCTAAACTGCAGAAAAATCATATTCTTCTATTTTTACACAGATGAAACTTCTGCCAAGACTTGTACATAATGATTTCTTTTTCTTTCTTTCTCAATACATTGAAATACACGTCTCATTTAAGTGACCATTTCTACATTCCCATTAGGGTCCCAATCAACATTCTTTCCAGACTTGTTCCCTGACACTTAGCTGATCAGTCCTTCATGTTTAGCTTCTGCTTCTCCACCAGTGGCTGAGACTTAGCTAGCACACTTGGATTTTGGGTTTTTGCCTTCAGTTTGTCATGCCACAGGTAGGAGTATTCTGTTGTCCTTTGTTCTTGTTCCTGCTCTGCTCCTTCCCCTCCATTACTATTACAAGCCTTGCTATCTTTTGTGCACTGGAAACATGCAGCTGATTGATTTTGATAAAAACATTACTATGCTATCATCATATAAAGGCAAAGGCTGGCCTTAGCTCTTTAAAAACCCCAGGGCTAAATTACAGAAAAATCTAGTAAGAAATTCTATTGAAACAGGTGGAGTTGGATAATACTCTTTTACTTCAAGTTGTCTAGTAACAAACACTTTAAATAATGAAGTAGAATGAAGTATAATGAAGCACCTGAGTATATAAAGTCCATGGGGCTGGGACTGTGTCTGTGTTCTCTGTAGTGCTAGGAATATTTACTAAATAGTGATAATGGTTAATAACCAGAATAAGGGGCTAGCATGCTTACTTACCTGAGTGGCTGATAAGGACTACCCTTATGAATAAGGAATCTACCATGGTTTGTTGCTACAGAACTCATCAGGAATCATAAAGGATTAATGGGAGTTTTAGGCTTGGGCATAGTATTCCAAGGAAGCAAAGTTTACATCATCCATCTGTCCCCTCCTAGTAACTTCTGTACACATTACCCAGCAGAGAAGTAGAGCTTTTAATCGTGTTAAGAATACGCAAATGTTGTAAAAATAGGTTGATGAATAGATGCCTTCTCTGGTGGGAAAGGCGGTAGCAGCAGCAGCACATCGACTGTGGTTAGAAACCAGTGCGGTCCAGACAGGAAAGAAATTCTCCAGAAATTTGAAGCAGAGTTTACACTTCATTGCATATCACAAAACACAAATTCATATGAAATCAGGACTTATTAATTCTGTTACTGATGTTAAATTACCAGCTCAGTCTACCTGTTGAGGAATGCCTTTGGAGAGCTTTGGGTATGGAAGTACTATGTTATTTTAGTGTTGTGGTTTCCTTGGGGTTTTTTTGTTCCTCTCCCCCCGCCCCCACTTATTATAATCAAAGCAGTAAAAATCATGCAGTGAAAGTAATATTAACCTTCTATAATTTTAATATTAAAACATAACGGACATTAAAATATCTGTAGTTAAATTTGGAGGCAGGAAATAAGCATTAACTGTCTAAATGGGAAGATTCAGGTCCCAGTAATGGGCTTCAGTAAATAAGAAGCATTTTTGAAAGGGTTGTTACTTTTGTGAGCCCCTAACATGACTACTGTATACAATATTTTTCTCACTTATTAACAAATGAACCTCAGATTAAAATGAAGGTGTTGAAGTTAAAGAAGTTAATGTTCAACTGTTTATAAGTAAATAGCTAATATTAATATTTGGCAGCAGAATTCAATTTTCTTTGCAAGATCTGAACCTAATTTCTGCTATAGATAGAGCACATATCGCAAGTTTCACAGAATCATCTCAATACATGGACAAAAATTGTTTTTTCTTAAGTGTTGATACTACTTCACCAATAGATGGAGGTTCATTCTTAACCTTTGTGCATCCTCAACGTTTCTACTATACTTAGATATCTGGTATTTACAGTCTGCTTATCTATATTCTTAAATGTTTTATATCATGTCTTCACTCATTATATGCAAGTTGAGTATAAGATTTACCAAATGCATCAGCCAAATATCATTAGTAAATAATAAATTTCAAGGGTAACATCCTAATTAGGCATAGTCTGTTTCTTGCAAAACAACTATGAAATACATACTGTGGTTATACTTTGTATAACCCAATCAGTTCAAAAGAATACATTGGGATATACAGCGTTTGCTATTTATTTTTAATTGTTCATGTTAATCAATTATATTGTGATATTGCATACTATTATAAACTTTTTCAATAACCTTTATAAGAACTGTTCTTGGATGACATTAACATGTATTACGTGTCAAAACTAAGACTTGTTCTATTATCTGCATTGAAGGAGTAAACTTTCTGCTTACACTGCAGTATATTATAAGATAATGAAAGATTAAAAAAACACTTACAGAAAGCAAATATAAAGTGGAACTTAAACATGACATTCTGCAACGGTAACATTTTCAGCTGAGTTCAGCTTGCACAGTAGATGGTTCTCCAAGGTACAGTGCAGTGGAACACCAGGGTCTTACATGTAACTGTGCATTTCAAAAATATACTTACTAAATGATTGTGTTCTGTCTTAGTATGTGATATACCAAGCAGATGCTGAGCATTTATTTTAAGTGTCTTTCTCTAGATACTTCATAATCAAGACTGCTGATTTTTAAAAATTAAAAATAAGTTTATGCCTTTTCCATGATATAGGAGAAAAGTCAGATTCATAAACAAGTGGGTTCTTTCCTCCAGAAATTTTTCTACTGAAGAAAAAAAAAAACAAAAAACCCCCCATACTTATATTGACACCTGAGGAGGATGAAACAATCAGGTTTGACTAAACTATTTTATTTAAATCCTTCTCCAGCCTGGAGCTGGATCTGTGGCTAGAAGAAGAGAAGTACAAGCAGAGCAGAAAGAAGTTGTCCGTTGAGATTTAGTGTCATGCCACAGAAACAAATGAGTAAGTATAACAGATTTAAACTCCCTATTACTAGTTCACCATTGTATAACCATTATCAGAATTTGACGCATTATCTTACCTTCTGTCTCATTCTAGCAGTTTCATAAATCAACGTCCAGCTAAAATTCTTTTTCAGACTTAATTTATGAAAGGCATGATCTTTGTCATGTCATAACATGACCCAAAAATATCCAAAAAGTCAAAACTAAAGTTTTTGGTGGTGTTCTCCCCCGCAAGTGTCTTGTTTGTTTTTACTGTTTGAGCCTTCCTGTCCCAATCATTATCTTTTGCCTTCTGCGATTTCTCTGTTTCCTCTCTGATTTCTTAGACATTTCACTGCTGCTGGTTAGATGCTATTATTATATGACATGTTCAACCTTTAAAACAAGTAATTTAGTTTGAAAGTTGGATACTCTATTAGAATGATGATGTAAATGTTTATATCACTGATGAGTTCTTCAGGCCTAAAAATATCATTATATTCTAAAACACATCTATAAAGTTACACTTATTTTGAAAGTCTCAGATAAAAAATGGTAGTTTTCACTGGTTGTTTGTTCGATCCTGCGCTGTAATAGCCTGTCTGGAGGTTCTGTTTGCAAAATATCATTTTCAGCTTTTATCTGAAAGACACATTTGAAAAAAGCAACAGATATAACCACTGTGCTGCTACCTGCCATTCCCATTCATGTTTTTGAGGAAGAGAACATCAGATCAGGTAAAGCTGGCAGCCAAGCCATACCAAGAGAAGAGAAAGAACTGAGAAAGAGTAGGAAAAGTTCCCCAAATGCCAGGGCAGTGAAGTGGCACCAAAGCAAGAAGCACCTTCTCTTCTAAGGGAGCTGGAGCAATATTCCTGCACAGTGAAAGACACTGGGCAAAAGGAAAATGGAACTTCAACAGATGCTTTATCTCCTGGACAACTTGCAGAAATGCTACCAGAAAACACAGGAGCAGTTTTAGTTTCAGTTACTACTCTGAAGGAGGCTGAAGAATAAGGAAACCTTTGGTTCCATCGACCACGCTGATGGTGAAGAGATGATAGTTTAAAGTCAGGCCTAAGTTTTGGGGATATAATTTCCTCTTTTAGAGCCTCAAGGACCATCACACAGAACTGTTGAGGTTGGAAAGACCTCTGCAGATCACCTAGTCCAACCCCCTGCTCAAGCAGGGTCACCTAGAGCACATTACCCAGGATTGCATGCAGACAGCTTTTGAACACCTCCAAGGAAGGAGATTCCACAACCTCTCTGGGCAACCTGTTCCAGTGCCCTCCAGTGCCCTCCATCCCTTGTCCCTGGAAGATAAGAATTCTGTTGCACAAATGTAATAAATGCGAGTGTATGAGGCATGTAAGCAGTGCAACAGCAGCCCACATATCAAGATAAGGTCATGGGAAGAGAACAAGCCATACCCGAGTGCTCTACTATCTCTCATAGGTCCTTCATCTGACATGGAAGTTTACAGGAGTTTTACTATTGCTGTTCCATTACGTTAAACTCCATTTGCCCTCTCCTAACACCATTTTCAGATGGCATAGATATATGGGTTTTTGCCCTCTGGCATTTTGATTCTAGGGAGAGACAACAGCAATGCCTTAGAAACTGAAACCAAGACCAGACTCTTCACCTCAAATGTTTCTTTAAAATCTAATCATAGCTGTTGCATCCCCACAGAAAGGACCTTTCTGCAAACAGTATTTTAAGACTGATGAATATGATTGAACTAGACAGCAAATTTTTCATTTACTTAATTTGGCATAAGATCCAGCTCTAAGCATTAGAAACTAGTAGGCAGCTAAAATCTAGTATTGTTGCTGTAATGGAAACATAAAACCAGGACAAATTAATTTCCAGTTTTCTCCCAGATGTACACTTTTCATACCAGCTATGTTTTATTGTCCAAAAGAAAGACTCTGCATGGGATATGGTCTTGCAAGATGCTTAAATATCCTGTAGAAATCACTAAGAGGCAAAGATGTTTAAGATCTCATAGAATGAGGAACAATGCTAAATATACCAGTGTTGTACTATAAAAAAAAATTATTTTGTGCACTTGCTATTTTTCACGTGATAACTAGAGTGGCAAAACAGTATTTCAATATGATTTTCACTTGTGATTCCCATTAAAGTTTTTGGATAGGTTCCTGAAAGTTAAAATTAATTAACAGAGTTCTGAAACATCACCTTATGAAATCAAGAAAGCAATCATAGCCTCAAACTGTAAACACTCTGTTACTTCATGGTATTTAGGACACTAAAAGAAAAGACCCCACAGAAAGGGGCCAGAGATTTAATGCCAACACAAGGGAACATCATCATTTGTTTCCCATCAGTAAAAATCCTCAAAAATTAAAGAGCAGCAAGCATTCACTGCTCCAAGAACACTACTAAAAAAACCAAAAAATAATTTTATAGCTTCTCTGAAATTATGCAAACACTGTGCATAGAGTGAGTTTCTATGTAGCTATTAGCTTATGTTGATCCTTACACTGCATTTACTTCAGTGAGGACTGGTCTTATGCTTTAAGCATGCAGCCAACAAAATCCAGGCAAGCAGATAAACCTGGGCATGAAGAGTTTTCATGCCAGATAAAATGTGAAATCCAGCCTGTAACTTCATTAAAATTCACCAGTTAATTCCCCTAAGATTTAAATGCTATTAATAAAAAACACCAAAAATGAGATAGAATAATTCTGATTTTTATGTAGCATTAAACTAATTGCCTAAACACAAAAATTAATACACCTTCCTGACATCCCAAAATTTCACTCTAATTCTTGCCACTGTTGTCTTACTTAACATAGGATGAGTAAATTACTAAAATCTTCCAGGCAATAGTTTAAAACTGCCCATGATATTTACAAAGAAAATATTTTCTTCTCTTTTGCCTCTACTTTTACTATTGCTCAAAGTGACACTTAGTTTTGCTTCTCCTGAATCCATACATGCCCTTTGTAGTAATGGTACAAGGTCAATATCAAAGTCTATCCTAATAAAAGGCAAGCTGAATTTGGACCTTCAGATTGCCAAAGCAACAAGATTGTAACCAGACAGCAGTCATTGTCAACAAATATTTAACAGAATTCTTCAGAGAGCTTTGCAAGAACAAAAAAAGGAAAAAAATTACTTAGTGTTACAGTACCTTGTGGGACTTGATTTTTGCTTTAAAACAGAAAATATCATTCCTAAAGAAGCAGCATATTGATTTATATAATCTCTGATTTAAAAGTAGTAATTTTTAAACTGAAATGTGAATGGCATACTTTGTGGGTTAGGGAAGTCTTCAGAGAAAAGGATCTAAGAGACAGTGCAAGCATCAAAACATGACTTATTTGTAAAATGCTTTGTCAAGAAACATTGGACAAGCTGGATTTCATGAGGATGAATACATGTTAGTAGAAATTAGTTTTCTGCCAGAACTACAAAATATGTACACGAACTAGACTACACAAAACAATTAATTCAAGGCTCTAGAAGATATATCAGCACAATTGCATCAGACCATCTTGCAGTAACAGGAAAAAGAGTAATAGGAAAATAGAAGAATAACTACAAGAAAAAAAACAGTATAGGTTGTGTAGATCAAAGGCAAGCAGGAATTTAGAGAACTATTTTTCAGATTTTTTTACTAAAAAGGAGGAAAGCATTCTAATCCAACAATATTTCTCTCTCGAAGCAGAGCAGTTTGATTCAGATCTTGAATCAAAATCAGAACTTTCTTTGTAACTATGTCTCCCAAAGTCCCCAAAATCTATTAACTAGACAGTAAGTTCTGTTCCACTGTTCATTATCACACATCGCTCTCCTATTTCTTTGCAGCACTGTCTTTTAATATATGAGGTCAACTGAAAATACTGGCTAAAGCTTATTATGCCTACAGTATGCATTTTCCTCTCCTAAATACAAATAAACAAGATAATGCTTGAGGTCCTGTCTGCACATTAACTTGCAGTTGTACCCTCCACAGAAATGACTAGGACTTCAATACCTGGTTTGTACTTGTCTCACCCTCTAGTGGCAGAGAAGCCTTAGTTCTCATGGATGAAGAAATGAAAGATTTATTCATTTTATATATATATATATATATATATATATATATATATATATATATATATATATATACACACACACACATATATATATATATACACATATATATACATATATATATACATATATATATATATACATATATATATATATATATATATATATATACACATACACACACACACACACACACACACATTTTTTTTTCTCTTAAAGTCAGATGTGTTGTGCTATGTGTCTGTGCCTATTTTCAACAAACTGATAAAGGACTAAAACTGTTTTATTTGTTAAAATGCTGCAGATCATATCTTCTCAATGTGTCCATCACTTTTAATGGAGCAATGCAAAATACGCTGTCCTGCAGGCACTGAAATGATTAAGAAGGTGCTAACGAAGGGTAGCTGTGTGCTCAGATGTACTCCTTAAGTTATGAGAACAACTGCTATAAAAGTCTTTTCACGCCACCGGGATTTTGTAGTAATACAACGATGCTGCCTGAAGATTCTAATAAAGACGGAAGCTCTATTTTCCTCTACTGTCTCACAGATTCCAAGTTGGTGATAGTTTTGCTGTTATTTGATAAGCACAGCTGGACCTACATAGAGCAGAGAAGGCTTTGCTCTCAGTAAATAAAATAGGTAGCATTGCCAATACTTCAGTTATATGTAGCCATTGAAAGAATGGAGAACTCGAAGATGACTAATCAGCTGGAAATTAGTTCCAAACACATCACTTATTCTATTAAGAAGGGTCTTTGGCCATGTTTTAGAGGAGGATGTATAAAGTACAAAACCACAGGACGCAGTAGCTTACTTGCCAGCATCCTAGCACATTTGTCAAAACAGTTATTTTACTATTCTAAAAAAGTCCTTAATTTCACAATTCTTACTTGTAGATGTTATTGCTGAAATTCAGATACTGTTCTACCATGTCACATGCATTTGTGATTTTTAAATTGGCTAATAATAGGTATAGATCATGGTGCACAATTGTAGTTGCCTACATTCTCCACTATGATACTCTGTTTTCTTACAAGTTAGCCAGGTTTTGGCCAACTGGACTGTTATTTTCTATGCCAAAACAACTTAAGTATTTGAGAACGAGGCTAAAGAAAACCACAGTCCCAAATCCAAAAATTCTGCTGACACTTTAAATGGAAAATCCTCCCAGCAGAGCTCAGAAAAGCTGGCAAAAACACTTTAATCACTCTTATAAATAAGACTGTGAAGTATCCATAAGAATCATGAAGCCTTTACAGTTGTTCCAAATGCCCGTGCCACAGAACAGCTACCCAGGCATGTGAGCAGCATTTTAAGATTCACTGAATCCAGAAAGCCCAAGTAGCAGAGTTAGGATGCAAAATGGATTTAGCAGTCCCTACAGCATGCAATGCCCACCCTGTTATTTTAATCCCAAGCATGCAGTAGTAGTTTTGAAGGAATACTGGCACAAACTGGCAGACTTGTTTTTTAGACAGAATGATTAACAGCATCATCAGAAAAAAAAAAGAAAAGGTCATGGCTCAAGGCTTAGGCTCTGGACTGAATCTGTCTTCTTTGGCTTTAAGTTGAAATTTAACCTACTACCACACAGCTGGATGCAGTCATTGCTGATAGGGCTGTGAAACTGCACCGCTTCACCATCATACCATATGATCTAGGGTGCAAATGCTGCCTTGGCTACATCTAATTCACTTAAACCACTGCCCTACTTGCTGAATGCTTTCTCATTTTTCCTATGTAGCTTAAAAACGTCTAATAAAAATGTTTTACTGAATGTTTCTTCTTATATAGGTCTCAAAATATAGATAATGGGAAACAGACGACAACAGTAAATACAAGCAAACTCATTTTATATATTTGAGGTAGCTTTGGGGAAAGAGATTGAATTCTTGTGAGTGGGATGGGTTTAATTACACCACAGACTTTGATCCTGTTCACAGTTACAGTGTGAATTTGGGCAAAATTTCATTGCTGTGATACAATTACAGGCAAGAGTGAAATAAGAAATAAGTGTTTCAAGATTCACAGCTACAGCAGAAAGAAATGTCTTCATAAAGAAGATGCTATTAGGCTGGTGAGTTAGAGTACATATGTTGTACCTGTGTATCAGCCTATCACCCTCTTTACTGCAGAGTCTACACAGTGAGTATTCCAGTGATGAAAACAAATCCATTACAAAACAATACAAACATCAGTGCATAAGTAACAAACCATAAAATATAATATTTTTCATGCATCAATTTTAAGCGTATTTGATACATTTCCCTCCAAACTAAGCATTTTTCAGAAACCTCAGATTCCAATTTCCCAGTGCCATATACTGGATTTCACTTTCAGTAATGCAAAAGTAACGCTAACACACATACTGCAACAGTAGCACAGAAGCACCTACAGGCAGGGAAGGGTTCTCCCTAGGCCTAGTGAAAGCACTGCCACCACTGCTTGCTCTTAAATGGCAATACACAGACACCTGGTTAATGCCTGCTGTACTCCCTTGGAGAGGCTGCTGAACTTGAAGGTTGCTACAGACAATATCGATTCAGTCCCAGTCATCTCTTCAATGCGTGTTAGCGTAAACATCACTCACCTGTGATCCTGTTTCCCTTTCAAACAATATGTAATGCAAAATCAGGGCACATAAAAGAATAAGGATCACAGAAGGACTTCACAGTTTAGAGTCTGTAGGCCTCCTTGTCTTGAAAGTTGCTCAAGTGTAATTATTGCACAACTTGATTAAAGACAGAGCAGTAGCATTGAGACGTGTGAAGCTGCAGTCCATATTGATACTCACCACAAAGGAATTTGCACACTGGACAACACTATTCTGAAAGCTGAGCACATGAACTCTTGAATACATTATGTACCTCTGTTGAAGTTTACAGAGTATAGTACTTCCTTCTGGGGAAGGCGTAGAGGTTTATTTGCCTGTCCAGCCTCCTATTGCTATTCTGTTTTGATATTCAATCATAGAAGATCAAAATGTACCTAGGCATAGGGTCAGAATAAGTTCGCAGAGGATTTAAAAAGGAGCACATACTGAATTTCATCTATACATGACACAGTGCAAATAGAATATTATAAGATGATACCATATGTGGGCATACTGGTATTCTGACTTCTGATATTAGCAACTGGCCAGTTATCCAAACAGTGTTACTCAGAGAGAGAAAAACAACAGCATTGTGGAGGGTCTGAAAAGAAAGCTCTCTCTGAACAGGACTGTCATTAGCACTACAGGTGAAGAGCTACCCCAGGACATACACCCCTATGATCCACAGAGCAAGCAGCAGCCTCCATCTGACACATGTCAGCATCAGAGCTGAGTAGGGAAGCAGTGATGCAGATACCAGCCTGTGCTCGCACCACCGTGTTCACTCCCCCTGCATTTCATAGTTGAGTCAACTGACACACAAGGGGATTTACACTCTGGACAAACTATCATCCCATTGAGGTGACCTGTAAAAGTGTGGAACTGTGTTTTAAATGTTATTAGCATGGTTGTGAGAGGATTGATGGAGTCTGCTTCCCTTTAAAAACCTCTGCTTTATTACATTAGCAGCATAATACATGAGCAATAAAACCCAAAATCCTGGTATACTTTGTTGCTATCTCCTACAGAGTTACTTTAAAGTAGTGCTAAACATGAAGTATCCTAATTTGGAAGCACAGAAGAAATACGGTATCTGTTGTAACCTGAAATACCAAGAGTAGGTCTTTTCATTCTGTGCCAATCAGCAAAATAATAACCTATGTTCAGGATGTATTTCACATACATGGCAGTTCCATATTTGTGAAATATTCAAACTGTCATTTCATCTTTTGACCATTTGCACTCTTGATCATTAATCCAACTGCTTCAGATTTAAACAACTGACAACAAACAAGGTAAAGCTCAGTTCCTACAGGGATATTTCGTTCGTACTCTACTAACATACCTGATCATCTTTAGAGTCTCTTAGAACAGAATAGAATTGGTATAAATGATATGTTAAACCCTGATTGTACAGGTTTATGCCTCTGCTTAACTTCAATACTATGAATTAGTCCATTTAAACACATTTTAGTGGTATCCCACATAATAAGGAAGTTAAAGACATGCATAAATATTTCCAGGAATTGGGCCACAGCACGTGGATACAAGTTGGTAGTAGAAAGAGGAGCTTAATTTTTTTTTCCTCCCTGTTGTCAGGGTTCTGCTGTTCTTTAGTATTATAGAGCGTTCCATGAAACTGCAAGACTAACAGCTTCGTGGAATTCCTACAATAATCCATCACAAGAGCAGGGACTAAGAATGGGGGGAAAAAAAATAAAAAAAGCAAGCTTCACTTCCAAATTCTCTTGCTTTTGTCAGTTAAGGTTAGGGCCTTAACAGTATCTGAACTTTTAAAAATATATTTAACATATCTTTGGCTTGGATTTTTCTTATGCCTGAGTGACATTCAGAAAACAACATGTCAGTTGTCTTTAGAGAACATGCTTACAGCATGCAGTGGAGGAAATGTTAGCATCACAAAGAACGCTGCGAGCAACGGAACATGTCAAGGTCCTCTCTGGATCAGTTGAAAACATTTCCCTGCAAGACGTAAAAGTATGAGATACTACTGGGACAAGAATAAAACTATTTGTACTGCTACTGCAAATAATTTTAACTATCTATTATTCGGTTTGCAAATCATTTGCTCAATTAAGTGATTTCAGAAATTGTTTATCCGAATTCATTGGACTCAACGTCATTCTCCACCTTGTTCTCTTAAATTATGGACCTCAGCATTGTATTTGTTTAGTATCCGAGTCACATTTTTGTCCGTCTCTGAGGAAAGATATGACATTTTAAGAAGCAGAAAGTGATTGACAAAAACTTGAGGAAAATAAGATATTTTTGTATTACTAAATATTTGCCTCTTTAATTTGGACTAAATCTTTTCCCCACTAAATAAAACCCAAAGCATTTCATAGCATTATACATGAATTATTACATCAGAACTAAAAGTTTCATTACTGCATTTGTGAAGAGAAACAAAAAGGAAAGGAAAGTTAGGCTCAGTACACATTAGTAAGCATTTCTCCCCTTTACCTAGGGATTCAGACACCGGAGAGCATTTGACCAAAATCCCAGAGGTATGGGTTTCATTCCTTCCTCTGCCTGAGGCTCCCAGGTTTATTTCCTCCACCTCCAACAAGTGTTTACCAACCATCAGAATGTAGGATACTTAGGGGAGGAAAGACATCTGCAAGTCCTATGGAAGCTGCCACCTCTTGCGTAAGGTGCACATTCCCCACACCAGACCACAAGTGGAGCCAGTCCTCTCCCTGATGACTAGGCTGCTCCAGCAGGAAACCACCATTCCCCACACAAACCCAGTTAATTTTAAATATACATTCAAACATTATCAGAGAAAAATGAGAGAACATTCTTCAGCATATGTTTAGGGCATATTCTGGGCAGGAAAGAGTTTGAACCCTGAGCTAGGAAAAGCAGCAACGTGCTAGCCATGCTAAAGGCCATGCTAATCCAGCAACTCTCTGGAAACCCTGGAGAGAGCTTCAGACCTGTTGCCCTCTCTCCCTTCCCCCCCGCGCAGCGCTATGGCAACATCTGGACAGCCTTGCGACCACCGACCCACACTCCTTTTCAAGCACAGTGTTTCTCCTCAAAACATCTTGCCTGCCTTTGGTTAATACCAAGTATCCCAATAAGATATAACCTAATGCTATGCATAATGGCAAACTGAGCACATAACTAACTTCATATGCTACTTGATTCGCTCAAATAATGACTGACACAAAGGCAAACCAGTAAAAACTGCACTTTCTGTGAGCAGCACGAGAGGTGACTCTTACCCCAAGGGCCAGGGCTTCATTTTGGTTTCTACATTTTAAGCAGCTTTGACAAGCTTCCTTAACCCCGGCCCTGCAAGACCCCAGTGCAAAAGGGAGCCATGCCAGAAGGAAAATAATAATAATCACCAAGCACTGAGATTCCCCTTTCTTATCGAAAGCCAGCGTCGCTGCCGCCGGAGCGGCACCGGCACAGCGCCGCGTGGGGAGGGGCTCCTTGTGCCGAGGTCGCAGCTGAAGCGGAGCCCGCGCGCGGCGGGGCGGGGCGGGGCGGGGCGGGGCGGGGCGGGGCCGTTAAGACCGTTAAGGCTCGTGAGCGCCCTCAGGCCTGTCAGTGCGGTGATATCGTGTGAGTAGCTTTTTCCGCTTATAAGAACTCAATAGTTACGAGGAAGTAGTGGACCAGCTGCTTAGTATTTGTGCAGCTAACCTGAGCTCTTGGAGGGCATTGATTAAAGATATAAATTACCCAAGAAGAGATATTCACCTCTCCTTACGTATGAAATTTGGCCTATTGTGTAGTTACCCCTCACAGCAGCCCTTATAGAAGGAGGAAAAGTGTTAAAGGTGGGCTGCAGCGTAAAGGTCTATGAAAGGAGTCACTAAAAGAGCCAGCGCTGAGTCAGTCATAGCTCAGGAGTGCTATCGTGTAGCATATTTTTTTCCTTAGGAAGGGACAAGTTTGCACAAAAAGAACTAATAAAAGGAATAAAAGTTAATAGAGAAAAGCAGCTGAGAATAAGATATGGTCAGTTCTAGGCTTTATATATAATGAGGGATCTCTTATAAACAAATATATGTTATGCTAGTAAGACTGTCTTTAGGATACTGCACAGACTGGCTTTACACATGTAAAAATGGTACAGAGAAAACAAAAGTTCAAAGATGCTGAAAAAAGTAACAAAAGAAAATAGAGGATTCAACCTATTTTCAGTGAAAGGCTTTTGTAATGAAATGTTATTTAACCTAATAGCACAGTTTTTCAGAGGATGAAAGGCCCTGTGGAAACTACTTACTGGAGAATCTGCATCAAAAAATGGCCTTCTCCACTAATACACTGTCCTAAAACAAACAAACAAACAAAAAACAAAAAAATAAAGCAAAACAACTTTGGGCATTTCTAGGATTATGCTGAGCTGAACCTGACATATAAAATTCTTTTTTCACCAATATTATGTATTGCTTCATTTTTTAGTTTTGCTAAAGACAAAAAGTCTAACAGACCATAAAAGACTATTTTTATATTTCAGACAGATCCAGATGAGGAAATCCAAGAAATTTAATCCAAATATTCCAGGTTTCATCAGATTTCATCAGTGCCTTCTGGAAATACATCGAATTTAGACAGTTTGAATAGATTCAAAGACACAACCAAACTTCAGAGTTCTCCAGATTTCTCCTGTTGCTATTACAGTACAACAGGGCAAAAAGATCTCTAGATCTGGACATCACTTATAAATGGCCAGAGTACTCCAAGCCAGATTAACTGCCAACTGTTTTAGTAATTTCTGATTTGGAGAGCTTGTAGGTTTAGGTCCATCCACAACAACATCAGTGCTTTTAAATTAGTGTTTTGAAACTCTGTTTACTACGTATTGAGTATCATGTTAGTGCTTTATTAAAGGTTAAATAGCAGAAGAAATGAATTTACTTGGGACAGGTCCAACATTGTTCTATGTAGAAAGCACTCATGGGTGGATAAACCATTTTGATCGCTTGTAAAGAACAGCAGCACCTATAACTTCCTAATTTGCTCCAGTCAGATTCACAAAAACGTGTCTGTCTGAGGGCTTGATTTGAAAGGTTTTGACAAAATGAAGAAAATTACTTTTGCTAATGTAATGAAGGCTTATCGATATAGCCTCATATAATAGTAGCAAAGCATCTTCACAATAAAAACACAGACAGACAGCGGTATGTTTTACAGAACTGATATTTACCACTTCCAGAGCCTCACAGTGGCAGCATTTTACATCTAACACACTAAAAGGCACATAACTTTCTTTTCTGTAGACCACTTTTGCTTGTAATAATAACAGCAAATAATACTGTGCTGGACAATCAGAAAAATAAAATGACAGGTGTTGTCTAACATTTAGGGCTGCAGCCTGAGCAGTAATTATGCAATTATCTTTGCAGATAAAAAATATTCACCTCTAAGCTGCAAAGTTGGTTAGTTTCTAAATTTATTCTTGCCTTCTCTACTGAGACTACATTCATAGCTTCTCATTATAATGGGATATGTGTGTATTTATTTGATCAAGTTAATTATCCACTATGAATTAAACAGAAATCATGAGCATATATGTGTTTATATGTCAATATGTGATAGTAACTTGTGCTGTCTGTTTTTTATATGTAACATTTTATTTTAGGATATTGGGTAACATTTTGATATTTTACCAGATAATTAATTATTCAGGAAAAATTCTTATTATAGATTGTTCACTATTGTATCTCTGTGGTATGATCAGGTTACATGTGGCTACAGCAAGCTACTTGGTCATTTACTCTCAGGTAAGTCAAAATTCCTGAAGAAAAATGGTGAAATAAATATTCATAAAGTCAAAAATAAAAACTACCACCTATCTCCCAGTGACTGCTTATATTTGCAGTTTGATAACCATTTCTTAGCTTGTTCCTTCCCGTATCATTTATTTGCTGTATGCAGCAGTCTCACAGATTCAAAACATTGCATCTGTTCAGACTCAGAAATCTGTATTGAGCTGTGTAAATGAAGTGTAAAAGGGGAGCATATCTGATTTTTATTTTCCAGTTATAAAATAATCATTGACAATATTTTTATCCTCTGTTAAAGTCCAATTCGAAAAGATGGCAAACCAGAAAATAACACTGATTCTTGTCAAGCTGGGTCAGACTTCTGTTCCTTGCAGTAGCAAGTATCGCATATTTCAAAGGATGCTCAATAGGAATCCCATTTCCAAAATCAGAAGCACACTTGATCTAGAATTGAATGCAATCAAGAAGCTATCATTTCTAATACTAATCATATTAGCACAAATTGGAATCAAATCTGTTTGATATAATTTGTTATGATAAAATCAATTTTTAGAGTGAAGTATCCTTACAGTAATATGCAAGCCATGACTTCAGTGATTGCAGTAAATTCATTGTTCTGAAATTAGAGGAACAGCGGGCAAAATAATCATACAGTTATGAGTTTCAAGCAATATAGTTTTTGGTCTGTGGCTGTGACAAAAAAGTAGCATAAAAAGGTACAAATTCATAACATAAAAACTACTCCGGAGAAATGTTTTACTGTAAAGGAAAATCAAAGCAAAAATTGTGATAACTGCTTTTGCTAGAATGTGTAACCATGGAGAGTAGCTTTCTATAGGTTTGAATGACTTAAATAAATATGAAAGTACTGGTTATCTGAAGGCAAGACAAGGATATGTATATAGGTATATGTCGGGATAAGTCTACATCAAGTGAGAAGTGCAGAAGAATTGTTCAACATTGCAGAATAACTGAATAAAGTCTCCCACACTACAGTAGCTTCTGGAAATTCCAATAGTATAATTTGTGTCCTGTATTTGGGTGAAGGAGAAAGAAATATTTTGAAGTCAATTTAATGCATGTGCCAGGTGCTTGGATTAGCAGCTCTGAAGAATGAAGTCCAATGCACAGAATGGCATGGCTGTCCTATATATTCTGTCTCATTCTGAAAGTTGTGCTTTCTTTAGAGACAAGAGGGTAACTTAATCTCTGTGTTCACTCAAATCCTGGCTCAAAGCCTACAGAATCAGGGAGAGAATATTCACTGTTTTCAGTGGGCTGTGGTGTCAGCCTTCTGTCATTTGACCTGGTCCTGCAAATCATTTCTCTGGTGAATAATTCTGAGTAAGATGTTTTAGGATTGCACAGTTTGATCTTTTTTTCAAGACCGGGAGTTCAAAGAAATGCTGCATTTAGTGCCCTAGATGTGGATATGTATCCACCAGAACTAGAGGAAGAACCCCCCTGACACATTTCTTTTTTGTGACAATTTTGAAAACAGTTTGTCTTGCATTCTTTCAACTCTTGTTTGAAATTGTTCCTTCCCCTTCTTTATAGTATAATACTGCCCTTTCAACATGTTTACCTCTCTTAATGCATGAGACAGATATCCTTATCTTGCAAAAAGCTTGGATTGGCTAATGCAGCTAGTCAGACCAACCGGGACACTATGTGCAGGATTATCACTGAAGCAAAGAATAGCACCGTTAAAAAAATCAAACCTTAATATCACTAATCAGACAGGAAGAAATAAAATAGTCCTGATTTTACTTAAATCAATGATTATTTTGCCGTTGACTTCAGCAGGGCTGGTATTTTACCAGGAATATTTAGTTAATGTCTTTTTCTGTTTTAAATCAGATGAAAGACAGCAGCACATGGACAATAATTTAGACTAGAAGTAAGTCTTTAAGAATTAAAATAGGGGAAGAAGGAAACCAACATATTATAGAATGTAGTGATTTGTAAAAATATACAGTACATAGTACATATATATAGTACATATAGTACATAGATTTTTCCCTTGGCTGTAAACACCACCAAGTTCTTTACTGATTTGAATAACTTATTAATGTTTGTAATATTCTCCTATGGATAACAGGAGGAAACCACATTATGGATGTGATACAAATAACTGCTTTCCTACATTCACTTAACTTTCTGCAGTAATAAATACACATAAAGCTTAGTTTAAGAATTTCACACTATGCTTAAATTTCTGATCAAGCTGATTTGAATTAAGTCCTCCATGCTAACCTTTTTCAATAGAACTTTACAACATACCATAAAACTGTTGTTTAAACAATACTTCCCATAATTGCCACCAATAAATGATACCTTTTTATTGCAGTTAGAACACTCTTGGTTACCAGTTTCCAGAGATCACTGCAGTAATCTCTATGTAACTTTGTGTTATGTTGTTAATAATTGTATGGTTTTCTTTTTAGACTTCAGAAACTGGAAGAGTTTAAGAAAACATGCAAAATGCTGAGGATACATGTAAGTGAAATATTTAATGTCCATCATTCATAAAAGTTACATTGTTTACATAGGGTTCATTAGTATATAATAAAAATGTCATCTTAATGAAAGATTTTCTGGCAAGTCTTTTATATGTTAATTTGTTTAACATACGCTTTGGCTATACAGCTAAATAGGAATATATTTTAAAAAACCTTCCTGCAAATAGTTGCTTAACAGCTACAAAACCTCATTACTAAGAATTGGCTATTATTACGCTTGCTTGTTGGCTTGTAAAAATCATCTGTGATTTGGACTGGGAATCTTAGGACCAACTTTTTGTAACATACTTGCTCATTGCATAGTGACCATGTAAACAGCTCATGAATCTACAAATTATATCTTAGTATTCTAAAAGTCATTTATCATTTTACGTATCATACTGCTTATGTTTACTTATTTTGATGAAGAATTTGGAAGTTGTTTTATTGTTGATGCTGATGGGAATTTTTTTTAAGCATGTCAGTTTTATACAACAAGTTAAAAAATTAAGAAGTAGACACCAAGGGAAATAGTTTTACACTGTGCAACAGTATTGCTACTCCTTCTTTTGATTTTCTATATATAATGTTTTGGAACTGCACTTACTGCTTCTTTTCAAAAGGAAAGTTTAAATTAATTGTAACAATTAGCTATGTGTTTACATAAAGTTAACTATGTTTGCATCAAATAAAATGTTTATTAATGAAAGCTATTATACAAGAAACATCAAAGAGAAATTCATCATACAGAAATGTACACTATATGTGACAAATGGAAAAGTGCATGCAGATTTGTCTCATTTTTGAAAAAAGTCAGAAACAATAGTACTAAAATTACTGGGTTTTGATTCCTATGATCTTGAATGAGTGATAAGTTCTCGCTGAATTTACAAAATCCATTTAACAGATAAGACTAATACACATTAGCAAGCAAGTGGAATGGATGCACTCGGATTTTATTTTACAAGTACTTGTGCTTGACAAATGTGATTTTTATAAAGAAAAGTTTTCTTCGAATATGGGCTGGGTAGATTGCTGCCAGGTTGCTCTGGTTTTATACATAGTTTCTCTAAATTTGTTTTTAATATCACACAATTTGTTGAAGCCTTCAGTTCTGTTAATTAGACATCATAAAATAACATATGTTTTGTTAACATTCAGGAAATGACATCAAGTCTTTTATTTTTATTTTTTGGCTCAATAGATTTTTAAATGTATGATTATCATAACCTAATATTGTCTTTGTCTTCACTGCAGTGGATTTCCGATCAAACTTTTCCCCTTCTTTTAATACTTTAGGGAATTTTCAAACGTCGGGATGTTTGGCTGTAATGCCCCATGATTTGTTCTCCCTGAAAGAAATCATAGTGACAATTTATTAAACTACAGAGCAACCTGGCTTTTAGGGGTCTGCAATTCTATTTTGTGTTCAATATACCTAGCATTAAATCTTGATTCATTTCATCATATTATTTAGGTTATATTTGTCATGCAATTACTTTAGCTGCCATTTTTCTGGGGGTTTTAGAAGTCTAAGACAGGGTTTCAATATCAAATCAGTGGGGCATTATTTTGCATGTTCAAAAAAGGGATTAAAAAGACTAAAATCTAAATTGCAGCAGCAGTAGCATATACATTTAATATGAAGAAATTGAAAACCTAAGAAGAAACCATATTTTAAAATATTTATAAAGCGTGTTTCCGTGTTTAATACGAATTGTTCACAGATACCGTAAAAGCAAAGAGACACACTGGTACATGAAGACTTTAAATTAAAAATAATAATAATAAAAACTGATGGGAAATAAAACTCCTTAGATTCAAAATGGTTTATTCACACAAATTTAATAGGATATATCACAATTGTTTGGTCCATAAATATTTAGGGGAAATAGTTTCTATACAATGCATTTATCAATAAACAAAGAAACATGGACAATTTTGCTAGACCACTTACTGTACTATAAACACGAAGCTCAATATATAAGATTATTGGATTTATCAACTATATCTGAAAGAGTGCACAACTGCTTTCTATGACATGTTTGTCCCCTCTAACAGGATACACCATAAAAAGAGTTTCAGAAATAAGAGGTAAAACAGTACAAAACTAGTGAGGTGTCAAAAGGGCTTAAAACAGTTAATTTAACAAACAACACATATATCCTGATTTTTCACAAACTTACTCCCAAGGTATATCATAAGGCACATAGTAGAACTGAGTTTTAATTAGTCTACTTAATAAAGTAGATCTCTAGTACCATATATTGTTCTGTCAAAGAACAAAATTTATAAGTATCAATATTTTTACCTGTAGAAGTGTATTAATAAAGATCTCAGCCTTACCAAGGTTGTTTGGTCTGGTTAGTGGTAAATGCCCATAAGGTAATAGAAATAGGAAAAGTCAAGATTTAATATCCATAGAAGATGATAACCATACTTGCTAAATATATAATGGCAAACACACCTTTCTTCTATTACAGTGTTAACATCTCTCCCATCATCTTTTTTTTAAAAATAAGCTACTTTTCTGTGCTAATTTTCTAAAAACCCTGAGCAAAAATTACAATAATGCACTTTAATGTGGGCAGTGAACTGTCAATATGTAACCACACATTTATACAGCCAGAAAGGACACCTTTAAAATATATTAAATAGCCACTTTGACCACCAAATAAGAGATTTGATGGTGTCTAAAAAGTGGGGTATATGTGCAAAGTTATTCTTAACAATCCACTAAGAGCAAGACATAGATCTTGACTGGTTTTTGTTTGCTTTTGTTTCTGAGACTCTCCACAATCTAATTGGTGTTTAACTACAATAAAAGGATACAAATGAACATTCACCACTGCCCAGACCATTCAGACTTTTAGCTTAAATAAAATTAAAAAAAGAAAGGTCATTACTGTAAACTAAGAAATGTATTCAGATCAGCATCCACAAGGCTTCTGAGTTTATCTGCTTTAAAATTAATCACCGCCAATTCCCAATTTTGCAATAATTTTTTACTAACACTTTTTTCTTTTATACAAAGCTGAAAAAGCTAAAGTATGTATTAGAAATATTAATGAACTAAAGTTTTTAATTCATTTATTAAATGAAGCATCTGATACAATCTCAGGCAACATCTAAAGTCAAATGAAAATAGTAATGAATAAATTGTACTAAAATCATTTTCCTTAAACATCTTAATAAATTGTATTTTGCTTATTTCCATCTTCCCTGAAAAAAGTATGATTCATCAAAAACTCATTTTAACAATTCATATGCGTATGTGTTCTTAGAAATTGTTTTTGTGCTCACTAATGTAGGTGGCCAGCTTCCTTTTTGCTTTAATGGTACAGCATCAGGGCCATTTAGTGAACTTGCTTGTTTTTTTAAATTCCAAATCAGTGTTGTTTGGCAGAGAAAAACGAAAAACCCTCTCTTCGCAAGATTTTTAAATCAATGGGACTCCCCACCTGAGTAGTTTTTCTGTTGTTATTACTTTTGTAATATCCTTATAGGATTAAGCTCATTTGGGAGGGCAGTTTCCAGATCTTGCCTCCTTAATGTACAAAAGGCAAATTCGCCTGATCCTGTAGTCCTTACCCACACGCCACTCCCAGGGGAGCCCCCTCCAAGCCCTCCATGCCGGCACGGTTTTCAGTGGTGTCCGAGGACATTCCAGCTGGGTGAGCAACTGGCAGAGGAGCATTTGTCTAGACCAGTGGCAATTCCCAGGGTGCAAGAAGGGTCAGGCTTGGGACTAATACATTATAAAAAAAGCACCGGCATTTGCAGTCTGACTATTTCAATTATTAATGCAATTCATTGTGTATTTCTTTTTTAAAAAAAACTTTAACATGCATTATAAAAATAAAATGAAAATTAGAGTTCTTAAATGCCGTAAGTGAGCATAAAATCCTGAAGCAGCATTCTTTTGGCTTTAATTAAAATGAATTTTATCTGGTTGTCAGAGTGAGAAAAGAGATTTCTATTTTTCTGTGGTAGAATTATTTTTTTTCAAGATTCTGGAAATAAGTAACATACAATTTTAAGAGGCACTTATTAGAATGATTCATAACCTTCTCTTCAGTTATCTGATGACTTAAAAAAATGTGAATACAATTTATCAACAATAAATGTTCATTTATTATAGCGACATATTACTTCAAACTCATTTGCCAAGTGGCTGCAGATGCTACACATCAAGCTGTTTATTTTCCCAAATATTTTGTGGGTTTGTTTTTTTTTAAAAAAAAGGCTTGAAAATAATAATAATAATAATAAAGAAGAAGAGTAAGAATAAAAAAAATCAAATGTTAGAAAAGGTTCGTTAAGGTAGTTTGTGAGGGGCTCCCGGATTCGTGGCTGTCCAAGTTAGAGGTCACTGATGTCACTACAGTGATAGTGGGATTGGTCAGGTCTGTTAAAGTGGTCGCAGTGCCGGGTGGAGTGAGAGCGCCGCTGTCTGCTGAGGGCGGTGCCGGAAGTGATGTGCCATCAGCTTTATCGACACCCCCATTCTCCTGCCGCAAAAGGTTCCTTCTGAATTTGGCTCTTGCGTTTTGAAACCAAACCTGCAAACCAATCCCAATTGATTTCTTTACCGATGTTTGTTTGTTTGTTTGTCTGTCTTTGTTCTTGCTTCTATGTAATTTTTGATGTTTGTTTTTGTTTGGCAAATCACCTAAGTCACTCTACAGCTTCATTTGCTACTGTTTATCTTCATTCTGTCATACAAAGGCCCCTGTACACAAGGCCCACCACTACGGGTGCTCACTGGAATGCTGCAGCCCAACGTGCAGACCTCGTAGAGCAGCTTGGACAAAAATCTGCTCACTCACTCATCCAAGGAAACCAAGCTGTCTGATGGCCAAGTAGGTTGGGTAGATTTGGGTTTTTTCTAGCTCAAGAATCATGGTAAAGGGTGAGGTAAAGGGTGAGCGAGCAGATTTTCGCTGAGGCTGAAAATTTGTCTTGATCACTTTAAAAGACTGAAGAAGAAGGGGTAATTACACCAACCCTATCATATAGTTATTGATATGGGTCACCTAGTCTTTCTATTTGATAAGGCTCACTGAAAATGTTTTAGGTGACATGTAACACGTTAAGCAATTGCCGCTAACAGATTCTCCTTCTACCTTGATCACTGCCCTTCTTACGCACTCTGAGTATAATACATACCTCGCTTTAACTTCAGTGAACTAGCACACACCATATAGGGACTTTTTAAATGTGATTTGCTGGGCTGTCTTTCCCAGGGAAGGGACATTTTACTGTGGAGGCCTTAATGATAACAGTCTAGCAGGCATTGAGCAGGCTGGTTCTGGAGGATCAGATCAGTCAGAACTTCTATGTATTGGGGGATCTGCTCACTGAGGGGCCACATTAACAACTTCGTGGGAGCCCAAAGGCAGCACCCCGTGTGTACCAAATGGAGCAGGCTTGCTACCTCTGCCCTTAGTAGAGAGATCACCACAAAGAGACTGCGGATCCCAGGGTGCATTGTGATATCTACTGGTTTAGTGGTCTCTGGAGATAGTTTCTTCATATCAATGATGTGACTAATTACAAACCACATTTTAGTTTTTGGCTGCCTTTGGTGGTAAGGCGTATATTTGGCATTCCTGCCATGTAATACCATACCCCTCTGCACACCCACTAGGGACACATCTAGCAAAAGTTTATATATTGCTATCATTACACAAAAGGGAAATACTACTGACTGAGGGGGTAGGGGAAAATTCTGACAAGCCTGTGATGGTGGCTTCTTACCTGCAGAACTCTCTTGGTCAGGCCCGTTTTCTGGGCAAGCTGCTTGAGGTCCTTGGCATCCGGATTGTGGTTGATAGCAAAGTAGGACTTCATGGTACGAAGCTGGTGGTGTTTGAAGGAGGTGCGCATGCGCTTGGTCTTCTGGGATGGGGGATAAGGCTGCTGATCTCTGTCCAGGTGATCTGCCTCATTCTCATTACAACCTGATCGATCAACAAAACACAACAAGGAGTTAGTGACCCTGCATCATGCAGGATAAACAAATCAGGGCAAAAATCCTGAGTCACATATTGTTTGGAAGGAAGCAAGCAAGCAAGCAAGGGCTAAGATGGTGCAAGGATAAGTACTGATGTGATAATTAAATAAGACAAAAAAGATTCAGAAGATGACCTTTTCCTATTCTTAAAGCATGCTATGTCCCCAGGCCCATACCTACTAAGGGCAGGCTTAGAAAGTTCCCTCTCCTTTGGCATTTATTTTCAAACAAGTCTTCTCCCTGTGGTGATGGTTTTGCTTTGAGCGTTCAAGGAGTCATTTGAAATCTCATTCAGATTTTGAAATCTCACTCATTGAAACACTCTTAGCTTGAGAGAAGAATAAAGGTCAAACCAGCCTTTTGAATGTTCCGGAGTTTTCCCCAAAATCACAAGCACCTATAAAAAAAGATGTACAGCAGGAAAGTTTATTTTGACAGCTGATCAGGAAAGCATAAAATCTGGACTTTTTTTGCTGATAAAATAAATGCATTTAGACTCTGCCTGGGAGTTTATATAAACTGCTCAGAGACCTTCCTCTGTAAAACATCGCTAGAAAGCAGTTGCATCAAGGGTGCTTTGATTCAGTACCTGCAATCTCAACCCCAATGAGCCGTAGCTCTTAGCTGGTACTGACCAAGGACATTTTGTAAGCAACCAAATGGTGGTTTGGAAACTCGAAAAGAGTTTCCCTGATTGAGGATTTTCGAAGTGTCTATGAAAGACAGACTTGTTTCAGATTACACCTTTATGGATGTGAACTGTCCACCAGAGTTGCTGCTGTCCTGGGGACTATGGCATCATTACTTCATATTGGGGACAGGAATGACAATATTAGCAAAAAACTAAGAATGTCATCTGTATTTTCTTTTTGGCTTTAAAAACAATCAGGTTACTTTCAGGATCACATTCTATACTGATGATTCGATCACACAAGGGAGAATTGATGATGTCATCATAACGGGGACTATTAATTAAAGAACAGCTAATTAAAAATGTTTCAGAATATATGTAAACTAGCCCAAGCTTCGTTAGTTGTTCATTTGAATTTTTGAACTGCTTTCCAATAGTTAGTGGATTTATTTACTAGGTTTAGCTGATCTCCATTTCTCACAAAAAAAAAAAAAAAAAAAAAAAAAGGAAAGGGAGAAAGAAAGTACACAATCCAGAGATGCTGATACTGACAGTGCTAAAAGCAGAGGCAGGACTACTTGAAATTGGGAGAAAATAAAAAGCTTCTTGAAGGTGCTTTCTCTTTTGAATTTGAAGACAAGTCAACATGAACAGATGCTGGTAGGACATTTTGACAGAAAATCAAGTGAATATTTAATTATATTAGGTTTGCTTCTTGGCTTAGTAAGAAGTATATCTGCACTTTCAAACAGAGTAAGCTGACACCTCTGAAAATACCAGGAGTTGGAAGTTGCCTTGAAAACAATTTCAGACCAGATTTGGGTTGTGTTTACTACTTGTTTTCACAAACAATCATACTGCCTTCAGTCAAACTCTGTGGGCAGTGACTTACAAGCTGACAGAAATCATAGCAGTAGAAGTTAGTCCTCAGGTATGACTTCAGACAGTTGCAAGCTGTTTGTTTGTTTTGTTTTTCCTTCGAACATTCAGGTTCCACAGCAGCAACGCTAACTCCTCTGGCCTGCTTATGGACTTTGTTTCTGTGATCTGCTTTCTTCTCTGTTGTCTGCTTTATTTTGGCTTATATTTTGAAGAGAAAGTGGCAACAGGGCTCAAAACATCCTCAGACTATCCTAATTTATATCATGATTTAGACCAATCTGTTTTACATGGGTGAAGCAGCATTATGTACTTCTACCACATAGTAGTTCAGAATTCTATACTACTGCCTGGAGAACGAAGGGGAAGCAAAAAATCGAGTAAGAGATTGTTGCTCATTTCTTTGCAACAGGATTAGAGGGGTTGCTTGTTTTATTTTGCTTTGGAAAGAGCTAGAACAGTTTGGCTTTTATTGCCAAGAACTCTTCAAGTGAACTCTTCATAGTTTTACACACACACATATATATATAATGAAATAAACAGTTCTTTGAGTAACAGCTGGGTAAAATATTTTCCTAGGGAAATCTTCTTCACCATCTCATTTCTATATCCTGTGGGCTGTAAGTCAACACAGTTTCCCTCAAAATACGTATTGATTCTATGATATAAGAGGTAATATAGAGACAGCTTTGAATATTTTAAGTACTTTGAAATAGTTTCTTCCATTTTTCACATTAATTCCAGACAGTTCACAAGTATGAATGGTTTTTACCTCATAAGACTTTGAGTTATTTATTGTTGTGTTTCCATTTTACAACTGAAGAGCTGAGAAACAGAAACTACTGAACAAAACACAAAACAGAAATCATGTTGCAAAGCCGGCAACAAAATGTGATTTTCCGTTCTGGCCCTGAGCTCAGCTCCCCTGAAACAAAATGAACCCCCACAAATCTGAACCAGATACTGTGGGATCACTTGAGAATACACATATTTTTCTGCACAATTTGGTGAAGTTGTTAGCTTAACAGAATTAGTGCACTTTTTCATTCTTTAAAGTCTGGTTTTTATATATATATATATCAGGGCTTAGCGTAACAGTATGGACAACCTATGGGATGACCGAGTAGGGTGCCGGTCGGGTGTACGGGGCAAGGTGAATTTGTGACTCTCGTTGAGCAGCAGGGGATACGAGTAAACTTCCCATATGACCAATCGTTTGTCGCCCGGATGCAGAGTGCGCTCTTGGAAGGAGGGTACGCGGTAGCGCGCTTAGGGGCTGCGCCGTCAGGGCTTCGCGCCGTCCCGCCGGCTCTGGCCGTGCCGCCGGGGGGCCCGGCTGCGACACGGAGAGCGCAGGGGCTGCGCGGCCCGCCGGCGCAAGGCCTTTGCCTCGGCCGCGGCGCAGCGGGCCGCAGCGGGGCACCGCGGGGCGCTCGGGGCTCCCGGCGGCGCGGGGCGGCGCGGAGCCCTGCGGGTGGCTGCGCCGCGCCCCGCGAGGCGCCCGGCCCGCTCCGCTGCCGCGGAACCCGCGCGCACCGCACGGGCCGCCGCGCGGGTCAGGGGTTCGCGCCCCCGCCCCCGCGCGCCCCCGCCCCTGCGGAGAAGACAGCAGCCGTGCATCGAGCGTTTGTGTTTCCGAGGGCCGCTTGCCCTTTGGAAATGAGAGCGGGCAAGGACAGTTACTGCATCAGAGGGCGAGGAACGAAAAGTGCATATAGAAGAGTGGCTGCCAGTTATGCAGAGATTTGGGGGGTTCGGTTTTGGTTGGGTTTTTTTTCGAGAAGCAATTACATCTACCGCAAGTGATTTCGTAACGGTCAGAGCTTGGTTTTCCTTCCCTTGAAACTGGAGCAAAGTTGGTCAGTGGGCTGGAATCGTTTGCAGTGGGTGCACAGTTTGGCTGTAAACTGTATTTTCTCGAGACCATGTGCCAACGCTGGACATTGCTAGATAATGCTTTTTAAAAAAAATTACCGTCCTAACCGATCAAATTTCTCAGCTATGTAGATTGAGTCGAAAGCAGCAGATTAGAGCAGCTTTTCTTTTTTTTCTTCCTCCGTTCCCCCGAGAAATCTGTGAGATCTCATTGAAGGAAGCTACATTTTTATAATGGATAGTGCTTTATAATCTCATTTGGAGTAGGTGAAACAGCTTCTACCCCCCCCCCCCCCCCCACTGTTATACAGAAGGGGACTTTTTAGCCTAACTATGACGGTGTTCAAAAATAGCTTATCATTTGAGTCCTGACCTGAAGCTTAAGGGGTATTTTAGCATATTTACAGCTTTTCGTCTGTCTCTGAATTTCTGATCCTAATTCTAACGATTAATTGTCCTTAGAAATATGCACTTCCATCTAGGGATCTAGGCTATTTGGGTGACTGTGTGCGAATCAGAAATAACATACAGCAAAAAGCAAGCATATAGGAAATCCACGATTAGGGTCTAGGGGCTGAATGAACTGGCTGTGCTACAGGTTCCCTTTTCTTTAACAGCTTTCAGGATTGATTGGGAACCGCTCCGTAGCCAGGGATTCCAATGTCATCTTCAATTAACACAGAACAATTAGCGCAGTGATTACCCTGGCTCCAAGGTCTACGCATCAGAGGAGATGAAATAGCCTTGCACAGCTCCCCAGTTCCCAACTAAAGCCCGTTTCACAAGCGGCCCCAAAGGAGGTGCCGGGGGAGGGATGAAGTTTTTCGGGGGGAGGGGAGGATTGCTTACGAATCTCAGTGGCAGCGAGTTGAAGGCGGATGGAGGGGAGAGAGCTCGAGGCCGAAATTGGTGCCCCTCTAGCGATGTGCGGTGGCGAGCCGGGGAGGCACTGCCCCGCCGCCGGCTCCCGGCGGGGCCAGCAGCGCAGCGGCAGCGCGCCCGGGCCGAGCCGCCCGCCCGGGCCCGTTGCCCGCTGCCCGCTGCCCGCTGCCCGCTCCCGCTGCGGCCCCGCCGCGCTCCCCGCCGCGGCTCCCCGCTCCGTGCCCAGCCCGAACGGAGAGCACCAGTCTGCCCTTGCACCGCTTTTCCTTCCCACGCGCTGCTCTCCTGCTGAAACTCCACGCAGAACTTAACTTTCGCTACAATCATTTTTTGGGTCGGTAGCTTTTTCATGCGGATTTACCCTTACTACTTTTCGTCTTCAGTCTAATGCAACCCTATTTAAATTGCTTTGTCGTACGTGCAACTCCTCTACCTCCAGCCCGTAGCATTGTGTGCATAGACACAGTTTGGGAACTTAGGTGAGTGGAAACAGGATGAAATTTAATACAGGGCAAGACTTACTCCGTTCCTGCTGCTGAGAAAACAGAGACCTTTCTTGCTAATTTCATTTGTTAGGGCTCGGTTATAGGGAACAATATTTATTCGTTGGCCTTTTGGTTCATTGTGATTGTTTACGTGCCAGTAAAACAGGATTGTTTAGTCTGAATAATTCATTACTATGAATTGGATATCTGTATTGACTTACTTGCATACCCCACTGGCTCTTTAGGAGTCATATAGTGTAATTTTCCCTGCAGATTTATTTTCTGCTGATCCGTTTAGGTACTTCTAATTTGAGGTCTAAATGGTGAAGTGTTTTTCATTAATAAAATACAAATAACGATAACAGTATCTCTGAGGTTCCTACAGAGAGCTACGGTTTTGGGGAGGAGATTGTCTTTACCCTGGGAAGTGACTAAGTTTGGGTGTTTGACACTAATAGGCGAAGACAGCCTTTGAGGAGGGCTGCTGTTAGCTTTCCAGCAAGCGCTCCAACCCTCAGAGGGCTGTTTGTTTGATTTTCCAATGGTTAAGCAAGATTTGGCCTGGCTGAGTTACTCCCGCACTGCCTAGCCGAGGGGGAGCCCGAGAAGGCTCTTTCCTGAGGAGCGGGAGGTGCAGCGTGTTTCCCACCTGAGTTGTAGTTGACGATGTCCACTCCTAAGGCAGGG
This sequence comes from Dromaius novaehollandiae, assembly GCF_036370855.1. Lineage (NCBI taxonomy): Eukaryota > Metazoa > Chordata > Aves > Casuariiformes > Dromaiidae > Dromaius > Dromaius novaehollandiae. The sequence goes on along the minus strand of NC_088105.1, from coordinate 16,289,778 downwards.
CTCTTTCGTTTCCTGGGCCTCCCCTTCTGGACTGTGCCAGTGCCGTTGAAGTAAGGCAGGGCCAGCCCTCCGCTCTTGGCAGCCAGCTCAGTGTAGCTCAGCTGAGGGGGATATTCTCCTTGCAAAAGGGACTCGAAGTGGGCCCTGCAGTAAACCAGGTTGTCCTTCATGCCGAAGTGATCGCCTGTGGTCAGAGTCTTGTTGCAGGTGGTGCAGGTGAAGCAGCTCAGGTGATAAACTGACTCCCTGGCTCTCATGACCATTTCAGAGGCTGAGATCCCAAGGTGGCAGCGGGCACATCTCTGCACGGAGAACCTTCTGAAGGAAACAGAAAAGTGGGCATCAGTTGGAAGGGTAAAGGAAGAGCCTGCCCCCAGCGCTGCCCACCCGCCTACCGGCCCGGGCCCTCGCCAGGGCGCCCTTGGGCCCCCCCCCCCGCTCGGGCTCCAGCCGGCTCGCGTCGGGGCTCCGCCGAGGGGCAGCTCGGGGCTCCGGAGCAGCCGGCTCGATTTTCTTACGAAGCTGATTTATTCGCTTAGGACTTTTGTTGTGCAAAAGCTCTCGCGGTGCTCGTGCCCATAACGGAAGGAGAACCGGGAGCAAATCCGTCCCCGCTTTCCTTTCAGTCGTTTCAAAACTAGGGAGATTGCGGATGAGGCAGGGAACTGAACCCGGAAAAGCAGAAACGTAACTGGAGAGGGCCCACTCCAGGGAAGCGGCCCGCCTGACGCCGCCAGGCCCCGCGAGCAAAGAGCAGCCGGAGGCCGTGCGACTCGCCGCGTGGCTCAGCAGAAGGCAGCGCGCTGCTGCGCGGTCGGGGCACCCGCAAGAGCGCTCCCCGCTGTTGTCCACCGCCCCTGCGAAGCGCCGCGCTCCGCTGCTGCTCCTCGTTAGCGCGGCGCCGGGGGGCCGCGGGGCGAGCTCCGCGGCTCGCGGGCCGCGCGGAAGAACAGGCAAGCTGCGGAAAGAGGGAGCCTTGTGTCGGCTCTGAGGCTGGTGTTTACGAAAGGTACCACGGAGCAGTAGGAGACCTGGGATACTTCTCCTTCGCTTGTTTGTATACCGTCGCACATGCTTAATCGGCGTGTCCCTTGGCGATTCGTTCAGTATTTTACACGTGCGAGACTTTTCAAAGGGGACACGTTTATACAATTAAGGAGTCGCTGACTGCGAAAAGCTACCTTTGAAAGCCCGTGTGGAGGAGAGCGTTTGGGTTCATAATGCGTTGAGAGGGAATGTGCTTTTGAACCCATAGGGACTGATTGCTGTACCTGTAGTAATCCTCCTTGCAGTAAATACTGCCGTCCTTGGCAAAGCAGGTGAGTTCTGACTCCAAAGCCAGTTTACATTCACAGCACTTAAGACACCTGAGGTGCCATTGTTTGTCAACAGCCAGCAGGTAATATCTGTCTGAGATCTTCCCTCCACAACCAGCACACAAAGCAGGCTTCTCGGGGCTCATGGGGGGCATGTTCTGCAAAACAACCACACCACAAGGGGATGAGAAAGGGAGGGAGACAAGCAGGCAGCGCGGGGCTGGGGACGGGGGCTTGTGCGCAGGGCCCGGGGACGCGGCTGGTGCAGAGAGCCCTCTCTGGGACCGAGCTGTCTGCCCGCGGTGGGGAAGTTGGAAGGTGAACGGGGACCATCCCCGCTGGGAAAGTATTTACCAGGATTCAACTTTCGCGTTTATCCCATTAAACTTCTCCTAACAATCTAATGTCCATTCAATATGTAAAGACAAAAGATTAGGCCTCAGTAAGGAAAGGAGACCTGGCTCTTTTCTGAGTTCCCAAAGTTAAAGTCTGTATCTTCCCCGTTTCTTTTACATTTTATTCTTGGGTGTTCCACGAGAACGGCATTTTACAAGCAGGAAAACATCGGTTTGCTGCACCAGAAGTTTGTAGCGGAGGGTTCACGCTTACATCGATACCCTGGTAAATTCTCACCCACGTTTAAACAGTCAAAACCACGTCCTAGAAAAACAGGCCATTTGAAACAGAAGTAAGAAAAAGGAGACAGGTGGATGGTGTAAAGAGTAGTGATCACGTTCACCACCCTTGTCAGGGACGGAGACAGAAAGGCGGCACAGACTGCTTTCACCTAAAACTAGCGTCTTTTCATCAACAAACTTCCGAAAGTTGCCGTTAATCTGCTCCCCGTTAGGAGTGTCGCTCGGGACAAAGGGAGCCGGAGGAGGAGCGGAAACAAAAGCTGTGCCGTCTAACTTCGGCGAGCCTTTGCTGACAGAGTAACAGGGAAAAAAAATCCTGAACAACTGCCTGTTTTAAGCTCCGCATTTGTTTTCCAGTCTGAAGTTGTGTCTCTCGCTCGTTTTTGCAGCAATTGAAAAGGCGCGTTAAATTTACATTGCAAATCGTAATATAATAAAGCAAGAGTTTATTTAGAGAAAGGGGGAAAGACTCTTTATCGCTCTAAGCGATAAAGCAGTTTCCCAGGCCGTTACTTTGTGTGCAGAGCCTTGTGCGTGCGCAGCGGAAGCCCTACAAGTTGGAGAAAGGGAGTTCTCGCTTTGCACAAAACACTGCGTGACACTCGCTTTCTCCGCCATCGGATATTACAATTAAGAAGGCTTTGATCCGCTTACTAGGAAAAGAGGAGATGTTACTGCTAAGCAAAATAATCGGTGGGCATAACATTCGGAGAAGGCAATGCCTCTTTGTATCAATCCCACACTTAAGAGCAAAAATGTTTACGGAAAGTAAACAGTCGCGGTTTGCGGTTTAATTTGGAAGAGGCCAGGAGTGCAAAAAGTAAAGTACAGCTTAGAAACTCGGGCTGCGCCCTGCTCGGGCGGAGCAGAGCCATCACAGCAAGCCGAGCGAGGGCCAAAAGGCTGCTTCGCGGTAGTGACTTAAACCCCGTCCCCGTTACAACTTAAAAGATTTGTCCTGTTACTCCAGAGAGCACACGCCACAGCATTGATTAGACAGACGTATGGCCGAGCCTCGCAAGGGCAGCGCAGCACCCAGCCCTGCGGGCGGGTCGGAAAGGAGCCTCAGGAGGGCTTCTAAACTTAGAGGGCTGCAGGGAAGGGGCGGGGGAAGCAGCCTCTTTCTCTCCCCAAAGCCAGGGTCTGTCCCGGTGCGGGGCCGCCCTGGCAGGGACTCCCTCTCAAAGGGTGCCAGCTGCTCTCTTACCGTTTCCCGGCCGTTCATCTGTCCCCCTTTGGCCAGGCGGGACTCAGTCTTGGATCTCCTCTCCATCTCCTCCATGATTCCTTGGATATGGCCTCCGGAGATCCCGTGGAAAAGCATGGCTGGGGGACGGAAAGGACAAGTATTTTCTTCTGCTCTGCACCCCACTATTTCCATATACAGACCCCAGAGTCTTTAGATCATCCAAAATGTTTACACCGAGGCGCACAGCACAGGGAGAGCAGTTGCAATAGGAGCGTCTCTTTGCACAAGCACCAAGGGCTTCCTGAAGATGTGCAGAAAACAAACAAGGGGGAAGAAAATGTAATAATAATTAATAAAAAAAATAAAATAATAAAATCGAGCTAAAGGATCTGTTACTGTTCTGGAGAGCTGGGGCTCCTGACTGGAGAGACTTGGACCTGGGATAGCAGAATCGGTCAGAAAATGATATAGTTTTGAATACAAAGAAAGCAAAAAGAAGTGCTATTTTCAGCAGTCCCTGGTTGCTTTAAAGTTCCCAGTGCCTGTAGGTTGGATTTGGGACTGCTGCTTTCCGGAGCTCTGTCCAATTTGTTAAGAGACTAAAGCCAGCCCATTTTTGATAATTTAGTAGGAGGAGTTCTCTCCCTTGAGCTGCCACTGATTTTTATTCAGACAACAAAGACCTGTCATACTCCTCTCAACCCCTAGTGATGGGCAAGCAGTGACAAACACTGCAGCCGGGCTGTGGGTGGGGTGCGCTTTATTACCTCCCCCAGCACAGTCCCGGGAGCCGGCGGGGGCAGGGTGGCCCGCGGCCGGCCGCGCGGTGGGGCCCGGCTGCCCGGGCGCCTCCCTGCTCCGCGCCGGGGTCCTCCGCGTCCCTGCTGCGGGCGCGCTGCGGGAAGGGGCGAGGGCGCAGGAAGCGGCCCGCGGGGCGGCCGGGGCGAGGGGCGGCCGGGCCTCGCGGAGCGGGCGGGTCCCTGCGGCGGGCAGGGCAGGGCAGGGCAGGGCTCCGCCGCCCGCCGCGCCCCACTCTCCCGGGCTCTACCCGCCTCGCTGCCCCGGGGGAACAGCCTCCCCCCCGGGAGATACCCCCCGGGGATCCCCCGCATCCAGGCGAGGCCGCCGCCCGCCGGGCCGCCTGCAGCGCCCGGCCCTCGCCCTCGCCCGTGCCCCCGGGCGGGCAGCGTGCGGCGCCCGCCGGCCCGGCACGCAGCGGAGCGGAGCGGAGCGGGGCCGTGCGGGGCCCGGCCGTGAGCCCTGCGGGCTGCCTGCTCCCCCGGGGCTCTCCGCGGCCCGCTCGGCGGCTGCAGCCGGCGAGCGATCATTGTGTGCAGGGGACCGGGTGATGCATTCCTCCTGGCTAATCTCCCTCTTCTCCCCCGCCCCTCCCTTTCCCCTTTTTCCTACTTACTTTTCACACCACTCTTTCTTGCCTTTCCCTGGAACAGCTGCCGGCTGTTTCCTGACACCTCGATCCCTACTGAAGGATCTTCCTGGCGGCAGTCCTGCTCTCCTCGTTCCCTGGGGGACGCTCCGCACCAAACCCTAGCGCGACCAGTGAAAGAAGTACCCCAGCCCCCACTTCCTTTGCAAAGCATCCCAGAGACATCCTCAGGGGCTCCTCGAGTCACCTCTTCCATGTAACCCAAGATTCAGGCAGCCAGTTTCCTCCCTTCTCTCTCCCCTTAAGTAGCTAAAATTAATGTTATTTGCAGATTGAATGTTGCTACATTCCTCCGAGTGCCAGAATACAGCTCATAAAACACAATTTCACACAAAGATGAAGTCAATCAAGTGAAATAAGCCGGGATTTTTTTCTCTGTTGGCACACTAGACCCTGGACAGCAGGGCTGCTATTTACTGTAAGTAATGTAATTAGCCCTTTTGGATGGAAATCAATGTGTTGTATGTGTGTGTGTGTTTTAATAAGAAAGTAAAGCTATAAAACCGACGAGACTCAAAGGGGTAAGGGAATCTCCCTTGAAACGGGTAGCTCCCTCCACAAGCCGTAGTCTGCTGCAGAGCAGTCCCGCTCTAAAAAAAAGAAAAAGGAAAGAAAAGAAAAGAAAAAGAAAGAAAAAAGAAAAATCTGTGTGTGGGGAAGGAGGAGGGAGATAGGCTTTCCTTGGAGAAAACAGTCAATTAGCACAACAAGCCATCAGGAAAAATAAACAAGGTGATTCAATCCGGGATGCGGGAGCTCTTTGCTCGGGATCTCCCTCCTCCCCGGCGTCCCTCCGCGGTGCCGTCGCTGCTCCAGGAGATGCACGAAGTCACTTCCCTCTCGGCCCCCCAAGTCACTGCTAGGGGAGCGAGAGCACGGCCGAGCCGGAGCTGCGCAGCCCGTGCGAGGAGGCGACACGTCGCTCCGGCAGCCGCCGCGTTGTTGAGCGGCGCAGGCTCGCCGGGGAGGGAGGGGAGGGAAGGGAAGGGAAGGGAGCGCGCAGGGCGCGCGGAAGGCAGCGATCCGCGCCCCGGCGCAGGGAGCTCTAATCCCTGCGCAGGAGCGCGTTTGCTCCGCGCACTCTTAGCATACATGTTGCTCGCCGATGTGTGCCTGCTTGGGGGGGGGGGGGGGGGGGCATTGCAACGGTGGTTTTCGGCAGAGGCTTAAATCTCATCTGAACAGGAGTTTATTTTTAAAAGTTGCAAAAAAATCTTTCCAATGTAGTGGCACGTTCAGAGTTTTTCTCCTTCGAACGAAATGTTCCTTTATTCCCGTCCGGTTATTTTACAGGGGGTAACTGCCCCTGCCTTAAAGAACCGGACAGCTCTGCTTTGCGGCCGCGCTCTTGGTCCGCATTTCGCATCGGGTCCTTTAGGCGAAAGGCGCCTCTGCGCGCGTCGGGCGCAGACCGACACCCGCATCCTCGGAGCTGCGCAGCCCCGGCCAGCTGCTCCCGATCCTCTGCTGGGGAGCCCCGCCGCGGCCGCCCTGCCGTGACCGTTCCCCCGCCGCCGGAGGGCCGCTGAGAACGGACAGACTCGTTGTCTCCGCAGGGCGCGCGGAGAGGCGCGGGGGGGGGGCGCGCTGGGCAAGCGCCGGGCCCGCGCCCCCGGGCGACCGCGCGGCCCCGGCCGGCCCGGCCCGGCAGCGCCCCCGCCGCGCTCCGCCGCCTCGTCGCCCCCCCGGTCGCGGGCAGATCTGCAGGTGCAGCGGCAAAGCGTCGGGCCGAGCCGGGGAGGCTCGAGAGACGCCGAAAATATTGTTTGTTAAATTTGCGTCTCTGTCATAGCTCGGTGGCGCCGTTAGGAATAATTGGGCAGACTCATAACGAAATTCAGAAATGACTGAAGCTCCTCCAGTTGGGCACACTTAATTAATTAGAGGGTCTTTTCTTTCTGCTCCATCAGCTACTGTTAGGGATACGCTACTAGCTACTGCTGCTGCAGCAGAGGAGGCAGGGGTTTCTTAGGCGTTTTCTGATTAGCATCCTAATGTTGGCAGACCACTTCTTACCTAAAGGGACACTAAAAGTTTGTTGCTAGCATCAAACGTGACTTCTCCATTTCCAAAAGGCCTGTAGTAGATCAAGGTAAATCTATTTCAATGTTGCTGAGATCTCATTCCTCGCTGTAAGTTGTAACGCTGCTCTAAGGCAGACTGGTAGCGATAGGTTGCCATTATAGCACGAGAGTCTTTATATACTTTTGCTGGTTTGCTTGGGAGGGGTAGAGAAAAGCTCACAGGGAACATATCAGGGACTCTAAAATCCAAATCTACGAGTTTGTCTCATGCGAACTGATTTGCACCAGCATTTCGTCTTCTGAGCGCGGTTTCTCATTGCAAAGTGCTTTTACCTCCTTTCGCCGCAGCATTTTGGGAAGGATATCTGATGCGTAATATTCAGAATATTCTAATAACATGGCAGGCGGATTCAGGGGGTTTCCTTTCTTTGGGGATATACACAGCCTTTGCCTGCGCTTCCCAGGCTAATGGGGATAGGCAGGAGCGTATCGCTGCTGAGATTAGCGCAGGTAAAATGTTTGCCCGTGTGCCGCCGCCGCACAAGCCGGTCTGCAGCGGTCCCAAACCGCAGCCCGTGCCTCGGCTGTAGCGCTTGCCCTGAGCTTTCCATGCGCCTGCTGAAGCCATTTCCACCTTCGTAATTAGCATGTGCGCTGGACAGATTTCATGCATGCGGTCACTCGGATCCGCTTTGCTATAGAGCCCTTATTCTTCTTGGCCACGGGCTACAGTCTAAAGCCTATTACAGCGTGAACGGATCTTGTATTTAGTTCTCAGGATTTAGGACAAGGTCTACATGCAAATTAATAATTGACCAACAATAATTAGGAGAAAGGGGAGGGTATTCGGGCGGGGGGGGGAGAGGGAGTTCTTCAAGCAGGAATGGTTTTGATTTGGTCTATCTTATATCAGGCGTTCGCTTCTTCGGGGCTGACGGCGGAGGGGCAGCGCCAGGAGGGGGTCGGGGGCTGCGCGGCGCTGCCCGGCGAGCTGCCCCGGGGTCAGCTGCCCGAGCGCGGCACCCAGACTTCGCCCCGTCTCCCGAAGGTGCCTGAACTTTCCAAGACACTTCCAGTTTAATCATTTCCAGGAATTTAAAGCGCATAGTAATAACATTAGCAGTGTTGCGATTCTGTTGCCTGAGAGTCGGGTGGTTAAAGCCAGGTCTATTTTTAAATCCTAACGCTATTTTCTGCAGTGGGAGCTTGCGATGGAGTACAGTGCTACTAATGATCAGCCTCGTCTCTTTGTGAAGTCCGCGGCTACTACAAGCCTTCTAGACACAAAGAAAGAAAATTTGAATGGGATTACATCTCCTTGTCGTGGCATCAAATGTAGCTAATGTTGTTTGCAGCATTTACACTGATTGCATAAAAAAAAAAGAAGAAGAAAGCCCGATATTGTTTAAAATTCCAGTCTGGTGTCAGAAACAACATCTGGTATCATCACCACCTTTTCCTCTCTCGAGCCCTCACGGGTGTACTGTAGACAACTTTCGGATTATTTTATTACAGAAATCGGAAAGTCGATGCATCGCAACGCAGGTTCAGACATCAGCCTCCGTGCCCGCGACAGGCTGTGCCGTGGCTCGCGCTGTGCCTCACACCAGTGCGGAGCATCTTTATCCTAAGCACCATCGAATTACAAAATAACCCCCAGACCTCCGAAGTGCTTGTACCTCCCGGTAATCTGAAAACGTGGGAATTGAGCCACGTACTCATTGCTTAAGGAGAGGATATTTAAATAATAAATAACTAGATGCTTTGCATAGCAATCCTTGACACACATTTCCATAGCCAAGCGCTGCGACTAACCGCAAACAAGTAATCAGGCAGCCAGGGGAAAGGAAGAGAGAAGATTATTTTCTAACACGAAACTGTGCTCACGGCAGAGAAGCTCAGCAATGTTAGCTTGTTAGTTGTCTGTTATTAACCTTAATTTGATTTGCACTCCGATTGTAATTAAGCCATTGGAAAATATCATATTTGCCGATTTTGGAAAACCTAGGTTCATGGACAGGTGAAAGGAGCCATTCCATTAAAAAATAAAAAAAGAGAGAATGAGATAGAAAAAAAGAAAAGAAAGAAAGAAAGAACACGGCCTCTCTTTATTGAGCAGAATGGCTCAGTCTTACCAGGCTGCTATTTTCCTAGATTAAAACACACATGCACCAAATGTTGTCTGCGAATACACCTGGGGAAACGACCATTCTGTGTTGTTTAAAAAAACCCCAGCACGCCAAAGAAACACCACGCAAATGACATCCGTGAGGTCTAAATAGCTGTATTGTTAGCAAAGGCTCATGCAGGATCTTACCTTGAGACCTTAGAAGCTTCTTCCAAAATTGTACCCTCCTTAATGAGTGATGGGGTTTGGATGGAGAAGAGACGCAATGATCTAGCCAGTAGATGGAGGTTGTTCCTTGTTCCTAGCAGAGGATCCCTATGTTAATTAAAATAAACAAGCTGCTTGGAGGAAAGATTTTTTCCCCTTCTCTCTCCCTATCCCCCACTACAGAGCCTCTAACACAGACCTGACGCGAATTTCCAACCTCTGACCTTTCACCAGTGCGCGCTCCTACCTGCCTTTTATTTTCTGTTTGAGCTTCAAACTATTTTTCAAAACAAACCGAATAAATAAAAAGGACTGAATCAAAACAAAAATAAATCCCACCTCTCAATGTTAGCTGGTTTGCTGGATTTTCTTGATTAGCTGTCTCAGCTCCTCAGTAATCAGGTGAGGTGTTAATGGGGAGCTGGTTGTAAATAAAACTAATAAAGCTAAGAACATATTAGGAAATTAAAAAAAGGCGAGGACTGGGAGGCTGCTAAAAATATTGTAGTGAGCGGAGCGTTTCCCCATCATGTCCTTTTTTTCGTTCTGTGCTTATTCACAGCTGAGCAGCAAACCCCGGGTTGTTGCCATCTCTCCACATTTTTTTTTTTTCAAATCGTACTGAACCAGCCATGGACTGTATCAACCCTTCCCACTTTCATAAAAAGCCTCTCAAATGGAGTCGCTAAACAGCAAACTTCAGCCTGATCTGATGTGATATGATATACGGATTCATGGAGCAACCTCGCTTTGCCAAACCCGATGAAACTGTGAGTTGTCATACAATACTACGCAGTCAGACCTGGGGTAATTGTAAAAGTGAACCCAATTTAACCCATTAGAATAAAATCAGATGCCAAGATGAATCGCAGTCACTGCTTCTTAGGTGACAGTACTGATGACAATTGATCCGCCGCCTCAAAACAATAGGAAAATATAGGCTCGAGAGGCAGCTTTCCCCTCGGAGCCCCCAGCCCGCCGGAGAGGTGCGGAGCGGGGCCCCGTCGCTGCGCGGGGCTGCGGGGGCCGCGCGGGCTGCGCCGCGCCGGCGGCGGCCCCAGCGCCTTTCCGGGGCCCTCTGTGCGGGCGCGGGGGACTCCGCGCTTCGCCTTTTGTTTGCGCGCTCCCCCGGCTCCCGTGGCAGCGGCGGCCCTCCCCCGCCGGCGCGGGCGCTGCTTGAGGAACAGCGGCGGCGCTGCCGACCTTCGGCGGGGCTTGCGCGGGAGAGCGCGCCGGGGCGCTCCGCTCCGCTCCCCTCCGCTCCGCGCGGCTCTCCCCGTGCGCCCGGGGCAGGGCGGGCGGCCGCGGGGGCTGCTGCGGGCGGGCTCCTGCCGCCGCCCGGGAGCTCCGCGCCGCCCGGGCCGGGCCGGGGGCCGCAGCAGCCCCGCGGCGGCCGCGCTGCGCAGCCGGGGCCGGGCGCTGCGAGCGCGGGCGGCAGGGCGCAGCCAGCGCCCCGGGGCGGCCGCTCACCTGGAGGAAGCGGCCGGGGAGGCGCCGGGGGGGGCAGCGCTCGCGGGCGGGAGACTTGCAGGCAGGGCGAGCGCGGTGCGGGCAGGTGATCGCGGGCAGAGCTCGCCTCGCAGGCTCTGAGGTCCTGCCAGTCCCTTCTGCTCCCATGGCAGGGGTGGCGGCAACTTTTTCAGTGAGGTTTTCGTTAAATCTGCTCGCGACCGGGAAGTTTAAAGCCTTCCCGGCCCACTGCGGGAGGGAGGATGAACTGACCCCGCAAGTCTGTGGCCGCGCTGGGAGCCACGAACCACCTGGGGATATAGGTGCCTTTAGGGGACCTGCTCTTCCCTCAACCTCCGTGAGACAGCAAATACCGCCTGCGTCATGGCGTTATTATTATTAATACCAGCATCATCAGCACGATTATTATTCCTGTGCTTTGCGGCGGAGGAGGTGTTGAGGAAGCTGCGGGCGCCCGGCGGGACAGTCCCTGCCCGGGCGCGCCGGGAGCCGCCGGAGCCGCGGGCAGCGGCCAGCCGGGCCGGGCCGGGCCAGGCCCGCGCTCGGGAGGCGGCGGGGCAAGCGCCGGCTCGGCGCCGCTGCCCGCCTTGGCCTGCCCCACGTCCGAGGTGGGCTTTTTCCCCCCCAATTACCGACGCTCTGATGGGAGCAGGAGGCAGAGGAACACGCGAGGCTTATGACAAGCCACCTGCTGCGTCGTGCCCAGCTAACGTGAGGCTTTTTTTCGCTGTTGCTGCGGCGGAAGCATGACTGGACCTTGCATGACAAATTCCCCACCTGGCCAGATAGCCAGGGAGCGAGCGTCCCTGCGCGCCGGCGGGGCAAGCGCTGCTGGCGGCTCGGTAGGCGACAGGGCTCAATATCTGGTTCCCTGCGCACGGGGCCGAGGACGTTTCCTCTCCGTGCCTCGCCCGGAGCTGAGGGTCGTCTGCGGCTTCGGGACGTAGAGGTCACTGAACACGTTTCTCCCTCCCTTTCCCTGCCATGACCCCCCTCCCCGTCTATTTGCATGCACATACGAAGCTATATGAACACCAGTAATATTCTCAAACGTTCAATTACTGCTTGTTAGCACCGCTCTTCCAAGTCATTTCAGATATTTGGACTCATTCCGCTTAATGTAGCTTCAACCTATTGACTTGCCAGACGAGACGTTCATTTGGACCCAGCCGCTAAAGCGGTGGAAACAGACTTCAGCTCGAAACTGTGCTGCTCTCCCATCTGACGGATGTTAATACACAAACGAAATCCATTTGGATGTTTCTTGTTACCAGAAGGCTGCGCTGACGTTCAAATGATCTAAACCGTAGCATCTGGAAGCCTGTGCGAGCATCTTTTTGGAATAGGTTTCGAGACATTTCGTTCAACCCAAGCTGAAGAAGGATCAAAATGGGACACCAAGCAACTGACGATAGTTTCCAGCCTAAATGAAACTGGCTGCTTCGTTTGGAAGTAGGCAAATGAAAATACGCCTTCCCATTTCGTGCGCCCCCGGGGGGCCGCATGCCGCCGGGCCCGGCCTCCCTGCTGCCTGCGGCCCCCGCGGCCGGCCCTGCGCGCCGGGCAGGGGGACACCGCCTTCATCTCCAAGATACCCGCTGGGGTTTGGCCTCGTTCAGGGTTTTCCAGGCGCAGCAATTCATAAACACTGTGATAGGACATGTTATTCGAGTTCCGTTCAGTTTTAATGAGGATACGTGGGGGAGGGTGTGCGAGACGATAAATTCAATAGTCCAGATATCAGCCACTTTGTTAATGAAATAAAGATGAAGGAGTTCCTGCTAAGGTTCCCTCTAACGCGTAGGAGTGCTCAGTACCTCCGGGGTGCTCGTGAGTATCTGCAGTGTACTTCACACTTCGTATTACGTTTGCAATCAGGATGCTTTTGTCTTTCAAACGCTCTTACGGACTCGGACACCAAACAGACCGCTGCTCAATCAAATACAAAGAATTGAGATTACTCGGAAACCCAGGCGAGCCCGCCGAGCCTGCCTTCCTCCCGCCCCCGTTTCAGGGCCAGAGACGCAGCCGGGGAGCGGGTGTGCCGGCAGGCCTCCGGGGCGCCCCGAGGCGCGGGGAGCGGGCGCGGGTGCCGGCGGCGCCGGCCGGGACGCGCTGCCGAGCTGGGGGCTCGCAAGCCCCGCGGCAGCCCCCCACCACGGGGCGGGGGAGACGGGCCGCTCCCCGGCAGGCCCGGCGCGGCGGGCCAGGGGCAGCCCCTGCGGCCAGCGGGGGTCACAGCACAGCGTCCCTCCCCCGCCCTCCCCAACAACCCAAACTCCTTGACCTACCCAAATCAGCAACGTTTCTCGACGTGATTTACGGTGCGTTCAAAAGCAACGTTAACTAAAGCCGAGGGAATTTAATGATTGCGTATACTTGCTTTCTCAGTTTCTTTTAAAGGGAGATTAATCAGACTGTATATCAGACTGTAACCCATTACTTGTAGCGCAAAAGAAAGGGAAAGGGTGATCAATAATGCTGCATCTAACACACACACGCACATATGGTTCAGTTTGTGGTTTATTACAATTAAAGTGTATTCACTGGAAGCCAGTATCAGGTACAACAAATGCCAATATTCCAGCAGCGGAAGCCACAAGGAACCTATCTGCTTCGGTTTCTCAGCTGCTCTCTCAAAATGCAGAGATATTAATAGTCAAACATAAAAAAGAGAATTGAAGTGCTTCTTTTTGGACGGGTCTTTCACATTAACTTGCTCATATGGACACTGCAGAAGAAATAAAACAAGTCGTTAGTGCATTACCTAGTAATCAGGATGGAAAAGCCCAACCCTGCTTATGGTTAACAAGAATTGTTAATGATATATAAATCATTTGATCTAGTGTGCCCTCCAGACTAAAAGGAAAATAATGGCAACCCCAAGCAAATGGTCCTAATTAGTGTCCAAGAAACCACTTCCTAAATGTATCCTTCCAACTCATTTCAGTTTGACTGTCCAGAACAATCTTTTGTTCTTAAACTTCTTTATTTTGTGTGTAACTGCAAAAATGTGCTGCATTCCAAAGCTCCTAAAACAGCCCGTCTAAGGGTATCACGCAGCAATAGGAGCAGAAGGGAGGACAATATGATTCTAGTCTCCCAGTATTGCCTGTAAATATTTCCTGATCATCTGGAACTTTTTTCCCCAAGCCTTGCCTCCTGCCAACCTCCTCTGAGAAGCCCCAAAGGAGATTTCATCAAAAAAGCCTTTGCCACTATGCAGACAGCGATACAAACTTTAAAAAGGAAAAGCTAAAAACGGACCCATAACTAAGTCGTGCATATTTGAACTATGTATCTCATGCTTTCGCTCCCTCTTTCCACTGCTTTAAAGTATGATCTTTAAGTTAAATACACTATGAGTACACCCATATATACTGCACTTTATGTGGTACCCGTGTGAGGATCCACGCACCAACTGCAGGAGTAGCAAGAATGTGGTCAGCGGGTTATTACGGCCTTGATTCTGTCTCCCTTGAAATCAATGAGACTTTTGCTATTTTCTCTCATGGAAGGACTGTATCCTGGATGTACAAAATACGGACTATTACTTCTCATAAGACTGAGTAAGATTGAGTGCCAGATCCTATTACTTAAAGTAAATCACTCTCTGTTCTACCAAATCCTACATCTTTTGACACTTCTCAATCTGACTACAAGACATAATTCTGAAAGTTTTAAACACAGCTCTGGAACAGTAAATTACCTTTGTGACAAAAACCATCTTGGTTTTATTATCTTGTTTCTTTAAAAAAGGAACGCTTCCTGGAAACAGACTTTCTGACATGCTGGTTCTTTTCTAGACATAACGGACTTGCCAAGGAGAACAGAACTTCTATAAAACGACAGTCAATTAAAGCTCTCGTGTGCAGTACGCTTCACGGTATTTCCAAGAGATAATGCTAATGGGAAATGTTGCAATGTTTTATTTTAACTTTAAGAATATCCCTCAATGACCTTTCCTGGACTTAAAATGTCCTTGACTCGTTTAAAGTCACTATAAAACAAACAAGATGGGTTGCCAACTCTTACAACCGCAGCAGAAATGATTTTACAAAGTCATGGAGACAATATGCAAGCTTATGCTGAAAAGCAAGGCTTTCGTACTCACATGTCTGCACGCACTGCCACAGCATTTACCTCGCTGCAAGTGGGCAACTTTGGTGAACACTAAATAACCCGTAACTGGATCCACATAGCTCTGCTGGCCAGCCTTGAAAGCAAAACAAACAGCCTCAGCCCTGAGGAGCCTTCGTCTCTTTGAGGCTTCATACTGGAAACGATTTTGGTATTATTCTCCTAAAACATAACTGCCTAAGTGGAATCAGCCTGATTGGTGGTTCATGATTAAATGTGTTTATAAAGCTGCTTTATTTTGTAATTCACGACGACCTAAGAAACGATCAGACAGGGACAGCCTAGGGACGCGGGCGCTGCGCACCGCCGGGGCGGTTCAGCGCTGCCGAGAGCCGCCCCCCCGCTCGCCCCGCGCAGCGCCGAGCTCGGGAGCCGCCGGCGGCAGCGGGCGCCTCGCAGCCTCCCCGCCGCCGCCGGGGCAGCAGCTCCCCGCAGCGGACCACACGTCTTGGCTCCCTCCTCGCCGCACCCTGGCCCCCTTCTCGCTATCTCCTCTTCCCCCCGAGTTTCCACTCCCCGGGTTTCACCTGTCGAGGGTTTTACACCGAGATCAGAGCGCCCCGAACATCCTCTGCCGCTTTTCAGAGCTCCCAGGTGCACAGCGACGCTGACCGCTCCCGCCCCGGCGCCACCGAGCGCCCCGCGGCCGGTCCCGCCGCCTCGCCGGGGCGCTGCCTCCGCCCGGCCCGGCCCGGCCCGGCCCGGCCCGGCGCACGGCGGGACCCCAGCGGCGGGGCGAGGCGAGCCCGGCCCCGAGCCGCCCCGGGCGCGTTTCCAGGCCGGGCCGCGGGGTCGCTCACCCCCCGCCTCGCCCCGCCCCGCTCTCACCGCGACGGCCTCCCGGTGCAGCTCCGCGATGCGCCATTCCAGCGGCGTCAGCGGCGCGGCGGCGGCCGCGGGGGGGCAGCCGGGGCCGGCCCCCGCGGTTGCGGGCCGCGGCGCGGCGACGGCCGGGGCGGGGGGCGCGTCCTGCGCCGGCGCCGCCCGCTCGGGGCGCCCGGCGAGGGGCGGGCGCGAGCGCGGCGGCGGCGCGGCCCTGCTGCGCGCGGCGCCCGTGGCTGCCGCCGGCCCCGTGGCTGCCGCGGCCGCGCGGCCTTGTGGGAGGCGCGGGCGGGCGCCGCGCTGCCCCCCCGCGACATGGCGGCGGCGCCGGGGCCGGGGCCGGGGCCGGGCCTGGTCCGCAGGCTCTTGCTCACCTTGCCTGGTTCCCCGCAGGAGCTCGGCCCTTTCCCCGCTTGTGGCCTCGGGGTGACCCAGCTCCTCTCCGGCTCCTCTGCCTGCCCCGTTGGGTCCGGCCTTCCCAAGCGCCCCAGCTCAGACCTCCGGTTCTTCCTGCAGGTTGCTTCGCTAATTCCTGAACGTTTCCAGCCGCCCTTCCCTTCCGCCCCGCCAGAGCCCCGCTCCTGCCCCTCCGCCTGCGGCTGGACGCCTTGCTCTCGCCCCAGGCCCGCAGCGCCGCGGAAGGGCCGCGGTGACCAGCCCAGCACAGGCCGCAGGCAGAGCCTCCTCACCCTGGGTCTGAGCGCTCCCGGCAAAGTCCAGTCACCAGCAACCGTGGCGGCGTGTGTGCCGCAGGTACGGCAGGATACGTGGCTGTACGCAAACTCTGCTTTGCTGCAGTTGATAGCTTGGCCCCATCAGGACACGCTTTCATGTATTTGGCAAAAGTTGTGCTCACAGCACGCGCGGCTCCCAAAGCGTTACCTCCCTGCCAAGTACGCTACTGCTCCAGAGCAGGCCATGCACGCGCTTCTTAGGGTTACTGGAACTGCTAACATGGACCCAGCAAGGTATTTTGTCATGGCCTTATGTACTTACCAGAAGGCTCTATCTTTCTGTGGCTAAAATCTTGCAAAATGTTTAGCCTGAAGCAAAGTAGAGCCTGAGAAATAAGAGCTTGATTTATCAAAAGTGCAATGTTTTAAGGAACCCAAAAGAAAAGTGTAGGGCAGCTTTACACATAGCGAGCTACCGGCTCCACTTGTGCGTTTGCAAAAAGCATATTGTTCAGTATCAGTGAATAATTCGAAATAATCCTCTTTAGGACTGAGTATCTGCATCAAATTGGTTTAAAACATTTATTTTTATTTATAAATTCATGAAACATTCTGTAACATTTGCAAGATCCAAAAATGTGTACAAACATTGTGCCTAATCTGGAAGTTTATTTTCTTTCCTAGGGCTGTTTTCAGTTTTTTAGTGTACTCATCAATCTAGATTACAATTCATATAAATACTCCTTCCGCCTGAGGTCACCATACAAAAAATTACTTCCTTATCACTGAACTCAAGAAAAATAATCAAGGAAATCTGTAGTTAAAACAAAGATATAGTCTTAGTTCACCTGCCATTTACATCTTCATTTATAAATTAATGTATGGGTTCCCTCATGCTGTCACTAATTTTGGATTTAGGTACCCAGTGACTTTACTCAGGTGAATCTGGAGGTACAATAGTGGAAGGGGAGACTTAGTTCGCTGACACCTTGACTCCACAACAGTCCCGTCGAAGTCCAGCACACAGCTTCGTGGCACGCATCTCCTTCCTAGCGGTCACTGAAACACAGGTCCTCTGTACCCTCGATACCATATTATTTGAATTATTTGAAAAAAGTGGTACTGCGGATAGGTATTGCAGCTGAGTTTGGGTGAGGCAGAGAAGATCAAGGAGGCAGCTGGTATGGGCAGTGCTGAATGACAACTGCTTCTTTTATTCTTACAGATTGCGTTGGTGGATTATGCAATTTAGCGGTTCTGACCATAACAACAAATAATAATTTCAACAAAATCTGTATATACTAAAATGTCAAAAAAGGAGAAGATATGTAGATTTCCCAGCTGAGCATCCTATTTGATAGGTGGGTGAGTTATATGTTCCAGTTAAATGAATGCAAAAAAGTATGCATGTTTTTGCAGATATTGGTCCCGCTTCAGTAGCAGCTTGACAAATACTAATTTTTCAGAAAAATCCGCAACCAGTTTTACTCATTTATTCAAAACTATCAAAACCTGCTTTTTCAGTGAGTTAAAAAGGGATTTGCAGAGCCCTATTGGTCCATTTGGCCAAATGTCTGAAGTTGTAGGGATGTTGTTTTATTGTCAGAGAACAACTTGTGATTAGGTTCTCGAGATACAGAGCGGGCTGGCAGTAGTGGACAACGCTGACTTTGCTTGCGACTGACACACGAGGCCCTGAACACGTCAAGGAAGAATGTCCTATCAGATGCTCTTAACTGCTTGTTTGTAAAAAAAGCACATGTAGACAGTGCTTCTATAATAAGAATTTTAATATCAGGTTCAAAACAAAAACATTAAGTTCTCTTAGGTCCATTGCCAAATGCACTAACTTTACACTATGGGTTTTTTTTGGGGGGGGGGGGCGGGGAATGCCTGTCACCTGTTGAGGAGAGTGTCCTCTGCATAGTCACTTTTTAGGTTAAAATGATGTGGAAATATATCTTCTTGGTTTGCCACTTGGTACCTCTGTACACAACCCAGAAAAATTGGCATTTGTAAGAGTGGTAAGCAGTCCTAGAAAAGGTTTGGTACATTTTTTGAATTTGTAACCCAGGCTACCATTATTTCACAGTACTGATAGTATGGGTTATGCAGTCACTGGGTGTGTCGTGTTCTCCCTTGATTTGTGCTTGTTTATGGGCTTTTCTTGCATGCAGCTTGTGAGCCATAGCACTAAACATTTTTACCTACTTTTCTTGTGGTCCAGTTGCTTTCCCCTTGTTTGGCAGCCCTTCCAACACAGCAGTCCCTAAATAAGGACACGTTGACATGTTTCACATCATTCAGCCCTCTTCTGTAGACTGTTAGGAGAATTTCAGCCATGAGTAATGGGAGCTCTTCCTACAGCTTTGCAATTTACTTAGGAGAGCCGGTGCCTTTTTAGTGGCTGGCACTAATTTCTTTCTGTATTTTTTCCTGTGTTCTGTGGAACAGAAATCAGAATTTTTTCAAATCATAGTTACAGACAGAAAGCCATCTGTGATAGACATTTGGAGAATATGCAATGTTGAGGATCTTTTAATAGACTCTGCTTTTTGGTATGGGCTAACCTTTCTTTGGAGAGAATAAGAAATCTTTCCGAAATGTTGTTTAGTGAACTTTCTCAAATTCTCAGCTGTCTATGCTACAGAATACAGTCAGCTGTGAGCTTAGCAATGACATGTATTTGTAAAGGCAGAAAGGAAAATAGCCTTTCACTTTCTATGTGCTGATATATTAAAAAGGCACATGATAATGCTAAACGGAGCATATCTACTTTTGGTAAAGAAGCTGTGTTGGTACGTTTACTGCTACATGGCATGGTGCCATTGGGACATCTGAGCACAGTAACAACAAAGTAATTAATGAGCATACAGTTAATCTATACTTTATTTAGGATTTACTGTCTTTGCTATTATCTGACTGAGTTCTCTGTCAGTGTTCTTCATATCACCGCTGCACTCTTGGTCAGCAAAAAATTGGTGGTTAGACAATTATGAAAGCCTGGTGCTTGCTAGCGCTGTTTTACTTTGTCAGGATGCAACACTGTAAGGCGGTCTCAGTGAAAATGAGAATCAGGTTTTGAGTATCATATCTGAGCTCCTAAGTATGTAAGTGTGAACCTTCTGCACATTGCTTAGCTAAAAGATAGACTGTGCAGTGCCTACAGCACATTTTGTGGTCAAGGGATTTGGGAGAAGGGAGCAGTCTGAAATGCACCTCCGTTCCTGGGAAATCTCAGGGGGGCTGAAGAATTGTCATTGCCTGTCAAGTTCTCCTTAGCAGTAACAACCATCGTGCTTTTCACAGACAGCAATCCAGAAAGGGAAACAGCATAACAGGGGGACTGTCATTAAATACAGAATTATTCACTACTGCTCCTTTGCTTTATTTTTTCTTGTGTTATGTAAGCTTATTTCTCATGTCATTTAAATTAATGTACATTTATGGTACTTAACTGTTAGTAGGAAAAATATCATTTTTAGATCAAAGAGTAGCTAATGAATAAGAAACACTTGTTCAACAGTTGGTGATTGCAGTAATTTGCTCTTATGTATTGCATGTGCAATCACCAACATCCAAAATTGTAGTATCAATATCAACTAATTGAAATGCTATGTATGGTAGCACTACATGTGAAAGGGCTGACTTGCTTGAGCCTGCATCCTCCACTGTGATTCATTTTTTTTCCCTAGCACGTATGGAGGGAATCCACTGCAGTCCTTTTCTGTGTGAGGATTAGCATTAGCATTGCAAGGACTTGACAATTTTGTTTGTATAAGGAATACAGGAATGCAAAGGGTTCCCCTTGGGTGGAGTGTCTCCTTCCTCTGAAAGCTGGATAAAGTTTTTTTTTTCCCTAACAGAAAAAAATATTATAATCTTTCAAGACCATTTGTTTAAGGATCATAAATGAAAAAATAAAGTAAATATGTGGGAACACTTGTAGATAAAACATAATTATCATATGATTTTTGTTCCATTATGGAAAAGATACAGTACTCCATAGGTTTCATAGTTTTTCTAGAGCAAAAGAAATTAAGCTAATGTTCCGTCTACTTTGAACTAGAATTGAACTTTTTATTGTCTTTATCCATGACCTGAAGCAGCAGTCAGCACAAAACAGTTTTCATATAATACAGGGCAATGAAAGACTGCTACAATTGTCTGTATGCTGTAGGGGATTCTGGCAGGACTGATCTTTAGCAAGCTGGAGATACCATTGAGCAGTGCATATAGTAGACATACAATCCATATAATCTAAAATGTGTTGGTTGGAGCCACCCTCCTGGTGTTGCCTGGAGATTATATACCAGTTTGGAAAAGGTGCTTGTGCACACATCCCTGCAGAGACAGGAGAAAGGAATACCTGTTCCCGTCTCTGGACCGAATGTTGTATTTGCTTTCTTCTGTCATGCCCTATGGACACTGAGAAATACAGTTTCAGCAGTAGCACTGTTCAAGGGGTGATGGTACTGGTGGAAACGCCAACTGAAAAAAAGGGATTTCTACTATGTTCTCTTTATCCCAAACAAATGTTAGAAACCACCTCGGATTACTATATGGCAGCCGTTCCCAGTTATCTGGATGAAGGCACTTATTTAGCAAGGTGGTGAGACTTTCCCGTGGGAGCTAGTGCAGACGGACAGTGGTTCGCCAGTCTGTCCAGCAGGAACGTGCCGGGCAGAGCGGCAGGAGGGCTTTGCTTGGGGTGTTGGTGTGTGCGATGGAGAAGCATCTTTCTCCTGAATGGTGAACGTGATATAGAAATACTTTTGGCAGCTGGGAGGAGTAGAAGAGATTGTTGGGGTCGGAGGGCATTAATAGGCCTTAACGGCCCTGCCTAGCCCCACCTGGCGCCGCTGCCCAGGCCCAATTTCAGCCCAGCTCCAGCACAGAGCTGCCGATCTCAGCCCCAGCTTGTGGGTGACTGGCTGGCCTGGCCTTAGGGCTGCTCCACCCTCTTGTGGGGTGGGCCCTGTCCTGCTGCCACCAGCCACCCCTGTGACACCTTGACAAATGTTGCTGTAAAGTGGATCTAGGTATGCTCTTGAGCTTGAAAGCAAGATATCCTTTTTGTGCATCCATAAGGTCATTTTTTGGTAGGAAAACTGTGGAACTCATCCTCAAGGAACCATGTTGTGGTTTCTTCTCGTAAGGTTGTTAGAGATTAGTACCTCACTTATCTCTGAGGGCATTTGTATTATTTGAAGGAATAGAGGATGTGTATTTGTGGTTTATTCAGGAGGGAATAACTTGGGAGTAAAATACTCTATAATTGTATTTCATTCTTTTAAATAACAAGGTGAACTGAGAGCTGATTGGACCAGAAATGGGTAAAATAACCACCTAGAACTTCCTCCAGGCTGCTTGGTAACTTATGCAAAATAAGCTGCTAAACCTGGGCAGAAGTCATCACTGTCAGCGCTTTTAGTAATCTTGCATTAAAAAAAAGAAAGTTAAACTTCTCCCTTTTCTTAGCTGTCGCCTCCAGCAGTAGGTTTGTGTGTAATGTAGTAGTGTAGATTTTTGCACCCACTCATCACTATAGGCAACTCTTCCTGCTTTGAAAGTGTGTGAGTACCAAACTGCTTCTAGGAGCTTAGCTTGCTTTGAACGGGGTTTCGAGCCTTTCCAAGACTGCCTTCCCCGTAGTGCAGCTCAGCTGCCGTGGTCAAGCCCTCTGTCTCTACAGGCGCTAGGAAAAAGAGTGGATGATGTGTGAAACAGGCCAGCTCTTATGTACAAGCTGTCACTGACTGCAGGTTGCACGGATCTGTGCAAGGGGATTTAAGGGGGGTTTTGCACCTCACACCAAGCAGGTAGGGTAAATAGTTCCTGTCTCGATACAGGAATACAACTGCCCAGCCCCCATTTAGGGCTACATCTACTCTTGAATCATCCTTCCTCTAATATTTCTGTGCTTTAATATCATGCATAATTGAGAATGTTTGTGCTTAGTTCACTGTCTGATATTTGATGATAACATGATGATAATGAAATAATTGTGACTTTTATTTATCTCTTTATTAAGAGGAAATGCTTAGAAATTATGAGAATGCAGCCTTTGTCATAGTTCTCGTTCCTCAGCCCTATGCCAGAAGCCCGTCAAATGCCCTTATGTATACTATATGCTGTTGAGCAGCGTTTCCTTTTAGTGTGTGTTTGTTATGACTTAGCAGCAGGTTGTAAACAATCATCTTCAGGTGATCTAAATTGATTAGTATAAACATTAACAAACTCATTAAGACTTTTATTGCCTGCACCTGGGAATAGTGTGAGACACTAAAGGAAAATATGGCATTTAATTATTTATTTATTTTCCCCAGATCTACTCATAAACCAGAATGGAAAACTTTGGAGGTTTATTTTGCTCTTCAGGGATCTAGAGCTGTCATTAGTGTGAGGAGCCTTTTTTGTGGTTTGTGGATTCCTTTTGCTATTTTTGTGCTGGTGCTGTTAATGTTTTTTCCATTTGCTGCTGCATTTAACTTGTGAGGTCTAGGATCTAAAACTTGTCTCTTCCCTGAATCCTGGCCAGCTAAAGAGAGGGAGAGGGGAACCCTCTTAGTGTGGGTGTTGTGGTGTCTTTCCTTTCTAACCCTCTCAGCCTGCGTCCTGGATCCTTGTCTCTAGAGAGCTTTTCTCCCTTTCCTCCTTGCCAATGGGATGAGAAGCCACCTGCCTGACTGGATCAGGGGATGTACTTAGCTCTAGCTCGGGAGATCAGCATGTGCTAGCAGGGTATAGATTTCATGTGAATACTGCCAGCTTGATACAGAAAGTCTTTCCATCTCTTTCCTTGGGGTAGTGCTCCAGGGTAGTATGTATCATGAGCTCTCTTGTCACCTGTATAAATGAAAAAACAGTAATTTAATTGTATTGTATAACAATGAAATAGGGAAGACAAACCTTTTTTAATTGCAAAATGAATGTTATTTTCCCAAAGAGCAAAAAGTCTATCTCTGACTCCTTTTTTTCCTACCTTTCCAAATTCCCATGTCTCTTTGTATGTATTTAACAAAGACCTTAGACTCCAGGGAAAGGTTTAAGCTCTTCCGATTTAATTGGTAAGCAAGGAGAAACATCTTGTTTGTTAACTCGTCTGTGGCTTTTCTGCTTGTTTCTTTTAACACTAAAACAAAAGCAATAAAATCAGCTGAATGTGAATAAGTCACTTTAATATTTCTTACGCTGCAGCAAAAAAGTTGATAAGGGTTAAGAAGATGACAGCTTTTTTTTCCATCTGTTTCCCGAGTCAATTAAAACCACAGCATCTATTAACCAGTGTGACTTCTGTGAATTTTCCCTTCTGGGGTGCGATGCCAGCTCTTCGAAGGCCTGGCTCCCGTGGCCTCCAGCGGGTTTGGTGAGGCAGGGCAGGGCTAGCTGCGGCACAGCAGCGTGCCAGGCGCCGAGGTTGCTGTCCTGCATCTCCAAAACCACCTGTGAATTTCAGACGCGTCTTCCCCTGGATTCTGGATTCACCTTCTTTAATTGTATAATAATGCCACTTTTACATCACAAAGACTAAATTTCTGAAGGTTTAGTTAGTTTTGAAGATCCACTTGGTTTTTCCAATACGGTTTACTGTTTAGTAGCTAAGCAGCGTTGTGTGATTATTGTTTTGATAATACAAGATTGTTCATAAGTGGTGAGCCATTTCTCTTACTTTTGTGTTTCTATATATAGAATATGCTTTAAAAATAGTCCTGAAGCATTTAAAAACAAAATGCAGAATTACTTCATGCTCATTAATGATAGTCGAGCTGAAAATATACCAAAGTTGAGTTTATAGTAATCCTGACTAAGCTTTGCTTAAATACTTAGGAGCCTGTTGTTGAACTCATAAAAAACACACGTATAAGCCAAAGAATTTGACACATTATTTTTGTAAAGACTAAATATATTTACTTTTAAGTAGGAAGTGCACTATAATTATTAGCCCATGTTTAAAATAGATTGGTCAATGAGCTGTTTATTTCATTGTCTTCCTTGATGCTTGGACTGCTCCATATTTGGAAAATGATGGTTTATTTGATGCTCTTTGGTTCATGTGTTGCTAACAAAAAAGATACTTATGATGAGAGGGAAAAAAAATCAATATCCTGCACTGTAGAACATGTTACTGTATTTCATGGTTCATAATGATAGAGGAAGATAATTCCCAGGAGAAAAGATGCAGCGTGTGTGCAGCTCCCCTCAAGCTCGGGAGACTGGGGGCAGATAGGAATGGCAGAAATGGGGGAGATGGTATGTTTTATGAGGTTCTGGCTCTCCTGTTCTGCGTGGCGTGGACAGAGGCTTTGTGGGACATTTCTAAAACCAGCTCCCAGAAGTCATGAAACGGGTGAGTGTTTCGGAGGTGGAGGTGCTTCCCCAGTTTGCTTGTCCCTGGGTGAATCGCTGGTCGCCTCCGATGCGAAGTGCAGCCTTCCTATACAGTGAGATGGGGATGCGTGCGGGCTAGCTAGGAGGGTCCAGCTGTGGCGGAGACCGAAAGGAAAGGCTATGGCACTGTGGCATCAGTCTCTTGGGAGCAGAGAAAGCAGGAGTTCAACAAGTTTTGACACAAGAAGGGAACGTAAAACTAAGAAGTCATCAGTGTAATGTTTGCTCCATCTTAAAATCAAAGCTTTCCTTTAAGATCTAAATTTTGGACTTCTTTTATTGAAGACTCAGTGCAATGGCTTCTGGACCAGAATCTGCCATAGCGGTGCATTCACAAAAGGGATCTACTCAGGACTACCAACAACAAACTTGGGTCAGAGCCTCAAATCCTTCTCTTAATAATCTTAAATTAGTACTACTTTAAGACATGGCAAATAGGTAGGTACGCTAAAAAGGGATCTTCCAATATGCCTTTGAACTGCAGCTGTCACTAGATTAAAGCATAATTGCTTAAACACCAAAAGCACAATGGAATAATTAAGCAGCAGTCTTAGTCTGGCTTAGTTCAGTTCAAATAGCATGAGGAGCTATAAGAAAATTCTCTGGTATTTTCAGAGGTGAAATATCTTTAGTTAGGAAAAATGCAGTATTAGAAGCATGCCTTGCAGAAGCAAAAAGCTTAATTGTCTTATAAACACGCATGCATGGATTGAGCATCTTTCTAGTTAAAGTGGATGAGAATAGGAGAAATAGAATATCCTTGGTTTATTTTTGTTTTATTTGTTTGTTTTTTGTGTATGCCAGTGATTCCACTGGGACGGAATAACCTTCCTAGGCAACCTCCTCTCTTTCCAGGCAAAGTGAACTCCTGGTGCATGGAGGTGCTTGGACCAATGGCATTGAAGGCCTCCGATACAAAGGGTTTAGTTGGAGTCAGTCACTGAAGTTTTCTTTAACTAAATTTTGATATCATACTGGAAAGGCACTTGAAAAATGTGACAAGGCTTAAGAATCTAAAAGATGCAAAAAATAAACTTATCAGCTTAAAAAAAATCATTTAAAAGGGTAAGCAGGGAAAAACACTCTCTCCTTCATAGAGAAGATACTGATAAAAACTTTCTAGACTTCCCTCAAATATCCAGCTGCCTACTTTGTTTTTACTCAGCTCCAGGAAACAAACTTGGAGGAAGAGGTTAGCATTTCTTCAGGCCTGGGATTTAGAATTCGTCTTTGTAGAATAACGCTGGCAATTCCACGGTAAGGAGTTATAAAGAAAGTGTTAGCTTTTGCTGATGAAATAATTTCCAAGTTAGGTCCTAGCTCTGAAGTCTTCAGAGTTGGCAACAAAACCACTTCATTGAATAAAAGCAGAATTGGCCGCCTTTAGACTTCATTATATTCAAACTGTAAGCAAAAATACAGTCACTTCAGCTGACACTGATGCCTGTGGCAAAGCCAAAGGTCTGGTTCTTGTAGTTATCTCTAGGCTTGATTTGCCAGGAATGTTTTAACATGTGTTAATATGACTTTAAGCAGGACTTTGTGATCAGGGTAAGTGCTATTTTAAAGCATCATAGTAACTGATTATATTCAAGCCTGTTTCTCTTAAATATGGCGTGCAGAATTATTTTGTCCAAATGTGGAGACCTACATTGTAGGTCTCCATATCTAACCAGTTACACTGCTTCTAGTCAAGTTACTGTAGTCTTCTCAAGTACAGCTTGTCCCTTAAACTTCCCTCTTACGGTGGAGTCATTTATGCTGTGGAAGAGCAATGGCATGAGTGTGGCCTCCTTCGGGTGTGGGTTTTGGACAGCGGCTGTTGGAGAGGCAATTCCACCCACCTCTTCCCTCCTATTGTGCACAAATACACTTAGAGTCTGCTAATTCAAGTGCACTGGATATTTCAAAATACACTGCTTTCCTACTGTAATGATAGCTTAGTGAAAACATGAATGTACTTTGTTCTGTGTGTGTTACTAGAGAACCGTTCAACAGCTATGACCTTTTTTACATATAAGGTTGCTTGATTACTAGATGTTCATCAGCCTAATCCTCATTAATTGACCTCTTTTACATATTTGAACTTCACAGTGGAAGTGCATCTGGAATATGGGTACACAGAATGAGAGCCGCAGGAATGGTACTTCATGCATGAAACAGAGTTGGAGCAATATATGGGAAGAGCACATTAATGAACGTTCAAGGCTAGCATCATGAAGCAAGAAGGAAAAATAGGGTAGGAAGGGAGAGCTCCTAATGGAAAAGGTAGTACTTTAACCTGTCAAAGTTAGCTTATAAGGAGTGTTTTTGGTTTTTTTAATAAAGTACAATGGTAAATACAACTGTCATAGTAAAATATAAGACTTCTCACTATCTGTATGACAGTCTTTCATGCTATGTTGGAACCCTGTTTCAATGCTATGAAATTGTAGCCTGGGTACTTTGGGGGGGGGGTTTTCCACTCGGTTGTAATGATGGGACTGATATGAGATAGAGTACACTGATTTTAAGTGTATGCTTGTTTCTGGGAGTCATAGCCCTGCCTCTGACCTGCATGGCTAGGACTTTATAATGGCTTAACAATAATACAAGATAAAGACAAACCATGAATCAGCTCTAATTTATGCTAGTTTTACATTAGTAAGTCAGCTGACAGCAATGGGAGTGGCTCTGAATTTTTGTGATATAAGATCAGAATTAATAACAACTCATGTGCTGGAAAATCGGGCTTCCATACTCGATCAGTTTATATCACAAAGACTACATTATTCAGGCATGAGTAGTTTCATATTTAATATCATATTACATATGTCCCTTGATGAACAAAGGACTTTAATGTAATTGGGTTCAACTGTCAGGTTAAACCCCCAAGAGAACAGAGTTCAAGCTGTTAATAAATTGCTGCAGAATCCCAACATAAAACTGAAGGTTGGGAATTCCATCTGTTGTTTTAATAGAGAGAGAGAGAACGATTACTTAAATGTTTTAGAAAAGCTTGGCTAAGTGATAACTAGAGAGATGTAGTAGAACGTTATTATCTACAAGCCTCTGACTCACCGTGGTGATGAGACAAAAATTACAAAAAAAAAAAAAAAAAAAACTGGTTTTGTTTTTTTTCCTGACTTCTCGCAACCTTCCCCCAGATTTCCCTATTCTGGAATGAGATGTGGCAATCTAAAAGATTGAAGTTGATGGGGTCATCAACTTCGTTTATGGAGCCATTATTGCTAAACTATCGCAAACCCCAGTCTTGAGCTAAGTGCTTCTGGCTTGAAACATCTTGCTCTGAAGACAAGTATTTAACATGGTTTTATTAGATAGTGTTAGAGTAGTTGGTGATGGAACGAGGAAAATATAACTGATGACTGGCCTCCTAGGTAGGAAGTGGATGGAGAAGTGAGGAATAACTGGAAGAGCAAGCAGAAGAACTTGTGGAATAAGAGAAAAGAAAATATCATTAGAGAGTATGTAATTTGAGTGTTTTTCTTGTACTTTCCACTGCATTTCAAGAATAAACTTGTGTTCAATTCAGTTCTTAAAGAGAGCATACAACTGCTTAAGTATGCAGTGCAGAAACTATACAGTTGCTATGTATAAAGTTGTAGAGAAGGTGAAGATTCAGGGAGGCAAATGATGTTCTTTTTCCCCAAACTTTTCTTTGTGAGTCACTGTCACTGAAGTGATTAGAGCCCCTGCAGAGGAGGTGGTGAATACTGACTCCCTTTATTCCCTTTAAGCTATTCCTTTTAGTCTCAGTGCCAGCTGCCCAACAGTAAAGGAATGTTGGCTGCAATGGTCAAAAGCATTTTACCTTTCTGGCCATACCCAGAGTGTCTTTGCTTACTGCTGGATTAAAACTCAGGCAGCAGAGGATATTGCCATCAATACTTTGAATGATGGATTCGTTATGAAATAAAAATAAGCCTGCTTCCTAGGTGAGAGGGTGTCAAGTTTTCTTTCAATTAAAATCAAATTCATGTTTCTATGCCAGGATGTACAACATTTTTGCATAACAGAAGGCTTCTTTGTTGAAGTATATTCAAAGACTTAACAGTGTGAGGTTTAAAAATACATTGTATTGAATTTTTTTTAAAACCATCACATTTTTGTAACTGGGTCATCTATCCATTAGTTCATGTCATTTATTGCTGAGAGATTATTAATATAGATACTTTTTTCATAGTATTAATCTCCTGTAATATGAATCTTTTTGCTTCTAAAATAAAACCTATTAAGCATTTGTTGGTTCGTACAAAAATACAATAATCTGACAGCATGATTAGATGTTACTTAATCTGGTAATGGTGCACAGTGGCTAGGGAAAGACTGTTAAATAAGCATGGGAGAAATTGCTCTATTAAATAACCATTAATTTATCCCCTTGTATTTATCCTTAAACAGACCTCCCATTTCCTTGGCAGCATTTTTAGGAACAGATTAATGAAATCTGGGGAATAATTTGCATATGCAAATTCTTCATGCAATTATTTTATTTTTTGTAGTCACAGCAGGCGTAGGTGACAATACAACTGCCATCAAGTTTTTGCCAAAATGTAAATGTATCTGTTGCATTTGGTAAGTTAATGCGCACGTCTTCAGCTCCTCATGTCCAGAGGGAATGAGCAAAACTAGGATGTCGAAGAAATTCAGGATAAAGGCAGCGCTGTTTGGGACTGTGCGCTCCGTTTTCCGACTCCCCCATGGCTTGTGTGGTCAAGCTGTTAGGTCCCTTGCTCATACTGTGTTTCTCTCTTGTACGTTTACGGAGCTGATGATACACCCAGATTACACCTCCGGGCACAGGAGGCTCCAAATGCAGGGGGGAAAAAAAGAAATGGAGCAAATCTGCCAGGAGCCCTGGCTGTGCTCCCGGCCTCCGGAGGAAGGGGGGGGCTGCGAGGGGCAGCAGGGGCTGCCTCGGCGCGGGCCCAGCCCAGAAGCGGGCCCAGCCCAGAAGCGGGCCCTGCAGCGCGGCGCCCTCCGGGTGGGGGCACGCGTTCACGTGGCAGCACTGAGGAGCCCCACGAGAAGGGATGCAGCTTGTCTTGCTGTGCTGGAGCAGTGATCCTTGAACAGGAGCCCTGAGAGGTGTTGGCAGAATTTTTGGCTACCACCATCACTCATAGTAACTGTAGAGAGAAGTTGATGCTGCTGTGAGGGAGTGAGCTGGGATCTGTATCTTTTCACCCGTGGGTGGTACCGTTCCTGTGACGATGATGGTAAATTGCTGCCTTTCAAATCAGTCTGGGTTTTCTACAGAAAACAGAGCCCATGTGTCTGCAAGCATTGCCGTACTGCATGGGTCCTCTCCCAGCAATGCCCAGAACCACAGTGCCCAGGTCCTGTGCTGAACTCTGCTGCTCTAAATTGGATTTGCTTCAGTGGAGTTGCTCCAATTTATACCTGAACAGAACTGGGCCTTCTGCATGCTTTGGATTCAAATGATTGCTTGTCATAGCCACGGTGCAAAGTCATCCGATGTTAATTCATTGGAGTGCCGTGGATTGTCGCTGCTCTCATCTTGTCTTTCACAGTCAAAGAAACAGCACAAACTGGAAATGTATCCAGAGCCCTTGCTTAGCCGCTCCAGTCTCCTTTCCTGCAACTCGGTCAGAAAAGGGAAATCTTCTGTAATGCAGTGACCCGAACTTAGGTCGCAAATGTGGTATGAATGTGAGAATGCTAAAAATGATTCTGAGCTACAGAAATAGCTTGTAAATCCTCCTCCTGAGGATTGTGCACACAGCCAGTTAGGCAGAATTGCTGGGGCTTAGGCAGTTGGGAAGTATGCTTTCTCATATACAAAATGTTCAGTGTTTTCAATTGATTAAGTGCATCTTGTCTTTAAATATCTCTATTTTCTTACCTTTCTTCCTCTTTGTGTGTTTTGATTTCTCCATCACTTGTGGGTGAAAGTCATGGGAAAAGGGTAGTGAGAGACTGATTTGTCAAAAGATGACTTTGTTTTACAGATCTGGAAGGGCTCTGTGTGGAGCCCAAGATGGGACCTGGAATAGAGTTTGCAGGTTTGGGACTGTGAATCCTAAATATGATCCCTGAATACATATGCAAATTTAATCCAGTATGAGCGAGAAAGATGTGATTTTTATGACTTATTAGTGACACAAACTCTATACTGTAGAGTTTTTCTAATTTAAAAAGTGAAAAATAACTCTTAATTGGAAAGTTGATTTTGATGCTTATAATGGACTAAAACCAAAAGGTTATATGCATGTTGTTTGCAGTTATAAACTCATGCTTTTCAAAGTTGATGAAGATTCAAGAGAATTTTTGTATGTGAGTCTTTTCAGACCTTGCTTCTGTTTGCATTATCATTCACATGCCCCTGGCATGCTTTAAGGGACAGTTGCTTGGATCCCATAAGGACAGGAACATTTTAAATGGGAAAAAGACATGTCAAAAAAAAAATTTTTTTTTCATTTCGTAATGGAATAATTTGTCCAAGATTTGTACCTGAATGTAAAATGTATTTACCAGAACGCATTGCTAGCTAATGGAAGAAAAAATATAATTTTTGTATTCTCTCCATAAAAGTGTATGTTATTCTTATCCAACAATTTTAATACACTCTTGTCACAAATTGATAAGAAAATGGAGATTTCAGATAGCTTTCCTATGCCCTTTTTGTCCTTTATTTCAGCAATGAGCAGGTAATTAAGCCCTGCTGCTGTTCTAACCTAGATCAGTGGTTAAATGCATTCATGGCCTTTGGCAAGCGACTTCTTTTAATCTTTGTCTCTTTTTAAAATTATCCATGTGCCAGGAGCTGGAGCTTTGTGAAAGCTCATCAGTTTCTGTAGAGAGCTTTCAGGTTCTTCAGTACAGCACATTGTAAAGATGCCCTGTGTTAACAAACAGATTACGAAATCTGGGGTGTGATAATTTAGAAGTGACTCTGTAAAAATATTAACCTTAACTTTATCTTAAATTCTATCTAGGGAAAATTCCGGTGGGTTCATTCTCATGGAATGAATCTCTATCTCTTTGTCTGACTTTGAAATTGTTCTCTTAAATATGCTTTGTCTGGTAGACCCTGTATGTCTAAGGAACCACTCCTGAATAGGATCATGTATTTGGGGGCCAAGAGACAGGCTGTAAATAAGCATAAGCTCTCCATGTCACTGATTCTCCCAAGGCATCCTGTCACTGATCTATCTGGAATCGCACAGAGCAGTTAGTCATCCAGAATTAACTCGCTCTGTTTTGTTTTGCAGGCTGAGATAATGGCCGGTGGCTGAGTGTATCAGGTTTCCTGATTCTCCACTGAAGTGCTCAGAGAATTGCCAGTGTCAAAAAAGTGAATCAAGGAGTTAAACTCGGCGTCTGCCTTCTTTTGTGGGGCTCTGGATGTCTTCTGTCTTCAGTAAACCCAAGTGAGAGCCTGCACTGAATTTAAGAACAGTACTAGCTGTCTGAAATAATTGTGTGTTACAAGCTTAGGAGTATTTTGACTAGTAGAATTCAGGAGTTGCCGGTTAAAGACAATTGCATCTGGAGTTGAATTGGAGACTTATCCCATGAATGATCAAAGATAGGGTAATTTCTGCAGCTGTAACAAACTTAGCCTGGGTGATCTCCTCACAGAGGAGAAGATCAAAGAAACAGAATTTTCTTAGTGGGATTTTCAGAAGTATCCACACCTCTGTTTCTAACGTGCTTCTGGAAGTGCTGAGCACTTATCTGTATGTGTGGGCAGCTAAATACCTTGAAGTACAAAACCCTACATGCATGTCTGTGCTTTCATTCTCCATCTGTAAAATGAAAATAGTCCTAGTATTGTGAAATATCTAAAAGCTTGATTAAAATATCTTTGATAGGCCCAGAACCTAAAACTTTAGTAAAGATTTTTGAAGCATTTAAACAAAATTTAATTTGTAAGATAGAAAAGGAAAGGCTGTCCTTTGAGAGAGGGAGGGAGGTTATGTCTTCTAGGGAGGTATTTTAAGGCCTTGGCTGTTTTGGTCAGGTGAAATAAATTAAGTTCAGACACCACTATTCATGTAAAAGCTGATGTTCTTTTACCATCTAGGATTAATAAATGCTACAGAATGATTCACAAAGCTGTGCAGGAATGATTTATATTTATATTATATCTTTGGTTTTCAGCCTTATGTTAAAGGAAGTGGAGCATTTCTATGTTTACAAATAGAGACTTTGCAGTCTGTTGGTTTCCCTGCCTTCTCTTAGGGTCTCTTCTCAACTAGGAATGGACAGGGGACCTTTTCATTTCTTCCATGTCCCATGGAAGGGCTCTTCCCTTTATCCTCCATGCCAGTGGTCCTAGCTATAAATCTATAAGCAGTGGAAACTTTCTGCTAAAGCTAATGTTGGATTAGCTGAAGATCAACTATGCAAAAAAAGTTTAGTACTTACCATATAAAAATGTAAAATACCAGTGCTAGAATTCTCCCTGGACTATTGTTAAGCCCTTTAAAACTATAACAACTATTACTGAAACAAGCAACTCCAAAACAAAACCTAACATTTTAAGGCAAAACAAGCCCTGGGCAAAACTAAGTACAGCTTCAGCATTCATTATACATTACAGGATGCTTATTCCTGTAGCTGCAGGTGATCTAGGTACTCCATAGCAACAACTTTGAAGAAGCATTTTTATTAAATATTGTGCCATTAAAAATAATAGTTGCAGGGAATCTTCAAAAACAATTTTAATAGTTGACAGACTGCTAGGATTTTTGGAAACTGAACTTTATTTTTATAGTTAGAGGTTCTCATGGTACAGACTTTTAGTAGAAAACTTTTGACCCTAAACTCTATGTGCAGAAAAAAGAAATTCTGCTCCTTGGCTTTACCAGCTAAGAGTCCTTCCTTCTGCAAGTGTGGGCTGCTCTGCAAGGGGAGGCAAGCTGGGAGCTGCGGGCAGCAGCCAGGCTGGCAGGGCAGCGGCCTCACGAGCAAGGACACAGTCCCGCAGTACCTGTGCGAAGTGAGCAGACCGGTGACCACCGCTGGTGTTGGTCACAGGCCAGTGACTGCCAGACACGTGTTGAGGCAGGTTTGAGGGCCTGTTGGTGATGGAGGGTCAGGATCAGCTGTGTACAGCCATACCTACTGCACAGCTGGGGAGGGACCAAGGCTGAGGGCCTGAGCCTGAAAGCAGCTCCCATGTGAAGGGAGGGGATTCTCCAAGGAGGTTTCTTGTAGCCCTTTTTCACACAAGTCTCATTCCCCTGTTGAACAGCTGCACTGTATCAGAGCTCTCTGGAGCAGGGGCAGCCAAATGCCTAGGAGCAGGGGAAAAAGCCTGTTTAGTGCGTTCAGGGCCCTGATAAGAAAATTGAGTTAGAACATAAAGTCTGAATTAAGTATTTATACAGGAATCCCTATTAGAATTAGTGATTCAGTGATGTAGTATTTCCTGTTTTGGAAAAATAGCTACTTATTTTACTGTCAGATTAAAATGCCACTTGTAATAGGATCAGTCATGTTTACAACACAAGCTAGGTTGTATTGAACACCCATTATCAATAACCTCAGTAAAACAGAAATGGGAGGTTAGTCTAACATTTGCATTCAGGACCCAAAGATCCAAGGTGGCAAAATGCCTGACATGACAGCTCTCCGGTACCCAGTGACAAATCAGAAACTGCCCTCAGGGTAGCTCTGTGATTCTGAGCTGTTTGGTCAGTCATCTGGGATGTACGAAACTGATTGCGACATTTCTGCAGTGGAACAAAAATAAATGGAGAAACTTCAAAACCTCTCATGAAATAAAGTTATTTTCTGCTTTGCTATGTTTTCTTCTAACCTTGTCCTCTTTCATTTAGAAAGCGTGGATTACTCCTGTACTTGAGGGATGGAACTGAACCTGGCATGGGTCCACACTGGAAGAATGCCATATCCATCTCTGGTAGCTGTGACAGGTCCTGTTCCTTTCCTGTGGGCTCGTCCAGATGCAACAGACTCATTTGGAAATGCCGCACAAGTAGTCCTGCACCTATGAATGGCTTGCATTAACATGTTTGGTTCCTGGTATATGTAAAGCGATGCCAAAGCAAGTGCACATACCTCTAAGGCCAGAATCAAGATACTGGTTCTGAACTCTAAGATGGCCTAATTTAACAGTGGTATTTATTAGTGAGGGGATGAGAGAAGTTTCTTTTTTCTCAAACACCAGCTGTTTGGGAAGCAACTCCTAGAGCCACACTGCTTCTGAAAGTGCTGGGAGCTGGCACCTCGGTGCCTGAAGCCCTTGCCACAAGGGGGAGGCCTCAGGCTTTCTCTGAAGAGAAGCTGCGGAGATGAGTGGAGATGATGCTGTTGTTGCCCATGTTTGGAACTGGTCTGCCAGATGGAGGTGATGGGGCCACCTCCCTTCCCGTCGAAGCTGCTGCTCTGTTCACTTCAGACCAGAATCAGAGCTGGAGTTAGCATGCTGTGCAGCTGAGTAGAGATGTGAGTATGGATTTTAAGCCTACTGAGTATGTACAGTAAAGCAACATGGGTTTAGGCAACTGAGCAGCAGCTGCAGCAAGCCAGGGAGTTGAGAATACATGCACAGAGCTCAGCTCTGCAAGGAGGAGCTCCAGAGTATTTGCTCAGTGCCTCCCATCAAGCACCAGTAGTGCACTGCAACACTGGTATCTGGAGCAAACGGTCTTTTTTTTTTTTTTTTTTTTGACTGAGGGGCTTGTGCTTCTGCAAAGCCAGGCCTTAGCTTAGGGGTGACTGAAGCAACCCTGCATAACTCTGCAAGAGGATGGTTGTGCCAGTTTTTCTTTGATCCCTCTCCTTTGTGTATGCCTACCTGTTTGCAGGCAGATATTCTCTCTGGAATATCCAATTTCCCTTGGAAACTAATCCAGTGTATGTGTTATGAAAGCAAAGGTCTCTTAGAGCACTGAAATGACAATGGCTATACCTGTTCCTTAAAGTGAGTGTACCAAACAGACTTTTAGTTTCTAAAGGATTATTTTATGAGAGCACAAAGTAAAATAAGGTATTCTTTAAACAGAGGCAGCTCAACTGCTGGATCAGACAGATTATAATTAAGATCTTTTGTAATGAAATCACCAGCCACTGTGCTCTCACCCTCAGTAGCTAAATTATAGTCCCTTCTAGGTCCTTTGGAAAACCTTTCCCTACCTCTGAGGTGGAGTTGCTAGAAGGGCTTGCTGCCAGGTGTGATCCTACTTCTTCTCATCTGCCATCTTTGGAAAATCTCACAATCTGTGTGCTGGTTCAGACCACTGAATTGGCAGAAAGCTAACCCAGCAAAATAATAATAAAAAAGGAAAAAAAACCCTTTTTTAAGCTTATTCCAGATGAGCATGTCATTTACTACTATGGAAGGTATAATTTCCCTGTCCCTCTGGAGGGTATTGCCTGACCCAGAATGCAGGCGCAAGAACAAGGCAAGCAAGCAACCTTCCTCCCTACTGTCTAACTGTGGTATTTAACAAAACATACTGTACAGTATGTATGGTGAGCAAAGTCATGATGTGTGTTGTACTCTCTCCTGACTGTAGATCCAGATGGGCAAACATAAAGGCTTTGAAAACTTTGTTTCAGTTTCCTGTACCCTAAATGGAAAAGACTATTTTCAGAATATCCCAGGACTCATCAAAATCATTTTCTCCAAGCCAAGGGAGGCTTTCATACCAAATCAGTGCATAAGGATGCTGCACTGTAGTATATATGTAGGTGTAGTAACATTCCTTGAGAATCTGAAAGGGCCTCTTTAAAATTATTGGAAAAACCTGTTGACTGCAATGCAGTTCTTTTACCATAAAAATGACAGGTGTCCTTTGAGCCATCAGGCCATTGAGGCTGTGAGTCCATGTGGATTAACAGCAATTTGCTGGGGCAAACTTTAAATTTCTGTTTTGTGGTGGAGAAATACCAAAATGCATGCACTAGGTAGCTTTTTTTTCCTGTTAACTGATGAGGAAGCAAATACTGAAATCCAGTTTCTCTGTCAAATAACAAAAGCAAGTGGCCACTTGTCCAGAGAAATATTAAAAGAGAAAATAGATCGAGACTTAAAAATATCAAGAGCATGTAGCTCTTAAATGGTATAGAAATCTGTACCTCCTCCTATTTTTAGTGTAAGTTCAGTCAAACTCTGGGGTTCCTGCAAACTTTTTGTGCTTGACCGTGGGCTAAGAAGCGCTTATTCATGTGAGAAGACCATTTTGCATTTACTTGCCTATGTTGCAGTTTGGTGCCATCTAGAAAACATGAACGTTATTTCCAGTTCTTCAGCTTAAAATCCAAACACTAGATGGATAGACTGGCTCACCACGGAACCCAAAAGTACTGAAGTCTTGACTTCATGAAGCCCTTAGTGACAATGCAAATGCTAAAACCTTTTGCAGGATTTGAAATGTTGATTATATTGGTATTATACAGGACGTTGGGGACATAGTCATTTGGCCGACTGGCTTCATAGTGGCATATTTATATTCACATTTTTCTAGTTATTATTGTTTAGGAATAGGATCAGGAAATGGATATTGAAATGTTTCTTGCCAAAAGCAAAGATGACTGAAACAGATGACATGATTCTTTAGAGTAATTTTGTACAACTGGGGAAAGAAAGGAGTAAGGGAGAAAAACAGTTTATATGCCAGTTCAGTGAACTTCAAGATAAAAGGGCCAGAAAGTAAGGTGAAAAACAAAATCGAAAACAGTCAGTAACACTAGTTTATTGTGAGAAGTGGTGATGATGATAAACTTGGCTAGAAGATGATGAAAATCCTACAGTGTAAAGGATCGCAGTTCAGAGCTACCAGATTCACTGGACTGAAGTCAGAACTGAAACTGGGTGCCAGCAGAATCAGACACTTTGGCTCCACAGAAGAAAACTGGGCAAGAGTAAAGCTCTTTTCATGCCAAATGCCATGGCTGCAGTCCCTGGCTCTGGGAGAAACATGCACAAGAGCTTGGTTATTGTTTTCCCTGAAGATGTATTGTACAATTTGGTAAAGTGCAAGAAAATGCATTTACTTATTAGGGTATTTAGAATAGGGCAGAGCAATAGGCTAAAGAGAGGAGCTTGGGATGTAGGACTGGAAGGACCTTCTCAGCTGCTGTTTGGTGCCTTGTCTGTCCCAAGCAGCTATACTGTCATTGTTTCATAATTTATTGTAAAACTAGTTAGGCTTTTCCTGATTCTGTCCCTATTAGTAGGCTGTTTCAAAGGTTTTCTGATAAGAAGCTTTCTTATTTCTTCTCTCAGCTTACACAAGCTTTTTTTTTTTTCTTTTTAACCTACTTGCTTGTGTTGCTGACACTATAACTTAAATTAATAACTTTGAGTAGTAATTCTTCCAAGGTAGTTGGGAAACAGTAATCAACTCCTCTCACAGCCTTTTTTCCTAGACTAGATGAACCAAGTTCATCTTGTCTTCTTTTGTTTAAAAAACAAAACAAAAAACCTCTGCCTGATGATTTAATAGTTGTTCTCTTTCTTGATGGTCAGCCTGTAGAAAGTTTTATAAATGAAACCTTTCACCCATGCCTTGTGCAGTGGCACGAGTCTATCCTATTACTACTAGAAATACCTCACCTGGTGGAAGACATTTGCTTTTTTTCACTGCTATGTCAGCTTTGTAAGTTTGTCTTAGTTGCCATGCTTAATCCTAAAACGCTTTTGGAAATGGTTATTATCTGGCTACTTCTGAAGTCCCTTCCCTACAGTTTTGCCACTTAAAAGTTCTGGCTAGAATCTGCACGTTTCATTTAAGGAAATTCTGAGGCTCTTTAATGTTCATATCCTTGACTACTTCGGGCCACTTTACTTCCCTCAGTTTCCCTTCCTTTCTTAATCTTTGCCCTTTTGATATATAAATCATAGTTGCAGACCAACATTTGTTTCTTTTTCTATTTAACTTAACTAGAATTCTGTTTACTTAATTCAAATTCATTTCACATGTGTGGCTCTTCTATAATATCGGTTCTAAAATACAGTCTAAAATAGCCTTGTCTCTTGTTGGTTCAATAATTATTTCATAAAGAAATCTGTCAGCTGCCACATTCAGGAATAACTGGGACAAAACACTTAGAAAACACTGGTTCATGTAAGCAAAGTTAAAATTGATCATTATAAAATTTGTGGTAGTATTTAGCTTTCTAATACTAAGACAGAGTGACTTTCAATAGTATATTATCAGGATGACCTCCCTAGAACCTCTTCTCGTGCTTCTTCACTGTTTTAAACAAAACTTTCTATTTTTACCTATGCTATACTTTCTTATTTCATTATAGTTTATTTCATTATTGTTAAACAATACTACCTCCCTGTAATATTTTCTTTCTTTCTTAAACACAACCCCTCCTTGTAGATACCTGGATTCAGGTTAGGGTGATGTGCTTTCTTAGGTTTTGAATATCTGTATAATATCTGTGCTCATTCCTGCAATAGAATGTCTATTCCTTCACTTTTCTACTGAAGTTTCTGGCCTGATATAAATTACAATAAAGGCAGGTGTACATTTTAAGCTACTCAGAAACTTTATATATAAACTTGGATATGTAAGTTTTTATATGTATTGAGCAGTTAAGTTTGACTGCCCTGATTCTAGGTCTTTAAATATTCATGTGGATAAGTCAAATGTGTAGTCTCATTGAGTGGAAAATGATTATGCACAGGCAAAAAGATATCTGTGTGATTGAAGTAGTTAGATCAGTCCTCCAGTTAGCACTCTTAATCTTGCAGTATGATCTGAGCTGGCCTAAAATGAATAGATCTATCTGTGCAATCTGTAAGTGCTAATGAACTATTTTGTAACATTGAAAGGCCTATTAAAACAACTAAGAGACTCAAGAAAGATGGTTTGTTACCTGAGCTCTATTGAAGTGGAAGAAGCTGTTGTTCAGATAAAATAAGCAATCATTCATTATAGTGTTTGACACTGATCTGAAATACCGGGGCAAAAATGGCATTGGCATTGTCTGAAACTGCCAATATCTTGCCCAGTGCTATGCAATGAATTGTTTCATCTTCCAGATTTTACTTCTCTGCCTGAGAAATGGGGAATTTGCTTTCTCATAAAGGTAGCATGCTGGAATTAGTTTCTGTAGGCTGCTGAACTCAGCAAATGGGGGGCTTAAGTCAGACAATCTTGACATGATTTATGATCTGGAATCCACCTTTGGGACTCCTTTGGAAGGTGAATACATCGAGACATTTTTCTCTTGGATCATGGTACACCAAAACTGCTGTACAAATATTAGCCAGTTAAATTTTTTGTTTGTTTGTTTAGCATTTTTGACATGTCCTGTCCCTTACAGAGCTTGTCATTCCTGACGAGATGA
Organism: Dromaius novaehollandiae; assembly: GCF_036370855.1. Classification (NCBI taxonomy): domain Eukaryota; kingdom Metazoa; phylum Chordata; class Aves; order Casuariiformes; family Dromaiidae; genus Dromaius; species Dromaius novaehollandiae. The sequence goes on along the minus strand of NC_088105.1, from coordinate 16,250,029 downwards.
TCAGAAAGTTTGGGTTCTAAGTGTAGATTGCTTGTTCATCATTACAGTTTTTAGGGGTAGTCCTGATTTGTTCAAGTGATCCTGAACCCAGAGACCAGTTCCAGGTTTAAAGTAGAGCTGCTGTGTAGTGGTAGAAGTCTCTCAGAAAAAATCTACTGTGAACATTAGTTTATATCAAACCATGAGGACTATTATTCATGCTTTTCCTGGTCTTCATCGTTGCGGCTGTCAGCCTGATATGCTTTCTAATCAGCTGGGTAGAAAGGGTTTACAGCCTTGGGCATACATATGAAGCGGAGAAGGAAATACTCCAAGGCTGCCTGGCAAAAGCAGGCTTCTCAGCTTTGTCAGTGGGCAGCGAGAGGCAGGGTGGGGAGGTGGAAATCATGTTGAGGTTTTTCATTTTCTTCTTGGAGAGAAGAAAGGCGGTGACATAGCCTGTGCCCATGTTCCATTTTGCTTAATAAAGCTCTGCAAACCTGTAATTTACCTCCTTGCTGTAAACTGTAAGAGCAAACTGAGATGGCCCTAAACTTGTCCCTGTGGACTCTTTGTGTCTGACTGTATTGCTGAGGTTTACCTCTAAGGAATAGTTTTAATAAGCGTGACTAATTGGAGCCAATCTCTTGATGATCTAAGCTAGTGGATACTTTTTAGCAAATTTTGCCAACCAGAAGAATCTGCCAGCCACCCCAAAAGCATATGAAGCACTTTGGAAGAGAAAAATTCAAGCCAGTTGCTCAAGGTAAGATTTTGAATGTGTAGATATTTAGATAAATGGGAATACTGGAAATAGTCCTGAAAATACTTGTGCATGTATTTACCTTTAAGCATATACATAATTCCATTGACTTCAGTGGGACTGTATATACGCTACTAAAGTGAACCACCTGTGTGTTTTGAGAAGACCAAACTGTTAAGCTTCTCTGCATGCAGAATTTTATCCTGTGACTAAGTCTTGTGTATAGTGCTGTAAATTTACCCTCAAGCTTGCCATAAACTCAGTGCTTTAAAAAGTATATTTGAAGAGCTCCAGTAGAGTCTCAAGGCAGTTATAATAGTGTGTATTTGATTTACAGCATGCCATTGAATTAGAAGGGTATTTGAAAGAAAGGGGATTTATGTTAAAATAATGTAGACAGTGATTTAGAGCATGGATTATGGCCACAAGTATGGGCAAAACAGAAGAGTTTATTGCAGAAAACAGCTCATTGCCTTCTGTGGAAAAAACACAGAAGTAGAAAACTTGGAGATTGTCAGTTTGGCTATGTATGCCTGTCAACTAAAAATACTGGTCAACACATGGCTTTTCAAAGTAAAGATGACTTTCAACAACATTTTGTGTAACCAGCACTGGATAGGATCACCAATGAGCTGGAACAGTGATTTGGAAAGGAGAACCATGAAATCAATAAACCAGCTGGGACAATGAGTCCAAGAAATACACATTTCTTGGAAAATGACAGAGCATTCTGGCAATAAGTGCTATAAATTAGAGTATATCTGAGAATTTTGCCAACTTCTTCAACAATACTGCAATGGCTCCTGAATAGACACATGCCTTGACCTGATGAGCAAACATTTGGGTGTTACACAAAAATGCACAAATGAAATTTTAAAATAATAATTCCAAGTCTATTTTTTAAATAGATCTCCAGATCACTGTTAGTATTAGTTTTTGTAATTTCTTCTTGGAGGCTTAAAATGCAGAGCCAAACTATCATCTGGCAGAAATCACCTGACTTTTGTGAAGATAGACTAATGTTAATGATCTGGGTCAAAATCTGTCTCCTTCAACATTTCTATCCCCTGCCTTTCAAGCACAGTCTTATTTTGGATTTCAGTGGATTTTAGAAAACATGAGGCTTTTCTGAGAAACTTGAAACACATTATCAGCATTGCAATGAACTTTACAAATGAATGTTTTTTTAAAAAAAAAAAGAAAGAAAGAAAAAAGTTTTCACGTATGCAGAGTGAAACCATGAGAAAAACCCCAAATACAAACTCTTGTTGGGAGAGAGCTAAAGACCACAGTGAGTCATTTGGTAACCAAGCGCATCCGAATGAGCACAAAATGACAGTTTCCTGTTGATGCACTGAGAAACGCTCGTCTGTGTTTAAAGGTGCAATAGGCAGAAGGAGCGTAACTGTATATAACTTTTTGGTTTGTATTGCTCCATTTATTTCTGTTGAAAACAAATGATTTGGGAGTTGAACTAATCAGTTGACCTCTTAGGGTTTTTGGGGTTTTTTTGTTTTGTTTTGTTTTTTGGATTTTTTCCTTTTTTAATACTAACACCTGGAAAACAAACAGGGATTGATCCCCCTGACATGAACTTAGGCTGTGATTCCCCACTGACAGAATCTGCTTAGACAGTTTTGCCCATGAAGATCATAGATTAATTCTTACAGTCTGAAGTCCCAGTTTAAAATCTTCCCAGATTCACTGGGAAAGGCAGCTGTGCTTTCTGTAACAGTGTTCTCTAGAGTGAAGTTATTCACTTGCTAGGACAAGTCTGTAAAAACTGATACAGGACAAATGCGGAGGACACAAAGGTCTGTGCAGTGAAAGGATGCATGAAATAGGAGGCGGGAGGCTGCTTGGCAAGCTCCCGTAGGAGGCCTGAGGAAGCCTAACGCACACCAGGAAAGGATGAAGGCAACTGTATCTTGCAGACTTGACAAAGAGACCTTTGTGTTGCCCTCTGCTGTCTGGTTTAGTGCTGTCACACTCCTCCCTCTTCCCCAGAATGCCCTCATGCTTGGCAGAGGCCTTCGTGTTTCAGTTTGGATGGACGTGCAGGTCTCCCTTGGTCCTCTGCCCTGGCCACCCTCAATCAGTCTTCTGCTGGCTCCATGTGGGTTCATATAAACTGCATAAGTGATGGAGGGCTCTCCGATGCTCTTGTTTCAGGCAGGCGGCACATTCAGCCAGACATTTCAAGATGAATTATGCTCAAATTTGTTTATATACAAGTTAGGGCTAAATGAAAGATTTCTTTTAACAGGAAAAATGCAACTTTCTCCCAGTGCCCAAGGCCTTATTTAGTATCTGTGCCTCAGTCCAACACAGGAAGAACTGCTTGCAGGAGCATAGCGGAGAGAGCTGAGAAATAAGTGGCAGCAGAACTGTGCAGAGTGCTGGAAACTGAACACAGGGAACTTCCTGCAAAAAGAAAACCTGCCAGTGGAGGAATCTGGAAGAAAAAAAAAACATGCTGATGAAAATGATTTTGACAATATTTGGGGAAATATCAGAACAGATAAAGTTGAACCGAATGTAGGCAGAAGATCAAGATTTCTTCTTTGAACGTGTATTTCAAAAAAAGTTTAGTAACAAACTTTTTACCAAAAAAATGATTGCTGAATTTATGAACACTTAAAATACTCTGTGAAATGTAAAAAGCTAAATAACATTCTCAGGGCAATTTATCAATGTTACAGACAGAAGATTTACAAATTGTAAGCATTCCATAGATGCAAATGAATAGAGAGTAAAATCTGAAGAAATGCTAAGGACAGAGAAAACCACCTTTTTTAAGGCAAACTAACCATAATGAACTGAAGAACCTTTCTTCTGTGTATATAGTGTTGTTGTTTCTTGCTCTATAAAAGTGTGCTGGCTCATAGGGGGGAAAAAAAAGGTAACTTTTTTGTCAGAGTTAGACAAATTTTCCACCACTAGTACGTATTCCTTAGGATCCTTTGTATATTCACCGAGTCCATGTTAGCTCAGTGATGCTTCTGCAGAGTCAGATTCCCTATGCTGAATGAGGAAGACAACAAATGAATGGAAAAGGAAGCAAGGCAGCTCAGAGAAGGTTCCCTAGCAAGCTGCAGGTCAATCGCTGCTTGTCCCAGTTTTTAGCATCCTATTTGTTTTTGCAATACAGCTTCCTACAAAGCTGTGAGGAGATTGTAGACTTGGTTTTACAGTGTCAAGAAAAGGATTCTCTGTTGGCAGATATTTCCATGGCCTGGTCCTGCAAACACTTACTCTTAGATGCTTAGTTGTATGCCTGGTCACCAGGAGGGTATGGGAGGGAACTGTCTGAAAACCCTTACTTGTCCCCAGTTAATTTGCTTGGTTTTGGTCTGGATAGTTATGTAACTTCAGGACCAGTTCAGGAAAAGGGTACTATAGTAGTAGAACTCTGTGCTGCAATGTTTTGGTGGTGGTTTTGAGTTACAGAGATTCCACATGCCCTGGAAAAGAGCAGATGGACGGGAGAGATGCTGATCTGTTGCATGTGTGAAAGGTGGCTTGTACTGATACTTCTGCTGCAAGGAGTGAAAGCCTGTAAATTCTTGGTTCAAGGACAGCAGGAAGGCTGCTCTCTTATTTTGTTTCTAAACGAGTCCAAAAGAAAACAAACTAGATATATAGACATTTACTGGCAGTATATGACTGTGTTCTTCTAATATATATGTGTGATCAAAGAAGAGGTATTCTGCCAAAGGATAATGCCTAGATTTACTGAAAATACTGGTTGACTTCCTGAGCAGGTCAGAAATCATCTTACCATAAAACACAATGTGTTATTTCTTTAGCAAATTATTTCTTTTGGCTACTGCTGTTACAAGTTGATGACCACATGATAAGAAATTAAGTTTTTCACAGATAACATGTAACAGAGGCAGTCCTGCAAAAGCAGCAGAGGGAACCCGCAAACATTTGGATTAGCTTCTGGACACTACAATTACACTATTTCAAGCACATCTTATTGTGTCTGCTGTAAAACATTTTTTCTAGGAACTGAGTAGACTCATATCAGAACACCCTGTACTGCTCATAATTTTAGTATTCCCTATAGATTACAAAATTGAAAATAAGGTACATCACATCAAAATCACAGTATACCATGTTTCCAGGTTAAACTAGAAGCTTATTCAAAAGGTTCTACAGTTCAAAACATGTTTAATGCTTTAACTTAACTAGTGCCTGGAAATATCTTATATTTTTATTATGGAAAACAGGAATTTTTCTTCTAATTTTTTTTGTTAACTGGAGTGAATGATGGATTAGACCTAACTGCAACCCCAAACTTATAAATTGAAGAAAGAAATTTCTTTTGCAAGATTCCAACTGTATTTTGTAACACATTCGAGGAACTCTCATATGGATTAGATCTTCTGAGTCTGCTAGTGGCTGACATATGTTCCGTGAAAAAGAAAAATGACATATTGTTTTGTAAAACTATTCCCTGTGTCTTCCCGCTTGCCAAGCGTACTATATGTTATTTGAGAAAGAATGTTGTGCAAAATATTTTATAATTTAATAGGAAAAGTGGAACAAATGACTGAAATCGATTGTGGTGTCATGTGTCACTAACATATACGTCAGTAATGTTAAGTGTAAATGCTGATATCAGGAATATTTAAGCTATCCGAAATATTTTCATTTGGCAAATTTCAGATTAACTAAATCAAGCTGGTTTGTACTCTGTGGAACAGGCCCAACCCCGATTAACATATATAAATTGAATGTTAATAATCAATGCCAGATGAGATGAGCAAACTGTGAAGAGCTGAATTATATTAATTTTCACAACACGTCTTGAAATGGGCATCAGTAGCACTTTGCAATAGAAGCAAGGTAAATCCTGGAAGCAAAACATCATGTCAACAGCTGGCATCAAAGAAATTTAGGAGATAATACAGCAGAGAGAACATGCCCTTGTACTATTTGTTTTAGTGCAATTACATGCTAACATGTGAAAGGTCCCTGAATATATATATATATATATTTTTTCAGGAGATTGCAGCAGAAATAAAAAATTTGGTCCTTGGAAATGAGCATTTCCAGATGATTATACTTAAATACAACCTATCAGATCTCATGTGTTGTGAACGCCAGTATTTGGATAGAAATATGCAAGGATTATCTGCTTCAAGAAGTGGTAGTGATGAGGATGGAGTGATCTCACTTCTTCAGGGTCAACACTAAGTCCAGGACTCGGAGTGATGCTCTCTTGCTAGGAGGGCTGACATCTCAAGCTCTTGAAGGCTCCATGATTCAGTCTACATTGTTCTTTTGACTGTGATTGTGACTATATTTCCTGCTCCGTGCTGTTGGATGACATGATAGTGTGCATGATGAGTTTTGTCTTCTATATTGCATAATGTGTTTGAAAGGGTATTTGGAGTCTAAATATGATCTGTGCACAAAGTTGAATTGTTACTTCATTCTGTTTTATTTGACTGCCTCTTTATCACAGGCCCTAGTAGTCATTAGGGGACTTCAACCGCCCTCATACCTGATGGAAGTGTAACAGAGCTGTGTGCAAGCAATCCAGGAGATTTCTGGAGTGCATTGAAGACAATTTCTTGATGCGGGTGATTGAACTGACAAGGGGAGATGCTCTGCTCGGCCTCTTACTCACAAACAAAGAACAACTGGTCAAAATGTGAAGGTCAAGATCAGCCTTGGCTGCAGTGACCATGAGACTGTACAGTTTAAAATCCTGTGAGAAGTGAGCAAGACATGCAGCTAGACTTCGGCGAGCAGATTTGGGCTCATTCAGGGATCTTCTTGGCAGGATCCCGTGGGAGACAGGCCTGAAGGGCAAATAGGCCTAGGAGAGCTGGTTAATTTTCAAGGACAGCCTCCTCAGAGCAGAAAAACGGTCCATTGAGGTGTGCAGAAAGTGGAGCAAGCATGGCAGAAGGCCAGCATGGGTCTTCATGCTCATGCTCATGACTGAGCTCAGGTGCATGAAGGAGGCACGCAGGAGGAAGAATCGGCACTGGGCATGAGGGAGACACACGGGAGGAGGAAGCAGCGCCAGGCTACCACGGAGAGATACGGAGATGTTGCCTGAGAATGCAGGGATGAAGCTGCAAAAAGTCAAAGCTGAGCTGGAACTGAAACTAGCAGCAGATGTGAAGGGCAACAGGAAGGGCTTTGTGTACATATGTTGGCAGCAAAAGAAAGGCTAAGGAAAATGCGGGCTGACAGCTCCATGCGGCAGTGGCGTAGTGACGAACAATGTGGAAAAGGCTGAGGTACCTGATTTCCCCCCACGTGAGGGCAGGCTGCTCCACAAGGGAAGGTAAGTCAGAAGCTGAGGTGACAGCCAGGCAGGCAGGGCAATGGCCTCACTGACAAGGAGTCAGGATGTTGAGTCAGTCAGGATCAGGTCTGGAAACAATGATCAGGGTCAGCCTGGCTCTAGTGATCACCTAGCAAGTCTGTTGTGATGAGACAGGTCTGAGGTCAAGCCAGGAAATCAAGTCAGAGGGTCAGGATCTGGGCCAGCAGCGAGATGGTACAAGACTGGGTGCAAATACGGCTGCAACACAGCTGCAAGCTTCAGCTTAAAAGTAGCTCCCAAGGGAAGAAGAGGCAGGCTCTTGCTGAGGCTTCTTCTAGCTTTCTTCACAACAAACAGCTCTTATCAGTGAAAGGACTGACCTTGAACTCAGTCAGCTAAACTCCTTAACTCAGCCAGCTGAAACGCTAGAAGGGGGAGTTTGCTCAAGGCCCTGGCAAGTACAGGCTGGGAGCTGACAGGCCAGAAAACAGCTTTGCAGAAGAAAACCTGGGGGACAAGTTGAACGTGAGTCAGCAATGTGCTCTTGTGGCAAAGGCGGCCAACTGCATTCTTGCCTGTATTAGCAAAAGGGTAGCCAGCAGCTGAAGGGAGGGGGTTAGTTCCCTCTTTTTGGCATTTGTGAGACTGCATCGGGATTATCGTGTCCAGTTTTAGGCTCCCCATTGCAAGAGACATTGACACACCGAAGCAAGTCCAGTGGAGGGCAACCAAGATGGTCAGGGGGCTAGAGCACATGATGTACGAGGAGAGGCTGCAAGAACTGGGTTCGTTCAGTCTTAAGAGGAGAGGGTTTGGAGGGCCCTTACTGTTACCTGCAACTACCTAGTGAGAGGGTGTAGAGAAGATAGAGCCGGACTCTTCTCAGAGGTGCATAGTGGGAGGACAAACGGAAACAAACACAAGTTTTAACATGGGAAATTCTGTCTTATATGTGTATTTTTTTTATCATGGGGGTGGTCAAATGCTTTAACGGGTTGCTCAGAGAGGCTGTCGAATCTCCATTCTTGAAGATCCTCAAAACCCAACTGGGCAGGGCCCAGAGCACCCTGCTCTACTGGGATCTGCTGTGAGCAGGAGGTGTGACTAGGTGACCTCTGGAGGTCCCCTCGCACCTGCATAATTCCATGCTGCAGTGAGATACTTCAGTGCTGTATCAGAATGCAAGTCCCAGGGCAGCGCACAGTGGTTTGCACCTAGTAACACTTGTCTCAGAAATGTGTACATGTTACTTTGCTCCAACATCTGTTAATAATACAACAGCAGAATATGAAGCAGGATGGCTTTCTGATGGAAAAAAAGCAACTGATGGAGAATTCTGTGCAAGATGAGCACTATCAGTGAGTATGATTTAATTTTTGTGTTGGGGTATCTAAGAACAAAATGGCCTGATCCTGTAGCAAACTTACAGCAGCATTTGAGAGTTGTTGCGTACCCTACACTCCCATTCACATCAATGAGGTTTGAAGCCCAAAAATAACACAGTGAGATGGCTCATAGCAGTTGCCATCTCTCTGAATTCTCTCAAGTGCACATCTCAAATTCCAAATAGTGTGGAGTCCCGCGATTCTTCTGCTCTTTAACTGGGTCTGCAGCTTCAGTGGTTAGTGTCACCGTCTGGACTAGCTCCAATAATTAATGTCATCAGCTGTGTAACACAGCTGTAATAGGGCTGTACTTTCTGAGGATAGCCCATTGGCCTTGGTTATCTTGAGCTGTCACTTTCTTCTGCCCCTCTCATTCTAGCCATGTACCAAACTCAATTTCTACAGTAAGTGTTCCAATAATTATGGCAGTTTCCTGTATTAGTTGATTTTTGCAGATTATGTCCACCTCTGTGCTTAGAATCTCTCAGTCAATTTAATGCCTTCAATATCTGATCCAGTGGCGAGTCAATGATGGCAAATATATGTAGGGATCTAAAACCATCTGTTTGAATTGTTTATATTTATTTAGCACAAAGACAACTAGATCAATTGTCCCAATACTTTTCAATGAAGAAAGCTGCAGAAGAGCTTTGTGATATTTTAATATCACAAAGATTACCTGTGATCCAATTGCATAACAAAGTAGAGTATATATTATAGTATGTATTATAGTATATAACAACAAAAGTATAGGAAGTTGTCTTCAAAATTTTTGCTATATACTTAGATTAGAATTCAGACCTTGCACTTAGATTCAGACCTTTTTTGCTTTATAGAAGAATATTAATCAGTGAATTTTATATTATTGAAGGAAATTTGCCTTTTCCGAAGAAGAAATGCTGGTATTGCTCCACTGTCCGAGGCAATTAGTTACGAGCAAAACACCCAAAACAAAACACTAAGACTAATCTCTGGCCTAAGACGCTTGCGTGCCCAGATAGGGGCATCGTGGGCTCTACTTGTTCCAGCCAGAATATGAGAACGTGGGCTAGGCAAGCAGCAGGTTGTTCTGTGAGGGGAAACCTTATGGGGCTTTTTAATCTTGTGTATGTAAATAAATATAAAGATTTACCTCAACTATTGGCTATTTGTAAATCAAATACTGCCTGTAGAGCTGAGAAACAGGCTTTCTTTGGATGACTAATTTCCATATAAAATGTCTGTCAGTATACAGTCTTTCCTAATGATGCCAGTGCATACAGAGGGCCTTAATCCATAATAAATAAGCAGTTGAAAATTGTTCTTTTAGTATTGCTTGCTTTTCTGGTTTGAAATTATGTTGGTAGACACAGCAGACAGTTCCCAAAATGGCTTGCACACTTTTAACACATCCTCATTTTAATAAAGATCAGTTCCTAATTTTATGTTTTTGGCCTCACTGCAGAACATCCACATTCAGAAAATTACAACAATATGAAATTCTTCAGGCTAATAGGAGAAATCAATTTCTTACTGCTTTGTGTAGAACTTTTTCAAATAACTTTCAAATATAGCAAAACAATTCTTGATGTATGGTAGTTTTAATGACTACCAGATTCATCAGGTAGTGTAAAACCCACAACATTTAAAATACACATTTGAGAAGTGTGAGGAGTATATTCTTGTCTGAACAGAAGAACTGAAATTGTTCTGTAAGAATGTACTCAATCTGGTAAGAAACTTTTACTTGCAAATGACTTGAATGCGTGATTTCCTCCTGCAGAATACATGCATGCTGAGAGATATCATCTGACCCTAGTGCTTCACAAAAAAATTCATGCTTAAGAAAGCTATCTGCTGGACCGAAAAACTCTCCACAGTAATCGCTAACTATGGAAAAGAACTGGGTATATTCCCGTAGTGTTGCCAGCAACGTGTCTCAAACTTTTCTTGGAGGGATTTTTTTAATACAAGGAAGAGAACAGTTCAGTTTCTCTCTTTGGTCTTTCATTTCTTTGAACTTGCTAACAAGGAGGCCAGTTGCAAGGTGCTGGTCTTGCATCTAAACAAAAATTGGGGGAAGACCACCAATTGTTTTCAAACACTCTATGAATAATCAACATCTACTAAGAGCACATGGTCTTCACAGAGCTAAGCTGGATTTAAGCAGTAGAGCTGAAAGACATTTTATTCTACTATTAGATTCTGTCAGCTGTCATGTTCAAATAAATTAGAAATTCACACAATTTCCCTAAATTGTCTATGCATTGAAATTAGTAAGCATGGAAATATTTTTTATCTTTTATTTATAAATTAATTTAAATACAAAACACTGATAAAACATTAAGATTGCATAGTTAAAGCAAACCATACAATAGTTTGTAAATATTTACTAGATGCATGCTTCATATCATCTGTAGATTAGGGTGCAATTCTCAGTAAGAAAAGGTATTAGAGATTATCAGATTGTGAGAATTTGCAAATACTACCTGTAAACCACAATGTCACATTAATACGGCTGTAAACATTTACACTTTGCAGTGTCTTAACTTCTAAAACTGTGCAATCTGAAGATACATTCATTTAAATTCTCCTAGCTCCTTTGTTAATCTTACAATTTTAGGTTTTACTAAGTATGTTTTTATTTGTAGTATAGATTTCTGCTTTCAGAATCAAAAGAAATGATAATGACACTTGCTTTATATAAAATGCACAGAATATATATTTCAAAAGGTTTTCCTTATAGCAAATACAAAAACTGGGGCATGTATTTTAAAATCAAATAGCTTCCATGCAATGAATTGTCATAACTGATCATGAGTGTTCACTTTAAACTGATGTACTAATAGCCTGATGAGTCTTAGATGGGTCTATCAGTTGACCTGATTAAGCAGATCTGCTTTCTCAGTCTTCTTGGTTGGACATATTGATTAGAAAGCCTGGAAATCATCATTTCTATTTAAACAGTGATCTCTCTCTGGGAGTTCACTGAGTAATTAATGAGCGTGTTTACCTGTGCATGCATGTTTGGGCAGATTAGCCTTTGCACATAGCATCACTGAACGAATAATGACAGCTACTGCAACGTTGCATCCCTGAGCTGTAATGATAGCAGAGAATAATTTTCACACAAAATTCCTACTCAGTCAAATCTGTACCCTCCCAAAGTGGCACCTTTACTCACATTTTCCTCAAATAAAAATCTGTTCTTAAGTGGGTAAACTTATGGTTTGACCTTGGTTTTTTTTGGAATGCATAACATTAAAAGATAAAAAAAAGATGTTTGAATAGATCATGCAAAGATTCATTAAATACAAATAACACTTGTTAGACATGTATTTAGTATATATTTTGTTAAACTTCATAGGCTTCTTGAAGGATATCTATATTTATCTGTATTTTATATGTATGTATTTTACCTATATTTTTATATGTATAGGCTATATATCTATATTGAATTAATGACTGAATCTTTAAAGAAGCTGAATTAGGAGATGATTTAATGTAGGTATCTTATGTTTCTTAAAAGTAAAGGATTTTCTCTTTTAAATATTATCTCATGTTAGTGGCATGGCTCAAGAGTTTAATCAGGTAATTAATGTTTGTGAATTTGTGGGTTTGGAGGATTTTGCTTAGGGAGATTATATTATTACTGCATTTACAAATTGGGATGAGTATGTAGCAGATTAAAAAATTGAATACAGAAGTACTCTAGTCCTGCTAAAACGAGCAACAAAGTTGCAGTGAGGTCAATATTTCATTCTAAGAGTTGCTTTCCAAGCATGTGAGATCTGATAAGGTGGTCACATCATTAACAGATGCATTTCTTTACAAATGGAAGTCGTTGATAGCAGCTGAGATAACATAAGGCAATTTTAACTTACTTGAAGGAATGATGCCAATACGGTCAGTAGCAAATGAAAAAGTAATTCGGGATACAAGGAATACATTGCTTATCATACAAACATGGTCCAAGAAATGTTTTATTATAACCGTACAATGGGAATTTGCATCTTTTTCTAGTCTGCCTTTTTTGATAAACTTGTTGATGGGGGGAGCTTGTTCCCCAGGAGGAACCTCATCTTTTCCAGCAAGCTCAGTTAACAGTGTTCTGAAGGAAATCCTGTTATTGGTCTCAGAAGCATGTAAGAGGAAGCCTTTTTTTCCTTAGTAGTATGTTTTACTATTAAATGCAATGTACCTGGCCAAGGAGGACCTTCGTTATACTTGAGATACTTTAATTCACAATACACGCACCCTGACTTACGGAGATGGCGAGAGCTCACTTCTACCTCAGAACTGTGCAGCAGAATAAAAGGCTTGCTGGAGTTAGTTGGGGCGGGAGGATTAGACCTGTATGACGGTGAATTCAGTGATCCCTAACCCCCCTGTTATTTCACAGGGTTGCCTTTGTATGCGGGTAGGTTCTGTTTCTGGTACACCCTGTGAATTTCCTCACGTAAAGCATGCTTGCCTGGCGTTTGTACTGGGAGGAGTCAAATTCACCCCGTGCTAAACGCTTGGCAGAGTACTTCTTGTTTGCAGAGGCTCTTCCTTTCCCTCTGTCCCCTTTCCCTTCCTCCTTCCAAAAGAAAATCACTAAATGTATGCATGTAATGGTTGCATCTTTAAAAAATAACTGAATTCTCACATAACTTTTCTCCTTTGCTCCACCATTTCCAAGTGACATGATGTGTGGCCGTTTCTTGTCTGTTTTTCATATCCCTTTCTGAGATCCTAACTGTGGTCTGCATAGCTTTTATAGACCCAAACCCACATGTTTTTGATTTGGCAGAGAATGGCAGATTGCTCCATATTAGAAAGGATGTGGATGCTTGTTTTTGACTTTTTTTGGGGGGGTTTCATCTACATCTCCAGTTGTTTCCATATTGAATTTGGTTGTAAACTAAAAAGTATGTTATACTTCCCGTCTTGTTGATCCTTGGGATGGGGCTGCCTTGATGACATTTCCATTCTTTTCTTATCTGGTTTGGATGAAATAAACTTCTGGATATTTTTCATGCAAGTTTTTACTTATTGCTCTGCATTAATCCGTTTAGGAGAAAACTGAGAGCTGTAGGTCCAACGTAATTTACATTGAGACCTCTTTTACTGTCTGAGAGCATAAATAGCAGGTATAAATATGTACATGAGTTTTAAAGCTCATTTACATTATTACAGTGCTACAAAGACAATGAGTATTCACTGGTGACAAAGTTTACAATTAAGGTTGAGTGGGGATCTTCATCTTTAACTCATATTTTTTAATTGCTTTTATCTATGTTATAAATGTTCCCCCCAACTTCTTCCCAAATCCTCTTATATGTCTGTATGTTAACTTTTAGGAGAGAATTTAGCCAGAGTTCAGCCATTTTCATATTATATATGCATAAAGAAAAATACTTTGTGACTTCTGGACCACCTGATAAAATGATTGACATTAAAACAGCCAACTATCATTCACTTCATGGTTCTAATTTGGAAAGGGAAAAGAAAGAGTAAAGAAAAGTAAATAGACTTTCATAGCTTCAGACTGTATTAAAATAATATCTTCCCTGCATATGTGTTAGCATCTTCTGTTGGTATCTCCTTCTGCCACAGTCCTTTCCCAGAGAAAGACTGAAAACAAGGCAGCAAGAGGTGGCTTCGAACACCAGCATCTTCTCTAAAACTTTGGCTTTCATTGAAAAATAGTAAGAAAGTCTCTAGCTGCTCTTGTTGTAAATGGTCTTGAAAATACGAACCAAGTGTAAGCGGGGCATAGATGTCTGCTCAAGTTTTCACGGAGACTGAAATAATAGCTCCGAGAGATGTGGGATTCATCTCAAGAGTGTTTTCTCTTGTATGCCCTGTATTTTATATGTGAACTTTGTCTACTCTTCCCGCTCCTCTAGGCGTGCAAGATCTGAGGATGATCACATTGGACATTGTGAAGGTCTATTCAATCTGCTCTTAGTGACAAGGCATGTCTTTACTTTGGGAAAGAAAGATCACCTATGTTTTCTCCAATTAAGATAAAATAAATTCCAAGGGACCTTAGGGGCATATCTGCCAAGGCAGACACCAGTCCAAGAGCCTAGCTGGAGCTGCCTGGCAGATCCCACTGACAGACTGGCCAGACTGCTGCTCTGTCTGTACAAGCGGCAAGCGGCAGCAACGTGGGAGAAGAGAGAAAAATCTCACACTAGGCTTGTAAAAAACTGATTTAATCCCAAATAGGGATTTGCTGAAATTGTGAAATGCAGCATTTTGCTCACTTCCTGGTATGCCTCAAATGGAATTTTCCCATGAATAAAATGTCCCAATATCTGGATAATCACCCAATGAAAGTTCAATCTTGCTAAATTATTGGCCATTTTTGCAGCAGTGTGTTTCAAATTCCGTGTGTTTTATAGTATAGCTGGGGGGGGGGGAGAGAGGAAGGGAGGTAAAGAGACAGCCTTACTCTAATCTCCGCCTCTCTCTCTGTGTAGATTTCCTTATGTCCTCAGTTTTACCTGCTGCTGTTTAAGCCCTCTCATTTCTGCAATACACAAAATGTACAGTCTGCACGGGGTATTTTTGCTGAGGTCCTCCCGGCACCTGGACGGGTCCCTGCTTTGCTCTGCCCTTTTCTGTGGGTGGAACACGGACAAGTGCTGCTCCCCCTCTTCCCCTGCCCTTTAGTCCAGATTGATCCTATCAGAGAAGTTACATTTCACAGCTGGTGACTTAAAGCTGCCTGCTTCAAGGGCTGCTGAAGTCTTCATGGAAAGCCTGATTTGCAAAAATACAGATTTGATGATTTTTCTGAAAAAAGAAAACCAAACCCTGAGCTAAATGAAGTGTATGGCTATGTTTTAAGGATACAAAGCCCCAGACAATTTCATTGATTTCAGTGGGAGCTGCAAATACTGAGTGTTTCTGAAAATACAGCCAAGAATTATTGCAAAATGAAGGCTGGGAAAGTAAGTACTTGAAAATGAAGAAAATCCCAAAGCTAAGGTTTCTGCTGCAACATGCAGTTGGTTTCGCTGCACACTCTACGTGTTTTATTATTACTTAATCTATGTCCTGTGAGGTGTGTAGGATGTGTAACGAAGCCAAAACTATATTGCTTTGGAAAAGTTAGTATTTGTAATTTCCTGGCTCTCGAATATTTGATTTTTTCAGACTCAGGAATGCACTAATGCTGTTTTATGTGTTTAATATGTAATTGGCTTCAGTTTTTTTAACTGTTGATGTTATGATTGATTTCTGCAGGCACAGTGACACGAATGACGTTTTTCTTTCTTTGGCCCAATACTGCAAACTATTTTATTCATCTTTCGCTGTAACGACGCTACGCTGGCGAAGGGAATTTGGTGTAGGTGGGAATTTGGCTGCTCCGTGCAGCCAGGCTTGGCCGGCGCCCAGGGTCGCGCCGCGGCCCCTTCCCCTCCGCCGCCCCGCGAGCGCCCGGGCCGCAGCGCTGCTCTCGGCGCGCCGCCTTTGCGCCAAGCGCTGCCCCCCGAGCAGTTGCGGAGGTTTGTTTAGGTGTGCGTAGGTTAAGCTGAAACCTGTGGTTTTTAACACGAGCAGCTTTGTCTGCCTTGTGCACCAAGGTTGTAAAAGGGAGGCTAGGACTGCTCAGTCAAACGCGCTCGTCTGATGCGCTCGTTTTGCGCTGCACCGTGCTGTAAATCACCCGAAATGCGGTAACTGCTGCGGGCAGGGCGACCCCAGCCCCCGCAGGCCGCGACGGGCGGGCGAGGCGGCCCTGCCCGGGGCGGCCCTGCGCGGCCCTGTCCTGCGGGACTGCGCTGCCCGGCCCTGCCCGGCCCGGCCGCCGTGTCACGCCCGGCCGCTGCCTCGGCCCCCTCCCCCGGCGGCGGCGGCGGCGGCTCCGCGGGGTCTCGCCCCCCGCCGCGCTCAGGTGACACCGGCCGCGGCGGCTGCTCCGGCCACCGCAGAGCTTCCTGGTTCCCAGAAGGTGCCGGAGCCGCCGCAACAGGAACTGAGAGCCGGGGGGAGGAGGCGGTGCCGCCGCCGCTCCGCTGCAGTCGCGGCCCGAGCCGGGCGAGCGCAGCGCAGCGCAGCAGCCATGGGCCGCCGGCCGCAGCAGCAGCAGCAACAGCCCCGGCCGCGGCGGCGCTGAGCGGCCCCCGGCGCTGCCGGGCGAGGGGCCGCCGCGTCCCCGCCCTCCCTGCCGGGCGGGGCGGGGCGCTTCTCCGCGGGGCGCCGGGGCAGCCGCCCGGGCCCGAGATGAGACCATGGACAGCAGGTTCAAGTGAGCGGCGGGGGCGGCGGGCTGAGCTCCTGGCGGGCGGCAGCGACTAGGCCTCAAAGCCTTCCCGGCCTGCCCGCGCCGCGCCGCGGCGGCGGAGAGGAGGGGACGAGAGAGCGGAGGGCGGGAGCCCCCCCGGCGGGGGCGCCGCGGCCGCTGAGTGACAGCCGGGCGGGCGGAGGCGGCAGGGCCGCCAGCGGACGGGGCCCTGCCCTCGCCCGGGGCGCGCGCACGCCCCGCCACCCCCGCCGCGACGCCCGGGGGCCGCTTTCCCGCCCTTTCCGTCGCGCGGCGGCCGCGGCTCGCGCCCCGGCGGCCCCTCTGCGTCCTCGCGGGCGGCTGCGCGCGCGCCCGGCCGTTACCGGCGGTTACTCCCCTCCCCCCTGCCCCGCACCGCGGAAACGGCCGCGCCCGGGCTGCACGCGGGAGCCCGAGCCGCGACGGCGGGGAGCCGGGCGGCGGCTGGGCCTCACCGGCAGGGCTGCGGCTCCCGCCGGCCGCCGCGCTCGGGCCTCGCCGTCCTGGTGTGGCGGGCACGGAAGAGAAAGGGAAAGAAGCCGTTTCACGCGTGGCGAGATGGGGCCGCTCAGGCGTTACGCGGCAGGAGCGGCCTCGCTGCTTTTGCTGAGTTCAGAAGCTGACAAGATGTTAAATGTGTATTTTGTGAAGTCTATATATAGATGTACGATGAATAAGCAGGCTGGTATTGAGTAGCTATAAAGGAGATGAGAGACAGTCTGACAACCCTTGGATTAGCTTGACATGTTTTTGACACTTCTAACTGTTGTGGGATGTGAAGAGTAAACTTGGATGTATTTTCCTAGAAAAGCAGATTTAGAGTAGTACAGTGAAAGACTGAAAGGAGTCTTATTTCCAAGAGCTTTCTTCGTGGCTGTAATTCCTATAAGAATTGAGCTAGAAGTCCTAATTCTGTGTTTGTGACATTTTAACTGATTCTGATTAAAACAGCTCAACATTGTGTTGTCTTGCTGTTAGGAAGAAATGGAAGAGGAAGATGACCTGAGAGTATAAACCTAGCGCCTCAGTTTGAATAACATTGTGGGGAAATGTCACTTCTTTTTAAAGGAAGGATTTTTACAGTTCACTTTTTGATAGAGTTAAATGAACTTGAGCCTTATCAGTTTCGTGCTGAACCTGCTGGCCAGCTAGAGGAACCATGGACTGACGTTAACACCAGAGTAAATCTCCAATATCCTGGATTTAGCTTGTTGTAACTCAGAGCAGAACTTGATCTCATACACGCAGGATCATCAGATTCAGGATGTTTCCAACTAAATGCTTTAAAATATGATGCAAGGAAAGACTGTAATATGGGAAGGTTAGGTCTTCATAACCTGAGTTGGACTATAATTGCATGTCTCAGCTGGTGATGATGCTGAGGTCAATGACAGCACATGCTAAATCAATTAATTTGTGACAGCTGAAACTTTTCCCAGTTCAGTCTTTGGATTCCATTCAAAGCTTTCTTTAAAGACAAACAATTGTGTATTAATTTGCTACATGCTTTATTTGCAGTATTCTAGAAACCTGGATCCAAGTCCTGGATTTTTTATTTGCCTAAAACTCTAGCTGACTTCAGCAGGAGCGTTACCCAAGAAAAGAGTTCAAGTTTGAGTCTTTTATGTGGTTAAATAGATAATTGATATGGGTGCGGTTATACCACTTGTTTTTAATATAAATAGCAGTGTGCTTGGCATAATGGATGGTGTACTAATGTTATTTAGAACTGGTTTAATATTTAGTTTTAGATTAGGTTGAATGCTAATTGTTATTAACATATGCAACTCATCATTATTAGGTGTGTATTTACTGGGGTGGTGAAGGAGGCCTTTGCCATCACAGACAGCTGACCGGTACAGCTGCAGCAGATATAGAGGCCCTGTCTACCCACATCCATCCTTCTGGATAGGTCAGGGTTGCATCCGTCCACTTTCAGTAATATTTTCTTACTTATTGAATCATGCCTGAGATTCGGCCTTCAAAGCTGAATTTGGCAAGCAGTATTTTATGAAAAAGAAGCTAGGTATTTCTCAGCGTTATGCTGGTGACCATATGCATTAAAG
The DNA here is from genome assembly GCF_036370855.1 of Dromaius novaehollandiae. Classification (NCBI taxonomy): domain Eukaryota; kingdom Metazoa; phylum Chordata; class Aves; order Casuariiformes; family Dromaiidae; genus Dromaius; species Dromaius novaehollandiae. The sequence continues at coordinate 16,231,302 of NC_088105.1, read as the reverse complement.
AGGTAATGGCTAAATCTGTGGAATTAAAATGAAAGTTCATTATGGACTATTCCTATCAAGTAGAAATAAGAGGTAACTTGTTAAAAATCATAAATGAGGAAGTAGGAAAGGCTATCAGACATCATTAATATGCTTCGGATGGGTTGATAAGGAATTTAGCAGCACTTTTTTCCAGCCGTTACCTGTGATACGATAAAGTCAATGAAGAACTACTTGCTGTATAAGGCTGTGATGATATCACTTGAATAAATCACACAGTTTAGCCTGTTTATCTCCCTATTCTCTTTTTTAAGGCTGTACAAGGAAAGGTGGCTTCTTAGTTCTAAGGAGGAACCAGTCTGATTTATAATGTTATTTTAATTTATTTTAATTTTATTATATACAAACAGAATGGAAAAGATATAACACCGTAGAAGATGATTTACGCTATCTGAAACATATATATGGTTAATGAATTGTGTTTCTTTCTTCTAGGGAAAATCCAGAACGTACCTTTGATTTGGTACTGAAGGTAAAATGCCAGACTTCTGAAAATGAAGGTAATATACTCTACTTGTTGGTATTTATTTACAGAAATTAGAAATGGAAAAAACTCTAGTTTGCATCCTTCTCTAGTGTCATCTCATGGTTCTGTTCTCTGCTGGATTAGGATTGTATTAGAAAAAGTCTGTGGTTTTCATTTTATTGCATTTTTAAATGTGTTAAAGTGTTAATTCATAGTCATTGTGCTTTATTTTTTATTATTATATTGTATTGTAACATATTTCTGTTCTAAGTCCAAACTTTGCAAGTGTCTCTCAAGTTTTAGCTTCTACAATTCTTCAGTCTTAAGATGTAGATTTTATATAACATTTCATTTTAGTAGGGAACTTCTATTGTTGGAATATTCATTCTAATCAAAGGGACAAAGAAAGTTCTTCTCTGAAGAACAAAAAAAGTTTTTTTTCTAGATCATGTTTCGGAGCTGCTTGGGTGTGATAAAAACAGCAACAGGCACTAGCTTGAATTGAAGTTAGCAATCAGTTTCATATCTCTACAAACACTGTGTGGTAAAAGAGTTCTAGTACTGCGAGAGTTATCTGAGAGGGTTCTTTTTTCCTCTCAGGTGGGGGAAAAAAAGTAAAAGGGATTTCCAGTGCTGAAATTAGAGATGCCTAGAGTTTCCAGTGAGGGAAGTTGGTTCACGTTATCATACAAGATTGTTGGCCTTTTAGGAACACAGGGAGAGAAGTCTTCTGGGTCGTGTTAGTCTGTGATGAGGGTGTCCTGATCCCAATTGTAAATATAGTAAATTCCGTTTGAAAACCGAGTATGTGTCTTATCATACTATATTAATGGATGCTGTTCCAGAGTTTACTATTCTGATAGAAGCCTACAGAAGCCCTTATAGAGGTTTATAGCCCCCAAACTATTAATGATTTATTTCCACTTTTTTTTTTCTTCAGCCCACGCTTCTGGTTCCATCATGGGTACCTGCCTAATACATTTGCAAAGAACATTTTTGTTAAACCTAAACAATCTGAATTCTTCAGGTCTTGTATTGTAAAATATAAAATGGGCCCTCCATTTGCCTGATGATCCCAGCAGGCTCTTCTGTACCTTTTATCTGTTGTAGTACATATTGTCATTACTGATATTTTAATCTCCTATTCTCGTTTATTTCCTCGTAAGACTGTGCTCATCTAGTTGTGGAATTATATCTTGGTCTTTGGGTATTTTCACTTTTTTGTGATCAGCCAGCCAGAACCTTTTCATTTATTGTCTGCTTTTCCTCTTTGATTTGCTGTTGGTATAGTCATGGTTCGGAGAATCAGCTTGGCTTTCCTAACTCTCTGGTTATTGTTGTGTTGTTTTGTTTTGTTTGAAGCATTTTCCATTATGGCACACAGTTTTCTGTTCTGTCCCTTTTACAGTCTTTACCTTGGTAATTTAATAGATGATGACTATGAATCTTGCTTAGCTAGTTCTGAAATGTTCCTTCTATCTTGCCGTTAGTTTGGGCCTCCATCCAACATTCCTTCTTGGAGACACAGTCACATCTCAGCTTAGGTCCAGCTTCGGCGTGCGTGTTTCATTCAACTTCTCTTTCTTCCTTTCCTTGCTGAGGTCTAGACTGTTGATGATCCTTTCAGTTCTTCTTGATACCTTTTAAAATTTTGTTCTTTCTTCTGTTGTCAGAACCCAGAGCTATTGCCTTTTAATTCCTCTTGTCCTCCTTTTGGCCTCTGATTTTTATTTTGCATCTTTTGTACCTCTGCTGTCATAAGAATCTAATTTGCTTTTGTTACCTGCAGCTCTGTGAGTGACCACCTGTGCAAATTGTGCATTTGTTTTCAGTCTCTTTCTGTATCACGTTCAAAGTTTCTGTTTTATCCTAAGAGACACTGCAAATCTTGGCTGATGCTTACATCTCAACAGTACTTTTACATACCTCCAGTTTGGATTATGTTCTCTGTTTTAATTCATTTTCAGTTGTCTTCCGCAAATGACTGTGTTTTCTCACACTGCCTCTTTAGTTTTAAATGTCCTCTCTAACTGTGTGTGCATTTTGGCCTTGCTGTTTTTTTTCTTTTAGAGTAGTTTTCACAGCTCTTTTTGAATGTAGCCGTCCCTGTCCATTATAGACCTTGTTCCTACATATGAATACATAATAATGTATTTAAAAAGGAACCAACAGGATGAGTACTTACTTGCATATCTGATTTCAGCTCTGTAGAATGTCTTATTCACCTCTTAGTTTCATCATTTAATGCACTAGGGGAAAGTGCTTAGACAAAATCCAGTGTGTGTGACTTGTCTGGTCTCTTTCCCTAATAGAAAAATTGCAGGTACAGCAGAATATTTTTGATTTTTTTTGAAATGCGACAACTTCCAAGTGTTTATATGGAGGTAGCATAGACAAGTAATGGTATTTTGCATTAGGAGTGAAAGGCAGGTGAATGTGTAATGAGGCTTATAGCATGTGAACTAGATTTAGACTGCTAAGAAAGCTTTTGTCTGTCAAAGAAACTTTGCACTTTCTCTGTAATGTTTGATTTTATTTAGGGCAGTAATTATATATATATGTATATGCAGGTATATATTTTAAGAGACTCTGGACTCTGGCTTTATTGGGCTTAAAGGGAAGAACTAAAACCTTAGAAGACTTATAGGAGGCAAGTAGTGATAGAAGAGGAATGCAGGACCTGCTCATCCTGCCCTTTGTTACCGAGGCATCTACCCTAGCTGCAGTTTCCTAGGTGCTGGTTCCTGCATGCCTGAGTTTGGAGCAGGTGTCCTCAGGCAGAGAGTGGCAAAACACCTATGACTGAATTCTGGTCATAGTTGCTTTCCCTGCCTCCCTAGGTGGGCGTATCATGCTATTCATGAACTGTGCTCTGTGAAGATTAGCAACTTTGAGTCCATGCATATCATCAGTGATCTGAATTAACTTAATGTGGAGACTGTGTTTGTGATTGCATTGTGGCTACAGTCTCTTCATTTCCACTTCTTACCATTGTTCCCCTGTCCCATTTGGGCTTTATTGTTGTTCACCCGTGAGATGACTTAATGCAGACAGTGCTCTGGTTAAGGGGTAGGGTGATCCAGTGCATGGAGGAGAGCTAGAACTGTGGGTTTTCAGAGTACTGGTAGTAGTTGAGTCTGTCTTATATGATCGGCGATGGGTTTATAGATGTTTCAGCAGGCCTTTTATGAGTCCGCACAGGAAGGACAAAATTACAGTTTCCTTTTACCAATAAAATTGTACTTACTGAATATTTCAATTACCATCCTTCTGTACTTGGTGAACTATGTGAGATTAATTTCTTTCATAAACTATCTAATTCAGATAACAAACCCTTTTCACTAAGGGCTTGACATCATATTTACATGTGATATTATGAGCACAGTAATGTATCAGATTAATATATCTGAATGTTAAAGTTATTTAAAGGAATTCACAAGGGATACAAGTGTATTGTCTTCACCGTCACTTTAGAAACTGAGCACATGGCTTGTCATGCTAAACAGGGAGCTTTCAAGGTTGGTTTATTATAAGGCCTAACAAATTTGACAGTTACCCTGTATTGTAGGTCTTGCCTTTTAATAGATTTTCATGCTAGGATAATCTTTTGAATATATCATAGTTGAAAATGTGGTCCATTCACCTGTTTCTTTGCTCATGCCCTTTCTTTCTTATGAAAGAGATTTGTGTTTAAATAGGAGCTTTCTTCCTCGCATCCCATCTGCTCCTTGTGCTTGATCCTGAAGCTATGTCAAGGTTGAATTTGTGACATCACTGTCATCAGTGTTGCCGTGGAAATATCACAGCCACAAAATTATGATCTCCCTGCATGAGTGAGCAGCAGGAGAGGCTGAGTTAGGAGAGGGGAAGACCTTAATATGACCCATGTATCTTTAAGCTTTTTCTTTTCAGGCTTTGCTGTAGTGTGTTCTCTTGCATTTTAATTTCCTTTTGCCAGTGTGTAACTGTTCTAACGAATAAAACCTGGAGGTGGTCTTACTGCATATGCAACTATTAATAAGCTGATGTTTTTATTAGGATGATGTACTCTGACAGCAATTTTAAAGGATGAACAATTTTGCTGTTAAAATGTTAAAATTTTGCTGTTAGTATGCTTTTGAAAAAGCATTTTTAGGCTACTCCTAAAATGTAGCATAGCTCTCAAGAAATGTTAATTTTTCAGATCTGACAATGTGGCATGGTTTGTTTTATGATATTCAATCCTAAATCATTCAGCTAATTATTTACACCTTTGATTTCTACTCAGTGTAGAAATTTAATAGGTTTCCTGTAGGAGAATACCCTGATACAGTATTAATTTATCGTTTCTTGTATGGTAGCTCCTGAACTGGTTATAGGCTCAATTGTGCTAGCATGTCTTTAGTTACAGTTGAATCCAAATTTTATTTTCCCACTGGATATCTATTCTCTGTCATTTCAGAGTGGCTTGCTTGTCTGAATATTTCTTGATACTCTGTTGTTGACTGAGTGGATGATGCTGCTGGGCTGCTCCCTCTTGCTCTCTTTCTCCCTTCTAAACCACAGGAGTGTACAATAGCATTGTTAGCCATAGTGTAATAGTGTACTTCTCTTAATCTCTTCTCATTTGGGAGGGATGGGAGAGAGAGATTCTTGTGACTGAGCACTCCATTGAACTAGTTGTGTGAATTTTAACATTTTTTTGTTGTTGCTGATGATCTTTTTTCTTTGTTTGAATTAGGTTAAGAAAAACTTCTGTTTATTAGAGGGGCTCAATGTTTACTACTGGCACAAAGCATCATATAGTTGTGCTGATTTAGAATATACTGCTTACTGTATTTTTGGAGAAACTGATACTTTTAATAATATCCATCTAAGACTTTATACTGGGAGTTGCATTTCACCTGTATTTAATTAGGCAGTTGAGAGTCAGGCAGAGAGACTTTTGAGTTTCTTCAAAAGAGGAAAAAAACTGTAGGAAAAGCAGATTTTAGCCAGTGTCAAAACTTCCAGTCCTTTGCGTCATGGTCAAAATTGTAGGCATCGGTTTAACATGGTGTGTTGAAATATGGTAACTGATTAGTGTGGCAGCTTTTTGTCCAGAAAATTCATAAGACAATTCTCACAAAACTTTGGAATGAATTAACTTCAACCTAGTTTGATAAGTGATCAAGAGACCAGTGCTAAACAATTCTAAGGCTTGCAGTGTGAATAGCATCCTGTAGTAAAAAGGTTTTACGCTACCTCTCAGGCAGTTGCAGGTTTCAGCATTTCTTTGAATCACCTCTTAACGAAGAAGGAAACAGCATGAGTGTTTGCCTATTTTAGCATCTTCGGCTGGCGTTCTGAATTAAACTTTTCACTTGCAGAATGAAAGGACAACTTGGAACCTGATATAAATATGACAGAAACTGTTGTGTTACTTTAAAGAGTAGTGTTGCTCTTTAGGTTTAGGGTAAAATCATCCAAGTTTTCTGATCCTCAGGCTGAATCATACTTCATAGATGTGGGAAGTAGTGCTCTATTGCAATCTTTCTAAGTGTGCAGTCTTGCATAAGGCTGTTGGTTTAGGATTCTAAGGCGGCTGCAACTAAAGCAAGTTTACTCTTCTCCTGGAACTACTTCTCTCTTCAAAGTGTTAGACTGCACCTGGCAGTGTCATACTTGAGTCTACAAATAGTCTGACCAGAGCAGTTTTTTCTTTCTCTTTTTTTTTCTTTTTTTTTCTGTCCACATCCTTTCATCATGAAAAGTAAACTGAAAGTTTCTGGAGAGCTGTTGTTTCTGAATTCTTCCACAGGATATGTCCAAAATAATGCTGCTGATGAAATCTTCATGAGGAGAATGTATATGTCTATCTACACGCACAGATGCACAGTGTGCATACACATCTGAATTTTTAGATTTTGTTTAAGTGTGCAAAGATAAAGTTGATGATTTTAATTCATTCTATAAAGTGTGTTCCCTATGTCCATCTTATTAAAACTTTCAGAGGCCAAACACAAAAGCCAATGCAAATCTAGTAGCCACAAGCAGAAAGGCAATGTGTAACAACTTCTGTGAACATAAGACCTTATCTTTAGCATTTTTGTCCATGATTTCCCAAGAAGATGAGTCAGATGGGTTTCAGTTTGTGTGGGTAAGAGAGTACTGTTTGCACCACCTTAATTTTCTTTGATTATATGACACATGAAAAGCAACAGAAAGAATTCCCGGCTGGAAAAGGCTCCACTGAATGTTCTGTTGGATCCGAGGAATTAAACCACTGAATGTTTTGGTTTGGACAGCTTTAGTTCTGACTGAAGCTGTTCAAGTTTTACTTGAAAAACCCTTTCAAAATAACAGTTCAGTTTCTGTTCAAAGAATGAATAATTGTTTGAACTAGTTTTGGTTTTTTTTGCTTTGCCTCTGTTCCCTCCTTAAATGCAAGAAAGCCTGCTGTAGCTCTCGGGCTAGATGCGTGCATGGCTTTTGGAGATGATGTTTTAATAGTAGCTGTTGAATTGCTTAAATAACTCCTGTAGTTTACCTTGTCTGTGTCGGAATGCTAATAAATGTTAGTGATGCAGGATTTATAAAGGCTTTTTCTTTAAAGATTCTTCCTAACATTAGATTTTTAAAGGAAGAGCCATGAAAATCCATTTAATCCTGTGTTAGTGGCTATAAGGATTATATTAATTAAGTCCAGGAATTGGGCCAGAAACTCAAAATTTTTTGCATCAAGTCCGATATTATCTATAAGGTACTAGTAATATAGGTAGTTCCAGAGAAGTTCCAATTTAATTAATCCAAGTTTAATGTGGTTGGTATTTCTGTCTATAGGTAACCTGTCTTTGGTAGGATCTTGCTCAAGAGTCTTCCAAAGCTGCTTTCAGGATTGTGGTCAGAGCATGCACTGTTTTTTGGTGTTGTGTTCTGTTTATTGTCTTCTCTGTAGAGAGCTGTTTATTAACCACAAGCTCTCTGAGCCTGTGGGTGTAGCGTGCTGATCAGATAACTCTTTTCCTCTGCTGCTTTTTGCAGAGCATCACTTGAGCCTGATTAAAAAGATAATCTGTCAGAGTAATATGTCAAGAAGTCTGCACTATTTTTGTTTTAAGAGTAATTAAAACTTTTGGTATAAACTTCATTTATATTGCCACCTCTTTCCACTCTTGCCTTTAACTGGAAGGATAGTTAATGAAAACTGTCATTTAAAAGTTATGTTTCTCTAGCTTTTTAAAGCTCATTATGGTCATAAGGTGACTATGAAGAGCAACTTTATGGTATCTCACTATGAACTACATAAATATGAAACTTGTGAGAAAGTTTATTTGTAGATCTTCTAGTCCTAACTATAGTGTTACCACATTAGAATTTTTTTTATGTTAATAAAAAGTTAAAGACGCTCTTTAATATGTATAATGCCTGAAATGCTACTTCAGATTATCTGATTATAGTCTTAGATGCTATAATGGATAACAATTTTGGTATATTAAAAAAAATACAGAAATACACTTTTTTTTCCTGTACTCTTCTGATGTTTCATTAAGTTTCATGCTCCCCACCCCCCCAATTCATAATATTTTGGGTTTTAGGTTAGTGCTACTTCCCAGTAAGGTTTTCTTACAATTTTTGCTGTTGAAATTTTCAAATAGTGGTACCTAGCAGGCTTGGAAGAGGATGTTTAATCTAGGCTGGTTTCTTTATAGGATTGTTTATTGATTAGGAGCAGAATATTTCACAGTCCTTTGTTTAGGATTAGGTAAGTGTTTTGAAGGCAAAAGTAGGTAGTGCCCGAGATTGTGCGTCATTTTTGTCCTTTTTGACTAAACCAAGGAATATAAGCCATATGGAATATGGCTGAAGCTCTATCAGGTACAAGCACGAAACATAGTTCTAAGTTCTTCATAAGCTATAATCTTTTGTATAGCTTAAAAAAACCCCATCCTTTAGTGGTATTTAAATTCATGCTTTTGTTTTATTCAAATTTCTTTCATTTAGTTGGAAAGCTATTCAGGGTATGAACAGTGTCTTCCTGTATGTTTGGACTAGAACTAGCAAAGAGTGGGTGTTGTAGAATTATGAACAATAAAAACAGTTAAGGTAACTACGATTTTGCATTTAAAATAGATTGGTATTTTGATGCCTTTTCATTCTCCAGACGTTGAGAGATGGAGAATTAGTTATTCCAGCTTTCACCTTCTCTTCGCAAATGCAAAAATGCAGGGGAAAGTATTGCTGCTTTTCAGTGCCTTATTTCCTATAGTTTCCTTCAGCCTACAGAGATTCTTGGATGTATGTGTAATATGGAGGTGGGTGCAGATATGTGTGTGTAGGAGGGGAGAGTGTAAGAGCTGCTGGAGAAATAGGTCAAGGAAGCTCTTTCTCCTATCTCCCCTGCATTCTTCACGTAGCAGAGCCCTGGTGGGGAGGGCCGACCCTGCTCCCCGCAGCCAGCGCACAGCCTTGGGAGGAGCGGCAGGCTCCCCTTTACCCCAGAGGTTCTAGCTATAGTATGTGTGGCGGCAGGCTGTCTGATAGCAGTGTTGGTAGAGATGAATTATACCCGTGTAGGTATTTGCCTGACTGTTACCATTTTTTATGTAATGCCATATGCCACCTTCAGCAGTGTGATTAAAAAGAAAAGGTCTGATGAGTTAGTTAATACAGATATTAATTCACTATAAAAAGAGCTTTGTATGGAATTCTGTAGAATTAGGATATTAGTATTAATATAACTAAATACAACAAACTATTATGTAATAGAGCCAATCAGTATAAAACTTGTAGTTCCTGTTTTTTTCAAATTTAATTTTAGTTTCATTTTAGTACTTAACTATTTGAGATGGCTGCCTGGGGGGATTGTTTGCAGGTTTTTAAATTTCTTGCATTCAGAAGTGTTAAGAGTTTGCATATTTTTCTAAGCTAATGTCAGCATGCTTCTGCTCTCCCACATGCTGAACAGTCACTTTAAACAAAAGTTTATCATTCTTTAAGGAGATAGGCTGATAGCTCTCTTCATATGCTGTTTAAAGGCTTCTCTTTCATGTAAGGAGGATTTAAAATCTGCTTAAAAGATTTGAAAAGTACTTAAACTTTAAAGTTTTATAATGTTTTTTGCAAGCCATGAGACACTTCTCCCTGTTTCTCTACCACTGACTTGAAAAGGTTGAAAGTTTATTTTCTGATTAACGGCAATATTCTTAATGTGTTTTCCTTTGCCACTGGTGATACTGGATGCAGATGCAGTAGACATGCTCATCATAAAACTCTGTCGGGATAGACAGTTAGTTTGTAAACAAAGTAAAACATGAGCAGAGCTACAAAGAGAATGGTTAGATAGGCTGTTCATGGATGGTTTAAAAAACCTCCTGAAGCCAAAATAACTTTTTCCCATAAGGTGGTGTCGATATTTCTTAAATTACTTTTGTAAGTAGTTTGTGCACAGCTCCACTTCACAATCAGTGTGTTAAGAATGTGTATATTTTGTGGAAGGCTGACTTCAGATAACTCCAGGATTCAGATAGAAACAGTATTTGCAGACAGATATGCAAGATGGAAGATCTTAAGTGACTGACAGATGAAATGCTAAAATAATTTAAACACTAACTTCTTATATTTGCCTTTGACACTTTTCCATGTTAAGTATTTTGGAACTCTAGCTCTACGTTTATAACCGAGTAATTTGAGTGGACTGGGACTTCTCATATTTTGTGATTCTGGTTTAGGAGAAAAGATTAAAATTTAATACTGAACTTTATGTGGAAAAGAGAAGAGAAAAAGCAGAAGTGGCAAGAGAAAAAAAGCCTGAACAAGATTCTGGGTGTGGTGTCTGTCCTTCCTGAGCTGTGAAAGCCAAGCCAGCAGTTTACAGTCATACTGTCGTCGTTAGTAAAACGCTTCTTAATGCTTATTTGAATGGTACTGTCCAAGTATTAAATTCTGATTTAGAAATAAAGCTTGAACAACACCCTTCGATTCTAACGTGTTTAAGACTGAGTTTGGATCTGGATCTCATTTCTTTCCAGATTTGGATAGGTATTGAGATGTAGATTAAAAAGCTAAAATTACAAACCTGTGTCTGAAAATAGCATATTAGTTAGGGTTCCTGTGTTTACTTGGGATATACTTTTACAGACTTTCCTAGTTAATGCTGAGTTGTAAGCATCATAGAGGCATAATCATCAGAAGTGAGATATTTTGCTATAGATATAACTCTTTATCATTGCATTTTTCCTTAAACTCAAAATGGGGAAGAATGACATAAAGAATGAATAATACTTCTGCTTATGTTCTAACAGAGAATGGGAAATTCCACTTCATCTGAGTTTAGATGCTGTTCACGTGAAAGTTTTTATTCGTTGCACTAGTTGAACCTGTGTTAGGACACATCAAAATATTGTAACATTACAATGCCATTATATATAGTGTCAAACTTTTGCTTTTGGGAAGAGGCTGTATAACAAACTAAATGCAAAAATCTGCTGTCTGTTTGCATTTGAATACTGGATACTAAATTTTGAATTTGCTTAGTTGTGTTGTAAGAGTAGAATTGTACTTGACACAGAGAAGCTGAGATTACAACTATCATAAAGGACAGCAACACTTCCCTCAGAAGCTGGAAAGGAAAGCCTAACATTTTAAGAGTGCTGCTTCCACAAATGGAGGAGCATTGCTGAAGAGAGAGTATTCTTTATTTCCTAAGGCTAAAATGCAATATAGTGAGCAAATATAAATTACTATTTTATAATATAGTGAATGTATTTATATTCTAAATAAACTAGAAATAAGAGAAAGTACTAGGATAGAAATAAAAGACAATGATTCTATGACAGTTATAAACTTGAAGTCTGTAATCAGTCTGAAATAATGGAATGGAATCACTGTGCCTTTTGAGTGAAAAGAGGGGAATAGCTACTGTAACTTAGTCTTGCTAGTAACAGCTGATCATTCATGCATTCCTTTCCTATCCTTTGGACATAATTTGGCTCCTAAACTGTGGATGTGTGTTCGTTTTTTGTTGCTTTTTGTTTCAGCTAGCTTACACAGGTAGAATCAGTATGTAAGATGAACGTTGTTCCTGCTTCTAGTGGCGCTAAAATCTTGTCGTTTACCTGGTAGGTTTGTTCTGCTTGTACGTTCGTGGTTGAACTGATGGCTAGGTTTGGAGCTGGCAGGGGATATTTTTCACTCAGGTCAGATAAGTGGGGACTAGTGGGACTTTCATGCCATCCAGTGTAGCATGGGCTGTTGTTTCATCCCCTAGCACTAATCTGAAGTGTGGTGGTTTTTTTGGTTTTTTTTGTTTAAGAGATGTATTGCTAGTTCAGGAACCTGAAACACTGGTGATGCCCTTACTGTCTCCTGCCGTCTTCCTGTGGCACACTACAGGGATGGCTTCTGGACTTCTAGGTCACTTCTAGAGTGTTGTAATTGTCATCTGGCTTATGTTAAACTCTGGATGTGTATTATTTGAGGAAATGTACTGAATAACTTAGCTGGTGCCTTCCAGTTTTCTATCCAAGTAGAAAAACTTGACTCTTAAGAAGGAATTAAGTACTCAGAGCCTGGTCAGTTGCTTTAAGGCACAGCACATTTGGACATAGATTAAATTTTCGTTTTGTGTAACGAGCACAATTATGATAGATTGGTATCATGCAGTTATTGATAGAACTGAAGATAGCTAATGGTATCATGACGCAACATGTGATATTCTGAAAAAGTTTGTGCCCAGGAAAGAGTTTTGCCGTTAAGTATTTTCTAGGTATCTTCTCCCTACTAAGAATACTGCCACATAAAAGGAACATTAGCTCCCTAGCAGCAGATGAATTGCTTACTTCTTCAGTTGAAATTAATGAACTTTTCATAGGAAAATTGATTGTGTGACAGGCTATATAAAGCTTTCTGTCACTGTAAACTTAATTTTGTAAGGTTCTGAGCATTCAGTTGCTGATTCAATCATGGATTTTTAAATTGGTGCATCTGAGTAAACCCGTTCTAGTATATGGGACTGTGCGTGTCCCATGCAGCAGAAGTACGTGCTTACGTCTGCTTTTGCTTGGGGTCAGAACCCTGTAGCACCTTGCATGATGAAGTCTAAAAATACTTACGTGAATGTCAACTGGGAAAAAAACAATTGTTAGATCAACCTAGCATGTGTAATTAATAAATACTCAACTGAAAAACCGAATTCTTTCTTAGTCCTGACATGATATGCTGCGTTTTACATAAAATAATTTGAAATGCATCCTCTTGCATCCTGGATATTATGTTAGAAATCAGTGCTATGAAACTACTAGACAAAAAAAAGTGCTTGAGATAATTGCCTCTGCATGCCTGGCTGAAAACATTTCTCATTGTGAATAAAAAATTTTAATTAAAGCTTGCCTTAAATTCCCTGGCTACTACTGGTGATGACTGTCTTCCTTTTTAAATAAATATTTTTGTGCTAAATGCCAAAAGATCTAGCAAGCTAGTTTGTCTTTCATAAAACTTGTCAGGCCTCACAATCCTCAGAGGAAATTTGTATTATGTATGCAACAGTGAATAAAACAGAAATCCATTCAGCTCCTGATACTTGGCATAGTGATGAAGGAAAGGATAACCCAGATAAAACAATAATAGTAATAAAAATAAAGTAAATTAAAGTATTGTAACACTCAGTTAAGGTGAAACAGAGAAAGAAAGGTCAGTGATATTTGCATTGACTGTGGAACGTGGAGCGTTCTGTGCCAGTAAGTCTGTGAGGACAGGCAAAGCCTAAGTGCTTACTCTGTAAGTGACTGGGGAACATGTGCTTTGTCTGCTTGTATGTGATCTGCTTTGTGGATTTTAAATGAATGAGAATGATCTGAATCTGCAGTGCTCTGAAGCTCTACAAAGTGAAAAGGTGGTACTTTGCTTCCAACCCTAAATTACTTCAGTGCAATCTGTAGACTTGACTGACTTTCAGCCTTAAAAAGGAACTGGAGGGTGCCTTCACCCTGAAAAAAATAGTATTCTTTGGATTTCTTAGAAATTTTTTGATAATAGCATTTGCTCTTATAGAGTCTTTCTGTGTGGCTTCTTCTACTCAGGTGTTTTGGTTGGTGATATCTTTCTGTGGTTGCTTGACTCCTGTAAATTGAAAAATATTCTGTGTGATAATCTGTGAAAATGAAGATGTTTTGTTATATGACACTTTGTTCAAATAGAAGTAGTTTTGTCTTTCTGGTTTTACAGTGGCTGTACTTGATAAGCTGTCCTAGTTTTAAAAAGCTCAATAATCCATTTAAAGGGAGACTGATGTATTCAGGACAAAAAAATGTGTGTGTGCAGTCACTTAAGTAAATCATAACCTGGAATTATAGAATGATCTCTGCAATCAAGAGTTACCATCTCCATTAATGACTTTAGTAAAATAGAATCTTAATGAACTTAGGACATTTTGAAAAACACTCCTTAAGACTGTACTTTAACATGGTTATACAATCTACGTAAAGTAAACATATACTCTTAATATATGCAGTTCTAAATTTCCTGCTGAGAACATAAACTGGGCTATGTACAGAGCCAAATTGGAATTGCTTACATTATGTCATAAAAACATAATGAAATTTTATAAGCTAGGAAAAGTGCATCGTTTGTTTGCTTCATGTCTCGTCGTGTGCACTCCTCATTATGTCTTAATATAAACAAAAGGAAGATTGATACAGATGTATATTACTAGGGTGCTCCTACTTCTGAGATTCTGCTTAATGATGGTACTGCTCCTGTATATATTACTTGCAGAAATTATTCATCTAAGAATGACCACTATGTTTTAATTTTCATCCTTCAGTGAGCAAGAATTTTATAGGACAGAAAGCATCAGAACAGTGTAAACAATAGTTGTAAACAAAGTGATGTTTTGAAGTGGTTGCTACGAATGGAACCAGAATGATTTTGGTATATTTTGGGTTTTTTTTAGCCCTATATTAAGTAAATGTTGCTCAGAATTTTGAATATGTAGAACAACATAAATTACTCTCAGCCTAATCTGACATAAATGGTGAAGCAGTTAATTTACAGAAAGTGAGAAGGTGCCTTCTCATTGATTTTTCCAGAAAATTTCTCCAGTATTATTTTTATGAAGTCCTAGCAGTATATATTCCAATAATCTATTTCATGGGAATGTTAGAAGTCATGTTACATGTGGAAAGAAAAAAGAAATAATAGTGTATACTTTGTGTTTACCTAAGTTAATATTCCTGTTAGGACAAAACTGATCCATTTTAATAAAATAATACATCTTAGAAACCAAATAAACCATATTTGAAATATAAATCAATGGTTCTAAAGTTGTAATATTCATACTTTGTTCCCAAAGATTTCTAGAGATTTTTTGTCCAACTCTGAAGTGTGTCGATGAGACATGCTAGAACCTTGTGAGTATTGCAAATATGCATGATTAGGCAGAGAGCCAAATTTTATTCTCAGATCTACTTTGAACAGCAACAGCTGTGAGAAATGGATTTGAAATGAATAATTTCAACTTCATTAGGCTCTTTTAGACAGAATATTTACTATATAGCCGTCATGGAAAATGGTGATTTGTTGAGGTACACCAAACGGCACTTTGAATCCAAAATTCTCAGACATCATAATACTTTGTTTCTTTCTTTTCAAATAAAATATATGGGCAGTAAAACAATAACACTCTTTCATATATAGCCACATCGGCAGTTGTGGACGGCCAGTATAATACTCAGGTGTATGGATAAAATCTGCTGAAGTCTACTTTAGTGATAAACTGCGATCTTCAGCTCTGAGAGAGAATTCTTCTGATTGGAAAACTGATCAAATATACTAAAGACATAGTGGTACAAAACACAGTCTAATACAGAGTACCAGCCAAAGCTGGTTTTGGATGGTAGTAGGTCAAGGAAATGAGTTTTATAAACAATAGATGAAACATGCTCCTAACTTATGGGATTAGATGGTTCAGGAATTACTAATAGGATACAAAATTGTTCAACTCTGGAATATGTTTACAAAGCTCCTCTGATTTTTCTTTTTCTTTTTTTTTTCTTTTGAGTGTCTTGTTATTGTACAAGCTTCCTTCTCTGCATGTGTGAGATTTATGTTTTCTTTTGCCTTAGCAACACTAGGGGAAAAAGATGAAAATAACACATGAAGGCCAGCCTTAATCCTAGATCTGTGCTGGACTTTGCTGATGATGAACCTCAGCCACTCTGGAAAAAAAAAAAAAAAAGGGCTGCACAAAGGCAAAATATATACTACTGTGTTAATAGAAAGTACAAGCACCAGACACTGCAGAAGGGGAGTGAATTAAGCCAGGATCACATTGCCGAAGCCTGAGTGATGAATTATTGTGGGCTAAATCAACAATTTACCGTTAATAAACATCTATTAGTCAATTTCTAAACCCCCCCCCCCCCAACTTCCAACCCCCCACATCTCTAAAGAGCATTTTCCAGGAAATAGATGCTTGAAGCTGGAAATGAATGACTAATACTGAGCGTAGGGCACTTCTTGGTAGTAGTTTCCTGGTGCTAGTGATAAGCTTTGCTCTATTCTGTTCTATCATCTGTGTCTTTCCACAGTTAGCTAACAGAAGGCAGAACTGCCATAGTTACTGCATGGCTGCAAGAAAAGTTGTGTTGGTGTTAACTGAGCTAACTTCAAACTGTCATGGATAAAATAATACATGTATACTGGCCTTGTTACTGGAAGTCAAAGCATAAATGCATTATAGAGAATTTATACTTTCTGTTTTGGATGTAGAAATTTTTTATTAATCGTAGAATTTTTTCACAGTTAACATTTTTTTCTACTTTATTAGAATGATCCATCAGTGATTTTACTGTTTGAAAAAATGAGTGTTTTCAACTTGGTTTTAGATAGATTTTCTTAGGTATGAACTTTCTCTGTCCCTAAAGTAAATATTTTTGAAATGTCATTATTAGAATGTCATAAAATGACCTAAGCGTATATGTTTATTCATTTGTGACTAAACCTTAATTAGCAGTATAACCTTAATAAGCAGTGTATTTGTTTGTAGTTAAACAGCTTTTTATGAGTTCCTCTTCAAGCAGGAAGCAATGTGGGTGATGTGTAAGATTAAGCAGCAGTTTCACCTGCAATAATCTGAGCTTCATGGGTAAGTTGGAGGAGAAAATTTGTTGTATAAACTTTTTGACAAACTGAAGCAGTGGAGAGCCTTTTAATTTAATTAAAAATTAAATTAAAGTAGATTAATTGCCTCTTAAATGATTGTATCAGGAAATATGTATCTACAGACCAATTCATGTCTGTGAATTTCTTAAAATACCCGTTCTTCTTCACCAAAGTGTAAGGAATAAGATGATTGCTGCAGCGCGTTGGTTCAGCATGAGCTGTTGCTCACCCGCGTGCCTCTGTAGAGGATGCCTCCAGCTGCCACGAATGACGTGGCTGCTCCTGAAACACACAAACAGCAGTTTGGAAGGTGCTCTGAAGCTGATGGGTGAGGGTGACCTGAACTGGAAACTGAACTTTTTCTTCTTCTTGGGAAAGGTAATATTACATTGGAGAGCCAGCTCTCCTATTTTTAAAGTTGGAAAGCCCTCTCTGTTTTTTAAGATTTACTTTAGTGAGAGTGTCTACATAATATTTTGCACAGAGAAGTGAGTTTGCTGTGTCTGCGCTCTTGAATAGACTGAAAACTGTGCAAAAAATTAATGTACTTTTCAGCAGAATATATTAGCTGATTTTTATTAGCGTTCTGTGTTTATACAGCTGTGGCTAACAGAGGCAATGCAAACTGGCATCTATCTGAAAATTATCATACTAATGAATTTGTGCTCTGAAATTAACATGTTTATTTTGATTTCTATGAAAATTGATACTATTTTGAGCTCCCAGGACATAGTTCTTTAGCATAGAGACTCTCATGGGGGTGCATTTGTAGTCCCTGAACCAGAGCTGGATGATGTCTGGCCTGTTTAGAACACAGAGCTTATGTCCATATGGACCTGCTTTCCAGTGTCTCCATCATGAATTAGAGCTTAGGGTCTGGCTGATCCTGCAGGTAGGCCTATGTAACCAAGAGATGAAGTGGTCCTCCAGTAGTGGCTGACTATGACGTGTGTGTTCAGTAGCAGAGAGCATCAGGTATCATATCTTCATGCTGATGCTTTATGTGGTTTAGTCACATAACAGGATGAAACAGCAAGGTAGGCTGAAATGTCGCCTATGCGTTGTGAGGAAAAATGGGAAAAAAAGGCGAAGGCAGAATGCACCAGTCTTGTCTCTTTGTTAAAGTTATGGTAACTGGTAACTTTTATATGATAAAACTTTCAGATTTTCGAGATGCAGACATCACTGTAATTTCTCTCATTGGCCTCATTAGTGTACGATAAATATTTAAGTGGATTATAAAAACAAAAAAAAGTATAAAGAAGTAGGAGCACTTTGGAATCATGTTACAATTATGTAGCCAATGAAGGCTGAAACACAGAAACACAATTAAAGAATCCTGAATTCTGCTGCTGGCTTTGTCATTCACCTAATGCTCTGTATCTCAGTTTCCTTTTCCCTGAGAGGGACCGTGACTGTGACCTCCTTGAAGTGCTTTAACATCTGCTGTTGGAAAGACTGTAGAAAAACTATGTATTATTATTATAATTGTATCACAGTAGCATTTCAGCTGCAAATCTATGTAGAAGTTATAATTTCTTGCTCACCTGCCCCAACCCCCCAGGTTTTATTGAACTAGATGGCTTACTAAACATTTCCTTAAAACATTAATGTTGCCTTATGCAACAGCATATCTTTACAAGATGCTGTTTCAAGATACTCATAATTTAGGGAAATAGTAAACTAATAATTAAAAATACATGCAAATTTATCCGTAGCTCATCAAATATATCCTTAGTTACTTATTGCCTTTTGACCTAATAATTCACTCTTCAAGGGATAGTGCTTGTGAGAACAGTACACGAGCTTTCTGTTTTTACCAATATGTGTTTGTATCCGTTGCCAAGAAAGATCTGTGATATGGCACCTTTTTCTTTTGATCCTTTTTGCAGCAGGGTAAGCCGCAAGGACTCCTTTCACCTCATGTTACAGTCACAGTTCTCCTTTGCCTCTCTTGACCAAAGCTTGCCCTGCGTAAGAAAGCTGGCCGAGCGAGCCTGGTAGATTTCTGTGGCTGGCAACCCCTTTGTAGCTACCTGTGCCCTACGGAAGGGGGCTGGCAAGCGGGGAAAGGGAGTTCAGGGAGTGGTGGCTGATTTGGGAGAGGAGGCAGATTAGGGTTACACGGGTCTGTAGCAGTACTCTCCATTTCCTGGTTTTTAGATGGGAGGATATTACTGAACTCTGTGTTTTCAAAGGGGTGAAGGTGCCACGCAGATGCATTAATCTTAAACTTAACGCTGTTTATATATATATATATTTTTTTTCTTTTTTTCAGTAAATGCTAAATTGTAAATGTGCTGTGAGTTGTGAACTAGATGATGGTGTCTTGTTAGTTCAGGCTGACACTTTTGTCATGTTTGTAGTGCATTTGTAGCATTTCAGAGCATCTGACAGTTGCTGGTATTAAAATCAGATCGGTATTGCTTTTTATATAAAATATAAAATTTTTAAATGGATGCATATTTTAAAGAACTGTAAACAATGGTGAGTCTGCTATGCTTGTTCTTCGTTATTAAAGCCTTCTTGTACGTTTAGCAAAGAAATAACAAAATAAACATTAAAGTGCAGTTGTTTAAAGTGACTGTTTTTGCTTTTGGAATGAAACTCTAATTGATATATTCACTCACTCTTCATTAAAACTTTTTTGGGGAAGAACTAACCTGTTTATAGTCAGAATTTTCCTAAATACATTTGAAATATTAGTGGAGAATTATATTGAGGTAACTTTTTTCTTTTTAAATTTAGTTGCAGGGTTTTGTATGGGGTTTTGTGGTGCTTAAAATAATTCATGCAATGTAGCACAGCTTAAGGAATTACCACCTTGTAAATTTAGAACTATAGCTTCTATTTTTTGAAGCAATGTAGAGATTGTACATCACTAATTGAGATTAAAATGATTAAAGAGACTAAAAGAGATGGTAGGTGACTAACTCTTTGTGTATATATGGTTTTAGGTATGAGAAAGTAAAATACACATAGGTGTACATTTGGTGTTTCTAGGATGGTACATATTGTATAACTGTTTATGTGGTTGATTAGATGCTTGTAGATCAGGATTGAAAAACAATTCAATGTAATTTTGTCTATAAGTATAAGCAAGAACAAAATGGTGAAACAATAGCATTTAGTTGGACTAGAAGACGAAGTAGGTCAACCAAATTGGTTCTTATTCTGTTCAGAATTATTCTTAAATACATATCTTTAAGTTTTTGGTTTGTAACTTTCTATGAGGAAATTTTTTTGTAACACATCAGAAATGAGGTTTCATTGTTTTGCTCAGTAGCTCAATGGACTGTCTCCTTACCGTCATGCAGCTGGTTCTGTGTTTCATGTTTTTTTTTCATTTTTGGTTTTAATTTTGGGTGCGGGTTTATGTGGGAGGAAATTGTGACCGAAGCTTTTTGCTAAAGAGATGCTGTATAGTTTGAGGAACAACAAAAATCTATTCTTAAATTAGAAATGCATGTTTGAGAACTTATCTTTAAACACTTCTGTGCAGAAGAAAGGTGGCATTAAAATAGGCATTGTATTGCATTAGTGAGCTCAGTATGTAGCTTTTGAACCAAGACTACCTATTTGGGGAAAAAATACCTCTCTCCCCAATCTGAATCATGAATCCTTTCCTGCTCTGTGTGCACCTTCTTACTTATGTGAGTCAGAAACCTAACTGTTACACATTTGCAGGGGTCTCCAAACCTGACAGGCCATTCCTTTTTGTCTGAAAATTATTCTGTCACTCCTCAGTGTTGATAAACCAGAATCTATGTGTGTAGGGAAATGTTAGAAGGAATACCCCAAGAGATCGGCTCCTTACTGTTGCTTTCAGGATGAGTCTCCTGTGTTCTTACATACTTCTGTTTCTTACTGAGCAAAACAATTGGAGAATGTGTCAAAATGCTGATTCTAGTCACCTTCCCCAATAGTTATATAGCTGATACCCATTTGGAAAAGTATGGCAGAGAAGAAAGACTGGAAGAAAGTTTTGCACAGATTTATTCCTCTGCCTGTGTGTAACAGCTGGTAGTATTACAAGTGAAAGGAATGTACTTTGTGTCTCAGCTCTCCTTAGCTCAGGAAGTTTTTAAGCTTTGGGTTGCTGGAAGCTAGAGTTGTGTACCTGATCCTTTTCCTAGGTATAAATACTTTGGCATAAATACCGGTTGTCAGTTGTTCAGGAACTGCCTGGTTTAGAAATTGGTTAAAACTGTCACGTTTCTAATGACCAACAGTGGGTCTGTCTTCTGTAAAAGATTGGTTTTGAACCTCCTTTATACTCCTGGCCTCCACAACATTCTGCCAGGCACTGCTGTAGCTGAACTAGAGAGTCTGTGAAAAGCATTTGCTTTTGTTTGTTTTAAACCCCTTAGTGATAATTTACTTGGATTATGGGTTTTGTATTATGAGAAACTGAGAACAGCCTTTCACCTTCTCTTGTACCACAGTGGTCTTTATATACTTATTCCCCCACAGATGCCTCTCCTCTAGACTGAGGAGTGTAATCTGTTTAGTTTGACCATGAATAGATGCTTTTCCATATCTATGATGTCCTTTGTTATTCTTCTTTCAGCCATTTTTATTATATACTTTTTTGGGAGGGGATGATCAGAACTGCATGAAATATTCGGGATGTTATTGCATTGTGGATTACACAGCAGCAGAATCATGATTTACAATTTTTTGCCTGTAGCTTAGAAACTAGTGTTCCATGAAAAGCTCATCCTTGATCTTACTAGATTCACTTATCTTATTCATGGTGAAGAATATGCTGTTCATTGTTAGTCCTCTTCCTCATAATAAGATTATAAATTTATAGATTTGTAAAACAAACCAACCCCCAAGCCCAGAACATTTTTAGTTTTGTGTCTAAGTGTTTCTAACAGTTCAAATCAGTGGTGCATCTGGTCTGAGGTAGTGCAGTTCTTCAGAGCCTTCTTTTCTTCTTTGGCACAATGCTATGGTGCTAAATGTGAGGTCAGAGAAGAGAATATAAAAACTACCCAAAACCTATTTGCAGTATAGGAAGAAGAATTTCTGATCTTTACTTCTAGTCACAGGAAGAATTTCAATAAGTTTTAAATTTAAAGTCCATCACATTAATATTAGTTTTTCTCTCAGTAACTCTTTACAAGTAAAAGTAGTAATGGATTAGAAGAGAACTAATTCGTTTCTATTATCATACTCTCAGGTTAATGCTTGGGTTTTGTTCCTTCTCAGGCAACATTTCTTTTCAGGTTTTATGTCTATCTGAAATCAGTTTGAATAATTCCTCTTGGAGCAGCTCACATATGTGTGAAAATGCGCATCTTGTTGAATCACACACATAAGTATCTGTAAATATGCAGTTCTTCAGTACTGTAAGCAGGATTATAGTATTAGATCCTCTGTTGTTTTGTGGCAGTTATGTTGCTTCAGGGAGTTTAGGCTTATGTGCAGTACTACTCAGCTTCAGGGGAAAAGGGTTATTTTGTAGTTTTGAATTTAGTGTCCTTAAGCTGTCATTTGAGAAATCTATCTTGTGATTACTGATACGGCCAATGTATCTAAAAGTAGTTCAGTGCAAGCCTGAGGGAGTTTGTACCCTTCTTCTAATGCAAAAGGCATTACTGGTGAGTGTAGGGTAGAGTATATGTCTTTTTATATAAGTGGTCCAGTGTTCAGTAAGGATCATAACTCCTAAAACATATCAAAGGCTGACCTTTTTTTTTTTTTAATAGCTAGAAGTATTAGCAGTTGTGGCACCTAGCTGTGTGTAGGTGTGACAGCAGCTATCCTTATTTATTTATTTTATTGTATTGTATCTTTATTTACTAGAGCATTACAGAGAACACTAAAATACTCAGGCTTCTTGAGTGTGACTGTCCTGCATGGCATAGAGAGACAGTGGCATGTGCCTGATATCTGATATTCCATGAAGACAGTTAAGCCTGTTCTCTGCCTCCTGCATAAATCCACCCTTTTCTTCCTGTTGAGAGAATCATGGTTACTGGTATTCTGATGATTTTGCAGTTACTGTAGCTTCTTGTTTTCAGGCTCTAGAGTCCCTGTGCTTTCCAGATACTGCTGCCATGACCAGGCACTATGGGGTAGCTGTTGAGGGAGAGATGTGAATTTTTTTTTCTATGACCACCCCCCCCCCCCACCCCGACATCCTGTGCCAAACGGCAGGCATTTTGCCTGTGCTGACACTTCACTCTTTTCAAAATAAGTTGGTGAAATAGATGCATGATCTCAGCTGTGGCTTATTCTCCCAGAAAAGCCTAGGGAACTCTTTCCAAGATACAAATTCAAGAGAGGCTATACAAACTCCACAAAGCTGTTGGCTTAATATTTTTTAAAATCTTTTTTATTGTTCATTACATAGTTACTTGACACCATTGTATTATTGTAGTGATACTGAATATGAAACAGGAATTAATTTTGAGGTGGTACCAGGATTCTTGTGTTATGTACCATGTGCCACATCCGTATTTTCATTGTAGTTTCCCTGAAGTGTTTTGCTTTTCTCTTTTACTTGAGATGTCTGCACAAAAAGTAACTGAGATTATAAAGTTTTGCTATGTGTAATATATAAATTTTGTCTAGATCTTAACTATTCTCAAGCTATTGAGTGTATTGCAGTGAGTGGGTGCTTGTGTTTTAATGGCCCTATGAAAGGCCAAATAGTAATCACTGTACTACTCTTCTGAATCCGAAGAAAATTAATAAATATTAAATTTAAAAGCCTGGTAGCTTGTAAATCCAAAACTAAGAAGAGGTTCTACACAGGTTTATAAAAATGAACCCATGGGAGAAGTTGACTGCCAAAAGTCTGACCAGTGGCTTTTTCAGACACATTAGCATTCTTTCCCCTCTTCTACCACCTGCAAAAGTCTGTTTGTGTAAAATTATAAATTATTTCTAGGTATTCACAGTATCGTATACATATTCAAACATTAAAACACTGTTCCGATGTAGGATTTTTTTTCTGGGCTGCTTTTGGGTTTTTTTCTCAGTATGGAATAATGTATCTTTGTTAGTGTTAGTCTACTTCAGAAAGCTTGATTGCCTTTCCCTGTTATCTATGCTATTGAAATGCAACAGAGTTGCAAAGAATCAAAATATAAATCACTTTTTAATTTGCATTCCAACTTTATAGTTGCCCATAGTTCCCCATGAGGAGAAGTGATGCTGAGCACGAACACATCTTGTTCCATACAGCAAAGCATTAAATATTTCTCTTGTCATACTTCTGTTATTTTAATTGTTGAAGATAATTGAGATAGTGGACAGCACTGATGCAATGTTTTTGTCTAAGTCTAGAAGATATACCACTTATGTTTTAAGCTTTATCTTAGCATGTTCTTACTGAATATAAAAATAAGGCTCTCTGTAGATTTCCAAAATGCTGGGTGTTTGAGTATAATTTAATAATCTGTGTATTATTTTAAAGACACACATAAGCAATGGCTGCTTGCTAATAAAATGCATTTACTGACCCATGAATGAATTGATCCCTATGACTATTTAAAGCTTAGGGCTCTAAAAGTTTTTCTCTTATCTTTATGTTAAACAATGGAAAGTTTTACCGTATGTTCAAATAACATCTTCATCAGGTTCACAACAGGATACCATAGTTAATTTTCAGTTGAGTGCTTTACAGGATTTTCTTTTTGCCGGCTGGTTGGGTGAAAGTCTAGACACTGAGAGACGAGGCGTTGGAGGGGCCTCACAATATAGTTATTGTGAATGGTAAGTAGGAGCAGCTTCCTCTGATGTACAGACTCCATGCCCAAACCAGTAGTACAAAGGCATAGCTTTTGTTCAAGGGGATCGGGGCTAATCCGAATGCTGCACACTGTGAAAAACCTTTTATAGAAAGGGGGAAAAACTTGCCTTGAAGGTGAGAGGTCAGCAGTTTAACCTCTGACCATAAAATAAGAGACTAGTGAAGAATGGGATGAACAAGGGGGAAAAATACTTCAAGTACTCCATTCTTTGTTTATCAAAAATGGGTCAAGCAAATGAGTGTCAGGAATGGTTACATGAGTTCTAATAGGACATAAGTGATTCTGAAGATGTGCACTAACTTAGTTGTGTATTGATAGAGAATTTGAAGTTTGTATAGCACTCTTTCCTCAGATGCTTTGTAAAGAGATGCCAAATAAAAATCTAACCTTTCAGCAGCCTTTAAAAACACAACAATGTGGGTCCTAGTTACTTTGCTCTCCCCCTCTCCTACCCAGATAATCAGATAATTTTCTTTATCTTTCATTGTATAAATTAACATCATTTTAGTATTTGGCCTTTTAACTGTTTCCACTGTTTCTGGGTTCTTTGAGATTCATGAAGAACCATAACAGTGATATGTACAACACGCAATGAGATGGGTCTCTTTAGTTAATAACATGGATCTTTGGGTGGTCAGTGCTATTGTACAGCAGCAGGGGAGAGCTGTTTCCAATCTCTGTGCAAAGGGAATATGGAGGCTTTCCTCTCTGATCTCATTTTGGTATTATCAGTGTTGGGAATTTAGTCGCAATCCAATTAGAAATGATAGAAGTTATGTTAGCTAATAGTTAAGCCTTCCACGCTCTCTGCTCTACCAGTTTGGGCTAATTGGTTACACTACTCTTTAGTCAGAGTGGCATAAGATACCAGTAGTGATTAATATACTTGGTGCATTAAAGCTCCTTGCCTGGAATACAATCATTTCTTGTGCTCCACTACATTCAAACCGTAAGAAGCATGACTTTCCTCCTGTCCTGTCTTTCCCAGCATGCAAAAAAGCAAAGACGACATAATGCCTTGCTTATGCACTTCTGGAAGTTTTATACTTCACTGGACATAGATGTGTTTTATATATGAGGTAAATTCCTCTTCCTGCTTCACACAAAGGGATTAAAGTGAGGCTTTGTTGTTGACCTTCTTCACATGTCACATCTTCAAACATTTGCTTATGACCTGGACAGTTTTAGGCCTCTTGCATTAAAAGAAGTGATCAATAACCACTAGCATTCTTCAGCCAGCCAGTGACAAGACTTCTCAGCACTCGATGAAATATATTTTGGCACATGCTTGATTTTACTTGCACTTGGACATAGTGCAACCCCAGACTTCATGCTTCCTCTGACCCTCAGCTAAAATTAATCCCTCACTTCTCAAGTTTATAGGCATCCATCTTTCTTCTGTTCAATTATAAGAGGGGTAAATTTCTCAGAAAAGTATTGCTAAATGTACTTTCGTGATTTGCCACATCTTCAAATGTGGGAGAAGAATCTTTATGCTCTTTATATTCCTTAGAAATCATTTTGAGTCCTTGAGTGTCAAAATACAGTCAATAACTCTTTACTGAAGAGTGAAGAGCTTGTCAGAAATGCAGAATTATTCAAGGGATCGCTTTTAAATGAAAGATTCAGAACTGCATCCTTGGCTGGACATACCTTTGCAGATGATTCCTGTAGCTATTAAGTAAAAGCAAAATGAATAACCTATTATACTCTGTTGTTTGTCTTGCTACTAATAGGTTAGTTTTGTAACTGCTATTCAGTGGGCTGCCTGCTATATGAATCGTTGTGACCTTTTTGGCTTTCCAAATTTGATGGAATAAAATGACGTTCTCAGCCAAAATGACATTTTTGCCCCTGGAGAAGCATCAGAAGTTAAAAGGTTTATGTGTTAGCGTAGGTGACCCTACAATATTTCTCATTCGAACTTGGGAAATAGGAGATACAGATTTCTCCTGTAATTATTTCTTCTGGAATTGTTAAAAGCAATCTAGGCTGCTCAGATTGCCTCACCTTTTGCAAGATGACTGATTATATCAATGTGTTCTAGATTAGTATCTTATGGAGTATGCCCATATTCCAGGAAAAAATGGGCTAAAACTATTGCTGATGTTTGATTGCTGTGTGATAGGATGTAGTTCATCTCTCCTTGCTGTCAAGGTTCTCCTTTTTTTCCTGACTAATTGCAACAACAGAAGAAAACTTTGTGATGAAGATTTCTGCATGAATCAAAAATAAAAGTCTATAAGTCATGCATGTCCTAACGTGGTATATTGGCTCTGGGAAAGCTAAAAGCAAACTAGCATGGACTTGAGTTAGAGCAGGATTTTATTTCTGGAATCTTAACATCCTCTTTTCCCTGAAGAAAGGAGGTATACTTTACATTTTTAAGCAGAATGTTATTCAGTGCAATTTACTTACTACGTAAAGAAATTGTCTGCAGACAGGTGAGTCTTTATGCTCTAGTTCTGCCCTGTACATGCTTTTCAACATATGTGAATGAGACTCCCAGCTCACAGGCCTCCTGTTTT
This sequence comes from Dromaius novaehollandiae, assembly GCF_036370855.1. Classification (NCBI taxonomy): domain Eukaryota; kingdom Metazoa; phylum Chordata; class Aves; order Casuariiformes; family Dromaiidae; genus Dromaius; species Dromaius novaehollandiae. The sequence goes on along the minus strand of NC_088105.1, from coordinate 16,204,381 downwards.
GACTAGAGCAGGCTAATCCTCTTGATGGGAATGAAGAATTTGAGCAAGTCATCTGGGATGACTTGTTAACACAAAGATGTGATGTTTACACGTCCGTAACTCTTCAAAAATATTTTTAGTCTTTTCTGTTTTCAGAAATAAGTGGATTTCCCCTGCTATGGCAAATACGCTGATTTTCTTTATCAGAATGATTGAAGGTTCAAGATAAGAGATTAGTTATCTGAGGTTTGCTGAAAGAGAATATATCTTTCTATTTGAAAAGTACAGTAGTGTTTTGATACTCTGTATGTTTTCTTACTAATTATCAAAAAGAATTCATTGAAAGGTGCTATAAGAAGAGACCTTTTTTCATAGTTGTAACTTACAAATACAGTGTGTTCCATCAGTTGTGAAATTGTTGGCATGGTTGATTATGGTTAAACTTCATTTAAAAAATTGAATCAATTCTGTTAAAGCAAGACTGCTTCTGTTATATCTAGCTGTATATTGAACTGTACTTTAAGAGGTGCACTCATATGGATAATGCTTTGTTTCTGCTGCAGCATAGTATATTTTAGCAGAAGAATTTGCTTGTCTGAAAACATTATAGTATTTCCTCCTGAAAAGTCATTTTTATGCCTTGCGAAGATTGATTGGTATCTGAATAATTCTAAATATTCTTAGCTTTTTCATTTTCCTGATAAATGACCAAGTACACAATGATGCTATTTTCTTAGGGCCCATACGAGCATGAGTTGGTTTCATCTGTGGACTGTTGCTGGTCTGAGTTTCCTATACATTCATGGAGCTCAGCTGTTTCTTAGTGATGAAATAAAGTGACATAGATTGCTACTTTTATATAACCTAGGTCTTATGCTTTGTTTGTGTTGCTGTTGTTGGTTTAGAATTGAGAAACAAAAGAAAAAATAAATAGGAAAGTTATTGTGTCGTACTGTTCATTCAGATCATCCTTTTAAGAATTTTTTAGTGTAAATTCAACAATTATCTATTGCACTGGCAGCAGCACTGACTTACTGACAAAGATAGTGAACATATGGGAGGACAAAACATGGGTGTGAAATGACTTGAAGTGATTAGTGATGTGCAGCTTCTAGGTAACCTGAGATCTGTGCAATGATCTCTATCAAGGAAGAAGTCAGGAATAAATACGAAATGGGTGGTATAATCATACAGCTATTTCTACACATGGAAAACATAATACCATCTAATCCTTTCATGCAACCACTGAACACGGAGAAACTGTGAAATGAGAGAAGGGCAGTGGTTGAGAGAAGACCTTTCCATGAAAAATTTCTTACAGACAATGTAATATAGTATATGTAATATAATATAGTTTAGCTCCTTGTGCGTTTTGCATGTTGACTGCTGTTGCTGTTATGTGGGATTATAGTTGTATTCTGAAATATTTGCATCAGATTTATTTGGTAAAATGATATTTTTATATGAGATGCAACCTTAATTTGTGCAGCTGCTAATTTATTAATGAGTCATTCCTTGTTCTTTCACATCAATAATGTTGTTTTTTCCTTGCTAATATTTTTGGCTGCTAGGTATCTGGTGCATGCACATGCACTACTTATGCTTCCCCCTTCCTCCTCTCCTTTCTTTCTGTTGAAACTCTCTTTGGAAAGGAAGATTAAAATCTTTGTTATTTAAGAGGCAGAAAAACAAATTGATGGCCTGTCTTTCTCTAATACCATCTTCCATCCTGCAGTCCTTAGCTCCCCATCCATAAACACCTTGTTGTTCATTCTAGTGCAAGTCCTTTTCCTCCTCTTTTTATCTTGGCGCGTAGCAGGTAACCACTCTTTGGGCCACTTGCTTACCTTCCCAGCCAGATGGCAGAGCAGGCAGGGTCTGTGGCCCGCAGCCCAGCTGGCATCCACAGGCTTTGTGGCCGGCCGGCCAGGCAGCCAGGCCTGCGGTTGGTCTCCCCCCCAGCTGGGTAGCTGCGTACTTTGCAGGCAGGATACCTTTGCTGAAGTAATTTCTCCTGAGACATACATTCTTAAGCTTCAGGACAGCTAGTTTAAATACAAACAAACTCCTGAAATCAGAGAAGAGTGATACTGCCTTCTGCAAAAGCTCAATTTACAGAGGATGTGTTGAGTTCTGACCTCACATGGGAAATGTGAGTGCAGTGTATTATTTTGAACTTCAGCTTTTTCTGTTCAAGATGAAACACATTGTCTGCTAAAGTACATTGGTGTTAGAAGAATGATAGGTTTGTATGTTCATGAATGTTTGGAAGATTTGAGGAAAGCAACTTTTAAGGAAAGGGACTTTGTAGCTTTAAAGACTATCATATAACCACACTATTAAATTTATTTTCAGTATTTTGTGCATGATTTATTTGAGATTCCACTGAATGAAGCAAGCAGTAGGCTTTCAGGTGTTAATAAGGTAAAATATATTTTGCACTCTGAATACATCACAGTTATGTAACAATTTAAATTGAAATGTTGCATCTACACCACCCTTCTTACTTGCTATTTTGACTAAATAATACTTTAAAAATTAGTAAGCAAACATAGCTCTTCTGTTTTATTACTCGTGTAGATGATTTCAAGGACTGTCTTGTAGTTTCCTATTTACTGAATATGCTGGAACATAGCTCTCCTGCCTCCCAGGTACCGAGCGACTATACCCTTCCGGTTGTTGTCCCTTTACATGTATTGGGGTTCAGTTTACTTCCCCTGTTTTGTTGACGCTCTGGCACATACCTGGGAGTATTGATCTGAGTAACAGTAAACAGTTGGGACAAGACCCTTTGACTTGCTTTTTCTGGCTTGCTTTTGCTCACCTATGTAAATGCATGGCCTGTGCTTTAAAATAACTAACCCTGAGCTTGCATGGAAATGTCCTTCTTTGTAAATGTTCTTCTGAATCAAAACTGATTTGTATGTTGGGATGTTTGGAAATCCTAAGCCAATCATCTGTCTGCATTCATGATGGATCCAGTGTGTTGTGGACATCAAGTTTGTTGCACACTTTAGGTAGTGTATGTGCCTGTGTTTGTAGTCCCTTTACAAAGAAGTATCCTTTTGTTTTATAAAAGTAAAAAATGAGGTTTATGGGGAAATTACCTGAGGTCATGCAGCAGGTAACTGGTAGGACTGAAAATAAGAAACACATGTCTTTTAATTCCCAGTCTGTTACGTTGGCCACTGGCTCCCCTTGCTGTCTGTCCTGTCGGCCTAGGTCCCCATTCTAGCTTTGTTAAACCAAAGAAGGGCAAGTGCTGCTAATGAAGCTGAAAAGAAACTATCAAATGGGTAGGTCTCTGCCTTTTTTCTTGTCACCCTCTATGACTGCTTTGTGACTCTTTGGAGCTTTGAAGCAGTTAGGGAAATGCACAGAGAGGTGCAGCTGTTTCAGGGAGTCTGTTTTAGTAGGAGGTCAATATATTTTCCAGTAAGAACATACTGAAGAAGTAAATAGCATTAACCTTTTGCCGTGTGTTGCTCCCCTGTGAAAGTGAGGGAAGAGTGCCCAGCATGGGAGTGTCCTTGGGGGGGCTGCGAGTCTGTGCCCTGGTCCTGAGAGGCACCCTTGGTGCAGATCCACAGTGCACTCTGTTCCTTGGGACGCCGAGCGCCAAAGCCACAGTACCTTTCTGTGTGAGCCCGAGTCCCCTTCTCATAGAACGCATCCTAAAATGTATTGTGTGCGGTCACTGCCTTGGAAATTCTATGAAGATCCTTTCTTACTGTTTTCTTTGTTTGCTATAGAAACAACAAGGTTTGGTAGCTCTTTGTAAGTGGTTTGGTAAGAATATCTTTAGTAGGTACACAGACTAATGCTAGAGGAAACTTGCAACATAAATGCTGGTGTAAAGGTTGTTTTCTATATCTTTTCTTCTGAACGTGGCTACTGGATACTAAAACAGGAGTGATTCATGATAGCGTGAGAATCTCAGCTGATTATAAGGTTTATTAGCTGCTGAAGCAACACTGATCTTTCTATAAGCAACCTCTTAACCTGTTTTTCATGTTTTGTTCTTATCAAAACTTCAGTGTTGACTTTTAAAGATTGGTATGTGAAAAATGTCAAAACATTGATTTTCAGCTGCATGCTGCCTGTTATAGACAAATCAGGGCTGAATGCATGTGGTCCAGCCTTTAAAATTTTTTGTTGTTGATTCTTGCTCACATGGAGGGCCCTTGGGACAGATGGCCCCTCACTGTTGATGGTTCGATTACAGTGATCACCCACAGCTTCTGAGGAGTGCGAAGAAAAGAAATTGCTTTCTTTGTCAAGGTGTTTTCAATTCAATTCTCACCCATTAGCCCTGTTTGGTTAAATTTTGAATTACTCCATCAGGTGACTGATGAGCTTATTTTTTCCCTCTGTGGTATTAAAATAGGTTTGGTGTAAGATGAAAAGCAAAGGCAAAAAAAAAATTGTACTTACTGATCAGTGCTCCTTCATCTTTATTCAGGTTTAGTGTATCATGAACAACCAAGAAAAAATGAATACTTAACCAGAAATAGCCAGAAGAGATGTATTTTAAGAAGATATTTTAATGCTTTTAAACCTCTGAGCTGTTTAGACGTATAGCAAACTATATACATATAGGCTGTGGCTAAACAACATGGCTGTTACAGTTTTAGCTCTTTGTATAACTGAGAATGTTTACAATGGTTTTAATTTATTGAAGACTACTGTATATATAAAATTATGAAATGTAGTCTGATACAGTTAGAGCTTTCATAGTTGGAAGTGTTTCAGAGTACAGCGCTGTAGACATTGTGAGGAGTAAGAAATAGCCAGGTCAGGTTTGAGCTGTAAATAAAAAAAGTGAATGGAGAATCTGTGTTTTCATGGTTCTACAGACCATTAAAGCCCTTCTTCCCACTCAGGCTCTGTCCCTGGTTGCACCAGCAGCGGGCTTGGCTCTGCGAGCTCGCTAAATCCCAGGGAAGGTAGGTCTGAACTGGTCAGGGAGAGGAAGCCAACTGAAAGCTGTGCAAGAAGTATTTTTGTTGGTGTATATTTTCCTGAAGGTGTTCTGTCTTGGTACAGATTTATGCTAGATTAGTGTTCATCATGGCAGATTAAAAGCTGGCATGATTCCTTTAGGCATTTTGTGTTTGGAAGACATTGAATTCAGTATCATGATAAAAGACTAATGTTGGATCATGGATGATATTCCAGTAATAGAAGGGAAATGCAGATAGTGCTTTCACTTCTGCTTGAACTCCCCAAATAATGAAGATGGCCCATTTCAAGACTGATCTGCCTTCTGATGCAAATCAGAAGCGCTTGGATGCGAGGTCAGTATCTAAGCAAGTTTTTGTACCTTTGAGTTTATTGCTGCCCTTGGTTCCTGCACCTGCACAGAGCTACTGCGCTGAATTTTTTCTTTCTTCTTTGTGCTTGCCGGGGCCGGGCCCCGCGGGAGGAGGAGGCAGAGCCCGGCCCCTGGTGCTCCAGGAGCCACCATGTGGCAAACTCCAGTTTCAGCTTCTCCAGTCTGGAGGGAGTGTCCCAGCGACATTGCTTCTAACTTCAAGGTGCAAGACAGCTGGACTAATTTCAGCTGTAAAAAAAATGTACAGAAGCATTAAGCTTTTGGTTAATTTTTTACTGTTTTATTTTTGTTTTAATTTTTTTAGACATATAAGCTGTAATGTAAGATTGCTTTTTGTATCCTTTCTGGCAAGTGTCTGGTAAAACTGGCTGTGAATATTCTTCCATATCTACTATGCCATCTCTCCCCCCAGGCTGTTTGCTTTACAGGTTCCCCCCTCCCCTCCCCCCCAGTTTCATGTTCAGGCTGATATCAAAACTTGTATTCCTTTAAGGGAATTAGGAAAGAGTAATACAGGCATCCATAAGATACTGGAGATACAGTCCCTCATACGTGCCAAATTTTTTTTCATCTCTCTGTATGTGGTCTGTGTAGGTTCTGCAAAGCAAATACAGTGTTTTAACTAGTGAGATAAAATGTTTCTCACTCAAGGTCTCTCTCTGGTCAGACATCCTTGACATGGGAGAGCTGAAGAGCAGGTCACCTCCAGTAGGTTTTGAAGTGCAAGAGGTTTACTCATTAGTGCATATAGCTTGGTAATAATGTTCTTGAGCTCTTCTAGATCTTTCTCAAAATCAATCTTGCAGCACCAGTGTAAGAAAGTATCACAGAGCCCACAATATTTTTAAGAACTCTGAGTATTGTACTTTCATTTAAAACAAAGCCAACCAACAAAAAACCTGTGTAAGGTGCCTTATTTCCAAGCTGGTGTAGTGAGATAGCTTTTCATCTTTACAGAGCTAGATGTAGAATTTGTATTTGGTTTTAAATGTGAATGAAGTTAGTGGTGGTGTTTTCAGCCATTGTTCATTTCATTAAGTCTCTGCACAACCTGTCTCACTGAGAAGTCTTTGAACAAAACACTAAGGGATAGAAAAAACAGCAGTATTTTGTTACTCAAACCTTCTTCAAACCTTTTAAATGAGATAAGGCATATATAATGCTCACTTCTTGTTCTTTTGCTGCTTTAGTCAGTTCTTATATCCTCATTTTCGTGAGCTGTAATTCACTCACAGTTACAAGTGAAAATGAGAAAAGTGAAGAATAACATTGCTGCTCCAAAGGGCATACAGTTTTTGCCACGTTTTACAAGCTCATTCTAAAGACTTAGCAGGTAAAAGAAACTCCTGCTTATCTTGCAAAAAGGCCAAATGAGGGCTGAACATACTCATTTTATCTGTGCACTTTCTGTGCAATGAACTCTCACCCTGATTAAGGTTTTATCCTGAAGCATGCCTAATAGCATTGCAGCCAAAAAGACTCTTTCTTTGTACCCTAGTTAGCTGAAATGACTTATTGCTCTATTCCTTTGGTGGTAACAAATTCTTGGGCAAAGGGATTGACCTGCAGCTCTGAAGGAAATAGCAAGCTTTGGCTAGAAGTTCTCGCCATCTACTTGCTCATAAGAGGGGAAATAGTATTTATTTCCTAGTTGGGAGTTTCCATTATACAGGGGCTATGCTGTGAGAACTGTGAGAAACAGCCACGTCACAGACCTGCCGCACACCGCATCTCTGCAGGGCAGTAGGTTGAACCATGTAAGTTATTAGCTGGAGTAGTTTAATACTTGCACTTTGTTTTCATATCCTTCATTTACTGGTTACTTTGAGAGAAATCATTATGATGCAAGTTAAAATTAGAAGTACTTCAAAATAAATCTATGGTAAATTTTGCAACCATTGAATCTCGTGAGTGCCTTTACTGTAAGATGTACACACAAGTCAGATTCACACACTTAAATACAGATTGCAGTACACTGATACTTCTGTGGGGTAGTAATGACTTGCATTTAAAAGCTGTAGAGTTGCCGTGACGTTATAATGGTGTGAGCAGTGACTGCGCTTCACCCGCTGACTTAGCATGTGAGTTGTGTTCGCATAGAGAATTAGGTGTATACGTTTTGTTTAAAGACCAAATGACTTTTATATTTGTAGATTGTTTCTGTGTTTTACCATCTATTAAAAACAAAATCCTAAATTGCAACAAATGTGATATGACCACTGGCATCCTGACACTGTTTTCTAAATTACATGTCAGGGAAAAGATGCAGTTAAATCCTTGAGTCATTAAATCCTTGAGTAACTTGAGTTACTTATATTTTGGGGTACTACACAAGCATAAGTCCTTCAGAAATTATTTTAAGTCATCAGACAGTTTTCAGCTTACCTGAAAGCTTACTGAACCTTGTGTTCAGCTACAGTTAAAAGCTGTTTCCTTGGAAAAAACTTCCTACCAGGAAAAAGGCATTTCCGTCTTATCTCTGAGAAGTCAGTCTTCGTAATCATGTGTCTGAATTTGAGAGAAAAGTTACTGATGTAAAACTCACAGTTCTATTTTGCAAATGTGCAACCTGTAGTCTTGCAACAACTACTGTGACTATAACTGAGACAGACTACTACAATGTTCTTTTTCTGTTTTCACTTTGTGTATAGGACAACAGTGTTGTCTGTTCATTGACACAGTTGTCATTTAGTTCCCCCTTTAGTTTTCCTAAGAAAAGTTGAAAGGAAAAATATTGAAAGTCACACTTTCAGAAATTCTCTTTGGGTGCCGGTGAGGGTTTACTGCTTAAATAATTAATTATAAATTAACAATTTCAGTTAATAATTAATAAGCAGAGTTTACTGCTTAAATAATTTTTCAAAATGGGATATAAGCCTTTTGATGACTTGAAGCCAAGGTGGAGGCCATTGGTGTTCATGTGTGGGAAGAGAGGGATGGCATGGGGAAGGGAAAGGAGACATAAGACTCTTGCGTTGTAGCCAGATTGTAGGAAATTTTTAAAGCTTAGTCGAAGTTCAGCACCTTCCTAAAATGTGCCGTAGAGATTACTTCATAAGCATGTAAAAACACAGAAGAATCTCAGTGTGTTAATATATAGCCATAAAAGCAGGCAAATGTAATTCTTGAAAGTTGTTCTCTTTCGTAACTGACCTGATTGTAAAGTGACAGTATCTAAATTTTAAAGTTGCCAGCAGTCAAGGAACTAAGTATTACTGTTCTTTGACTGGATAGAACTAGTCTGCTTTCAAGGAGAATATACATATATTGGTTTCATATCTTATTGTCTTGTATTTGTTTGCTATTTGCTGAAGTAGCAACTCTTTGAAACTAATAGTAATTTAGGAATGCAGATTAGTGGATAAAGTGCAAGTAAAGAAGTTAGAGATGAAAGCTAAATGTATAGGATTAGTTGTAGTATACTTACTTTCTTCAGATTTGAATACCAGTAACAGTCTTGTAAGATACCACTTTTCAGAATGGCTCTACTCCACCTTCTTTATCTTGATTCTTAAAATTTGGTATAACTTTGTAAATATATTTTCTTACTCTTTAATGAAAAGAATTTTCTCGAAGAAGGTGGTTGCCTTCTCTAATAAGTTTTCTGTGAAATAGAGTAAGGACAGACTTAACATTCCTGTAAAAGTTTTTTTTTTTTTTTTTTTTCAATATTCCTTTGATGAGCAAAAAATACATTCATGATTTGCATAAAAGTGTACTTTCATGTACTTTCTACAGTGGCACCCTCATTTGCATATTTTCTTTAATCTGACATTTTTTAAGTGCCAGAGAAGTTAGCAAGTGTTCCTCAGTTTCACTTTTTTATGAAGTTTCTTCAATCTATTTTGTCCTTGTTCTTTCTTTTGATTACTGATGCTTGGAAAATACTGTAACTCCCTTCCCCCCTTTTCCGCTGCATCCCGCTCTTTCTCCAGCTACTAGAATCTGCTCCGCTTTGATCCCCCGGAGCCGAAGGACCACCCTTCAACTCCGATCTGCGTGGCAGCAGTCTTCCTAGCACACCTCTGGCACTTGGTGTATGAAATTGTTAACAAGCAGATTTTAATCTGATATACAGAAGGCTTTTCTGCAAGAAGTAATCTTTTTATGTGAATGCTGGTTTTTTCATCAGATGATTTCATTTGTGAAAACGCATATTACACGTTATGGTTGATCTTACTTTGTTTCCGAGAACTGTTGCAATCATCAAATGCTATATTGATTCAAAAGCACCATTTTAATTATTGCTGCTGTTTATTGTTTGAAGTATGTAGCTGATTTTTATCTTTGAGCAATAGCAGTATTAAAAAACTTGGTTTAGAGAACTTATTTTTATTACTGATAACTACTTACTCTAACAAAATCACTTGTGCTTATTGTTTAAATAGCTTTGTTTATAAATCTACTGCCTGAGATCATGATACATCATTTCAGCTTTATTCATTGCATTCTTGTGTTCACAGAGCAACAACAACTGTCTGGAACTTTTTTTGCCCAAAAAAGAGCAACTGTCTGCCATAAGCTTTCCCCTCCTGCCTTCCTTTTCCTAACTGCTTTCTTTCACCACCCCCATACCTCCTGGCCCCAGTCTCTTCCCCCTGCACCAATGGCTTTTTGCCAGTGAATATCTTTACAGCATTAGAGAAAATATAGCTGAAGGGATACTGAGCAGTCATCTAGTCCAGTCTTCTGTCCCAAGATGTGACCAACTCTACTCGGCAGTTTTTTTTGTCTATCCTGCTCTATATTAAAAAAGAAAAACAAAAAACCCTGCACAGGGATGAAGACTCCACCTCTCCAGGCAGAATAGTGAACTACTTAATTAATCTTTCATTTTACCTTAATTGTGTTTTACTGTCTGAAATTATTCTCTGTTACTATCAAGAGAATTACCTGAGCTGATGTACCTCAGCATGTGTTTGTAATTTCTGTTCCGTTATCAACTTGAATATGTGCTAATTAGGTGATCTTGTTGTATTTTTAGATGATGTTTATAAACTGCAACTTTGATGGTTTGGAAGAGTATTTTTAGTTTATATTTAATTCCTCCTGAAATTTTGGCAAAATTACAACTCAGTAAACTTTCCCTCTTTATCTTTCTTACTTCCGAATGCACTAAATTTCTAATTTACTCTATTGTGAGAAATGTGATTTTTATATTTTCTTGTTTGTCACAAAAGTTGCAATATTTTTAGAAGTGACTTTCCTAAAAATATGGATGATGTGCTCTTTGAAGAATATCTACAGGAATAGATTTTTGGAGAAGAATTACTTAAGTTGAGGATATGCATCCCTGCCCCCCCTTATTTTAATGTGTGTCATACTAGCTTGTAATTTTCCTGTGGAACAGTTCAGAATTATAACATTTTGAAATCTTTTTTTTGAAGTGTTGTATGTGACTCATTTTTCTACGTTTGTATCAAGTGTACTGTACTTTTAATTTTTGGTCCCTCAAGAGCCCCTTCCATGTTTGTCTCTATTCAGACTTTTACCAAGAATTTGCAGGACTGAGAGTTGCATCTACTTCTAAACTCCATACTCAGCTTACTCAGTTCCTTTCTAATTCTTATTATAAAAAATATCATTTAAAAATGTTTATGGATAGACTTACAAGATCCTGAATGATGCAAAAATAATCAGACTGTGATAAGCCAAATTCCCCAGTCCATAAGCTGCACCTAGTGACATGTGCATGAAGCTGCAGCCTCACGTTGGTGAAAAAACTCACATAGAATACTGCTTCATTTTCCTATTATCATTCCCAAAAATGAAGCAAAGGAGAGAAATCTTTGCTGGCGAGGATGTGGATAAGTCAATCGTCTCAATACTCTTCATTTGGATATTGTCAGAGGTACTCTTCCGACCAGCCGCTTTCTCTTCTTGCAGAAAGAGTGTATAATTGAGTCTGTAATTTGAGACTCTGTATGTTCAGCAGTGTAATGGGTATATAAGCGTTTATATGTCTTTAGCACTTTGTTAAAGATTGGTAAGTGCTTCAAAATAGTCTCTGAGCTAAAATATATTTTTAATCTTATCTCTGTGGGAAATTGATTTAAATTATAATAAGATCATCTAAAAATACTTTTTACTTCAGAAAAAAGTGGGCGGAGAGGAAATTTCCTTTCTTTCCCTCTCCACTCATGATGCGTATCCACTTACTCAACCATCGCTTTCAACGCTTGTGGAGTGGTATGTTATTGTCAAAAATGTTTTATTTTGTTTATTTTTTTTATAAAAGAGAGAAGTTGGTGTTCATATGAACACTTGGAAAGATTTGGATTATAAAGAAAATACCACAATGCTTGCTGAATAGTTGCTTTCCCTTTATCTGTTATTCCAGGCTGATAACCTCTCTTTGGAATCCTTAGTGGCACTGCAGCACAGGAGAGAAGCAGGGCCTCCGATGTACTTTCTTTAGAGGCTCGTTTGCATCGTCTGCCCAACATGCTGTTTCTGATGAGTGCTTAATTTTGCAAATTAACTAAATTTGCATTTACTTTAAACTCACATTGATCAGGGAAGATACGGGGATTAATGTGACCAAAACAGTCTTCTGCACCACAAAGTACTATGAGATTAAGGGAATAAATTAATTTTTTGTATATCTGTGATGGCCTTTGCTAGGCCTGATCAGTTTTTCATGGATATTTATACAGATTGTTCATGTTACCTGCTGCATGCATCTTCTCATGGATTTGCCTGTAATCATACAAGATCCTTCAAACTTTGCTGCAAGAATCCATTTTGGGGTCTGGCAGCATGGTAAAACTAAGGACCTTTCAGGATCTGCGTTGCTTTGTCTTTAACATGTTGATCTCATTGCTTAAGCGCCTTGGTTTTGTGAAGAGAATGTGTAGGAACAGCATATCTGTCAGTCTCTGCATTTACTTTTGGTTTGTTTGTTTTGGGACCTTGAGGCCACTTCCTTTCTGAACGTCCAGAATGCTCTTAGTTAACTTTTTCTAAAATATGTTTGTTTTCAAGGTTTAGGACTAGGTAATGTAACCATTTCTTTAGTAATGTTTTGGTTAACTCAACTCTTCCCTCCCCTTATTACTGCCCAAGAATATTCTGTTTTGTCTGCCAAGGGTCAGAAAAAGCTTTCCTGTTCTGCAGAACTGTTAAATAGGAACAGACCAGTGATTCAGCTAGTACTGCATTTCCTGCTATAATATTACAAGTTGTTAGAGATTACAGGCGTGTTGGAGAGTGTATTTAAAGTTCCAAATGACTTTTAAGAAATCAGGGAACTGTTTAAGATATAATGCTGTTCAGTTGGGACAAGTGTGACGTACTGCACTGTAGCAGAGATAATCAGGAGTGTGAGAAGCAGAACAACTGACTAAGCAGCAGTTCTCCATAAGGAAATGTAACAATTATAGCTGAACACAAATGAGGAATATCATCCTGCTTTGTTTTTGTCTTTAATGTTGACATAATGCTGCAGTTTATAAACAGCATAGCCAAAAATGGCTGTGAAGTAATCCTCTCATTCTGTTCAGCACTGATAAAGTCCTGACTGAAATACTGGTTTCGGTTTTGGATAACACACTTCCGGAAAGATGTAGGGCATTTGGAGACAGTTCAGAGAAGGGCAAGAATGATAGCTTAAAAAAGGAAATAAAAAAAAAAGTGATGTACAAAATCTGAAGGAATTTGAGCATGCTTAGTGAAGGAAAAGTCTATGGAGGAGAGAGAATTCTTAAGTATGTAAAAGACCTCTGGGAGGAGAAAAGTCACAAAGTGTTCTTCCTGAGAAGTAACAGGCTTAAATTGCATCTGGGAAGATTCAGGTTAGATTTTAAGGAGAATTTTTGAATGGTAAGGATGAAATGCTAGAACAGGAGGCCTTGGAAATATGGGAGGATTAGAATAGATAATCATTTGAGGACAAAATTTCTAGGGTTTAGTAGAAGTTACCATTCACACCTGTGATGGTCCTGAACAGTCAGGTTCACTGTGTACTACGCAGTCAAAAAGCTGATTGTCACTATTTCATTATCAGACTTGTTCGGAGACTGAAATTCTCATAATGGGTTGCTCTCCCCATCTCCTAGGTCTTTATCTCTTCAGTTGTAGTGCTGTAGCCTTTCATCCGCTCTGACACCATGGAGCTGTTTTGATCTCTTTTTCCACTCAGCAACCGTACCCCACCTGTGAGATCACCGAATGGAGTGGAAATTGTGATCTTGTGTCTAAGGACGTGCTGTCCAGTTGGATCATGTGCACGAAGGAGCTCTGCTAGAAAACTTTTGTTGCAGCTGCAGGTTAGCATCAGGAATCTTCTCCAGTGCATTGTGCAACAGCCGTCCTTCTTTTCTCATAGGTGGGAGCAGTGTCCTCCAGTAAGAAACAGATTTCCGAAGCTGACATTGGTGTGCAGGCAGTCCTGTGGAATTCATTGTCCTAATTGTGAACAGCTTCACACTTTCTTCCACCTCTGTGAGGCAGCTAGGTTTGACCTCCTGATAACAAATGTGAATCGCATGCTGGGGTAGATGGTGGAACACACCCTGTTGAAGGAGGAGACTCGGGGCATTGTGGTTTTTTGTCTTTGTTGGCCTGTGAGAGGTGGATGGAATAGGGAGGGGAGTCTCTCCATGGTGTATAAATGGTGTATAGAGTTGTTCAACTGGTAAAGGAAAAGTTCCTATATGAAACTTTTGCTGGCCACAGCATATACAGGAATGTGCGACTTTGCAGAGCTGCTTATGTTGACCAGATATGTAATTTTGATCAAATTAGACTGGACTTGGCTCATCTTTCAAATACACAAGGTCTGATAGTCTGGCAAAATGGGGAAAGCAGACACTTGCCCTCAAATCCTTTTGGAGCTCTTAAAGTCTTGTGGCAGCTGCTGCTTTTGATACAGTGCAAGACTATGGACCACATCCTCTTGAACAATGTGCATGTGGAGATAGAGAACCATATACATATTTATATATATATAAATTGTTTGCCAAGTTTGAACTATTTCAAAGAGGTATAGTAAGAGCATTCTCTCTGGAGGCTTCTGAGGCCGAACCTGCCATTTTTTAGGAGGGATGAGGGGAAGGCTTTACTGGGAATTGTTGAGCCCTGGCTGCCACAGAGGAGTCCAAGAGACACTCAACTGCACCTGTCCCTCATCTTCTTATTCCCTTCAAAGACAGTTACTCCTCCTGTCTGAGCTGTGCATGTCCCCTTCCCACACCTCTCTTCCCAAAGCTCTTCTCACTTTGTACATCCAAGTGGTACACATGCCCTACTATCCTTGCACAACCAGAAGTAATGCTTATCTATTATATTCCCCTTTCACCCTAGGTCCAAACACAAACTTCTGTTGCTGCTTGAGAGTCTGTCTCATCTATGCCCACACTTATTGCCAAGATCAGTGTAGTCCCCTCTAAGCTGCCAGGTCTCCTCCCTGTGGGCATCACGGCTGGCACAGCTGGACTTCCTGGCTGGCCCTCCTCTGGAGAGGCAAAGCTCTGACTCTTCATCAAGAATTTGAAACACCTGAGCACAAGCTACACTTGGCAAAATCCACTTGAGGAGATCGCAGGAAAAAGACTTGTCTAGTGACAATATAGGTTGGTAGGAAGCCACACAGTATAATTCACTAAAATAATTCACTGCATGTAGTGAATGCACAATATGTAAAATAGATATTAGGTATCATAACATATTTGTTTTCAGTTAAGTATATTCTGTTAAGCTGCTTCTAAAATGCAAAGCAATTAACTTTTTATTTCTAAATATAAGACCAAAATTTACTCACTGAAACTACTTATATTTTAGGTGTCTGCAGAGCAGATTTGTTCAGATGCATACATACTTTAAATGATTGAAGCCTCAGGGAATGATTTTTTAAGTGATCGCAGTGTAACCTACTGTGTTACTGTCTTCCTTGTACCAGGCAGACTACTTGTTTTCTGTAGCTTGCTATGTGATTATGATGAAACTTCAAGAATGAAATACTGCCTCTTCATATAGCAATACAGGAAAACAATTATTTTTTTAAGTTTGCTTATGGAGAAGAGTCTCTCTTCAACTATGAGTATTTGAGGCTTTAGAAATTGTACTTTTTATAGTATAAATGTGCTTTCAAAGTAGATACAATATCTAAGGTATTTTTTCCCTGTTTTTATAACTTCAGATTATCTGTTCTAAATTGATTACCTTCCTCACATTTTTAAACTAAATATGGAATTAAAGGACAACAACATGTGAAATAAGGTTTCAAATAAAATGTTTTTTTTTTCAGTAGTCAAAGCACCGTGCCAGCACTTCTTCCTATTTACCTTTCAGACTTGGATAATGGCAATATGCAATGTTACTCTAGTTGCATCATGATCTTCCTCATTTTCGAAGGATGAGGAGTGGCATTCTTCTGTCAGTAAATATATACATACATATATATTTATTTATATATATATATGTATGTGTGTGTGTGTATGTGTGTATATATACATATATATATATAAATGTTCCATTAGTTGCTTACAGCTCAAAAAGAAACATGAAACTAGTAAATACTGTATAGTTTTATATACTGTGCAACCCATTCATCCATTGTGAGATACGCTTGTGAGATTCATACTTGTGAGATATACTTTCAAATGCTGTATGCTATGTAACAAAGGAATTTTAAAGTATTTTAGCACATGCTAAGTGTGTACGTTTGTAAGAAATGTTTGTCCTGGGTGCAGTAGGCATAGGAAGAAGTAATGCATGTATGTGTAGGTGTATGCATATGTTTACATGTGCAACATTCAGGCATATGGGCTTATTTAGGTGTGTGCTTAACATTTTCCTCTTGCCCAGTATGCTTAGCATCGATGCTAAGAATGTGTCCTAAGTCTGTTAGAAATGGAAAACAAGGATAAAATCAGTAGTTCTTCAGCCGGCTGTAGCAACTGCTATTTCTGAGCAATTCTCATCCTCTCACCCATAAAATCAGCATAAAATTGACCTAACATTGCCAGATCAGATGGGATATCTGGAAAGTAATCCTCAGGGAAAAGAAAATTCAGTCTTTGTAAATCTGAAGATAAAGTCCATAAAGTTGCAGAATCAGATTATACTTTCTCCTTTTTTTCCCTAAATCAATACCCTTTCGTTTCGTCTTGTGCCGCACTTGTGAGAAGTTACCACAAAGATGTGTCAGATGCTCTCTGAGTCTAGCTCCAAAAGCAGAAACAAACCTAATCTTTTGTAAAAAGCCCAAACCTGAACTCAGATAATTCTCATAAAATCCTAAGGCTTTTTTTTAGGTGTTGTGGTTTGGTTTCAGAGATTGAAGGAATAGAAAGAATATAGTAATTACTTTTTGAGGCGTAAGTCATATCCGGTTTCCTTACTTAATAAATCTATTGCAAGTACCTACTAAAATAACGAGTTAAAAGCCAGTAATAACAGATGCAAAATGCAGCTCAAAGCATTTGGAGGAGTTTTAGAGATGTAATTCTTGCTTTATTTGTAACACTGATTTTTTTAAAATTGAATTAGGAATATTTTCTTGATAGTTGGCTGTTTTTTGAGGAAGGTATGCAGAGAATTACTCTTGCTGTTTTAGATTACATGAATTTAATTATCCTCTCATGATTTATGATGATTTTTCCTTTTAAGTTCAAAGAGAAAAACACAGAAAAAGAAAATAAATGGCGTTATACCTGTAGTTCAGTGAACTGGCATTTGCTTTAAAGTTGTTGGGTTTTATTATTTCTAGTGAGAGATTTGAAAGTAGTATCAGAGAGCCCTAACATGAAGTGAAGGTAGCGAAATGAGAGGGACACTGGATTACAGTCATGAGATTCATGTTTGTTAGCATATTAGGACACCAGAAGGACTTACTGGAGCTTACCTTGCTGCCAGTGGGTAACAGGCGCTGTTGTGGAATGCGATTCAACTCCACTGGTGGCATTTAGGTGGGAAGATACTACCCATCTTGTGACCAAAGAAAAATAAGTTACTTTGATTCAAGCTTTACTTAATTCTAAGATTACGCTGTGTTTCTGATTGTGACCTTTTAAAATTAATCTTAGAGGTTTTGCTATTATGATGTATTTCCTCTTTTTAAAGATTTATGGTTGTACTTCCATGAAGAACAATGAAAGAAAAATTACAAAATTTCTTTTAAATTTAGAAGTTTATATAATAACTATTTTTACAAACTGAAGGTATTGAAAAATGAACCTTTAATTTTGTTACTATGTTGCTAAAGTATTCAATATACTAAAAATTGTTCATGTCACTGTATTTAACATCTCCCAAAATGATATGATCCATTTCATTCTTAGGCAAATGAGAGCTTTCAAAGTGAAGATGTTACTGGCAATGCTTTGTCAGTCTTGCTCGCCTCCTGCAGATGGATCAGCATGCCTATTTACAGAAACTGGCTCTCTAAATTTTTCAGTAGAAGCAACTCTAGATGGTAGAGCCAGAATTCAGAAATTCTATACCAGAAATGTGTGATGGTAATAGGTGTAACTAATAACCAGCTTGTATTTCTAAGCATTTGCAGATGCTTAAGCCATCATTGCTGCCCAGTGAAGTAGTCCTTGCTTTCTTCCCTCCACAACTTCCTATCCCTACTTTTTCTCCTGTCTTCTGGCACAAAAGACAAAGTCTTTGGCTAGTTAACAGTAACCTGAAAAAATCCAGAAGATGAGTTTGAACTTGATTATTTCTCTGATCTGGTTCTCTGTATAGCCACAGAAATATCTGCACTGGCATGAGGGAGAGGAACAGGACCAAATAGCTGGTGGTGGGAGTGCAGTGAGATTGCTTATTTGCAGAGAAGTTTGTGCTTGGCATGTTCATGGACATACGGCCTCAGCTGTGCAAGCACTTGTAAGATATTTTTTGATTCTGCACAATTTCCGGTGGTTTTTAGCAAGTAATTTATAAATTATTTGACATTCAGAATTTGGTATCTGTTACCATGCTTGCTGTTTTGTGAATTTATCAATGGGATCACTGTTTACCTGTAATAGCAGTTTTTCATGATAATAAATTGGAATGCAAATATCAAATGCTTTACAGTATAGTTCTCCAAACTTGTGTTGTATCTGGCCATTATGCACACGTTTATGACTTAAATATGCAGAAAACATCCTGGGGGGGGGGGGGGGGAACACGACACTTTTCCATTTTAAATGACGACTGTATTTATTAGTTCTCTTTAATACATTTTTATACTGAGTGCTCCTTACACTAAGTATAAACATAACGTTTTTCTCTTGTTTCTTATCTGCCTCCAAATGTTTTTGTTCCCTATGGTAGATGGAAGAAAACTCCTTCTGCAGGATAGGTGAACTTTCATAATAAATATTAACTGTAGAACCCTCCCCAGATGTTAGTAGGAGCAAAAATATGGCTACTTGACTCTCATTCTCAGCCAGACAGATTAACAAGGCAGACCTAAATTAGGTTGTGTTGATTGATGAATTTTGCAACATGTTCAAAATGTATCTTCCCCAGTTTATTTAGCCTAACATCTGGAGCAGAATGCAGGAGGAATACCTTGCTTCAGTCTTCAGTGTCTCCTGCGCTGTCCAGTGGCAAATGCAGGCATAGGAGCTGCTTCTAGAATAGCACAGTTAGCAGTCAGTGACTGGGAATGAAAATATCACCAGTGATGTTGTTTCCCCTCCTTTAAGGCCTTAAAGCTTCAGTTGGCAACCTCCCTACCTTGCCAAAAGTGAAGAACCCTCTAGTTCTGGGGTAAAACATAGCTGTGAATGAAGTTTCTGATTTATTGGGCAGTGCCAGCTTTAGAGACTGATGTGAAAAATGGGAATCTGAATATATTTCAGAGATCTTGACTCTTCAGAAAACAGGAATCCCAGCAACTTCCGAGGTAGCCAAAGTGCTGGGATTGTCATCAGGCCTTTTCTCTGGACTCTTACTTGCAGGTTTCTCTATTTGTTTTATTGCCCTCTGTCACCTAGACCTGTAGTCCACAGTGTAATAAGTATCTGGAATATTTGCCCAACTTTGGCTAGAGCCTGAGTGGGGACTGGAGAACTTGTGTTGTAAGCCAAGTTTTGACACTGACTTATTTTTCACTTTTAGTAAGACAGGTAACTTCCTTTCTAGCATATGAAAAAATGATTGTACTAATCTATTATATAGTGATATTGTGAAGCTTAGTGAGTATTTGTGATACAGTTGAGTATTAGAAGTTGGGGAAGATATCATAGGAGATTGAAAGCTCCAGGGGGATAAAGAGTATCATTCTATTTCAGTTGCAAAGTTATGGTTCAGATTGTTGTTCTAGATACATACAAAATAATATTAATTGTAGGCTAATGTATAGCCTAAGTAATCCTGATTGTCTGATAATTAACAGTTTAGAATAGGTTAATGAAAACTTGAAGATAGAATTGAAATGCTGATTTTAAATGTTTTGGAAAGGAAAAATATTCAAGTGGATTAACCAGTACTCTCAAGGTTTTCCATTATATTTGTATTTTCTTCAGAACTACAAGTAGCAATTTTGTGTACCTCATATAGATTTTTTTCTTCCACTTTTTTTTTTCAGTTTACCTTTTTCCTTCTGTGAATGGAAAGAAATTTCTTATCACACTATTTCTTAATTAAATTAATATGTGAAAATTGAATACCTACTTAAACTAAGATGCTCAAAGGCTAAAAGGAAAAGTTAAATATGAAAGTAGTTCAGTACATAACCTCCTATTGTATGTAAAACAATAAACATAGTTTCATAAATATGAAATAGGTCTTTTTAATAATCTAGTATCTTCCTTAGTTTTTAGATATATTTTTCCACTTGCCTCAAAGCTTGAAGCTAAGCTGAAGCTAAGCTGAAGCTAAGCTGACCCTCTCTTTAATATTAATGTACTCTGACTGTAATACTCTGTTCTTTGCCTCTGATTAATGCTGTCTGTCAATTATTTACAGATCCAGTGGTACTGTGGAAGTTCCCGGAGGACTTTGGAGACCAGGTTGGAAACATGAGATTGAACTTTTTTTTTTAAATGTTAGAATAATAATAAAAAAGCTCTCCTATTCAGCTGTAGAAAGGCAGATGCTAATGATATCAGCAAGGAAGTCTTCACCCAACTGGTGGGTTGATAATTAGAATGCATTTGTGACAGGAATAAACAATAGTAGTTTTGAAGGATTATATATAATTCTAGCTCTCCATATCACCTTATTTTTAATACAGAGTATTTTATTAGATGGTTCTGTTGAAAGTGGTGGGGCTTTGTTTTAAGATTGAATATATGGTAAATTTATCAAGAAGTCTTTGCAATTAATCTTAGGAAGTCAAACGTTAATGTAATAAATTGTGTAACAAGAAACAAATAGAAAAGCTGAACAGCTCCAAGTGGTTTGATGTGTACTTTTAATGTCAGAACCCCTGAGTTCTGTTCCTTAATCTTTTACAGTGCACAATTTTATATTTTTAATTTATATTATTTTAGTGATACCCTAGCTATTTTGCCTGAGGAGAAAAAAGAAGTCAGACTCTTATAAGAGACAGTGATCGAAACTTACTGATTTTGTAAGCATGGAAACCCTAGTTTTTTTAATCTATAATTAATCCTCAATGGTAAGTTTATACATACTGGACCAAAGAATTATTTCAGTATTCATAGTAATGGCAAAGCTATTAATTAGATCTTTTGGGTAAAATATTTTATTTAAGTCATTAATACTAGAAAAGAATACAATTATTCAATTTGATTATTTTATCAGCTTTGTGATGATTTTTTTTCTATGGAAATACTTCTATTTTTTTAAAGAGGAATACATTAAAAAAACTTAATAGAATAAATGTCTCTGAATGTCTGTCTTTTCTGTTCTTTTTAGACTGATATTGAGCCAAACATATTCTTCATTAGTAATGTCACCACAATAGATATCTGGAAATATCTTTGGACATTAGATCTTGATAAATTGGGGAATTTTTTTGAAATCAATAATACAGGATTCTGTAAAGACAACTGTAAGTTGGTGCGTGATGAAAGGAATAAATATACAAACATAGAAAGTAGGATGTCTGGTTAGGGAATAGCATCAGTCAGAAACATATGCCACATACTGATAAATGGTATATGAGCAAAGTGTGCTGTTATGTGTTCTTAGCTAGACATCTTGCAAGTTTTCATAATTTTCTGGGGTGCAGAATGATCTTCATTATGATTTAAATTCGGTTTTTCTGATTTGTTTTGTTCTTTTCCCTAAGAAAGACTTGATCTAAAAAGAAAAAAATTGAGGAATTATGTATGAAGAAAAATAGGACCTTATTCAGTAAGTCGAAGGTTATTCAGTGAACAGCTGGTATAGAAATATGATTAGAAGATGAAGCCCACTGAAGACTGGAGGGGAATCATATAAAGATGCAACAGACATAGCTAATCTATAAAAACAAGAGTACCTCAGGCAGCTTATCTGCCTTTGGGCTCTGAAAAAACAGTACTTGCACCTGTCTCAATAGTGTGGGGAATCTGATATTTCAGGTAAATTGCTTGCAAAGGGTAGTAGCAGTGCTTCTGGAAAACAGTACATTTTAACCCTCTTTTTTGCAAAGCAAATTTTGCTATTATAATCACTGGATCTAAAAAGAATACGTAACTGCTTCTGTAGCAAGGTCTAGAGCCAAATAGTTCAGCAAAATGAGCAGAAGCCTTCTCTGTCTCTCTGTCTCTGTCTCTGTCTCTCTCTCTCTCTCTCTCTCTGTGTGTGTGTGTGTGTGTGTGTGTGTGTGTGTGTGTGTGTGTGTGTGTGTGTGTTGAACTTGGTAGGTTTGGATTGGAGATCTGAATTTCATCAGATTTACTGATTTATTTTTTAATGAGAGCTTACTAAAGCTATCAGGGTTGATTTCAATGAAGTTTGATGGGAGAATATTTCAAAAAAAACAAAACGAATATTCTCTTTTCCTATTTTTCAGTCATTTCTATTTTAAATGTAAAATGTGTGAGTTAGTTTTTGGATGTATCCCAAAGAATCATCTTTCCTAAAATCTAAGGGCTGTCTGTTTGCACAGTGATGTGATAACAGTGGGCAAAATATTTTCTTCTCTTCCTGAATTTTTCTACAGTTTATCATGTCACCTTTTTGTTGCTTTCATAATGCAAAGAAAACTTGTCTATGCCATTTTGATATGTTCCTCTTCTTTCTCACATTCTTCCTCTCAGTACTTTTCAACTTTTCAATGCTTACTTATTCCCATACGTCTCTTATTCTTTTAGGCTGCCATTTTCTTTTATGCTATGCAGTATGCTTCTTTCTGTCTCCTGTTTCTCAGGTGTTGAGAATGCAAATGCAAAATTTAGTTTTGCAAAACATTTTATCTGTATAGGACCCTGTAGAAACCATGCATGGTCAGGGAAAAAAAGTGATTTGTCATAATCACTTATACTTAGTCCATTAAGTAAAGAAAACGTGAAGCTATAGTTTTAGTACCACCAAAGAATTTGCAAAATTTTAGTTTTTTTTCCTCTGCCCAGACTGCAGGTCAGTGCCTTTTTTTGTAGCTGGTAGCTCTTTAAATGCTAGAGAAAGAAGGAAAAGGGGGACCCCCCTCCAACCAGAAATGTTAATGAAAAATAAAATACTCCAGTGAAGGAAATGCGGAATACCTCTTTGCTAAGAGCATTTCAGAAAGCTTTTCTCTCGATGGTGGTGGTAATTACCTTTTCAGTGACTCTCAAAACCATCAAGTAAACAATGAAATTGTGGTGAGAGGAGTTCTGAGTATAAAGTACCATGGTGCTATTCTGGAGAAAGACTTTATTAAAAAGAACCCCAAAAGCCAAAAGAGCTAATCAGTTTGTTAGGATATCAGAGTTTTATCATTCACGGTTGTATTGAAATCACCACTATAAAAATGGCTTTGACAATGTCAGATGTCCAGTAATCTCACCACTGTAGAAAAACTTTGAGGGTTCTTGATTTGAGCATGTGTAGCTCTTCAGTTTGAATGGTTATCATCTCGAGCTCACATCTGGATGAGGAGTAGCCATTTAATGGAATATTCTTTATTTAAAATATATTTTTGAATGTGTATGCCTGCAAGCTCCATTCTGTAGTGTATTCAAAACTCCCCTTGGATTCAGTGAAATTTTTATGATAAAAGGTGCTTTTAAGCATCTTGAGATTCCCATTTTGTTTATTCAGACTGATTAGACTGGAGTTTAATTTTAGCCTTGTAAGCCCATTTTTGAAAGGAACTCTATACAGAAAAAACAATAATGCTGTAATTTCTTGTAAGAAAAAATCTAGTTATTCTTAGAAATATGTTTTTAAGTGTTTTAAAGAAGAAAACTGGATTAAAACAACACTTGCTTACAAAATGAAAACTTTATGATTGTTTAAAATAAAATATGTGTCTGTGCAGAATATGCATGTTATAACTTCATAGTGTCACCCTGTAGAGATCTAGTAATGCTGGCTGTATTCTCATGCCAATGTGAAGCCAATGGCAGAAGTCGTATTGATGTCAAACATGCCAAGACTTCCCTGGAATGGCTCTAACCCCGTATACTAGGGGTTTTTTGGCTGTTGAACGAGATGTCATTCTTACCACTAATGTTTGTGTTGTCTTAACCTTTGAAGCATGTGAGGTCTAGCGCTTCTTACAAAATTAATTATTACATTAATTTTGGACATTATTTTTTAAATCTCTGTGAGATTTTAGTTGCTTTTTAATGTGACTGGTTATTGGTCCAAAGTGATTTCTGTCTGCAGTAAGCTGGCCAGACTCCGTATATGTGGTTTATGGAAAAACTGGTCCATTGGATAGTTCTTACCCTTCTGTCATGTAATCATGTAATAATTTTTTTCTGTAGTTTGCCACTTACCTGTTGGTGAAAACCATCGCACCAGAAACATTTCTAGTGGCTAATAAGGCAGGAGACATTCTTGGGAGAAGCCACTTTAGTGATATGAGATACGACGAGGCATTCTTGACTGAAAGTGTGGCTTAAAAAAGAGAGACTCTGCATTAGATTGTTAGCTAGGTTGCATATTTTATCACATCTTCTCTTGCCCTCATCTTTCTAAGGAAAGCCGTCTGTTTTTTCATGTCAGACTTTGCCATACCCTGCCTGCGAGTAACCGGTGAGGATAATGGCATTCCATGTGAGGCATCTCTGCTGTTTTATACAAAGTCATTATAATGTTCTTTGTGTTATTATCTCATTTTTTACATATCATAACATCTTATTTTCATTTTTACCATAGCACATTATGCAAAAATCACCAATGACCTGTGAACAGTAAACCTTACTCCTTATCCTGTAGTGACACAACTATTAAAGCCCAATATTTATATACATACAAATCTGTCAGATTTTTCTGCAAGATATATATAATATGTACATACATATATATACACACACACATATAATGCACATGTATATATGTATAAATATTAGTTGTTTAAGCGTTGAATCCTGTGAAGTACTAAATACATCAGCTTTTCCTCAGCAAAGCAACGATCTTGCACTTTACTTTGAAGGTATGTATAGTCCACTAAGATACATGGGCTGAATTACCTATTGACAGTGAAGCCTGGCTTAAATGCATGTCATGTTGGAGCCCAAGTGCTCAGTTTCTTGCCGGATGAAATCCTTAATTCTATAGATCATGGCAGCAATTCTGTAAATAAGGGCAATATGAAGGAGATCATATTCTTTCCTGTAAGATTTAAAGAATAGAATACTTATAGAAAGCTGGATTTTAAGAAGCCAGCTAAAGTCTGTTGTCTGGGTTGAAATAATGTGTGGAAGCCAGTTGTGATAATATTGTGCTCCTTTGTGCTCTCCTAAGAGAGCAGCGTGAACTCAGGAGGTACGAGACTGTTTACATTCTTTTCAAGGCTGCAGGCATGCTGTTACGGGATGCGTCTCACTGTCTTTTTGCATTTGATCACTTTGTTCTTTTATTCCAATGAGGCATTAAATACATGTTTCAAATGTTTATGTTAACTAGATAGGTACTTGCTTTGGTTTTATTATTTTCATTACCAGTTCTTAAAGGGGGGGGGGGGGGGCTTAGAATCCTCTTCTTCCTGTATTGATAAGTTTGATTAGTGTTTGAGTACATGCGTGTGAGAAAGGAGGAATCAATCTAATAAGCTTTCTGCATACAAAAATTATTTTTGTCTGAAAGTTATATTTGATTTTTTCAGTTTAAGGATATTTAAGGACTTAAAGTCCGGTCTATCTTTTGGGAAGATGATTGACCCAGCTGAGATAATGGCAACTTTTTGCCTTCCAAATCAGCCTTCTCAGGTTAAGATAGTTTCCTTTGATTTCGTGACGCTTTAATTTTCATCATGTTGTAAATGCACACTGTTTATATTGAAAAATATTGTATCTGTAAAGACGGAATGCTTTCCATATATACTAATCATAGTGGCAGAGTATCAGCAGAAAAACATTCGAAGGCATGTTTTTAAATACAAGTAAGTTGCTGACTGCATTGTTTCAATGAAAAATGCCTGTCCTATTTTGACAAATACTCTGTGGAATAACAGCTCATATAGACATGCTGGGAACACCCAGGATCTTCGAGACACTGAAACATTCAAGATGTAAATATTCCAAGATACATTCTAAATTTATTTTATTCATTCCAACAAAGAGCGTAAATCATGGAGACTTGTTTTTTCAAAATACATAGAAGCCCAAGGCTAAAAAATTGACTTTCTTGAAATTTTGGGGACAGGTGGCAATGTCAAGTATACTTGTTTTCAGGATTGTAATGGTCTTGTTTTTTTAGAGCTTTTAGGCTAAAAATTTTGAACTTGATCAGCATATGGTACTGGCTAGCCTCATCTCTACCAGCTCCTTTGTTATCTTGTTATTGTTATAGGTCCTAATGACAGTTGTAAGCTATAGTTCTGGATGCAGGGGTTAGTCCACCCTGGGGAGGAGAGGGAGAAACAGCAGTGTGGATTATGGAAATATGAATTGATCTAAAAAGCAGCTCTCTTGTAACAGAATGGGGCTCAAAGAAAGACTGGGGAGAAGCTGGTGAAAAGACGATGGAATATGATGTGAAAATGATCATTTGAATGCTTTCCTTTTCATTTGCAGCTGCTGTGTTCTGGTGAAAAGGGATGCATTTGTATATCTTAAAGCTGGGTGAAAAAGGGCCAGATGAATGGAATTACTTGTTAGATATGTTTTCATTTTGAGTCAAATTATGTGCATTTTAATAGACTGTATGCATATGTTAGCCATTTTTTTATCATACAGCTGTGATATTGGGGGACTACATTTTGTAGAAATGCTCTTTTCTATGTTTGTTCAAATAAGTACAGTATTAATATTTGACTGTCCTTCAGCTATCCTGTATCAGCCTACAGAAAATAACTTAGGGGTTTGGCTTATTCCTAGAGTCTTCAGCGGTGTGCCAAACAAAGAAGAAAATATTAATTCATGGTTGAAACAGTGATGACAGTCGTTTGGAGCATCTTCCAGAAAGCCTGCCAAATTATCATGTGGGATGATGTTGTTGATTGACTGCAAATGCCCTCAGACTATTCCAGTCTAATTGCACCTGATTCCTTATTCTGTACTTCCATATACTTCCTCATTTACATGCTTAGTTCCTGCAGATCTATTTTGGTCTTCATTATGTTGCCTCAGTTTTACTTTCAGCGTTGCTCTCGTGTCTCCAGGCTTACTACTGCTCTTTGAGGAACGTGCTAACTGCTGCAGCCTTTTTTTGTATTAGGTACTGGATATAATATTCCTGCATCTTATGTCTGGTTCTTGGCTTACTCTGCCTTTCTCGATGTTTTGTGCAGAACTAGGATAGCATTCGAGCCATATTGGTTCACTGTTACTGCTGCAGGTCTCTGAAGTGTCACTTCAAACACTTTGTTTATATTTTTGTTAAATAAAATAACTTTATTTTACATATTACTTACATTAGGAAAGTGTCTGGGCTCAGATGCTGTAATCCAGACACGCTGATACTAGGGAACCAGGGCACTCCAGTCCCAAAGAAAGTGGCTGATCAGCTTGAGATGAGGAACGGGAGAGGCAGAGGAGTTTGCCAGCAGCAGGGAGAACTAGGCAGGGGCGGTTAGTGGCTAGACCAGCAGGCCAAGGAGTCCAGGATAGGTGGTTTGGAGTCATGGACGAGGAATAAGTGAAGGCAAAGCATCTTGAGCCGGGTGATCGGGAATGGAAATATAATAATCCACCAGAATGTAGTTATTTTTGGTACTCATTACTTCTGCATAAATCTTGGGAGCACTGTGAATGATGATACCTTGGTCAGTAGATTCCCTTTATTTTCTTCTTCCCTAAGTGGAGGTGCTGAGTTTCTGTCTGCAGTTGGTAATAAAATCAGGCATATTAACTGGTTGACATATTGTCTCTGCAGTTACTATGTGTACTTGGTCTCAGTTCTTGAATTTTGCACTAATATAAAGTCAGAAAGAGGGAAGACCTCGTTCAATTTGTAGAGAAACCCTGAGGGAGGAACAAGATTTTGTTAAATTTCAGTAAGTGTGGTGAATACTTGGGTTAGATTTGTGTCTTCCCTGGGCATGGACAGATTCATTCTTCTGGATCTAAGCGAAGAGGCTGAATGAAAATGTAGCTGACAGCATCTGACAAACCAATAGTTGCTTGTCCTTTCTCTCTTCCTGTTGGAAATTGCCTCCTTCTCCTCTTAGCAGTGGAAATTATATATATAAAGAGCTCCTTCCCTTCCTTAAGCATAAAGTTAGCCAAATAGACTTGTTCTATGCTAGAGGTCTAAGCTAGGCTGAATGACTTTGCGCTGCAAGTGCTCAGGTGCAGAAACACCACCATGAAGTTGTAGAGTAGTAGTCTTAAAGATGCAGTAATGGGGAGCCGTTTTTTTTTTTTTTTTTTTTTTTTTTTTTTTTTTTTTTTTCTTCTTTCATGTTCCTCTTTGGTGGTCTGACTGTTTTATTTCTTTGCAGTTTTAAACACTATCAGTGAAACCTGTACTGAAAAACACTGTTTCTTCCAAACACCTTGGAGTGACATAGTGACTCTTGTTAAGTTGTGCTATAGTAAAGCTTAAGTTTGACCTGTGCCGCCTGTGAAATGAGAAATGTTTCCTTTATAAAAAAAAAAAAAAAAATTACAAATAATTGTATTTCTGAAACTATATTCTTAGCAGGTTCTTTAGAAATGGCAATTTCTTTTCTCAGTTCCTTCTCTTTTAGCTACTGCTTCTTCCTCTCTGAAGAAATTCAGCAGTTTCGTTACCCTTTATGGGTTCTCCTGCTTCTGCATCACACTGATGCAACCATACAAGCAAGCAGGCTCCCAGATAGGACTATGAATTTAAGGGTGAGGGAGATTAGTCAAGTGTTTAGTTTGCAAACTGTCTGACCTTCTTTCTTTACATACACCGCACTACTACAAATATTTTCTCTTGGAGTAGTACCTGAGTTGTTCATCGATTTATGTGATAATTACTTTTGAGTTGCCCATAAAATCAGGGTTTCATCGTGGCATGCACTGTATAATCATTTTATGAAATAATTAATGGAGAATTTATTTACAGAGACTGCTACTTGTCTTCTCTCTACTTCAGGGCTCACCTTGTCTATTTAGGTAACTAAGGCAGTACTTCCTTTTTATACTTAGTATTTACTTCATAAAAAGGAACAATTTCACATGTCCACTCATGCTGCTATTCCAGATTTGTCTGTTGCGTTCTAGGTGAAAATTTAATGATTAGAAAGCTAAGGGACTCTGAAAGCATAAAGATGGTTTCTCAGACAAGTTGTTTTTGCTTTTTCACCTACCAGCCTGCAAGAGATGTTTTATGAGAAAAATCAAGACTTTTTACTGAGAACGCTAAGAGGAGACTTGAAAGAACTTAAGTAGTTGTCAAAAACATTTGTAGATTGTACATCCAGAAGTCTGGCAACCACTGATCTTCATTGAAAAGGTAGCATGGTGCCATGTACAGGTAGAAACCATTGTCCAATTTATAAAGTAAATCCATTTAGCCAATTTCTCCCTTCTACTTCAGAAATCATTCTCCTTTTCTTCCTTCTGACTTTTGGGTCTGGTTTCTTAGTTGCTGAGTACTGTGACTCTTCTGCCTTTTCTGCTTTCCATTCAGAGTTGCAGCTGTGTTTTTGTTGTTTGTTTGTTTTACCCCTAGTACTAGACAGATTTTTGAAATCTCCAGTGAAATGCAGGACTAGAATTTATACAGGAAAAAATAAATATGTTTAGGATTAAAATGAAACCGAAAAGTATCAAGTGCCAACAATGTAATGCTTGAAACTTTGGATTATGATTTTTTTAAAGTACATTTTATTATTTTTTAAGGAAATGCTTTTTCACCATAAATTATTTATAGGATTTTTTATAGCTTAGTTTTTCTTTCTTAAGTTTCTTGATCTTGCTGTTTCTTAAATTGCTTTCTTAATTGTTAAATCAAGGCTGATGTTAACAGCCTTCAATGATACCTACTGTTAGGCAGTGCTGACTATGTCAGATTTTTTTCTGACCTGTTATTGATTGTTATTTTGTGTATAACGTTCTTTTAATATGTATATTCTTTGCGGAACCAATATAGATATGGAAGAGTGGTCTAGTATGGTTCATCATAAAATAGATTTTTCTCTCTTTGCTAATATATATATTAAATTTCTGGTTCCTTGATGATTGAGAATGCACATATGAACATTTTGACCTGAAAGTCAGTTATACTCGCTTGGTGATATTCCTTCGTACATTTTGCTTCAAAGCAATATATTGAGTAGGTAGAGCTGGATATGTAGAGAACAGGTTCATTTCTATCCTGAGCTATCAGAGTATTCCCGGAATGAATGAGAAAACTAATAAGTATATATATTAAAAAAAAAAAAGACTATGTGCTTTATTATGTGGTGGTTGCTGTTCCTTCAGTGGCGAAAAAACATCTAAGCTGGGGGAGTGTGCAGGAAGTTCTCAGTGTTGCTGATAAAGATGCATCTTAACTGGGGTTGTAAGCAGCAGCAAATTGTAAGAAGTTTTGCATGGAATATTATGTTGCTGTACTTCCTGCACTGCAGAATGACAGAAGGATTGTAGCCTCATCTTCAAAGACTTATATTGTACCTTATATTTGAATTTTGAAAGTGATGGCTACCTTAAGCCTCGTTTAAGACAATTTCTCCAGTGAGTTTGCAAATAATGTTACAGATGCTGTTGTTGAAATTGTATGCTAATAAACAGTCTTTTTTGTTTTACTTACTAGTAGGTGATCGAAAACTCTGGCATACTTGGTTGTATTTTTTGTACATGATATGATGAATTGTCTTTAAGATAATAAATACTTTTATATCTTAAAAACTAATTATTGCCCACGTAACAATCTCAAGAGTGGAGCTGGAAGTGTGTTTCCTATTTTTCCCAGCTGCCTGATACTGCCTAGGGAATAGTAGTCTCCCTGCCATGATTCAGGGAAGTATAAACTGGTTATTGATGCATGGCCTAGAAATGTTGTATGTTTGCTGGACCTGTGTGGAGAAGTACTGTTTTCCTTGGTTTTATTCTGAGTTCCAGAAAGCTGGAGTGTGGTGGCTTTTTTTTTTTATTTTTTTTTTTCTGGTGGATAAATTAACCTGTGCTGAACTTCATGTTCTCTTAACTAGTCAATGATTTGTAACTGAACTTGTTATTTTACAGTGAACTTTGAGTATCTGTGCTACTCTCAGACACAACTGCGGCTGAAACATTATATTTTTAACTGGTTACATGAAAATCCTGAACTCTAATTTGAAAATGAAAATAAAGTCTGTAGCCCAGTGATTAAAAAGAAGAAGGTTTGAAAATTTGATCAGGGAGTCAGGTAGAGATTCAGGAACATTTACATAGATTCCAACATTTTATAATGTAGTGAAAAAAAAATCTGAAGTTTTAAACTTCTTTTGTGGTTGTTTAGGAAACCTTAGTTATTCTTCAGGGTTTTAGGATAGAAGGACTGACAGTGCTTTTTAAAGTACCCGGAGTTAATATATTTGTTCCTTTCCTCTTTGATCTAATGTGCCATGGAAGGGTGCTTTAAAACCAGTGAAGTCCCGCGCACACTGCCTGGGACACCAGGCTTAGTCTGCTGTATGAGGCAAGAGTATCCTGTAGCATGCATCCAATCCAAGTGTCCTGCACCCTGCTCATGTCACAATTCCAGTAGTTAATTTTATTTCACTTCGTTTATTTTTGTCTTAATTTAATATGCTGTTAGTTCTAAGTGATGTTCTAGCCACCATCTGTAAGTTGAGTAGCAGATATAGCTGACCTTTAGGTCTTCAGTGCCACTTCTATGGTAGCTACTTCTATATGTGGTTTTGCTACTCTAAGTTACTGTTGTCTTATTAGCTCGTCATATAGAGTGTTTCTGTCCTGCTAGCTCATCTGTCTTCCTGAAGTAACTGTGCCCTTACTGCTCTGTAGAGCACAGAGAGGAGCCATGCTAAACTACTAAAAGTCTTCAACTGTCTGGCTGGCAGGAGTAGGTGGGTAAACCAACCATTTCTTTCTTCCTTCCTCCCCTGAGGCACATACTTGGGAGGTGGATGAGTGGAGAAAGAGATACAGAGTGGGAACAAGAGAACTCCAATTGGAATCTAAATGTAAATCCTCTTCATTTGCAGGTATTCCAGCCCTCATTCATTTTAAGCAGGAAATATTCTCTGTATAAACTTCAAAAAGATGAAAACATGATGCTCGAAAACATGAGCTTACCTATCTTGAGAGCAAGCCTCCTTCTTGAGGCTTAGTGTTGGCCTTATGAGTGACCTGATTCTTCTGGATATTGTTCGTAAGATACAGAACCTTTGTAGTTCATCTGTGTGCCGGCTAAATGGGGATCAAATTTGTGCTCAGCAGTAGAATTTATATTCTTTGGGTCAAAATAATCTATAATTT
The DNA here is from genome assembly GCF_036370855.1 of Dromaius novaehollandiae. Taxonomy (NCBI): domain Eukaryota; kingdom Metazoa; phylum Chordata; class Aves; order Casuariiformes; family Dromaiidae; genus Dromaius; species Dromaius novaehollandiae. The sequence goes on along the minus strand of NC_088105.1, from coordinate 16,172,185 downwards.
TAGGAACATGTACATAGCTTGCTTTAATGAAGACTTAATCTTTCTCGAATCCTTTAGTGAAATTTTCTGCTATTTGGCCCATCGTCACCTTCCCCTTCACTTATTTGCCAGGAATGTATGTTCTCTTAAGTGCCTGGTGTATCAGGACAGAATTAGGTGTCAGAAAATGCAGCACTATCTACAATTTAGTCTGAAAATTGTGAGATAAAAAGAGCAGGTCTATTTTGAGGGAGTTGAGGTTGTGCAAATAATTTTTTTTATCTTCTGGGAATACAAGTATCACAGATGTATCTGTGATACAGCTTAGCAGGCACATCCACGTCTCTGTGTCTTACCACCCAGATAGCACCAAAACTTTTATTTCATGCCGTTGTTTTATCCCACCGCTTTAGATCAGGGCTGCATTCAGCCTGTGATGTTACACTGCAAGTGAACTGGCGCAGTATGTACTTGACTTTCATGGGACTGTCCCTGTAATTATGACTAGCAAGTCAAATTTGAATAGATTTTAAGGAATAATTCATAATTTGCCTTTAGACTGAGAGGAAAAATTACAAAATTGATAAAATACATTGAAAACCAAAAGGCAAAACCCAGTGAAGTTACTAACAACCTGCATGTATTCCTTTGCAGTGAACAAAGTGGGACTCATTGCTAAGTCTGGAAAACCTTTTTGTTTCAGTTAGTTCAAAAAAGTTGGGAAAGGGTATTGCTATGTTTCAGAGAGCTCTTCTTTACAAGCAGCTTTGAACTGAAAATTCTAAATTCTATTTATACTTTATTTAAAAATATAAGGAAATGGGAGCCAAAATATTTAAAGCTTAGTGTTTACTGGTGCTATGGTTTCAAAAAACCCAAGCAGTATAATTTAATGGTTTATTCTTTCAACAGTACTGTAACCTCAAAATACACTTTCTCATTTATGTCTCAGAAGAGCTGTGCAGCTCCACCCTAACCTGTTTTCATTTAATAAGCTAAATTTTTTGTATTATTCTTTGTCTTAAGTAAGAAGAGTGTTTAGAAAGCAGCTGATACATTTCTTACTCTACAGAATTATGCATAATCATAGAATGATGCACATTGGAGAGAGGCATGTGGAAGTTAAAATTAGTTGTGGAGACCTGATAATGACTTCCATACTTCAGACCTTTGGATTTCCAAAGGTCTAATCTAAGATTACATCTTAGATTAGAATTTCCTACCATTCAAGCTGTTTGGGCTTTTTATATGTGTATGTGTGTATATGTGTGTGTGTGTGTGTGTGTGTGTGTGTGTATATATATATAGCTACAATTTTCTGATGAGGTTTTTAGCAGAGGTATCAAGTAAGTCTTTGAAATATAACTACTGCTGCTGGCTTCACATGGGTCCCTGCTGTGGGTATGAGCAGCTTCTGAGAAAGGAAAAAAAAGTCATTGGAGAGCACAGAGCAGCTTGCCTTTTCATTGACTACTTTACGTCACAGCATTAAAATTTTACCCCGGTAGAGCCTTTATGATGAAGGGCTCAGCACCTCAAGATGCTAAGCAGTCTAGCTTTGATTTGAGAATGAACTTAAATTTGTGCTTATTTTTAAGCATTTAAATATTCTCACTGAAGTCACTGGTTGGAGTCAGAAACGCACATCGTGACAAAGTCAAAAATATCAAGTAGATCTCGTTTGTTTGTATGATTGGACCAGCAAAGTTTGAGTAATAACTATGAAAAGGAATACTTTTCATAAAAAGAGTCCCCTTAGAGGAGAGATGAGAGATCAAGTTAGACTGAGTTGGAAACAAGAGCTTGAAATGGAGAACCGAGTAAGGAAAACTGCTAAGAAGAACTGAAAGAGAGACCAGCAGTAAGATGTTTCGAGAAAAGACTTTTAAAGAGAGGTAAGTAGGGAGAGAACATTCTAGGAGGAAGAAAGTAAGAGTTGAAGGACAGCTTGATGAAATACTGACATAGAGTAGCAAGAAGCATTTGTCAACAACAGAAAATACTAGGAGGCAATATTGAATGTAGTAGATACAAAAGAGAGAGAAGACTGAGAAAAGAGAACTTTTTCTTTCAGTGAAAAGAGACCTTACAAAAATAAGGTAGAGAAATAAGAAAAGGACAAAACCTAATGATGATGAGAAAGAAAACAGCTGAAGATATAAAGATAATGGGGAGAAAGTACCAGAACATTTTGTAACAAAGTTAATGACTATTTGTATTCCTGTAATTGATATTTCATTGGTAGATTTCTGCCTTGACACAAACTAAAGCCATGAGGGTAGATAGATAGTTATTTGGAGCACTAGTTTTTATGAGTACTTTTGACAACCCCGTCTGGATTCTGTAGTTAACAAGTTGGAATTCTCTTGGGTGCTGCCTGTTTTCTTCCCTGGGCCATTCTGACATGGCTTGCAAAGGCCGTTGTGTGGCTGTGTCTCAGTGCAAGACTGTTCCCTTTTTCCCCAAGAGATGCTATTTCTTTTTACTTTATCTGTGTGTAAGTAGGATGGACCTGGTTGAGAGTCTGCCTGCTTTCTTGGGGCCCAGTCTTCTGCAGATCAAACACACAAATAGTTGGGAGGTAGCAAGACTCTTTCTAAAAACCCTTGCCAAAACTACTACTTGTGAAGTAGTTTAGCTTTCTGGATACTTTAAAGTATTCCTTTCACAGAGATACACTTGCAAAAAACCCAGGTTCCCTTTCTGCCCCATTTAAATGCAGACTTGTGGAATACGCTGTAATAAGAAAAAAAGCAGTTGAGCTGAATAGTTTCCAAATCTCTCTAACCTTAGAAATAACTCAGGTTAAGCTTCACTACTTTTAGTAGCATAATAAAGAGTAGTAAACAGTTGAAGTGCCTAAGTTAGAGTGAAAAAGCCCACTCATACCCGTATAGAGATATATCAATATGCTAATTCTGTAATATATTGTAAATCTGGTACAATTTTCCTATAGAGACAGCTCCTACACCTTCTTTCAGCCTTAGTGAGATAACATGGTGTTTGTTGAAGTGGAAAAAGAAATTAGTCCCCTCCCAAGTCCCTGTGCTCTACAATGTATACAACTTTATTTACAGATGCGTGTATTTCAGGTATCCGTGGTTTAATTTCAGATTACCAAATTAAACACTCAGAACATCATTTATGCCTGCTTTCCTAAGCTGACACAATTTGCATGTCTTCATGGATTATCATTACTCTGCCTTGTTGAATAAAAATATAAAAAATGAAATACAGTGAAATTCTGTCTAAGTCGAGAAAGTTCAGTCTGTTATCTGTCGGTCAGGGTGTCTTCTGGTATACTCGTGCAAAATGATACTGTACTAAGTTTTAGTGCTTTGAAATTCTGATCATAGGAAAATGGATCAGTTCTTGGTTGATAACTGCAGACTGCAAATAGAACATTATTGACTTATGGTCATGAAGGTTTCCTACACCAACTGACTGTGTTAGTGTTTAAAAAAAAAAAAAAAAATCCAGTCTTGTCTTTTCTAGTTGGTAAGGAACGTGGTATGTATCTTGAATCTAACATCTAGCTGTATCGGTATAAAAATAAGCAAGGAACACTAAGTAATTACGATGATTTAGGCTTCTGTAATGTTATCTCTGTGTGGAAACCTGGTTACCAGCGAGTGTGACCAGGCCAGAGAGGAGGTGTGTGCAGTTCAGTTGGTAAAAAGTGAACTCATAAAACTGTCCGACCATAAACCCAAGAGAAGGCAAGTTTGTGCTGCTGTACTATAGGCTAAAATGAAAATTATTCTTAGATACCATTTCCATTTTGTTCAAATTTTATGTGAAGGAAACAGCATGCTGTAGTTCAGGTGGTGTTAATTTTACGATTTTATTATTCTTTCTATGGGAGCTTGTCTATGGAATGAAGTAGATATCCTTTGGTGTAGCAATTAAGCTCCATTGTGTGTGCAGCTCCTGAAGTTTATTCAGTTGTTTAAAACAAATACATAATCTTCTATTTGTTTTAACACAGCATCATTGTCTTTTTTCCTCTATTTACAATTCCTTGTATAATAAGTGTATTTCCATTCTAAAACAAGAACCATTTTCTGAAAGGACTAAATCTGTGAGATCCGAAGGTGGAAATAATCACTGGACATCTGAATCAAGGATATTTTGCCTTCTGAAGACATGTGCAGCCTTTTATCTTCAGGAATAAACACATACTTCTGTTAAGCTTATAAAATGAAAGACAATAAATATGTTGTTATTTTTCTGAGGATGTGTACTGTGACTTGAGAGGATGTGCTGGAGGAGTTATAGGTCCTTGAAAATGATGACCCATGAGAAAACTGAGTTCAAATTTTATTCAAGAGTATCAAAAGTATCAGCTGTAATTGTACACTAATACTTTAGTGCATATGTGAATGGGTATATAACATAGTCATTTGCATTTTAAATATGTCTAGAAGCATCTTGGGGGCATCTTGTTTTCTTGCATTTTAAAAATCTGAATAGCACCTGTAATTAAGAGAGAAAACTGAGCCCTGGAAGCTAGGTAGGACTTCCATCTATTGATCTGTATAAACCCGGCTTATGCTGTCAGGGGAAAAGCAGTCAACTGCTGAGCTGCTTTGTCACTGACATAAGCTGAGAGAGGATTTTTTTTTGTCTATACTGTTTATACACCAGTCTATAGACCTGCTGGCTGGTTGAATTTTAAAGAGTGCGGAGGTTTAAAGACTTGTCCCCTGAGGGATGCTCCTGCCAGTTGGGAAGCGAGCTAAGGCTGGTGTGCAGAAGTTGTGTGCACGTGTGCTTGCTGGGGGGTGGGCCAGGAGGCAGAGCTACGAGGAAAATACTGTGTTGCATTCGAGTCTGGAAAATGCTGCAAAACATACTGATAATTTTTAGGTTGTTCAGGCAAAATATTGAGTTGATACCTTTGTTTCGTTTTTTCTTTATTTGTGTGATAATTGGCTCGAGAATGCAATGGGAAACTTCAATGAAATCATTTCCATACCCAATTTTAAATCAGTCCTAAGCTCACCAGACAGCAATTAAAATCCTTAATGTTAAAGAGAAAAGGACTTCCTATAGTGTAAGAATGGGTGAAGATTTGGAAAGAGAATTTAAATAGAGTATAAAAAGTATTTATTTGGAACAGGGATTTCAAGGTTTATGAGCCTGAAATAAGAGACTATTTGGAAACGCTTAAGAAATTTTTAAGTTTCAGCCGGCCTATTCTGTGTGCTTTCTTTTATTAGAGTTTGTTATTACTACCTCCACCATCCTTTATGCTTGTTTCCTACTTACATGAATTCAGATATTTATATGCTGTCTTTGTATTTTGCTCCTCTCACTTTCACAGTAGTCAGACTGGTGCTTGAGCAGTAGTTTCTTTTGGAGAATATTACATGTACTGCTACTTATCACAACATGTTGCTTTTGTACCCCTCTTTATCTGTGCCATCTGAGAAAGTTAAAGTTCAAAATATTTCTTGATCTCTCTTCTGTAACTTAGAAATTTTAGAAAAATTGTCTTTTTCATTTTGTACCATACGATGATTTATTAAGCCAAATCATAAGCCTTTAAAATGTTGTAACCACACATGCATGTTGTATTTAGAGGCTTTTTTCAACTATTCATTCTTTGCTGGTTAACCGGCATGGATTTTTCATGTTTTACACCATCAACTGAGCCTTGCAAATGTTTGAAGTAAATGGTCATTGTGGTGTATAGGAATTTAAATACATAATTTTTCCTAATGGGAGTGGACTGTTCAACATACGGTAAACAGAAAATTCAGGTTGGAGAGTGCTATCATCTAAGATCAAATTCTTAAACTCTCTCTGGAAACTTGCAATCAGTATGCATTTTGCTGAAAACGTATTTTGTAGGATAACTCATGTACAGATCAGTATAGTTATCTGTTTGCTGGCTTGGTTAAAAAAAAAGAAAATTCTTCGTTTTGCTGACTTACTTTGTTGTCATCCAGTGACTATTCTTAGCTGAAATATTTCACAGAGGGTTTATTTTCCCAATTGGGAGCAAGGAAATAATTACTGTTTTCTGGGATCTTGTCAGGTCGCTGTTTAATATTAATTCATATTTGCTGATAACAGATCTGATAATTCATATTTTTTTAAGAAAAAATCTTAACTAGTTTGAGAGCCTTTTTATATTTTAATTAACACATTTTATTTGCCACTAAACAGCTTCTTACATAAAATTCTGCAAGAAAGAGCAACAATATCCTTTTATATTATGGTCCAAACATAGCTTTGGTGGATTCCCCCCACTCCCTCCTTTATTAACAGTGAGGCTTGCTTGTGAAAACCAAAGGGTTAATCATATAAATTTTTACTTTGGACCAACAGAAGATTTCCATCATTTTCAGCATTTCAGCATTTGACTATGAAACATGTATAGAGTTGTTATACTTCTCTGTAATTCATTCTGCTGCCAACTTCGTTCCCTTTTCTCTGCCTGCATTTTAATTGAAACAACATTTGTATTTTTGAGCCAGGATCTGTCAGAAGTCCCTGTGGCTAGTCTGTGGTACAAGTAGCAGCAGACGTGGCTTACCCATATGGTGTGGTGCTTCTTGTAAAATCCATATGGCCTTGTTGAAGGGAATCCCAGCGGGGATGTGAAGGGTGTTAATACCCTTCAGGCCAGGCCTTTCCCTCCTGGGGCTTCTATGGCATTGTCTTTGCAATCTGCCAAAGCACAAACTTAATTCCTTTTTAATAATCAATTATTTCAGTCCGGGAACGTGTGCTGTATTTTTTGCTATCATATATTCCTTGAATTTGTTGTTTGTTATGGGTGTTTTGGGTTTTTTTTTTTTTTAAAGCAAACTGTAGGGTGGTTGCTAGCAAATATAGATAAAAGCCATTTCAACTTTATTTCTTTTTTATTTGTATTTACAGGAAGTGTTGAACAGCGTTCCGAAGTTCTGCTTTCCTTTTGACATTGAAAGGTATGTGGTACAGTTATTTATTTAAAAATATTTCACATAAAATTATATTTAAATGAAATGCAAGAAAGATTTGAAGAGAATATATTGTATTACATGAACTTGCACCTGTAGATGAGAAGAACATTTTTTGCCGTTATTGTTCAAGTATGTATGAAATTGCATAGTAGGAAATTGCCACAGCAAAATACAGCTTCTACAGAATTTTAGGAATATCTCTTTTGAGATAGAGCTACATTCTGGCTCTCTGTTTCCTCCACTATAATTGTAAACACCATCTGTGTTAATATAAGGATATAACATAGTTTCCTTCGAACAGCAAGCATCATAAAAAATGTTACGGTGCACCAGGATATAAAAACTCACTGAGCAGTACTGAAACCATGTTGTGTGAGTTCAAAGAAATTAAGACTTTAATTGCATGGAAGTAACTGAATATGCAGGGTTTTTTTTTTTTCCCCTCTCCTCTCAGAGTACAATCAAGACCATTGTTTATAATTAATTAGTGCTTATTCTTCTGGTATCCGTTATCATGTGGCTTCCATGTAATCCTGCCAGTCATTTAAAGTGTTCATATAAAACATTTTTACTAATTAAAATATTTATTTGAGCTTGTCAAAATGATTAATGGTAAGTAATTTTAATCAATTGCCCTGACTCAGTTTGGAAAACTGATATTGTCTGAATCAGCAAAGATTGCGTTAGCAGCTTGATTTGTGTAATTAATGAAAGATACAGCCAGGTAGTGTGCAGGCTGAGCTGGTTTCCGAACATTGGCATCAGATGTACGTGGACACTCAAGAGATGAGGGCTCCAAAAGAAGCTGCTGTCTGTGGGGCAAAAGATGGCATGTGTATAGGGGAATGAAGAGAAGCCTGGCAGAAGAACACACTGGCAGAATAAATATCTTCATAAACACAACTTCTCTGAAGTAAACTGGGTTCACTTAGTCTTTTATATCTGAATTTAATTCAGTTTGGTTTTTGAACTGGTTAAGCACACTGTTCTTTAAGCTGTTTTAATGCTTAACTAATATGGTTGTCAGTGTTGGCTTTAAAGCATCCAAGTCTTTAATGTACTTAAGATATGTACAGAATTCTGTTTAAAAATGGTAATGAAGATGCATAATGGGAATAAAATTTGAGGATAGCAGAAATAGGTGAGATTCTGTTGCTGCCATCCAGTGGCAAGAACATAATCAGTGGCAGCAGATAATTATTTTCACAGGTAACTGATGTCTTGTGTTAACTGTTTTTGTTGGCACCATTCAGAAGACACTTAGAGTTGTTTATATGAGACTAGTATGCTTAAACAATAACCTGTGGAAATGTATGAATTTATAACATAGCTAGCTACATATTTTAACTGAGTATCCACAGGAAGGGGAAAAAAGAAAAGATAGTTGTGGGATTTATGTTGTTTATCTGTTAATACCCTTCCTTCCCCCCACCCCCTCCCCCAAATTTTGACCCTGGGCCCATGCACCCTTATTTGTCTGAAAAGCAAAAGATACTGAATTTCTGCACATTTCATAAAAAATAGCAGTAGGGCAAATAAAGGAGAGACTCTTGAAAGCTGAGGCATACTAACAAGGGGAACAAAAATCTCTTGGGCTGCCTGGCCTCCCACCTGGCCAGGTGCAGCCTCTTGCTTGGCTGGTAGTTGGAACCTGAATTTTGCGGGATTTGTGGGCGAACCGAAGACAAGGAGGGTAGAAAAGAACATGGGCAAGGAGGAGGATCCAGAGCTATTGTGGGGAAAAGGCTAGAAACATGGAAGACTAATTCATGAATGCAGGCTGCTGTTTACTGAACAATCTATCTGTGCCAACAGCTTCCTGCCTGTGGAGTGTATTTATTTACTGCTTAGTCCAGGCATTTTCTATACTGTATACATATATTACCAAAGTGGGGGGGGGGGGGTTTGTGTGCTTTTCTTAAGAAAATTGTTCAGTTGTGTTTGCTTTTTCAAAGTTTTATTTGTTGGCTTGAAATTTGGAGGCATAAAGAAAAGTATTGAGAAAAACACTGCTGTAAATCCTTTTTATATGGCTTTTGTCCATGAGTAATAGAAATCTATGATATGACAGAAACATTAGAGATTTTTCCTAGGCATAAATATGCCTTTAGCTTGTTTAGTGGAAATAGGATTTTCATTTATTTATTTATTTGTTTATTAATTTTTTGCATAGGGGACCATGATAGACCATATACCTAACATCCCCCAAATATTTTACAGGCAGTTTCAGTGACAGTTTTTGTACAGAATGATGTGATTGAAATGAGACACAAAGTTTCTGTTTTGTTGATTGAGCATATTGTACACTAAAGAACATAGTTTCTCAAACTGTATTATGTATATTATACATATATATACCACTTCAAGCAATATTTGCCATCTGATCCTAGTAAGAACTAGCAGTACAAAAGCAGTAACTCCCACTGATGCTGCTGATAAAGATACCTAGGGAAAAACGTTGTGAATCTGTTCCATAGATTGCTTCTGGGCCTTCTAGGACCATACAGGAGAGTCTGAGGAGATGGGGTGTCTTTTCTATTAAATAAGCAAATAAAAGTCATTTAAGTGGGAAATCTGTGCTCTTCAAATTATGGTAATAGCAAAGTTAAAACTATTCAAGCACAGTTGTCAAGTCCAGAGTCATCTGTTTCCTCCACCTCACCTGTACCTAATTAGAGAATGAATTGAGAAAATGAATGAGATGGGAATGTGTATTTGATTTTGTTATTCACTATGCTACAGTGACCATGGACAGAGATCCAAATTCGTTTCCAACTATTTGATACAGCTATTACATCACCTCACCAGACCAATTTACTTCATCTTTTATGTAGATGTAAATAGCTGCATGCTATTCGTTCTAATTATCAAAAGTGCATACTATAAATGGTGATGAAAAATCTGTAATTCTTGTTAAATTTAACCTGAAAGGCAAGCAAAGAAGGCACAATGGTATAATGTGCTGACCATGATTTAAGCTGCACATTTTATGCATCAGTTCTTATTGAAAGCAAGCACACAATTTCATTACTGATAGTTGTGGCTTAATTTTTATTTTTGAGGTGTTTAGAAATGAATTACATCATAGAATTTCTTCAGTGTTTACTCAGAGAACCTATGTCTTTTTTGTGAATAAATGGTTTTGGACTTCATAAATAGCACAAATATATAACATTTTAACCATTTGTTTGTAGACATTTTACAAATAACTAGTTTCCCTTTTTTTCTGCTACAGAATTCCTTTCTCTTTTAATATGGAATAGGAGGATTGTTCATATGGAATAGAAGGATTGTTAGTGTGTAGAGGCTTTCAAGAGTTCTTTTCAACATTTGCTAAATGCCTCAGAAAAATGCACTTTGTCCTTTCTCTTGTTCCTTAAACTTTATCCAAAATTCTGTCTTTCTGGTTTTCTTCACTTTTTTTCCCAATGATCTTCAGTATTTTCACTCTCAACCTAAAATGCATGTCTAAGTTTGCAGAGAGGCCAAGTCTGGACCTCTGGATTCATCGGTGATTTGGCTGGATGATTGCTGAGCATGGAAATTCTCCCATTGTTCCTTTTGGCACCAATTCAAATTCCATCCTAGGTTGCACTTTGTCACTGCTTGACCTCTCAATTTCATCTGTGCTTTGAATCTCCTCTCATATGTCTCTGCCATAAATACTTCTTGTCTTTCCTTCCACTTCTCTGTGTTTTTTCCCTTTCAGGATGCTTTCCTTCTACGTGTGTGTAGCATGTGTGCTTTTTTAGGTAAAATGCTTTGAAAGCTGTCCCTAGGATCAGCATGGAGGCAATGCTATGTACCTCATTAATTTCACCTACTGCGCTCGCTGGATCATGTGGGAGGTGTTACATTTTGGAGTCCTAGAAGTAGCCATGTTGCTGATATTGTAGGAAGATTTCTCATTAGCAGTAAAATATCACTCAATATGAATTACTGTGCATATCATTTCATTCATGATCTATCAGAATCATCCAGTGATGCCAGTGACAATGGCCTCTCTCTCACCCTCCTCTTTCTGTCTGATGCTGTTTCTGTTGGTATTTCTGGTAAAAGTCAATGTGTAGAAACATAGGTATGATCAAGGCGATGTATGAGCAAAACAGTGGCAACAGAGATCATTGGATTTGCAGACCATGTGAAATATATTGCGTTTTACACAAAAATCTTACCTTGAAAGTAAATAGCTGAAAGTATGTCTCAATCTGTACGTAGAAAAATATAAGAATTATTATGTATAGCATTTCCCCATATACTTTAATCATTTTAATCAATAATAGATCAGCTGTGAACTCAGGAATAAAGTAATATTTTTACACATTGGATTTTTACATGCTTTATATAAATATAATATGTATGTATATATAAATATAAAATTTATATGAGAGATGTCTTTGTAAGGATGGATTGCAATGTGAGCTGTGTGCACTACAAAGGAGTATAAAAATTGGTTTCAAATTTGGGTTATATGTGTTCAGTATATGTGTAGAAATGTAATTGTATCAAAGGAAATCTGTGCATACACAGCATGCTCTGAGAAGTCCTCAGGCAGCATCATAAGGTGGTCAGGATCATTGGATGGAGCAAGCTTGTCTTACAATTTAAATACAGCCAATGAGACTCATAAAGATAAGGACTTTAGTAAATGGTAGATTCTTTTTCACTAATTAATTGTGATTTCTTTTAATGCCTGCATTGTTTTGAAACTACAACCTCAATTTTAAGTTAACTGTGCTTTTTATTTGTGGGAATTTCCTGATTTAGTGGTAGCTTTATACATTTTGATATTGTCTATTTTTCTTCATATTTAATTTCTTTCTGAAGTGCAAGAATTTGGTGTTTCTGGGAAGCAGAGCTCAATTAAGATAACTGGACTGGAGCTGAGGAGTGCTTCACACAGGGGAGAACCTGAGCAGTAGAGTCATGGAGCATAGATTGGATTTAGAGGTGTGGGAAAACGAGTGGAGTCTGAAGTTTAGATTTGGGGCTAGCAGTTAGTTGAAGGTGAGGGCCCAACCTAGGCTTACTGTTTCCTCAGTCTCTCAGTCAGCTTGTACCCCCTACCTGAACATCTCTTTTTTAAATTGCAGCTTGAAACTATCTCTAACCTATACTCTGATTTAGGAAGAATTAGAGTGAATATCTAGTGCATTTTGTTTTTCATCGTCAGACTGGGAGATAAAATGCGTTTAAAATTTTAAATTTTAGGTATCAGCTGTCTGAACTTTAATCTGAATTGTACTTTAACCATTGATTTCTGTTGGCCAAATACATGTATGTAACACCTTATTAATGATTAATGATACCATGATTAATGATATTACTACCTTTTTCTTAAAAAAAAAAAAAAAAAAAAAATCAGAATCTATGTTCGCATGTATAAAATCTTCCCCTTCTTGAGATTATAAAATCTCTATCCGAAATTCAACAAAGTCCTTTAGAAAAGGCCTAAAACTTGAAAAAAGAATCATTTCAAACGATATTCTGTCCCCCAAACAAATTGATTTGGAAGAATAGTTCTTTTAGAGAGTAAAAGGGGTAAGTTTAGTGATTAGATATGCTGCTTCTCATGTGAGGAAGAGATTTAATTCCTGCCTTAATTAACACAAGGCATTGCTCACAAGGCAATCTTAAAATTAGGCCCAAACAATGACTATAGTATAAATAAAAATCTTTAAACTACATAGAGTAGTTAAGAGGTCATGTTAAAGAGCCTTTTCTTCATTGTGTATATATGTATTTAGAAAAATCTAAAAACTTTTTATTCCTATAGTGAACTGAAAATAATCTTGAAAGAACCCATTGTAGTCTACAGAGTTAATAGGTGTTTACACACACTCTTCACTATTAATGATTTATTGTTGTTAAACAAGATTGAATGTAAGCATGCATTGCAGGAGTAGAAAGTAAGTAAAAAGCAAGGCAGAGGAATGAGTTAGCAAAAGGTCAGTGACAGTTTGTAACAATTTGCATCTGCTTTCTGTGTGTGAGTGAGCAGATCCCATTCTTTTGAAATAACCTGCTGGACCAACTTCTTGCTGAGTGTTTTTTAAAGCTAAGCTGGGTCGGTTGGTTCTGTGCTCCATCATAAAGTATAGATAACACTTTAGCTAGGAAATTTTTGTAGGTAACAATAATGTGTTACATGTGATTTTCATATTAAGGAAAACGTGTACAAGTGTCTTCGAGCTTTGGTTACAACATTAGGAGCTGTGAAGTGCTTCTGAAGTGGAGACCTGACTTCTGAAGATTCTGAGTTTGTCAAACAAAGTGAAATGGGGGAGGCACAAGCCCTAAGTCACGCAGTCTAAATTTGTCTATGTTACAATATATCCTGTAGATATATTAAAAACTGTAGGGCTTACACTTTTTGAACTTTTTGAATGTTTTATACACCTTGTACCTATTGACATAGAGAAGTTTCCAATCATCATTTCCTTGTTTTGGTAAGGCTTAAATGTAATCCCTCTTTCTTCTGCTGAAGAGGAATAAAAGTCCATGAGTCCTTGCTCCCCCCAGATTTTGAATTGAGTGGTCAAATTAGAAACCCAGAATTAATGCAGTATTTTAAGCTCTGATCTTAAAGTGTGGTGGACATAGGCTTCTGTTGGCTGTCGCTTTGAAGCAAATAGGGCGAAATGCAAACTTCTGGGTTGTTGGAGGACATTCAGTTTTAGCCCTGGAGTTTTTCTTGGTTGGAAAACTAGGAGAGGGCAGGTTAAAGCTCTTTCTAAACGCTGTGGGAAGCAGTTTTGAAGCTAGGCCATTTCTACACTTTGACTGTTGAAGTGTAGAGTTGTATCTCTTAAAGAAGCAAAGACAGCATATTGAGTTGGAGATGGTGAGATGGCACTGGAATTGTCTGTGGCTGAACTGTCAAGATCTTTTAATTTATCTGGACTGTATTTTTTTATAGAGAGAAAATATCAGAATTTAGATTTTGTTGTTAAAGTGTTTATGTGTAATGATACTTTGCATACTATTTAATATAATACTGGACAGTCTTCTGTGTCATTGTCAGGTGTTGGGAAGGGAGGAGGCAAGTAAGTGTGAAAGCAAGGCACCTTTACTGATGTATGTTTTTTGGCTGAAGAATTGTTTTCCAAGTTGTAAGCAAGTAGTGTCATTTGCCTGGAACAGTACATAAAAAGAGAACTCTATAGATTGGCATCTATTAAGAATTACTTTTTATGGATATTAATTATATATTTGGGTGAAGAGAGGCCAGCTAACTGCCAGGTGTTTCACGCCGCGTGACAGAACGCCAGTCGTGGCTCCAGAGCGCTTGGCGTCCCGGGGAGGCGCAGCAGGGCGGGTGGGGGGCAGAGCAGGAGGTGCAGGGGCGCCGTGCAAATGGCACTGTACTGTGGCTGGGAGGACCAGCGCTCCGGATGCTGCTCGGGGCCTTTGGCAGTGCACTCAGTAAAGGACTTGGGGGCTATACCATACCACAGGTTTCCGTGGAGATCTGCTCTCAGGAATAAAGAGCAAAATGTAAAGATGTGAAATAGCAAAGTGGCATCATTGGCAGAGGAGTAATAAAATACTGTTATTGCTGGCTCTCTGTTGTATCACATGTGCTGTAGAGGCAGCCTGGTAGCTATGTAATGTAAAAGAAGCTGAGCAATGAGGTACTGAGTGAAAAGTGAGTGAGCATTTACTGTGTTTCAAGAGCAGATTAGGTTGTTCCTGTTCATTGAAGACAAGCAAGGGAAGTATTTGTCTTAATTATTAATTACCTGGCCAAAAGAATCCATAAATTAGCATGGATTTCTAGTGATTATAGTGGACTAAAGATACCTTGTAATGTAGTATGTGCTCAGCAGAGACTTTTGTTTGAGTCTAGCCGCTGTGTGTTAAAGTGGGACTAGACCAAACTGGGAGGTTATAGGGTCTGGTTCGTGATACTGCTTCTTGGCTGATATTTAAGATTCTGTCTTTCATGCATTAAGCAGTATCATTTGCACGTGTCCCATGTAACTTCTTTTTCCCTTCAGTCTCCTTCTACTTTCTCCTTTCCCAGTAGAAAATTCTGCATTTTTTTTATTTTGGTAGGATTTTTTTAAAAAATATACATATTTCAGGAAATAATTCATCATGGGCTTAGAATGTGCACTTTATGATATCTTTATGATACTGTCTTTAGATAGTGAGATTATGATGGTTCTCAGCTTCTGTGGGAATTAATTTTCAGCTTGATATCTAGGAATGAACCGTATATGACATATGTTAATCATATCACTTCCTGGCAGGTGCTCGGGTATTCTGCTGAAGAAGATAACGTAAGAATGAGAAAAGAATAGAGGACAATAGAATCACAGACAGAACTGCTACATTTCCCATTTTTAAAACACCCTGCACTCCTCATCATAACTTTGTTTTCATTTGCTTTTAACTATGCCATACATTACCCCTTCTGGTTGAAAATGTCAAGTCTGCCTAAAGCTGATTTTCTTTGGGAGGTTTTCGAAAAGTGTAATGTGTATTTCTGTGAATAAACTTAGAGTTAGAAGATTAGGCAGGAAACTTCTGTGTAAACTTATTCTGTCTCAAGTGGGTATGTGTTTTGATACAGTCTCAAAGATGATATTATTTTAATTCCCCTTGCTCTTTATTCCTGATTATTTTATGGCTTTTGAGTTTCCTGAATGGAGTAAGTTTTGGACTTAAAATTATCATTGAATAATGGAAAAAAGGGAAGGACAAATGCGGGGAAAAGTTACAAGTCTAATCAGTATAGCTATTTTGGCAAAGAAACCCACACTGAAGTGTTACTTTTCTAATGGATATCTTAAGCCAAGCTGTTTAGGGCTTTAAAGATGAAATCTAAAATAGGTGTAATTTTGTTAATTTTGTTAACAAAATTAGTTAAGATTTGTTAAGTATTAGTAATCAGTTAATATCATCAGTTCATATTCACAATGCGTTTTTAACCCGTTCTCAGGAAAGTATCATCTGCGATGCTAATTTAAATACATTATGTGATTTTAAGCCTTTGCTTTAGTTACCATTTTCCACAGTTGAGGTGTGCTCAGAGCCAGCATGCTGTGGCAGACTCGCGCTAGTTCTGTTCAAGCCTCAGGAGAAGACTTTGAGAAATGCCCGTTCTCCTCAGACTGGGGTGTCGAGCTCAGTAGTGTGTCTCCCAGAGTGCCAATAGCAAGTGGTAGCAGTCTGAGAGGAGGATAGCAAGGTTTGAGCACAAAACATTTGAAACCACAGACTTAAGTGGTAGTGTTTTTCATGATTTAGTGTTTTTACACTCTGTATTTAATTTTTCAGGGTGTCCCAAAACCAAGTAGGACAGCATTTTACCTTTGTGCTTACCGACATTGAAAGTAAACAAAGATTTGGATTTTGCCGTCTGACATCAGGAGGCAAGGTCTGCCTCTGTATTCTGAGGTGAGTATAAGAAAAACTGAGTATAAAAGTGAGTATAAAAAGTATAAGAAAACATGACCCTTTCAAAATCTTTGGATAATGATTTATACATATCTATCAGTATATATCATTTCTCTACAATAGTATTACCATTGATTTTTGGATGAAAAATAGTCTCAAACCCATGTAATAGACTCTTGAAAGAGGCTAAATAATTCTATTTAACAGGAAATCTCTGCTTAAAAGCGGAGAACAATGCAGTGCAGCTTTATGGGCTTTGAATGCTGCGTGGATATTTTTACTGTGTAATGAAATCTTTGACAAGAAGTATCCAACTGAATTAGTTACAATAAGCTAATGTGGTAGTGCTAATTAGCAGACTTTCCTCCTATGTCTAGCTGAGTACCTTTAAAACAGATATATTAATCAGCAAACTTAATGAAAAATAATATTTTGAAACTGTCAACATTTTCCTTATTTTTAGATTAACTGAAGCCTGTCAGTGCACCAAAATGCAATAGTTTGTGTTTATTTACTCATGCATCCAAGAAGGTTGCCTCAAAGCCAGTTTAACAATGTTCTAGCACTGTTCTGTGCTGGTGCTAATCTAAAAAAGGCTGGATATTCTACACTGTCTATTCTGTCCTGGAAAATATGGTTTTAGGGTGTCTCTTTTTTCCATTATCTATGGTCAGGCTATTTGTAATATGAAGAACTCCAGAGCTGGATTATTCTCAAGATACAACATGCTGCTTTGTTGCAGAAGAGAAACGGGAGAAACAAATGCCTGCAAAATACTTTGTTTTTCCCTCTTCTTCTTCTCCTGTAAAATAATTGTTTTAGTAATGAAGAAAAAAAAGCAGTTGTTTAGCTGTCCTAAACCTTTGCTCTACTGTGCTTTAATTAAAAGACAGACAAAAAAAAAGCCACTCTAGAATGGCAATATGAGCAGCCGGTAAGACCTACTGAGAAAACAGAAACATCCAGTTTAGCAACAAGTTAGGAGAACAAGACTGAAGTATACTTGCCTTCAAAATGAGTCACCAAACACAGAAGATGAGAAAAAAGCCATCTGCTATCAAAGAGCTGAAGCCATTGGCAGCAGAGGGGCACCTTGGAGAATCCTGGTTAGTTAGGAAGCTTACGGAGAAAAGCAGTTGATCAGGCGTTTGGACGATGTGGAAGTCACGGAGTCATGGGAGGAACCATTAGTCTCAACTGCGTCAATTAGGGAGGTCAACCCAACACCAGTGTGTAAAAGAGTATCAGACAGTTAAACACGTGTGGAGAGGAAAAGGATCAGGCAATGTTGAGATGTGTAGAGTAGTGTTGAAAATCATTGAAAATATATTTAGCCTTTTCTGGTGTGTTAAACAGATTCCAGCCTAATGTTGTGGGCCTGTACACTGGGCAAGTGATTTGAAATGTTTTTTGGGCAAGTGATTTAAAAATAAGTACCAAAATTTACTACCGTATAATAGGCAAAATAGCAAATTGAGAAGATTTTCTTTTGGAAATTAACTGACTTTCTGTGGTCCTGACAATACTACTTTAATAATACTTAAATTGTAGATGTTTTGGGCATACGATACTTAACCCTTACCCTTTTCTCTGTGATACTTTTTGCTGGTGTATCTTGTTTAGGCCCAGAGAGAGTTTACGTACATCTTTTATTTATTTATTTATTTTCTGAGCTAACCTTTTTTTCCCTTGTTGAGTTAGAAATATTTTCTTTTGCTTGTACTCCTAACACTCATACGTGATCTGGCTTACTTCTAATACTATAATACTATACAAATATGTAATCAGTTACACACAAGTACTCACATTTAAGTACTGCATGAGGTACTGCAAAGCAAAGGAAGTGAATTCTCAGCTGATGTAAATTGGGGTACTTCTAACATTTCCACAGAAATATACATCAGATAAAAATTAGCTGATGGTCTGTTACTTGGCAGAAATAACTAGGAAAATAAGAAGTGGCAAGCTATAATTTTTCACTGAACCATAATCAAAATGTTGCCTTTATTGCTTTTATTGTGACAATTTCAAATTTACAACGCAAAGCTGAGCGCATAACAGCACCAGCTTTATAGAATTTACCTCTCGATTGGTAGCCCATTTCTGTCTAATTTTTATGTTTGAGGAAGGACTGGTGGGAGAAGTTTGAGAATATAGTACTGTGTGATCTTTTTAAAAATCAGAAAGAGTTAGTTATATCAGTTAATGAGTTAATATAGAATAGCTTAAAGCTGATAAAAATTGCTCCACTATCATTTATTTTATACAAACATAATATAATATGAAAACAATACTCTCTAAAATAATTTATATTAAATTCTTAATGTTAAAATATATAATACATAAATCTGAGATTTCATTTTCATTAGGAGTTGACTGTCTGAGGTTGTGTTTAGCTCTGACAGAAAGAATATATCAGTATTTCCAGTTGATGTGTGTTAGTATCAAATTCAGGTTCTTCCCTGAATCCAAGATGCATTAGCAATTACGAAATCAAAAAAGACTTGTTAGGAGATTTCTGTTGGCATTTCTTCTGTCTCCCCTTGATACGTGCTTGTTTATCTTAAATTAACCAATATCAAGGAAATCAAGAGGAAGGAATGCCATCTTTATGTGAAGATTGTGTACACATATGCACATTCACGTTACACATGTGCATGCTCACTCTTGTTCCATATTTTAAAAAAGCATGAATTTATATCTGCTGCGTGTGTATACACGTAATGATGCTTATGTGTAAACAGTTCAAACTGTGTATCTATTAGGAATAAGTACGCAATAAACATATAGACTGTTAAATAAAAATACACAAACACAGGCATGTGTAAACACCATGCCTGAATACGCCATTGTGCACATCTACATTTTCACGTATGTGTGTATTTCCACAAACAATAGGAATAGCTCTGCCTGGGGCTTTAACAGAGGCAAACTCGAGAAGGTGAAGAACAGAAGACTTAACAAAATGAAATAGTAGTAAATAACTAAAATCTAAGAGTCTCTGAAAAGAAGAGTCAAGAACAAGCCAACCAAAATAAAGGGAAGGAAATGGAGAAATTTTGGTAGTCTGATGAGTGGGGAATGGGATAAGACTTTTTTTTCATGTGTGAATGTCTTTCATGGATGATAGCAGGCCATGTGTTAACCCATGCCAGGCCTGCTAAAATAAAAGGATTGGAAGTGGTGAACTGGGTCCTCAGTTGAAAATTGAAGAAAAGGCTGCTTGTCCTCCTGTTGTTTACATCAACAACCCAAAGATGCTTCTAAGATTAAGTCGTCATTTATAGGTCATTTCTCTATAATTCGTTCTTTATCTGAAACACTAGTGAAAGGAAATTGTCTTTGAATTTGCAGCCACAGGTTCTGCTTTAAACTGAAGAATTTAAAACAGAAAACGTGCTCTGCTTGTACATATAATATGTCTGCACATTTTTTACACACACTTGCACGTGCACACACACACGTGTGCCATGTAGACAGAATTGTCTCCCAAGTCAGAATATTTTATTCAGTCTCTCTGTAAACTGTCAATATAGTGAAATAAAAACACCTTCATGCAACTATCTCATGCTTTTTCATTTTAAGAACATAATTGTGATACAGCATGTATTAAAAGATCATGCAGAGCCTAACTGCGCTTGTCAAATACAATGAGCATTGCAAATAAATACAAAACCATCCATATAGTAAGACAAGAAAATAAATGTTGGATTACCCTCCTGTAGTTTTGTGCGATTCCTTTGCAAACCTCTTTAAAACTACACAGCTGCTTTGTGAAGCTCCCAGTGTAAATCCTGCTGTCACCTCCTACCTCCCCACAAACTATTGAGCTAATGTGGCCCTATAAGAACAAGAGGTGCCACAATAGGAATATTGTAATATACTTTGTTGTGCTCTTGGACTATACTGGATCTTTTATTCTAGTTTTACTTCTTATATTGTTTTAATTTAAAGAATAATTTTGCTAGTTCAGACTTGAAGTGGTGCAGCTGAAGATTTCAGTGTTCATTTTTAAATCATAGGAAGAGACTTAATTGTTTTCAGTATTGTTTCCAAATATCTCTGATATTTGTAGTAGGAATATTACTTTCTGGGTCTACATTAAGTTGCTCTTGAATTGCCTAAATTGTTTTAATACAGAGTTCAAATAATTTGACTGAAATCTTTTTTGTTAAAATCTTGAAACTGCTGATGGTATCTGAGATTGACCTTACGTACACAGAGAAATGCAGAAAGCATCATTACAATTTTTAGTCTTAGATTTCATTAATTTTATGACTGTAAAATTGTCACCTACATTTCTAAATGAAATGCTCTAATAAGGAAGACAGGTTTATGTGGTAAGCCTTTGTAGTTCTTTAGTTCAGACCATGCTTGAAGCTTTCTCGCTCTTCCTTTAGGCAAATCCCTTAGAAGCAGAATGTTTCAATTTTACACATTTTGTGTCAATTTTCCAGACAGAAAAGTAGCCCCTAGACATTAGACATTTAGCTACGGAAAGGCAGTTTCCTTAGTTTTATTTGATTACTAGAAGTTAGATTCCTGCTGATAGTTCAGGACTGTTAGTGGTTACCTGACTATTTGACAGAAAACATTTCCTTTCCTTTATTTAACCTTTGACTCATGAATGTAAAAGTTTTATCAGAGCTGTAGTAGAAGCACAAGTGAGGTGGAAGTCTACTTACTGCAACAAGGGTTATGCATGACTTTGAATAGAAGTCTGAGCTCCTGCCTCATGGCTCATTCGAATTAAAAGAAAATGCTATGTACGTTTTTAATTAACCATAAAGTATCTTGTGCTCTTGTTTTCAAGACAAACAGTGGCTATATTTTTAAATAAAGTCCACTGTATTCTAAAACAGAAGATCTATGTCTTTTGAAACCATATTACTTATGTTTTGATACTTTTTTCTTTATTGTGGGAAAAATGTTCTGCGACGACTTTATAGAAATAGGGTGATGCCTTTTTCTTGTGTGTTTGTTTCTCAAACGGTTATTGATTATAGCATGCAGAATGCAAAGACTGTGTATAATCAAAAAAAAAGAAACAAGGCACCAATGATCATTTTATAGTTGAAGAACTTAAATTATTTTATTTGAATTTTAGGTTTTTAAATACATTAAAAATTGAAAATTAAAGCTCTGTTTTTTCTGAACGCTTTTATAGCGTCTACTGCAAAGGGGCTTTGTTGATAATTGGACCTTCTGACATTTTTATAAGACAGCTAATTAATTATAAAATGCACTGTTCATAAATAATTTTGTGAATACATGTATGATGGTAAAGTCTTTCTAGTAATAGACTTTAATTTTGATTCTCTCCATTGTTAAGGTATATATTAGTGTGAAGTTTTTGAGTTAGCAGTAATATATTACATTATTTTTCTATTAAATTCAGCCATTTTAAGACTATTTTTGCAGACAGTGCATTTCTGTACTGACATGCTTGCAAAAAGACTGCTACTCAACAGATGTTGGTGGACACGTATGTGTACTTGTCTTTTCTGTACGTTGTCTTGTTCTACTGTGCTAGACGAAGATTAAATAATTTTTGCAAGATTCGTCAACAGGAGGAGCTGAGTAGATTCTTTTACCCATAACACTTCTGTTTTCTAGCTGTCGCACCCACACGCGAATGCACAAAAAGGTACCATATACAGTATTTTATACAATACAATATATTGGATAAAGATTTAAGACCTAAATCATGGGGATGCTCGTCTTTGAATAACTACCTGAATAGTCCTATGTAAGTTAATGGGATTATTAACACAAGTACTTACAAAATCATCCTGGGATATAAGAAGACAAGAATGTTACTTGACAGCAATGAGGAAGTTTCAAATTAGAAAGGCTTATCTTTGCTCTTTGCATTGAGAGTCTAAAATGCCACCTGATCGCTGTCTTTATTATGAACAACACAACCTGCATTTATAGAGATGTTTGCTTTTGAATGAGGAGATGCATGCATACATACTCTTCAATGTTTATTTAAACAACCAACTAATAATCCTTTATTATAGTGAAACAAATAATAGCACTTAGAGAATTCGTAGGAGAGAAATACAAAGAGAGCTTTTTTTGCCTCCCAAAAGATCTTCATAATATCTTGAAGTAGAGAACAGTATAGTAGCATAATTAAAAATATTGGCAAAGACTTTTGCACTTAAACTATGCTGTTGAAGAACTAAAGAGCATGCAGAAAAGAACAGAGGGCAGATCTCGGAGTCCTTTAGTCTCCTGCCATAAAATTCTATGGAGGCCTTGTTTTGGTTTTTCTTAATCTTCCAGGTTTAAGTGGCATGCTTGAAACTGTATTAACCTAGCATCTATGGTTATAACAGTTTTTAGGCTTAAAGCAATTCTTTTTCCAGTCATTCAGCTCAGAAGGAAACTATGGCATTTCTAAACTATATTCCAGTAGTCTGTTTTTGCACTGTTTTGCTTTGTGGTTTTGTTACATACAGACACGGAAGTATATGGTCAACTTGATTTTACTAAAGGAGGAAATTCTTGTACAAGTACTCTGGTCAGCATGCCTCTGCTATATGAAAGAAAAATATACCGTGGCTTTGTGCTAAGGTTCATTTATTTCAAATAATGAATTTGACCTTTTCATGCATATATTTATAAAAATTGCATTTAATTTTTCTTTTCACAGTAGTAGGGGAGCTAAGATTGTAGACATAAGAGAGAAATAGGTTAATATTTGATTGAAATAGGAGCATTTATATTTATAGCATGCTGCTTATCATGTTCATCATCATGAAAAAGGAATGATCAGATCAGATTTTAGTAGTTCACAGCAAAAAGAAATATGCTGGGGTAATATGCACTATTGCTACTGAGATGATTCACAACACCGGGGAGTTTTTAGATGATCTGAACTAGTCATGTGTCCGGTGTGATCAAGTATTTTGAACTTACACGTTGTAGCTTGTTTTGGACAGGATGCTTTGAACAGTGTGCCACTCTCTGTTGTAATTCTAGGCTGATGAAATTGTTCTGTAGCTCCAACACTTTAAAGTGCTCTGAAATTTGTGTTGAACAATGACTTTTTCCTCTCTATACTGCATTTCAGCTACCTGTAAAACTCAATGGACAGGAATTCTAGATGAAATAAAGCTCAAAGATCATTCATTTTAGGTTACAGTGAGTGTTTACAAGGACATGCAGCATTCAACCCTGTAAGCAGTGAGGGGCCTTACACAGGTGTAGTAAAGTCAATTTTGTGTTTATATAAGAGTATACTGAAGAGCAAATGAAGTAATGTTGCACCTTAACTACTGTCAGTGATGCCAAGTCTTAGAAATGTCTGTGGGCATTAAGAGGTTTAGTTTTGAGTAATAGCCAGGACAGTGTATGCCAAAGCGTGGTAGAGCCTTTAATACAGAGGCTCTAAAAGAAGTTTTTGCCTCTGTGTCAGTGTGCCTTTGTGACAGTAAATTCATTATGGTTTTATTTTGTTTTTAATAACCAGCAGTTAAGCATTTATAAAGATAGCAAACTAAGACTGCTATAAATTGCATAAATGTAACCATGTTCCCAAATCAGATTTCTCCTGATCTCCTTCTTTGCCCTAAGAAGTCTGTTTCTGAAGCTGTGCCAGCTACTGACTGAGAAGAGAGGTTTTATAGAAAAAGCATAACCCTTCACTTTAGTCACTGGACAAAAGTAGACTTGGCTTCTGTACTAAGCAGGGTTTCTGCTAACAGATTTCCTTTTCCCATCAGGGGAAACATGAGGTTCTTCATCCTGGGCTTTTCATTTGGCAATTCACTTGCAGTTAGCAGAAGGTGCCCTCAAATACAGAAATGTGAAATTTTTAATGTCTGCTTTGGATATACATTAAGTTTTAAAAAAGGGCATTGAAAAATATGTCCATGGATTTACACTGTGCTGAACAAAGTAGTTTATTGTATTGTTACCTGTGTACATGAAATACAGTAAAAATATTTCAGACTTTATTTCCCCCACCTTCCCCAGAGTTGTCAAACAACAGATTTTATTCACACTAATTAATTTTGGGAATACTTTTTATATTTGTGATAAAATACTGAAAGAAAGGGCATATAATTTGTAAATAAGGAATAATTTATGCAGGTACTATTTAGTTAACCAGATTTATGACCTGTGTGTTACATGCTTGAATAGTGATTGTGGACAGTTCTGTAGTGTGCTGTCTCTGGTGATGCTGTAGTTTAAGGCAGCTGTTCTGTAAGCAGATGGCAAAAAATGGAAATGGTAGCAGTACGTTCGAATTCCTTTTTGTATCCTCTTTGGTTATGTCATATTTGTGTTGGGCTCTATATAACTCATGGAAAATACTGCATGCATATGGGCTGCAGAACTGTGTTAAAAGTGTATTAAGTATTCATGTATTAATGCGCTATTTACAATACTAGTGAATGCCTTTTTAGAATTTAGTTTTATCTATAGAAATAACTTTATAGGGAGACCAATATTCATATACGTTATGTGACATATCTATACTAATGTATAGCAGTGCATCACTTGTTAAATGTGGGGAAACTGCCCTGCCCAGGTCAAATGTTTTTGTCCTTCAGGGAAGTAGCAGTTTTGGCAATCCACCCAGGTATAACAGAATGTAAAATTTCAGAATGACAGATAATATAATAAGTATTGAAACCTGTAGCCATTAAAGATATAGAGAATGTGATTTAAAGCTTTGTGGCAATGCTTAAAGCAATCGTTTTTGTATTTAGAATAATGAAAGGTGAAAATACTATGAGCTAATCTGCACTACCTTGGAACTTTATATAGGTGTCCATCTTACTGTATAAAGTGAAATGGCTTACCTATTGCATTTGAAGTAATGAGATGTCAGCTTTTTGATTAAATAAAGCTAAAACAGACACTTACAAAATAGGTATGTTTAAGATGCAACAAAGAAAATATAGCTTTGGTACTGTGTGTCAGTAATGTGCTGTAGAATTTAAATTTGTAGGGAAAAATTTTATATGCATTTTATTTATAAGTAGAAATAAAATATATAGCAACCTTATAAAGATGTGCAAGTTAGAGATTATAAAGATAAATACTGGAAAAAGGGCGTTGATATTTTAATAAAATCTTTTTTCCCCTCCTATTTTAGTTACCTACCGTGGTTCGAGGTATACTACAAGCTGTTAAATACCCTGGCAGATTATTTGGCTAAAGAACAGGTAATTCTATATATTCTGTTTGTGACAATTTCAAATTTTGTCAAATGAATCTATACTATTTAAAATATTTAGTAGAATTTAAAAAGCAAGTTTTTAGTTTATCACACTGAAATTCAGAGGATCTGAATGTGTAGCCACCATTATCACTTGAATCCCACACTAATTTTAAAAAAACTGTCTGAGAATATACCTTTATAAAGTGTCAGTCATAGCGTAAACATAAAGCATGACGTCCTGGATGAAGTGTGAACAAAGTGTCACCTCACTGGAGAACTATATGACGTATTGATTGTAAACTAGCTCTTTGGAACTATCTGGTTATCAGTCAGAAACACTTCTTTTTCTGAACTGCATTAAATATGATGTACTGTTTCACCCTTCGTATTAACTAAAAACTACCCCTCATAATCCTGTCATCTCAACTAGCAAGGCAAAATTACTTGCAGCATTTGGTGAAGAATCATGATAGTTTAGTTTGCATATTCATGAGCAATTATACATATTTCAGGATTACGCAGGAAAGGAAATACTGGCATCTGTCTTTACTGAGAACATTAAAGCTATACCTTTCTACTTTAACTATATTAGTGTACTAGATGGTAATTAAAAAAAAAAGCATCAATAGTTAGCCATATGCTGTAAGCTGCAAAAGCTGACATTTCAAGAATATATGAACTACAGAATATGCAATTATTGCATGTTATAGTAAATGGACTATAGAAAATGATGCCATTTTATGTAAAAGGAAAATGCAGTAGGAAAGTTAGCTTAGTTATGTTAGCTTAAATAAAACAAAGCATAGGATACACTTAACTCTCATAAATGGCTTATTAAAACTTAAAATGTAGTTTTGGTTTTGGCCATTTTTACACTGTAATAGTAAAAATTGTTATTAAGATCATATTTGGTAGAAGGGACAAGGGTTATTTTCACTTTTGTTTCCTGATCAGAGTTTCTGGCATTGCAGTCAATACTGTAACGAATTTAAGATACCAAGTTATAAGGTTATCATGTTGTATGTTGAGAAAACTATGTTTCGATGAGCCAGTAAGTTCTCACACTGTATGGTTTGGTGTCCTTCCTAATGCCATGGATGCTGCTGAGGAGGCTATTAGAAGACATTACTGTCTCCCTGTCCCAGGAACCATTTCTGCAATCCAAGAGCTAGACCCAAAGCTTTGTTGAGTAGTACAAGATTCAGTAATTCTGTCATTCTCATAGGGAGAGGTGGAAGCTCTCTGCAAACTGGAACAGGAAAACCTGGCTCTGGCTTGCTGCTGGAACTTCTTTAATTCTTTTTGTGATCAAAGTGAAACCAATCACCATGAAAGAGAAGCCCCAAAATAAACAAACCTTCCAGTGATGCAGTCTCATCTCTTTCCCAAGTAAATTTGTCTTTTAGAAGTCAGACTGGAGAACCTTAATTAAACCTAGTAGTTGTCTGTATTTTTTACTAAACTATTAACTGTTTTATACGCTCCAATAAATCATTTTTACAGTGTATAGTATAACTACATAGCAGCATATTTAATAAAGCTTTGAGCAGGCAAGTATCATGGCTAATACAGTTTTAGAAAGGTGATGTCCAAGATGCGCAGGCCAGCTAGCCGCATTAGTGCTATTTTCAGTTTCAAACAGCATGATTCATGTGTGGAGTATATGAGGAAATATGTAAGAAATTGACTTCATAACTTGTGGATACAATCATTTTCTGAGATATAAAGCTGGCCTGAATTTTATAGTTATAATTTTATAGTAAAGAATGCTTTACTGTGAATTGCAGTTGTCTACTTCATTAAAATATGTATTGTTGTTTATATATAATGTTTAATGTGTATTAAATCACATGTATTCTGTTTTTATACATTGATTAAATACGTTTTAATTATATTCCCCATAGGAAAATGACTCAAATGATTTGTTAAAATCATTGTATAGCCATCCTGTGCCAAAGGCAAA
The DNA here is from genome assembly GCF_036370855.1 of Dromaius novaehollandiae. Lineage (NCBI taxonomy): Eukaryota > Metazoa > Chordata > Aves > Casuariiformes > Dromaiidae > Dromaius > Dromaius novaehollandiae. Next base: position 16,144,701 of record NC_088105.1, on the reverse strand, counting down.
CGCTCTTGTCAGTTTAAGTGTGGTAAGTATTCTGTATATGACTCGCTATATAAAATAGTTGCTATGGCTAAAACAGAAAACCTTTGTAAATAGTAAACTTATGTTGCTTTTCATCATTAACGGTCTAGGACAATTTTTTTTTTCTGCTGTATAGATTTTGTCTCTGTCTCAAGTAGTCATCTTACAGAGAAGCAGAAATTAAGTTTTGCTATATGGATGAGAAAGTAAACCACAGTGGGATGTGGCAGTGCTAGTACTTCTTTCTTTTTTACCTCCAGCTGTTTCATGTAGATAAATTTGGTTTCTCCTGCTGTGGGCAGGAGAAACTAACTCTGTGTTTCATTGCCTCTTGTGTCTGAATAGGTAGAGTTACAGGACTGGACAAAAATCTGTGGAAGCTGGCTTCTTTCCTGTCTTCCTACTCATTCTTCTTAGTTTTGCCTGATCATGCAAAAATGAGGTAGAAAAGATGGTAGAAAAAGGTATACTGCATTACGTAAAATTTCTTGCACATGCAGATGAAATAACCTGTTCATCCCTCCATTGCTTTTGTTCACTGTCTCTGTCATGTGGGACTGGCCATCGGAAGTATGGCAAGCTCCTGTTGCCACAGAAACGGTAAAGAAGTGAGCCTGTCGCTTAAAGTTACCATTCTTGAAGTTTTTTTTCCACAGGAAAATATACCGATGCTTGTTTATATACATTTGTAGAGGCTGTATAAAATGTAGAGCCAATACAGAGCTTTTTCTTTGCTGTGGCTGAAATGGTGCAACTAAGCATCTCCCTGTTCACAGCATCTGTAGTATCATTGTACATTTCATTCCTGTTAGGTTTTTCTGTGTGCAAATAATCTCTAATTTGAACTATCATAGGTTTGCAAGGTAGAAAGAGTAAAGAAGTGGTTAGATAAAGGCTTCCTGTGTTCACTACAGAGAGATGGTTAGATTACTTTATCTTGACCTTTGTATGTGTCATTTACTGTTACTTTTTAATCCATTTATTTTAGAATAGAGCCCAATGCTTTGAGTTCAGTAAGCATGGATTCCAGAAAAGCATATGGTCCTAATGTGAAGGCATACAGGAGTGGAGAGTCTACTGCTTCCATTCCAGTTGTTACTCACCTTTGCTGCCCCAAATAATGCTGTTTTATTTTAGTTTAACTTTTCTGGTTTCAGAGTCCAATACTCATCCTTGTTATGCTTTCTTTTCACTAGGTTAAAAAGCCATGATATTTTTCTCCCTTGAACTGTACTGATCCGCTTTATTTGGAAGTCCTTTTAGTCATCTTGTGTTGTTTTCACCGCAACTGCTTACTGTTTTTGGAGGCTGCAGTCTGAATTGTTTCTGTGGCTAATTTTTTGCTGTTGTCAGTATAATATTTCAAGTTATTTTTCATCAAGTAGCAGACAGTAAAAATGGTTTTTCAGAACAACAACAAAATATTGTGTTCACACTGTTTTTACGAGAATCATTTTGTATATCAAATACTTTGCCACCATTAATTACAGTATTATGACCAATGCCAGTTTGGCAACCCTAAAACCCTTTATAATGTCCTTTAAATATCCTACTGTGTTTCATTAGGACATTGAATTTTTAAAGATACTTTTCATTTTAATTTCTTGCAAAGTGTTGCTATCAGCATGTGTTTCATCTTGTGTAGAACACGCCCACTTTGAAATGATTGCTTTGAAATGATGTGATGAATACGACTGGCAACACTGGAACGACAAGTTGCTTAGAATAAATTTGATGCTGCTAGTTTTATTTCAACTTCACCTGGCTTCTGAATGTATTTTTTTCTCAATTGTCTCTGCTTCCCAGTAGTTTGTTACATCATTTCAAGAGTTATGTAATCTTTTTAGCTAAAGAATGATTATCTTAATGCAGGCCTCCTGCCAGATGGGTGACTGCAAGTACAGTTGCACAAGCATTGAGAGTTCAGATGGAGAAGAGCAGGAGTATGTTAGCCTGAATCAGAATGTTTTATGGATCTTGGTGTAGGAATCTATGCTTTACTAGTGCTCTGTACTGCAGGGAGATATTTCTGGCCACTTTCAGCCCTAACTTTACATGTCTTGCCTTTCCATTTGATGCCTCTTTCTAGTTCCTCATATACTGTAAATAGGCTAGAGTGGAACAGTCAGCGGTAATAGACTTAAAAAGAAGGTATGGTCTGAAAAATGAGTGTAGAAGTGGGAGCATGAGGTTGCTTTTTATTATTCCAGGATGAGTGCAGTTCAAATTTCTTGATGCAGAATTGACAAGTGTCCCCCCCCTCCCCCCATTTGCTCAAATATATAGAGTAATCTCATAGACATTGAAGTGGGGTTTAAATGGCAGGCTACAATAGTACTTTTGATCACTCATATATAACCAGGTGTAAATTATGCGCAGTATCTGAATACATGGCATCTCCCAGTAACCCCTGATCAGGACACCAAAATGCCTTTGTCTAGTCAGGAACCATGTTTATTCTCACCTATCAGTCCCAGTAACAAATATTTTGCAAATGAAATTTATGATAAGTCATCATTCATTCTATGAAACCTGAACTTAAATATAATTTGGGTCACTTTTGTTATCCCTCCATGGATTAAAAAAAAAATGAAATACAGTAATCATTCATTTTTGTTGGAAAAAAAAAATAGCTAAGTTGAATCTGAATTCAAATGGGGGACAAATATGACAAAACGTTTTCAGCCAGTGTTTTAAACATGTTCTTACTATGGAATATGCAAGCATTAGAATCAGCTTTAGCCTTTTTGTTCAAAAGGTAAAAGAAAAATCAATTGTTCAATCTTTTTCTCATGTTTCATAAGAACCAAGAGATGATTTTTGCAAGTGAGCAAGTTTTGAAAAAACAGCCTTTTCTTGTATCGGTGAGTTTAAAAGGCACTGACTGTCTGAAGCCTATTGTAATTAAAGAAATAATTACTTGCTACAGGATATCTCTCTTGATTTCAGGCTTATTTGTACCTTTCCTTTGGGAATTCTGCTGTTGTCTTTAGCCTCAAAGAGCAATCTAATATTAATATATCTATTCTGTTTACACTAAACAAATGTCAGAGCTATGTATGCGTGCATTATAATCCTCTTGTAAAGAAAAACACTTGACCAAAATCAAACCTTTAAATCGATGGGCAATTTTAGTGTCCGCTTTAACAGAAAACTTTATATAGGACAGTAATTATTAGTTTAGTATCTATTCCACTGCCATACATCTTCCCAAAGAAGTTTCTAAAGATGTGCAAGTACAACATACCACTTTTTTTTTTTGTTGGCTGCTTATGACTCTGGATAACTATAGTAATGGGTCTTTGGTTCTCTTAGTTCTGACTTCCTTTCCTGTTCAATGAATGGGATATTACTACTTTGTTAACTGGAAAAAAAGTTGCTTTTATAAATTATTAAATTCATTACTCAAAATCTTTTGATAAATATTCCTCATTATAGGAATATAATAACTATCTTACTGCAGGTAGGATGATTTTCTGTTCTCACCATACTTCTGAAAAATGAAAGGCATTCCATAATCTGAATATTTTCTTGTTCTTTATGAGAGGAAAAAAAAGTCTTAGTCACCCCCCCCCCGCCCCCCCGTTGATGCAAAACAGTATCGTGGAGTATTTATTGTGCAAAGGTTATGATGTTTATGGAATGCCTTTTTTTAAAGCTGATTAAAAGAAAATTAACTATTGCCAAAAGACCTAATTTGTGGGGAAAATGTTCTATTAAATGTATCAAGCTGGTTTAATAAGACTCTCCTACAGTTAGTAGTGTTAATAAATAAAATTTTTTGATTGAACACAAGACATGTTTAATAGCTTATATACTTCCTTCATGTTTTGGTTTATCTTTTTCAAGTTTGATTTGAAACAAACGGTGTTTTTGCATTAGTAATTGTAGTATTAAAATACACTATAAAAACAAAATCAATCATTTTATTTGCAGTCTAAGTTAAAAAAAAAAAAAAGACAAAATTCCACAGGAAACAAATAAAAGCTAAATATTCAATAATCATCACATTTGCTTAGTAGGTGCTTAAGGTTATTTTGTCCTGCAAGATTTAGGCTAATACACTAAAATACCTTAGAATTACTGAGCTAAATTCATGTATGGTAACTGTTAAAAGCACTAGATTAATGGAAATCATTTAAATTACATCTGTTTTCAATTTAATCCATTTCATATTTACACTCTAAATGGCCTCAAACTAAAATGGATAAAATTGCCAGTGTTACTTTATAAATGGTTGCTGAATCTCAAGCCGTTGGACCCTGATTTCTGCTAAGCCATTTTTTGATTCAAATATGTTTGGGAAGAGAATAGAATGTGTATCAAGTACTAACGATTCTGTGCTAATTAATTTTCTCATGTAAATGGTTTTTCTTCTTCCATTCTAAATTTATGTTTTGTTCTTTAACATTTTCTTGTTACGACTTTTAAATCAATTCTTACTTTAATGCTATTCTCAGATTTGTGACAACACTTAAATCTGGCTTAATTTCAGTGTTGTTTCAAAAGGACGCTGTGATGTTTTGTTCATTTTTGTGTGCTATGCTGAACCAGAGATTGTCATTTCACATTGTTGTCTGCTTAATTCTTTGTCTAGTAGTAGTAAGAATATCGGAAAGATAGCTATTTGCTTAAAGAAAGCTGGGGCTGGAAATCCTAAATGCTGTGGGTTCTCCCCCTCCCACACACTTTGTTTTTTTTTTTGTTTGTTTGTTTGTTTGTTTGGGTTTTTTTTTTTTGAATTCTTGGCTTTTGTCTGCACAAATTATTAATTGTTTTTCCCCCCATTGCTTAGCACTCATACTTCATTACTCCTGATATAACTGGATTGCCAACAATCCCTGAAAGTGTAAGTATGAAGTTTCTTTTTTAAATATTTAAGTAGTATCACCGTCATTCTATGCGGAGGGCTGAATTCCTTTATTATCAGTAGAATTTTTTTTTTCAACGCTGCTTTTAGAAGGTGATTGATGTGTATTAGTAAAACCTTCAGCTAGTAAAGTTACTGTTGTACTACTCATCGTTATCCAGTATTAAAGCATTATACAGTATAGGGCATTTCTGACCACTCTTGTATCTGCTCTTTGTTAATAATTACTTGGTTTCTTAACATTTATGGGAATTATGTATTCCAAATATAATCTACTTATGCACCTAGTGTTATTTTAATACGTATCCCTTAAACACTATGCTAAGCTGTAAATTCAGCTATCAAGATAGGCAGTTAATTTTTGTGTAAAAAGGCGTTGTTTCAGGCTTTCTGAAAATCTGCTGTGCCTGCTCACATTTGCATGGTCATCATGCACCAGTAACAGTTAAAATATATTTTTTAAATGAAGATTTGCATTCTGCAAACTGCAAACATAAAATCTCAGATCGAGTTCTCTGTGATGTGTTTTAAAGAGGTAACATCTAATAGAGCAGCTTCTTAATTTTCTGCTTTAAAATCTTGCCTTTAAATTTGGAATATGGATATATAGATTTGCATTTTTATGCTTTCAAATAACAGCATCTTCCTTCTGAAAGTTAAATCTGTTGGATGGTACAAAAATACATCGGAACACAGAACTTGCTCTTGGTAGGTGATGTGGTATCTGTGAAGAAATTTTGGCAGAAGTTAGTTGGCAGTTGTCCGTGCGAGGAGCGGCATCTGGCCGGGTGCGGTGGGGAAGTCACCTTGTTCAGGTGCCTTTCTGTACTTTTTCTTCTTTACTCCATTTATAAATGTGGAATCCCATCCTTCCAGTATGAGGAACAGTAGTAATGATACTAGGGAAGGGTAAGCTATGTAGGGAGTGAAGAGATGAAGTAATTATAGTAAATTAGTAATCAAATGAATTTCCCTTCTTCTTTATTGTAAGCTTTACATATTTCGTGGGCAGCAACTTTTCAGATACAATACAGAACTAATTTTGACAGAGTCTGCCAAAGATGTATTGATTTGTACAAGTCTGTAAATGGCTTTACCATGAGTTTCGCAATACGGAATCAGCACACCGTTATCAAATAAAACATTACAGAGGGTGCCCTTGAAAAACTAGACTGAAGTTATCATGGTGCATTAGTCTTTGACAGCCAGTTAAAGGTAGTACTTGAAGGATCAGAGTTTCTTTCTAAATGCAGCGTTTGTAGCCTTAAAGACCTTGCTTTTATCTGTTCCAAAAGTTTATGCAGCATGGGCCAAAAATAACTCCTACTGTGATTCTTTGAAGTAATAATGCATTTGTGCATTTACCTGAAACTGGATCATTGGGTTCAACTGCATCATTTGTTGGATCTTCTTTTGTCATTTCTTTTCACTGTATTTTTTTATTTAATATTAAAATATATCCAAAGAAGAAGGTGGTGAACTCTGTGATCATCATCTGGGCTTTAATGAGAGTTAGATTTTCGTACAATTATAGAGTCTGTAAGGAAATAAGACAGCAGGTGGTCCACCTCTCTCTCTCTGAAGCTGTTTTTGGCTGAAGAGCAATTTGGGTGTAGTCGCCAAGTGGTGACGAGTCCCGCGCCAGGGAGAGGAGCCGCGTGGGCAGGCGGGGTGCTCCTCTGCCCTGGGAGGGAGCTGGGAGAGACAGCCAAGAGCGGCCCTGCAGCACTGCCCTGGCCTCTGGCTGCGTCGGTCCGGCAGGCAGCCGTCTCCGGAGCAGTGCGGAGCTGCGCGCCGCCCTGATGCCTGCATCCCTCGTGGCCTGTGAGCCCTGCCCTCTCCTTTCCGGTGTGGGGTACCTTGCTGCCGCGGGGAGCTTTGGATGGGCAACTTGCGAATTCGGGAATGCTGACTTCCTCTAGTAGAAACTAACAGTTTCACTGTCCGCAGGGCTGTCTTTGGACTGCTGCATATAATTGATAGATCTGTTACTTTAAAATTCCGTACTATGTTGTTCCTAAGAAAAGATAAATAAGAGTTCTGGTTGCAGATGTGATAATAAATGTATAAAATTAGACATATGCTTTGTATATTGTAAGGCATATCAGTATATTTTCATATGTATTCATCAATGTTTACCAAATTTATTGTTTTCCTAGGCATTTTTGCTGGTACCTGTATTAGCTTATTCAGAACTTGTTTATCTCTGAATGGCACTGTGCCATGCAGAAATATCCTAAGTTCAGCTGGAATGCACAGATTTTTTTTTCCCCCCCTTTTTTCACCTTTTCCCACTCCTATGTTGTCTGAAACTATAAATAAGAGGTGCTGGTGATTCTGCTTTTCATTAAACCTCACAATAGGATGGCAGTGGGGTCCTCATCAGAGGAGGAAAGGGTGACCGCAGGAAGAACCCAGTATCTTCTACCCAATGCATCTGGCTGTTTGATGTCCTGGCACATACAGTTCAAGCAAATGTCTTGTTTTCCAATCTGTTTGCTGTACTTAATTTGAAGTAGAGTAAAATGTGTTGCCTTTGGGAGAGCCTGGCAAAATAGCACAGTTTTATTATCATAACTGTGACAGAAGAGTTACTGCTTGGTGGAAGATCTATTCCTGGGGTTGGAAGTAATGGTTATTTTAATAGAATATGATGCTATTGGTATTATTACCAAGTTTCAGGTTTTCCGAATTTGCAAAAAGTGCAAATCTAAATTCAGGAGCATAATAAAATGAGCAAAATAATATTAACTTATAACAGGTTAGTTTTCTTTGGCTTTAAAACTCCATCATTTACTTTTAGAGCATAGAAATTTTAATATAAAGATAGTTTTCTTCCACAGGATTGGTTTTTCTACTAACTGATCAGAAATTTTTTAAGTAGTATATAAAATGTTCCACTCAGCTACCATTGTTGCTGTATTGTTAACATCTTATTTATTTAAACAGAGAAACCTCACTGAATATTTTGTTGCTGTGGATGTGAACAACATGCTGCAACTTTATGCCAGTATGTTGCATGAGAGACGAATCATTATTACCTCTAGCAAACTAAGCACTGTAAGTACTTCACACATCTCCTTTTAAGCAGAATATATTGAACATTTCACAAAAAGACCTACAGACCTTTGTGGTTTTAGATATGTTCCATGTGTACTTATAAGACAATATCTACATACTTTTCTGATATATGGTTTTAGTCTGGCTCTTGAAATACAAAAGTCTGATTTATATAAGACCTACTCAGATACATTAAGTCAGGTTAATTATTTTTCTTATCAGGAAACGAGAGTTCTTTAACTCTCCTGAGTTCATTTCTGTGCCTTCTAACCTAAAAAGAATTCTTAAGGGCTATTATAAGATCTTTATTATTCACTTGTGGCTTATTCCATTGGAGCTACTTGAAAGAAATCAAGGGGCCATAATAATAGCTGCTATCCTAACCTAGTAATAGGTAGATTCATCTTTGTTAGAGTGGTTTGGGAGTGCATACTGTAATAGCTCTGATTTGGAGCAGCTCTTCAGGCTGATGATAATGTGCAACTCAAAATAGTAATTTTTTATTAAAGGTTTTAGGTTACTGCTCACATTAAAATATTTTTTCTCCTATGCCTGCTTAGACTGTTTAATAAAATAACATTGTGTTTCATTTTGAAATATACCTAGATATTCCAATATTATTTTATATAAAACTTTACAGCATCATTTTGAGCTTTTAAAATACCTTGTATTTTGAACATATCTCCAAGATTAATTTTGTGTTAGGGTAAGACTGTCACTTTATAACCAACTTTCATCATAGAGCGTATTTGTTATGCAGAAGTTTCTGCCTGTTATCTCCGTCATTGAAAATCCCTCCATTTCTTTTCCCCAACGGTACTGCATGAAGTGTTTTGTTTAATGCACTTTCCATGGTGGAACATCAATGCTACGTTCCTAAGTATTGCTAATTGCACTACAGAATAAATGAACAGTTATTTTAGCTCCCTTAGGCACAGGCCTTTTTTGAGCACTACAGTGTTGGGACTCTGAATCTGTGACCAGTGTTGTGGTGAGGGGATGCCCAAGAGTCACTGAGATGCTTGGCAAAGGACAGCACTTTACTATGCACTGGTTTGCGGAATAAGGAGCTAAATAAGTAAGTCAGTGATGGTTAGAGAATAGAGGTGACCTAAGGCCCCATAGGTAGAGGCGACATGAACAACAGAAAGAACAGGAAGATAAATAGTGAATGAATATAAGCAGTCTTCAGATTACTAGTCTAAGATGTATTTTTTTTAACCACCAAAGATTTTACTTTGTCTTAGGGAGTTTCCATACTCACATCATACTTCATCTTTTTTCTTCTCTGGAAATGACTAGGAGAAGAATTGTGCATCACAACATGACAAAAAGATCAGAGTGTTGACACCCCCCCAAAAGGGTGAAGAGAATTTGAAGGGGAAAGCCCTGTCAAAGAACCTGTTTTAATAAAAGTTCACACAAAGGAGCCAAACCATGGAATTAGATTGATTTTTTTCAATTTGCTGGTGCAGGACCAGCTTGGTGTCAAGAAATAGAAGAAAAAATATACGATAAAGAGACAAATCTGATGATGTGAAATCCCTTTTACTGCTCTTGTATCATTTTGCATCACTGATTTGGAAGCCATTACAGATCAGTGGGTATAATACGCTGCTTGTGAGAAGCATGATTTTGTTCAAAATTCAGCTGTTTGTTCTGAACTTTGAATCAGTAATCTTTTCATGAAGTAACAGAGTCATCTTGATGGTGTCATCACTGAAAATAATTTATATATTATTCTCCTGGATAAGGATACGCAATCATAACAGACTTTTTGTCAGTGGTAATTGGACATCCTGAGGGATGAGACCACCAAGCTGTGAATGTGAATAACAGATTGCAAATCAAGTCTGAAAAGAGATACCACATCAGTTTCACCTTCTTCTGGTTATTTTTTTCAGTCTACTAACAGAAGTCATAGGTAAATTAAATTACTGCCACATCATCTAGGATCCCTTCTGATGTAGGACTGGGGTAAATTTTCACTTACACTAGCAAAGTCTGATTAAAAGTAGAAAAATGAAGAGCCGAGAGAAGACTGAAAAGCAGAGCTGGCTTATCAGGATCTTCAGCAAGAATCGTTACCTGGTAGACTCTTTCCATAAATAGAACAGGTACAGTAGTAGACTTGCTTGTTTAAAGAGCAATGTAGTTTAAAAAACAAATTAAACCCTTCTTAGTATCTCCTGTCAGAATTCACTAGAATGATTACATGCGTCTGTGGCACAATAAGATATTCTTGTTCAAAATGATGGGTCACTTAATTTAATATGAATAAACAAATGGCGTGTGTTTGAATGTTAGTGTGTGCTAGCTTTATGCTGTTTTAGTGTTGTAGGTATAAAGCACTGCAGACATACTTTTGTATCGCACCAGTCACATTTTAGTATTGCTAAATTACAACTTGATACTTAAAAAGATTATTCTTTCAAAAACAGTGCTATGAAGTACAATGTACTGCTAAGGGAGTTGTGCCTTATCTCTGGGGTTAACTGAATACCAAGCGTTTGTGTCAGTTCATGAAGTGCGCTGGGTTGTGATGTCACCTTCGAGTTATCAGCTCTGTTGCGGTTCAGTATCTCAGGGCAGTGACTGATAACAAAAGGCATAATTCAAGGCCTTGCTTCATTTCTCCTTGCCGTTCTTGTGAGGGGGGATAGAAAATTACACTTACTTATGTGCAGAAATTGTTTAAGTCTAGCATTTCTATCCTACAGATTTCATGCTTTCATTATATTCAAATAAAGAATCAATCCCGATATGAAAACAAGGAGGAAAAAACAGATGCTATATGAAAAAGAAGGGTTACTGGGCAGGCAAGAGGAGAAAGAGAAAAGAAGATTTCTGTTTTAAGCTGTTAAGTAGCCTTTTATTTTAATTAAAAAAATAAAAGCGATAATTACCAACTTGTCCTGAGGGGCTCTGATTCAGTTGACAGCTTATATTTTATTTCAGCCAAGCAGGCTTTGTTTTATATGCACCTGCTCATATTTGCAATTGTTATGTATTCTTTGCATCTTTAAATTGATTTTTCTGTGTTTATAACCCTTTTAAAAACTCCTTCGGTGGGGGTCTTTGTCTACTTGTTGTAGCAATTGCTGCAAAAATGTAAGTGGAAACTTCTCTCCACTCATTTCTGTGATAACTTCTGGGTTGTCATTTGCACTAGCTGTTGATTCTTTTATTAGCTTGACTTTACAACAACTTTAATAATGTGATTGTCACCAACCTCACAGCGTGCTTCAGGCTTAGTATTAGAGTGAGATAGATTTGCTAGCCTGAGGATTATGTTCTGTAAGATCTGTTTCTAACAAAAATTACCATTTCTGGCTTTTGAACAGTATGTTGTGAAAGAGAAACAAATTACATGACTTTGGAATGAATGAAAGTGAATGAAACAAAGGAACTGATTAATTCATGAAGGTGGTGGTTAACTATTTCACTTTAACTGTATGAGGAAGGCTTTTCCTAAATGTCATAGTGTATATTCTAATGTAGCACCATTTTCTCATTCATTGCTACATCTGCATGTATTCTTATTAATTGCATGGAGCTGTAACCGTTTCAGTACAATTAATTTTTTTAATTCAATCTTACCATAAATTATTAAACTGCTGAGGAAGGGTTTTTCAGGAAGGCTGAACTAGAACATTGATTTTATGCATGCTGGAGGCAGACCCTAGATGTTTAGGCCCCAAGTGCACCTGCTGTGGTAGTCTACCAGAACATCATACCATACTCTCATGTATTCAAAGCAAAGGAATAAATCATGATTTTACAACAGTGCATCAGTTGACTTATTGCTGTTTTGTGACCGGAGGTAGGAAGGATTGCTGTTTAAAGCCATGTCATCGGTTCTCAAGTCACTCAAGCATGAAAGCTTGTCATATGCCTCTGTAATTGTACCTTGCCGGTCTTTCTCTAACTAGTCAGCTGGGGCTGTGCATTTTGTCTCAAACACCCGGCTGGCCAGTGTCTGACAGGAGCTTTCTCATCATCCTGTCAGTAATATGTTAACTAGAGTGTATCTTCTGCAGCCCGTAGCGGCAGGTGGAAAGGATGCTACACTTTAAAGCAAATGTCCAAATGTTATCTCCATTTTGACCAATATTTGTTTTAGGTAATACAAGTCTGATATGTCTGAAAGCACAGCAGTTACCAAGTTCTGCTTTGCACTGTCTGTAGGTTTCATTGGTGAGCCCTGTAGAAAGCAGCGTATTTGCTAATAACAGTAGCAGATACAGATTTTTTTTCCTGTGTGAAAGAGCCCTGAATATGTATTTCTCTCTCTGTCTCTCTCTCTGTCTCTCTCTCTGTCTCTCTCTCTGTCTCTCTCTCTGTCTCTCTCTCTGTCTCTCTCTCTGTCTCTCTCTCTGTCTCTCTCTCTGTCTCTCTCTCTGTCTCTCTCTCTGTCTCTCTCTCTGTCTCTCTCTCTGTCTCTCTCTCTGTCTCTCTCTCTGTCTCTCTCTCTGTCTCTCTCTCTGTCTCTCTCTCTGTCTCTCTCTCTGTCTCTCTCTCTGTCTCTCCCTCTCCCTCACACCCACCCCCCACTCACCCACCCCACATATATGTATTTGTGGAATTATTTTTACTGTTGCTTATATGCAAAGAGATATTTCTGCAGTTCCACTCAGTCAGTATAGTTAGTTGGACTGAATGGCACTTTCAAATTCCTTTCCTCTTAAATCGTGTTCAGCTGCTTAGCTGTGACAGTCGCAGCATCCATGGTCAATCAGGCACTCAGAAGACAAGAAGGCTCCTTGGAGAATGCAGTGCAACTGGCCATTTCTAGCAGCAAAACATGCTCTCCTTACCCTAAACACATGATCTTTGTGGATTACTTTGCTCCTTCTATACCTGACCCTAAGTCTAAGATTCGTGAGTTAATTCTAAAATCCATGTATCCCTAGGCAGTAATATTGTCAACTGAACTGGAAAACAACTGTGGTGGTTGTCTGTTTCTCTCACTTCATTTAATTCTATCCATGGCTTATATATTGCATAGTCTTGGATATGCTTAGAAAAAACGTGAAGCAGTGCTGTTAGTGGGCCAGATCATTGAAATGTGGCTTTAGAAGTACAGGGTATGTTAGTGTAGAGTGTGGAAAGACAGAAAACTACTCTTTTGTATTTTTATGTTCCTGCGTTCAAAACTGGCTCTTTGCAGAGCTGCTTCTCTGATACAGACTAAAGCAACCTAAGGAGCCAAAGCAGTCAGCTCCGTATAGGCCTTCCATGTTGGAGTAAGGAGCGGCATTAGGAGCTGTCATACAGCTTGGCAACAACATATGATTTCCTTATGCTGGGGTGATTCTTTCCTTACAGTTCTGATTAAACCAGGTGTAGGATTTTTTTTTTCCTGAATGTGCACTGCAATACAGTCACAATTGTATCTAAAAATGTATTTATGAAGTGTGTAGCAGTCTCATTTTAAATAATATTGTCCCAATAATTCAAAAAATTGCAGATTTACAATTAAATTCTCGTCTCAGATTCCTGTGAAATAGTACATAGAGTGCACAAACATGTAAGGACTAAGTTTAATTCTTGAAAAACAGAAATCGATACAAATTTATCATTAACTGATAAAGCAGTACAGATATTCAGCTGACACCCAAAAGCAGAATTAGAATTCATTTTGGAAAATTAGGTCTATTAGACCATTTGGTCCTTGGGCACATACAAAGTGGTGTCACTTAATAATTAAAAGTTAAGGTGTAAGCAGTCTAAGGTTAAAACATGTCATCTGGGCAGAGGTGCATGTTGCAGTGCAGTTGAGGTTCTGTCAGGACACCAGTCCAGAATGCACTGTAGTACCCTGCTGGCACTGAAATTACAGGAGAGAGGAAGGGAAAGGCCAATACGGAATCAAAATGTGATTAGGAGTTACAGCCGGACCTGGTAACTCGACAGATCTCCCAGGCCCAGAGCTTAGGCTAGGTTTTCCATCTCCCCAGCATAATATTAAGAAAAATAATTGTGAAAGAATTTGTGAAAAGACATAAAAATGTGTGGTCAGCAAAATATTGAAATTATTTTTCTCCTAATGAGAGGGGAAAACCATAAAATGTTGCAGATGGCTGTTACCTGCCATCTGTGTAAAACGTGAGGAAATACATAACTGGGTTGCATTAAATAAAAGATTTTTTTCTTTAAAAAGAAAGCATCTAGACAAAAAGATAGATTTGCAAATACATTTCAAAGTAAAATATTTCACTTAGTAACACTTTTAGAAAAAAAGAACAAATCCAGCATTAAGATAATCCTTTAGGGGCTAAAGTTGTTTCTTTTTCCAATTCATGTAATCTTTGGCAATTCAGTAAAAGCTGCAAAAACAAAATGCTGCGTGCAGCCAATGCAGGCCATACTGTGGGTGTCTGTCCTCAGAGCGCCAGACCGAGCGTCCTGAGGAAGCCTTCTAGTACCAAGTCCTTTGTGGCTGGGCCATGTGCAAACTAAAACTGAAAGAGTCCATATTCTGTTACAAGTGACCAGAACTGTCTCGCCCCCTAGAAAGCATACTGCTGAATTCACTGGTGGTTGTATGAAAGTATGAGATATGAAGATGAGTTGCTGAACAGTCTGTGAGTGTAATGCCAGCGCTCTCTTCTGTGTGTGCCATTATGGCAAGATTTCTCCTTTTTCGTGGTAACTGCTGCTTTATCAACTCCTTTTTCTCAATTCAGTAGTGAAAAGATGAATTGTAGCATAACCGGTGGTGATCTCTAGTCTTGCTTGCGGTAAATAAGTTGTCTGTCAGGTATTCACAAGGAAGCTGTTCCCTGCTGCTGCTTAATTAGTGGATGGCAGAAGAACATACCGTGGAGTTACTCTGGAGGAGGGAATATTAATAAAAATTATTTTCTTGGAAACCTCCCTTTCAGAAGCAAGAAACATTTGCTAAGCTCCCTTGTTTTATGGGAGTGTAGCTCTTTCTCCATGGAAAGAGATTCATAAAATACAAGGGTAAAGAAATGGGGAGTCAGAGAGAGTAAGAAGGCAAAATAGGACAAAAAGATGTGTATATTTGTGTTTTTGTGTTGATGTGTCTTTGTAAGAGAGGAAGAGATAAAGAAGCTAGGAGGTAAGTGCATATCAAGAAGAAAAAACATTATCAAGAACATAGAGATGAAATGAAGAAATATGTGGAAAGTGAAATTATTAAACAGATGATACAAATAAGCATAATGAGTTTATTACAGGATAAACAAATATCAGTAAGAGATCTGTTAGGTAATACAATATGAAATGTGAGGGATAAAAGGTGACTTGACTAACTTCCAAAAGTTCATTTGCTATAAAGATGAATTCTCAACATATGAAGAATACTGAAAACCTTTGTGTGAAGAAGAAATTGAGTAACTGAATCAAGTTGCGTAGCTTTTTCTATGCCACCCACACCTACAGGTTATATAGATACATCTAAATATCTATGAAAGTGGTTCCTCAGTATGGTCAGAGTATGTCAGGGGCATTCCTTGCTGAGTGCTCACCTGTCTTTACCGCTTCACTTGCATTTTCTGCTCCACTTCCGTTATTGGGAAACGTGTCCTTCCTGGAGCCATAGGCAAGGAACAAACTGGCTGCAGTCTTTTCTTTTCCCTTCCAAACTAGTGCACAAGAATGATGCCATAATGCTGCTTGTGAATCAAGAATTGCAAGAAAAGAATGAAATTGATTGTGCATGAAGTGCTGTCAAATACATGAATAATGTTCTTCTCTTCCCTTCCCTTTCCTTCCCCTGGAGATGAGGATAAAGGAAGCAAATAATATCCCCCCAAAATGGAGACAGTAAGTTTTTTAAATTAATGTTTTCTTTTTCCACGTTTCATGATGGAAAAAGTTGAATTTTTCAGCTGTGGACTGGAAATATATTTCCCTTCCCCGCTCTCCATCATGTGAGAGAGGAATGCTGGGGCCTTGTCTTGCCAACAGGAGGAAAATACATTATGGCTCATTTAAGGTCCTCCCTCTTTTTCTTTTTAAAGTTTATGAGGATGGCAGATGGGAAGCTACTAGTCAGGAGCTAAATTAAAGAAATGCATGAGAAATGGCTAACCTTTGGATATTGTGGCTTGGATAGTATATTCTCTATTGGATTCTCTTGGATAGTATATTCTCTTTGGTTGCTGCTGAATTTTTCTTATTCAGTGATTTCTCTCTTTTCACCAGTGCCAGTAGAGTAGACTAAGCTTATGATTTAGTCTGACTTTTTGTCCTTTAGAGGTGGGAAGGGATTTATGTTCTGTTGTAAGTTGTCCAAAGCAAGGGCTCCCTTTCTGCTCTTTGCCCCCAACAATCTCTCCCTGCCACTTCAAGGAATGGTTGGGAAGGGGTAGGTCTTAGCAGGTGTTAAGTATCTGTAATGTGTTTGGGGCCTGATTTCATTCCCTGTCAAACAAGATTTAGGTGTGGATGTCATTTTTGACAAAGCTGATAGTCTTAGGAGTTGTAATAACGTAGAAGAGAGGCTTCCTTTGACTTGAACTTCTCTTCCCCTCTCAGGAAGCAGTTTCACAGTAGTTCTTGTAAGCAGGGAATATTGACAGGTACCAGCAAATAGAAGTTGGTCCAGGCTGATGGTAGCTATCGTAGTTGTGGTAGTGAAAAGGTGACCTGTCCTCTACGATTTCTTACTGGGTATTAATAAGTAGATGAGTTAACTAAGCAGAATCTTTGGCATTTTTCAACATATGTGTGGTCAAGACAGTGGGAGGGAAGCAACTCTTTAGCCCAATGGGACTGCGAGGGAGGAGGGAAAGAGCATACCAGTACCTGTTTCTGGCCATGGTGTTGACAGAGATTGACAGTGTTTGAGGATTTTTTTAGGAAATGCTTTTATCATAGTAGTTCTTTAATTCCTTACAGTTGATTTTAAAAGGTTGTACTGTATCACAGGTTAATTTTACTTTAGCATTTTATCTAACTTCTCCTTTTGTTTTTGGCTTTCTGACAAGATTCTGCTAATCAGTTTATGCATTTCCAGTTTTCGTGTTGTGGTATGAGTAAATCTTGTCATCTACACTTTGCATCTCTTTTTACCTTTGGTTATAGGAAATGCTTTGAAGAAAATAATTTATACTGGTAGCAAGTAACTGCCAGATGAGAAAGAATAGCTTTGTGCAAGATACAGAATAATTGTTTTCATTTTACTCTTTCAAATAATATGAATTCACAGACAGGTATCAAATAAGCACAACGTGTGAGTCTGCAGAAAATCTTCCAAGCAAAGTAGTGTGGTTCTAGACACGTTGCAGTGTTTTAGCAGAAATAAAGGAGGGGTGGCATGAGGCAAGTCATTTTGAAAGTCCGCAGTAGAAAGCTTCATTGATAGAATTGAGTACTGGAATAGCAGATATGAATATCAGAATTATTACATCCACATGAGAGATAGGGAGGAGCTGCACTCTTCACGTTCCTAGGAACAAATAAAGCTACTTCGATCAAGCCTTGAACTAAAACTTTTCCTAACAATTCTTGTTCAACAGTTGTAGATTTTGAACAAGACAGTCTTCCCAAATGGCTGTTTGTTGCAGTAAGGTGGAAAGCAACTCCTCACTTTCTCTGGGATTCTTACCTTATTTCAGTCACGCTGGCATTTGGTAGTAATCAGTTTACTATCCCTCAATAATGAATTTTGCTAAAAAACTTTTTGAAGTGCTGTCTTCTACCTTTTGTAGAGACTTTTTATTATAGCCTGGTATTACTAGTAAGCACATAGTTCTCACATATTTTTCCAGGGGGAAAAGATAGAATTACTGTACCGGAATCACTACAAAAGTCTGGAGAAAACACCACATGCTTTCCTTGAAGGTTGATGAAAGCTTATATGGTGATGCTGACTGGAGTGTATTATCAGAGGAGATCAGAAACAGACTGAAACTTTCAGTTGTACACAATAATGTAATACATACATTGACTGATAGTTAGAATGGGACAGCAAATTTTTTTCCTGACCTATGAAATCACTAGGAATTTCAAATTATGTTTGTATTCTAATTAGAAAATAGGTTGAGCACTGAAAATTTTTATTAACAGGTTTTTTTTAGCTAGTTTAGGTCAATTGACTTATTTGTTTATATAATTTAAAAGCACTTTATTTCGACCAATTTTTAAAGCCACAATTAGTTTTATTTTCAAGTGAAAAGTTGCTTAAACTAGAAGAAATTGTTGGAAAATGAAGATAAACAGTTATTTCTTGACAATCAGAATTTTTTGAAAAATACTGTTCAATATTGACAAACAAGGATTTCAACAGACAAAAATTCTGTTTAAAAAACTTGCCAGCCCATTTCATTGTGGAAGAGAACACAGCACTGGCAGGTGTTTTCCGTGTGGTAGACTGTTGGAGCAGTATCATTTGCTGCTAGAAAACATGTAATAAACTATCAAATTTGCAGTAACTAATTAGGTTCCATAACACTATTTGACAATAATTTATGAATTTTTATCCAACTCGAAATTGAACAATGATACATGTCTGTATATATGTGCACACGTATATGTATACTCACACCATTGGATCTAGCAAATTTTTTTGGACAAATGCTTTCACCTTATGAATACAAGCTTGTCTGTAAAGAAAGGGATCATGGTTCACAGTTGATGAAATCTCCAGTAGCAGCTGGCAAAATAGGTAAGGTTGTAAACAGCCTTGAGAATGACTTCAGGATAATTTAGTATAATGACTACCTGTCTTGGAAAAGAAATTTCTCTGAACTATGACACTTCTCTTCTTGGAAACTTTTTAAAATATAGATACTGATAGTTCCTTTTGGAATAGATCTCAGTCGACAGAGAGGCTCCATATAAACACCTCTTTTGCTAAATAGCATAAAGGATTCTTTCTTGAAAGGGTCTCACCAGCCAGTTCTCAGCACTTGGTCAAGCAACAGATGTGCATTGCTGCACCTCGCAGCGTGGGCTGCGCACTCTGCCTCCCGTCTCCGGCTTTCCACAGGGCGCCTCATCTTGCTCTAGCTGCTTCTGCTTCAGACTGCAGTTGCTATCAGACATCCCTCCAGCATCCAGTGGTGGACTTTGTAAACCTCTGATTTCTAATTTAAACAGTCAGGCACAAGCTTGTCCCTGAATGCTTTTCAGTTTTTTTTAACTATCTGATTATTTAGGACTTAGAGTATTATTCCAGGATTTGCAGAATTCCCTATTTCTTTCTATTTAGAGGAGTGAATATGTCAGTTAAAGAGGTAAGTTATGTAAATAGCTAGTGAATTTGAAGAATGCAATCACTGTTGAAATACTAAAAAAGGGAAAAAAATGAAATGGCTAGAAAAAGTGCAATTTTTATAATATGAAATCCATAATTATATCATGATTTGCTTAGAGACAATTGACACGGTACTAAAATGTTGCTCAGTTTGAACAGTATTAGAATCCCGTAGCTGCTTGTGTTACAGACTGTATACAACAGGAAGCTATAAAGCATATTCATGCCATACTGTAATGTTTAGAAACCTACTGCAGTAGCATAGATAAGTGTTGCATGTTATTAAATTGAAAAGCAAGGAACAGTACAGCAAAACATTGGTGCCTTGTTAATCAAGTCCTTGCATTTGCTTCTGGAAATGCTAAAATTTAGTAGATATTTTTTATTAAAGTGTTAAATGCTAGTCTTCTGCCACACCAATATATAGATTTGAAAACAAGAGAGTTAATAAAACTTTAAATGTTTTTTGGTGGAATTATTTACTTCCTTTTTTAGATTGTGAACTAAAATATGACACAGACTTTGTATATGCATAAGAAAGGAAAATATTTCTTTATGCATATAGCATAATCATGTTAAACCATAATTTTAAAATGCTGATTAAGAGGAGGAGGATGGCATATGTTTTTAGGATCCTCTGTATACTCTTTATTTCAGTCTGTGATTGAAATGCTAACTTTTATATAGCTAGTTATGGTTTAAAATTTACATGCTGCATATAATAGTATGTGAACATTTTAACTGGTAATTCCATTTCCATTTTGAATATAAGACCCAAAAACAATACTGAGCTTGAATGCATCATCACTAGTATTACTTCAACTACAGAGAGTGATAATGCAGAAATAAATCCCATAAGCAGTTCCCTGTCAAAGAGGAGAAAGATACTCACTTATTTCTTCCTCCAAATCAATTAATTCTTAGTAACAAACAGTAATTATTAAAATGACCATTACTGTAAATGTAAAACAAGATGATTTGCAGATGTTTGACATAAAGCTAAGAAACCAAATGTTAATATGAAATGAACAGTTTAAATATGGAATTATGATATACTTGGCTTTCTGTTCTATAGCTGTCAAGCTTGGGCAGTTCGCTGGTCAATAGTGACATTCTCTGTGTCAGTGAACAGAGTCTCTTGATACCTTAACCTGCGGTTCACACATTACCGAAGCTCCAACTGTCGAACATTCAAGTCCCTTGGTATTATTGCAGCTTCCAGACTCTCCTGACTGGCTCATGTTTCATTCTTTGGCAATTTGCCCTAATGATATCCCTCAGGAGCTTTCAGACCCTCCTCTTTTCCATATTTAATCGTGTTATATTAATCTGAGTGATGAGCAAACTATGCTGCACAAATTGTAATTGTCCGTGATTTCTGCTGCAATGCTATTATATTTTTTTCATTCTTAGTTTAAAAAAAGAAAGTGTGTGTGTATATATATGTGTGTGTGTGTGTATGTGTGTGTGTATATATACACACACACACACACACACACACACACACACACACACACACACACACAATTGCAGTATAATTTTTATATACAATTGTAACTGTCCAGGATAGCCACAGTGTGAAAGCTTTAACTGCTGATCTGTTCCACAAAGAGTTTTTTTTCTGTAAAATCCATAGAATTTTAGCACTTGCTGAACAGACAGGTTTTACATTTTATTTTAGCTCATAGTTTTGTTACAGTACAAGTACATGTCTAATAAAGAACAGTAATAACTGTTAACCTCAGGCAGCAATTTTGTTGTGATATTAAAACATTAGAGTAGTCTTTTGTCATCTTCCATAAGCTTAGTGTCTTCTGCGTGGAACGATGCCTTTGTTTGCTACAGGTATTCTCAGCGTTCATTAGGGGAGCTGTGATAAATAAAGCACGAGGGGAGGACAGTATAGCGTCAACAGTAGAAATTGCTCTCCGGGTATGACCTCTTGTGTCCTGAAGAGACTGTGTTAAGTCCAATGACTGAGGTTCTTAAATTCTCTTCTGGGCAAAGTTCTTCTACCAGTATGTCTAAGTATTTTTTGATGAGATTTGTAATGGTTTATTTGCTGAATATAGACTAGCTCCTTTTGAAAACAGTCTTGATATTTTCTCATTCTGTGGACTTCTCTGTTGCTTAATGAGTAAAACTGCTCAGATTTACCTAATTGTCCGACCCCCTGGTAGCAACACAGTATTTGAAAGGTGAAATTCAAACTCTTTATTATGTATTTCAAATTATTTTTTTCACTAGAGAAGTGCACTAGACCTAGTTACTAACTATTTCCAGAGTCTTTAAGAAGAGCCGTCTTCTTTTCGAATGGTAAGCAGGCTGTAACGCCTCTGTGTCCTGGTCAAGGACGTCTTTATTTTTTGGGTGGCTTGTGCCAGACTTTCCAGTTTCTATTGTGGGGAAGAAGTTCTGGGAAGTTGTAATGAAATTACTCTGCTGTCATAGGGAATGTCCATTTCAAATTTTTTTATATATATATATTATATGTGTGTGTGTGTATATATATATATATTAAAAAAATATGTAGTTTGGAAATCAAAATAGTGGCAGAAATCGAAGTTAATCCTGCTCTAGAGTTGAGTGCACTGCTGCATTTGGCAGCAGGGTCAGACCACGTGCCGCTGGCCCGAAGGGCGGGAATGGCCGGGGAAGTGCTGGAGTCCTCCAAGGCAGGAAGGCTGCTGCCTTTCCCGCTCCCGGAGCAGAACGCTGTTCGTGTGCGCTTGAGTGCTTTGTGTTCAGGATGGCACTGCCTGAGTTTGTTGGACCTGATAAACATCAACAAGTGCGTCTTTATTTTCTTTTCCAAGGAAAGAGGCAGAGCAGGGCTTAACTTACCTGTCAGTTTGCATTTTGTAAACATGATACTTGTATGCGTATCTCAGAGTTTGAGAAGTGCATCTAAACAATTAAAAGTACTAAAAGCTATAATAGGGGGTTTGTGACAGTTAAGATTCTTGAACATCTAAAAATTAATTTAGAACATTGCATTTTCTTGTTACTCTTCATATTTTTTTTTGCCAATTCTATTTATATATTTTTGTTTCAGTTAACTGCTTGTGTTCATGCATCAGCTGCGTTGTTGTATCCGATGTATTGGCAACACATTTACATCCCAGTGCTTCCTGCCCATCTTCTGGACTACTGCTGGTAAGATACTAACCTACTATCCTCCTTTCTGAAGGTTTTACCTCTCTCGTAATCTGAATTAACTCATGAAAGCAACAACTGTTTATATGACTAAATATACAGGATCCAGTTTATGAAAGCACTGAAGCCAATGCTTAAATGATTAGTTGATGAGAGATACTTCAGTGTTTCTTTATGTGTTTTTTAGTTGGGACCTTGAGTTACAATGCTGAGTACTATCAAGGTAGCAGTTAGGATCCTGATTACAACAACTGTTCCTGCTCTATTGTTAGAGAATGCATTTGGTAATTCCAGTATAACTGTCGAAATGGTTTCCATTTATTTGACATTTAATCTCAGGTAAAAGATACTGAAAGAAGCATTAAAAAATGGCTGATGTCTGTGGAATCAAATACTGGATGGCATCTACATTTCTCTTAGTTCTAGAGAATAATTTAATATTTGTATTTTTCTTGCATTTTAAGGCCCAGCTGGGTTCAGGACTATCTCCCTGACTTTCCTGCAAGATATTATACTCTCCTTTTAGTACTTTCAAACGTATTGTCATAAGAAATTCTTTGCTTGCATATACTCCTGTTGAAATTTCTATTCACAAAACAAAATATTTTTTCAGATTTTTAAATTGAAAAAGAAATGGTCAGTTCTCTAGGCACTTCTGACCCTTCAAAGGATGGTCATTTGGTGGTCGTTATTTACTACAACGGAATAGTTTCAGAGATAATTTTCTCTTCCAAATGCCTGGCTTTTAAAATTTCAGGCTAAGAAAGGATTTACTTTCCTCTGTTTGCAGTAGTTCCAGAGATACAAAGTGAGAGTTGCATTAAAGCACATAATACAGCAATATCCTTCCCTGGTGGCTTTAACTTTAAATATGTATGGGTCTGTAGTGGAAAACCGAATTTAAAGCCATTTTACAGATCAAGAATTAAAACACAAAAAGCTGAGTCCAAGTCAGATACCTAACAACATAAGTATTTTTCTGTTACTAATATTTTTCCTCACAGAAATTATGCTTATATGTTTGTTCGGCTTTATGTTTTTTTCTAGAACCTATAAATATTAATGTTCCATTGAACTCCACCCAGTCCAGTGAACTACTTCTGTTTTCAAAGAAATTCTCATTGTGTTTCTTTAAGTGCCTTTGATAGTTTTTCCTGAGGTTTACAATATTTGCCCATGATAAATCTTTTTTTTCCCCTTTGGTAGCTCCTTTATTTCATATGTAAATTATTTATTGTTTTTAAAAATAAATCAAATATTCTCCCCCCTTTCCTTCTCTTTCAACTGTACTTAAGCCTTTCATCTTTAATGATACTTCTCTTTTGGAGAAACTCTGTCCTAGTTGTTTTCCTTCCTTGCTTTGAGAAAATGCACCAAGATGGGGATATAGCTTGGATGTATTTGTTTGGTTTTTGTATTACTTGAACTTATCATCAGAAGCTTTGTATTTTCTTCAGTACCATCCAGAACTGCTGTTCTCAGAAGGAAGGTAGATCGACACCTTTTTTCATGCTGTTCCCTGCAGAGTGCGTCCTGAATACTAGAGGATTTTTTATTTCTCCTCCTAAGCACAGATAATGTCTCCAGAAATAATAATGTTAGATGCTGTACACAGTTTCTTATGATGATGATAGTAGTTGAGATTCTAGGTCATTATGTCATGACCTGAGAATTTTTTTTTACTCATTAAAAGGAAGCATGGAGTTTTTTAGACTTGTAAAACTCATTTATATCCCTTTTTCTTTTTTACTGTAGTACAATAGAGGGGAAAAAGCATTTCTCTTTTTTTGAGATGTTCAAATGGAAACATAAAATTCACAAAAGGAAATGCACAGTTGATGAAGTTATCACAGTAACTATAGTTCAGACTTTTTTGTTTAGATTGTCATGCATTTATTTTTCTCTATGTGATCATGTCTGGTTTGAATGATTCTTTTATCGGACATACTGTAATGAAAAACAACCTAAAATGCTTAGCTTTCCTCATATTTTGGTGTATTAGTAGTGAACAAGTGTTTTTCTCTTAGGTATATAATATATCAAGTTAGAAAACCTAGATATATTTATAGGACCAAAGCTTATGTCAGACCAGGCCTACTGCACTCTCAGATGATCTCATCAATTCAAAAAGAATAAAACCAATTTTCTAGACTTTTTAATATGTTTTCATTTTTGATGTTTTCTTGACAGTTATTTTTGTAGCACTGCTTTTTTCTCTTTTAACTTGACATACATTTTCACACCTAGAAACTCTTTGTCATTATTTCACTTGGACTTTGTTGTGGGATCTCCATGTACTCACATTATCTTAGCATTGTTCTGAAATGCTATATAGAGTAGGGATTATCAGTTTGCTAATTTTGTTCATTCCAAGGCAGTTCAGCCACTTCTAAACAAAGATAAAATGCATTTAAATCCACTAGTGTAGGTATAGGCCCTGATCCTGCATTTTTTCCATGGGAATCATCCAACACATTTTTTGAGAAATCCACAATTTTTTTTTTTGTCAAGTTGAACTACAAATCTTCAAAATTTCTTACAGATAAATGATACAGTTCTTTGGGGGGTAGAATTTGATAAATTACCTAAAGTACTCAGCTACTACATTTTGTGGGTATGAAAAAAGAAAAATACATCTCTGGCTAAAACATACTGATATCTATATTGAAAAATTACTTAAATCCTTTTGCTTGCCTTTTTAGTCAGCAAGCCTCTTGTGATTCCGTCAGGCAATCTGATATACAGACTGGTTATAGATATGTATCAGATATTGTTAAAGTAGTCCAAAGCCATGAATTTTGAGCATCAGTGTGGACTGTAATGCCATCAGGATTGTCCAAGTATGGGTATATGCAAAGTCCTGCATGTGAACACACTTTTTTTTTTTTTTTTTTTTTTAGTTGCTTCAGAGTTTTTCCCCCATAGAGCTTTACTTGGCCTTGAGTTCTCATAGAAATATGAGACTTGGAATAGCCATTAAAAAAAGAGTTATAATCAATTCCTTTTTCTGAAAGACAGCAAAATGTTAGATAATGAAAATAATTGTTTTAGCGCTAAAAGAAGAAAATGCACAGAAATAACATATGCTTCCCAAAACATATTCCTGAGTCCATAAAGATTTTTCTGAATTTTTCTTTATAGAATTATTTTCGCCTTTAAATTTCAGGGAATAAAAAGATACTGTTGCATTCAGCCCAGATAGTGTCTTGTTTTCAAAATACCTTTTACAAAATGAGGTTCGAGCATTGATACAGTAATTATATTTGAATAAAATTATTTTTTGTAAAGAAGAGACGTAATTTCTTTGGATTTTCTGTATAATTTCTTGGCAAACTAAGTCACTGATGCAAAAATGTATGACAGTTTCGTCTGTGGATGATAAAGCATCTGTTCTACTGAAGCTCTGTTAAGAATGTAATGCAATTAGAAAATTCAAGTTACAGTTGCAATGTGTCTTTTTATGAAATTTGGTCTTTCCTGTATTCGAATATATGCAAGCCTGTTTTCATGAGGATGGGGCAGTTATTTTCCAATTAACTTGCATGTTTTGCATAACATAGTAATTATTTAGGAAATGATGCCGTGAATTAATAACATTTTTGGTAATAATATGCATAAGCAAGATGAAAGCTGTATAGCAGCTCCCAGTAGTATCGTAGTGAGCAATTTCATGTACATATTACAAAGCTCTGCTGCAAGGGCTTTATAATTCAGTGGTAATAAAATCCATTCTTTGCTGAAAATGATCAACGTGACTTTCCATACCTGCAGTTTTTATCTCATGCATTTTCAAGAAATGTTTATCTAACTGGTTTGGTATTTTTTATTCTGCTGTTTATTTCTTAAATTGAAATTACGTAGCTGTTGCCTAATTCTAAAGAAGAGAGCTACGCACTACCATTTTTTCTTAATAACAACTGTATTAATGGAGCAAATCATCAGCTCTTATAAGTCAGTAGGGGCCTGATGAAGCTGCTGAAACAATGTTGCTTTATAGAACAGAAGGTAAGTGTGCATAAAATACATACGTGATAAAGTACTTTTTTACCCATGGTTTCTCCAGTTCACGTTATCAATAACACTAAGATACTTTGTGAAGAACCGGAGGATCTAATTTGCGGAATAACCGGCAGAAGAATCCTCAGTTATATATGCCAGTCGGAGTCATTCTCATTTGTTTGGAGGGAACAAAGATTTCCTCAAAAGCCATTAGAGAGTTTACCTAAAATGTATAATTTCTAATAACTTATACTATAAAGAAGACAGTCATTAGCCTATATCTGAATTTGTTCCCCAATTGAATGTGGGAAGCAGCACACCTGTTGCTCTCCAGTGTGTTTAGAAGGACCTTCTCGTGTTCTTGCTGAATATCAGTAGAGGAGTTGGGTTGCACCAATTGTTTGTGTGTGAGGGAAGGGATGTCAGCTACCAGAGCAGGACTGAATGACAGAGCACAAGTTTTATCTATCAGGCCATATATAAGTATGTATATGTATAAGTATATATAAGTATAATTTTTGTGTGATTTATGTTTAGCCCACAAACGTATAAGGCCCCAGCCTAGATGAAGTGGTTAGGAGGTACTAAAACTTCTTAGTATTGGCTTAGGAACAGGATCTGTGAGGACTTGGGTCTCCATTTCCCTTTTTTGGAAGTCTTCCCCCCACTGCCAAGAAACCCGAAGCCATGATGGTTTGCAGAGATAATTATCCAGTCTCCCCAAACCTTTGTTTTTGACAGTACAAACATAATGAAAACTTGTTTTCAATCAGTCTGAGGTTCTTTACATCAATATTTTCCTGAGGGACACTGTTAATGAAAGCAGCTGGATAATCCATAGTGTGTACAGATTTTTTTAAAAGTGACTCCAGTCATGGGCAGGTGAGAATTGCTACTTTTGCTCCAGATCTAGAACCAAATTGATGAAACCACATGAACTGATCCAGTAAAGCCTCTCTCTGGGCCAGAGAAAGTCAATCTTTTAATCAGGCAGTACCTCATTAAGGCTCAGATACAAGAGCAACTTAGTACAATGTAAGAAATTGTCATATGTCAGCTGATCTGTGTAACTTTACATGTAAGTGATCTTGCCTTCAATTTTTTTCATTTTTTTTAGTTCCATTTTTTATTTAGTTTTTCTCTATGCTCCCTTAGTATTTCATTTCCCACTGAGTTGCTTAAACAAGCCTATCCATAGCTCACTTCACTGGAGGGAACATTTCTGGTGATCTCTCAGTTCTCAGCCATGAAGCAAGTGTTGGACAGCAAACTTTGGAATTGTATATGAAGAACTATGATGTATATGAAAAGATTAATTTCTGTTGGCAAGGTGTGATTCTTGACATTATTCAGTTGTTTTCTGATAGTAACTGCAGACAGTTTGTGTACTACTGTAAGATTCATGCTCTGTTAATGCTTGTGTAACTTGCTTGCCTCTCATTGTTTTACGATGATTCTTTTTTTCTTTTTTTTTTCCCCATAATGCAGAGGCAGATTGGTATTAATTCATCTGTTGCATTTTATACACTTAAAATTTTAATGGTTTCTTTTACTTCCCAGTGCTGGCCCTGCTTTGTCTTTGTCTGTCAGTATGAAGCATTAATGTATCCAAATATGTATCCAGCTTGCAGTTTGATAGCAAGTTTCTTTGTCAAATGTTGCCAGAAGACCTTCACCAGGGGAAGAGACAGAAGATTATAAAAAAAAAACGTGATAAATTAGCTTGACTAGTTCAGTTTATATGTACTGCAGGGAGTCTCATTCAGGAAGCTTTGCGTGGATGTTTGTGCAGCAATTGTTTTGTTTTGAGTTTGTTTCCTCGTCTTACATTGGAAATGAAAAGTTTGCTACCTTGAGTGGAGCAGGACGTCAGGCAGGCTCGGAGTGCCCCCGGGGGACGGGCTTTGGAAGCCCATTCAGAGCTGAGGCTGGCGTTGTCTTTAGGGCATTTGCATTGCAGTGTGGTCATGCAGCAGAGGCCCTTTTGATAGCCGTGGAGGGAATATTCCCCAGAATGGCATTGTAAAACCTTTGCAGTTCTAGAGACGGACAACTTTTACAACGTTGGTTTTGGGTTAGACACGCAGGTGGGCTGGTTAGCCAGCCTTCCACATCTTGCTGCTCATACTTGCCGTAGTCAGGAACAGTCTCCCATATTTGGTAGACTTCTTTAATGTAGAGTAAAAAAACTAATAATTTTTTCTGGCTAATAATTTCAAGGTTGTGTATGTGTACACATTTAATACAAACTTAAACAGTGAAAGTTAGCTACAGACTCAAAGATGTGCAAAGTTTTTAAATATCTATTTTTTGCTGTACAAGCATTTTTGTAATTGGTATTTCAAAAAATAATTGCTCTTTCCTTTTTTTTCTTCAGTGCACCAATGCCATATCTAATTGGCGTCCACTTAAGCTTAATAGAGGTGAGTAGGTTTCAGACTACCTTTGTTTGCAGTATATGTCTGAGTATTGAAAAGTATGAGAAGTGTGTACCATAAACAATATTTTAATGGAAAAGTTTTAGAAAGAATCCCTCATATTTACCATACAGAATTATGGAATTTAAGCTTCAGAAGCTTTGCTAAGTAAAGATGTCTCTCTTTGAAATCTTACTTTTGAAGCATTTTATACCAACATGCAAGCCCTAAATCGTGATTAATTTCTGATTCTATTTCCTAGCTCAGAGGTGTTTCTACCTTCCTTAAACGGTTCAGAAACAATTCAAATTTTCCTAGTAGCAAGAGTAATTAAAACTCTTTTGGAGTACTCATCGTTCAAGTCAACATCACTCTGATTTCCCAACTAGTTTATGTTGCCGTCCTTCTGAAACTCTGGGTCTAACACTCAGCCTGTGATAAGTCATAACAATAATTTTTGCCAGAATGCAAGAAGTAGCTTTTTCAGGTTTAAAAATACAATAAAACAATAAAATCTCACCTGAGCAGTGTGTAAGTACCTAGGTCATAAGAAATTGCTTTGTATCTTTCCATAACCATTTAAAGACATAATTGGCCCTATGTGTGTAGTCTGATTATCATGCAAAATAGATAATTGATTCAGGAGCTTTATTTGGTTTGAATTTCTGCGGAAGTGACTTCTGAGGATCATGAAAGCTGCTTTTGCGAAGCCGATGAGGTAGGTTGTGCCCCTGTTCTGGGCCACTAGCACTTTTCTGTTTTGAAAAAAGAATTTCTGTCATCTGTACTTCTGAACTCTAGGCATAGCCTTCTATTCTCTTAAGGCAAGTTCTTATAATCTGCACACATTGATCTGAATATCTTGACTAGGATCTTTTTCCTTATTCCATCAGAAAATGAGGAAACAGGCTTAGCCTAAAAATGAAGTCCCTGAATTCCTGCTGGAATTACTTCGCGGACCATAATATTATATATTATTTCAGGATCGCATAGAAAAGAGTTTTGCCATTTTTCCTGAAAGGAACAAATTATTTAATTCTTATCTGCTAGTCAGCTACATTCATGAAAGACACTTTCATCTGTTCTTCTGTAATACTTAGACATCGTGTACCTGGAACTTACATAAATCTGCAAATCCTACTTAAAAGTTTGCTCTGTTTTTTTTTCTTTTGATTATATGATTAATATCATATCTTATTTTCACAGATATAAGAGAATGAAACATTGTGATAAGGGATCTATATTTCTAGTATTTTTTTTAACTGTTTTACGTAATTCATGGTTTTCAAGAATTCATTTTTTGACTACTCTTGTATTTCAGAGGTTACTGATATAACTTCACTGTTTGCTGAAAAGGAAGAGTTTTTAAAAGCTTCTTTGAATCCTGTAGCTAATCCACAAATCCTACATCTAAGGCACAAAGATGTTGTCTTTGTCATTATTATCCTTTGTAAAATCATAATTTCTAATCTAGCACTTTGTAATAAAAATGTACTTTAGGAGGGTATCATAGTAAAATGCTTTTACACTATTGTTTTTTTCTTTAACAGAAAGTAAAAAATAGATCACTGGAAGATGTGGTTTTGGTAAATGTTGACACAAACACTCTAGAAACCCCTTTTAATGACCTGAACAACCTACCTAGTGAAGTGGTGAGTCCTACAGATATTTCATGGGTTTTCTTTCTTAACTATTTGCTTGAATTACTAGTGGTTATTTTTGCCTGTTTTTGCTAACTGCAGTAAAAGGAATTAGGGGAAAGAAAAGCGCCAACTGTAGACCCCCATATTTGAGATTTTTACCTTTTTGACAGTTGAAGAGATGTTGAATGGAACATCGTATTCCTTATTATAAAAGTAGGATCATAATTACAAAGCTAGCTGCATTCATTAGGCATAGCTGCTTTAAACGCAAGAGTCTCTTCATCTCATCTTAATCATTATATTACAAAGTAGGCATTTCTGTCTGCCTAGTGGCATGTCTTGCAAAAGAACGAGAGAATTTTTGAAGGCAAAAAGAAGAAGGGGGCCAATTATCGGCTTCTGCTTCCCTGCCACCTGCCAGCGCTTTCCTTTTAATTAATGATCTGATGGCACTGGTCAATATAATAAGAAATGCTTGTACAGTTGGGGTCAGAAAATTCAGGCTTTGATCTTCTTCAACTTTCTGAAACATTTATTTGTTTTCTCTAAATTATTTCAGTTTTATTTTAATCCCTTCTATCCTGCTGAGGGCTGCATGAATGAAAACCTATACTGTTTGTCATTTGCTTTGGCAGAGCAAAGACTGCTTACTTAGAATTCTATTTGTAAATTAAACTGCAAACCCAGTTTGTCATAAAAGACATCTGATCCTTTTGAAATGACGAAAACTGTCTTTTGTCTGTAAAGGATGATAAATTAAGTGCCAGTTCTTTCTGGACTTTGATCTTGCAGAGGGTCCCCCCCCCCCTTTTTTTTTTCTGTTGCCTATAGGGGAACATATTCTGTATATCATTTTAAATAGTCACAAAATTCACTTATCTTGATTTTTCCCAATAGAGCACTGAAAGAATATCCTTGTGAAACCACTGTTATGATTATTAAGTTATAGATGCTCAAGCTATCAGAAATTTTTGTCAACACAAAGAATTTTATATCAAATTGTGAAATCAAAATTACATTTTCTGAAATTGTAAATCCTAAAAACAAACAGTCTGAATCTAAGTAAGGCAGTGCACTTACATACCGTGTCCTTTTTGTTTTTTGGTAAAGTGTGTGTGTGTGTGTGTGTGTGTGTGTGTGTGTGTGTGTGTGTATACACACACATATATATATATATATAGTGTGTATATACACACACACACATATAGCAGAAACCAAAAGCTTGATGATTATGTTAATGCCCGTTCCCTTTGATTATAATAGTCTTAAAATCTAGAGTTTTTA
The DNA here is from genome assembly GCF_036370855.1 of Dromaius novaehollandiae. Taxonomy (NCBI): domain Eukaryota; kingdom Metazoa; phylum Chordata; class Aves; order Casuariiformes; family Dromaiidae; genus Dromaius; species Dromaius novaehollandiae. Next base: position 16,113,024 of record NC_088105.1, on the reverse strand, counting down.
TACATCATCTGGTCATCGTTCTCTTAATTCAGTATCATCCATAGTTCAGAAAAAGAAAAGAATTTGACTGTATATAAATTGTTCTGATGTTATATGCTTTTATGTTACTGTGTGAAAAAGTGTGCGCACACACACATACATGTGCATATACAAAAAGTTTAAATGTGCTCTATACTAGAACAGTATAACAAGTTCAGTAAAAAAAAAAAAGTCATTTTCTTTTGCGTCAATAATTTTAACTGATCTTGCATTCAGTGGAAAAGGTGGAGGTTATAATGTCATGGAGGTACATACTTCTTGTCATATGATAGCTAGATATAGAATTAAGAATTAGGTATCATCTTCCATAACATACTGGAGTTCTTTCTGGAGGACCTTTGAACAGTAAAAATGGATATTTGTGCAATGGGAGGGACGTCTCTTGTATTTTAGAGATGCTAATCAAAATGATCTCTAAACGAGTAGGCTAGCATGAAGAAAATAGAGGTTACAGACATTCATACATTTCAGAAGTATATTCTCCCCCAGGATATATGCATGTTACTATTATTAATGTTAATGAATGTTATCCAAGCGTGTAGACTGCACAGTAGATTTACAATATTTTAATATGTGTTCCTGTATGGAACACAACAGAACAACTGTGTTTTTGCGGTGCAGTTGCAGAATTTTATTTGAGGCTTTTATAATGAAGAAAAGCTTTAAATGTGAATCCCCCCATTTCTTTCTTTACCTCAATCTGTAAAACACTTTAATTAAAGCAGTTTAAAGAAAAATGTATACAAGTATCGGTGAAAAACCTGGAAACAAAAGACACAGACAATGTCCATGTCTTGGCAAATAAAATGACAGCATGTTTGTCCTTCTCTCGCATTCATCAGGGACAGTGCAACTGCTAACATCTGGGTTAAAATGTATGAAATATAGGAGTGTAGAACAAAAATGGTAGGTTAAACTTAAAACATAAAAACAAGTGTCAAAGGTGAAGCATTTAAACCTATATAAATAAGACTCTTAAGCATGTGTACGAAGGTAGTAAGACTTATGACCTAAAAATATAATAAGCAGGAGTAGCATTGAAGGGTGTTAAAATAGAATGAAGTACTGAAAATATAAAAGAAGCTGTAGACTTACCATCCCTTTGAAAAACAGATTCCTGATAGATTAACAGCCTAACAAAACAAATGCAGTATTTTCAAAGGGTATACCAGAGCTGTTTGTTCTGTCTGAAGCAAATTGAATAATTATTTTCCTGATCAATAAGCCTGATGATAATGTTCTCAGTGCATAGGTGTATCATAGTTTATCCATGCATAGTAATACGTCTATTAAAATGCTCCAGTTGTGAATTTTTTCATGATAAATTTAAGATTGAAAAACATCGCTATATGATATTGTGTAATAAACTGTATAATAAATTAACTGAGATTTAAAAGGCATTTTAAATCATTCACTTAAGTATTTAAATTATAGTTACAGGCTAGATGACTTTCTATGCATGTGAACTCTATTATTCTGTCAGACTGACCAGTGGTCTTGACTGTTCAAAGGTCAGTGGTCACAGTTGTCCTGAATTACCAGTCCTTTTTTCATGTGGACCCTCTGCTGCGTTGCATGCTGTAATCTTCTTAATGGCTTCATTCCAATATTCACACATAATATTTTAGATTTATTGACTGTTAGAAATACTACCATGCCAGTAGCAGTTCCGCTACTCCTAAGGTATTTAAAATTGGAAAAATAAATCAGTGCAAGACTTTCAGGAATCCTTTGTTTTCTTAGAGGAGGGAAAAAAACCCTCTTTTTCCTCTCTTCTGACAAGAACACTTGTTTTTAGATTTCATCATTTCACTGTGGATTTGTCTATTATTTTTTAATAAAAAAAATGAAAATAAGTAGCTATTTCTCTGGGCATAAATTTCCTAATACAATAATACTTGGGTCACCACTTTAATAGTGTAAGACCTTAGAAAAAGAGAGTTTTTACTGACGTTTATAAATCAACGTATAGTATAGACACTTACAAATTCATAAACTTCGAACCTGATCCTGCAATGCCTAGTTGCAGTTAGCTCTGGCAAAAAGATTAGAATCCTTTGTTCAAAGTTGAACACTTTCATAAAAACTTGCAGGACTGAGGGCATCACATTTAGCAACCAAGTCTTATCTGTTTCAGAGTAGACTTTAAGTAGTACTTTCATAAGTATGATCTTCCAAAAACAATAGTCTCTGTAGGTTTACAGCATCTTCTGTGTTTGTTAAATATTATTAACAAACAGTAAAATCAACATAGCAGTTAAAAGATGCATAGCCTTTATAGCGTATAGTGCATACACACTAGAGAGACAACATAGGATCCAGTTGTTTTTTTTTGAGTTTTAGTTTAGATTCTTTAAGTCTCAGTATTTTAACACCATAAATTGGGAGTATAAACATTGCTGCCCCAAAAGTAGCATTTGAGAAGTAGGCTGCAATTCATTTAGAAATTTGAACAGTTGCTTTATAAAATAATTACTGGGAATACAAATCATTTCTGAAAATGCAATGATTAGTGGTATTGTAAAGAAGTTACGGTCGATGTTCAACATTGCAACTGAAAGGATTTGTTCTAAAATTATAATATATGAATTTATAATGTTTTTCACTCAGAAAATAGACAAAAATATTGGTAATATTTTAGAAACCGAGAGTAGTTAGCAATATTGGTGGTATTATTAGGCAGTTGTTCTTGTTGAACAAATCTTTACAGTCATTTGAGATTCTTTTGAACCTTGATATATTTTTAGAAGATAGAATATCTGATTTAAAAATGCAACTGGTTTTGAAAATATTTGTATTTAAGTAGATGTTTTAATCTCAGTGAATATTTTGGTTAAATGCTGGAGGCCTAGCTCAGCTAATTTTATGTGTATAGATAATGTCAACTATGTGGAAGGCTTTTCATTAACAATACTGATTTAAATAGTTCCAGGTTCTGCTTTGTTGTGAGGTTTTTACGTCACCCTTCTGTGCTACCTCCTCTCACTCTCTCACTGTTGAGAGTGAACTTACTCTTATAGTGACCTTATTTGATGGAGAGCAATGAAAAGTAATTTAAAGCATAACAACTCCCACTGATACCAGGGAAATGGCTGGGGTTTGCCTGTATGAAAATATTAAGGATGGTTCTGCAGTCATTAGGGGACGCATCTTGTGACTTCTACAAGAAGGGAACATGGGCGGGCAGGCAAGGGAGCACAAGCGCTTCAGCCAGGACTCCAGTGTGGTGACTGGGCTCTGGGGAGCATCTTGGAGAGCACCTGCGCGTAGCCTCCACCTAGCCATAGAAATTGCTCATCTCCTATGAGTCCTTTTGACCTTCAGATTTGCTTTATCATTCTTCCTTTCCCTTCCCTCCACCTCATGTTATCTTAGTAGGCTTTTTCTCAAGAACACTGTGCTACTAGCACTTTTGCAGAATAATCTAGGAGAGCTCTCCTTGGCTTTTAGGTCTCAAGGTCTCTGCCTTGAGAGAGGCAGAAGTTGGAGGAACTTTCTCTGAACTCCAGCATAGCCTTTCTGAGGCAAGAACTCCCTCCAGGATGGCAGCATGTTATCGCAGCTCTTGAATATGTTAAAACATGATTAAACCATGGTGTATGTAGCATTCTTGCACATATATGTGCCGGAGCGTCCCCACCTTCAAGTGGACGATCTGTTGGGATGTTCTTAATGTTGAACTAATGACGTATCAAAAAATGCTGTCAATACTGCAGTGGAGTGGGTGATTTGTTCCTTTCTGTTACTCTTTTAAAATGAATTTGGCTAAAGCATCCTGATTAACTGATTTATTTCGGGGTACCTAGAGCCTGCCAGATCTGAAAAGATCAGAATATCCTGTTTTCCTTCACATCCCTCACTTTATCCTCTAATTTTTCTCCATCTTCTTTATCTCCTCTTATAATCTGCCATAGCTTTCCCCAGACTCATCATTTTTTCAGTGCATAGAACAGTATCTTTTTTTTCCAATAAAAATATGCTAAGTCCTGTTCCTTGGTCCTTCTACTAATGTCTGTTGTGTCCATACCTCCAAAAATGATGCATGGAGGAGTGTTGATTGACTATTTATCTATCTGTAAAGAAAAATATTAATACTGGTTATCATAGAATAAAGTTATACATAAGTTGAAATGATGATGCCTCCTTTGTAATAAATTCTCTTTTTTATTTTTATTATTTCTGTTAATACTTGACCATCAAAAGCTTTATTGAAATTGTAGAACGAACCAGGAGCATGTAAACTATTCGATGTTGGTAGAGCATACACAGGTGCAGGAGACCTACCTAATAGGCAATTTGCAGAGAGGTTTAATTCAGTCACCAGGGAAACTGAGACCAGAATGTAATAGCTGGGTTGCTGCAAAATTATGTCAGCTGAGTAGGGCATTAGTGCATCTTTTGTTTGAATGTCTGGGTAGCTGAATGTTAAGAATGGTCATGTGTTCTTTTAAAAGATTTTCTCAAAAATCTTTTCATTTGATTATATCGCATCATTTGACATATGTCTTTGGAAAACTTGAGTTATTTAATCCATGACTTGGTAATTGAAAAATATTTTCAATTGTATTTCTGCAAGTAAAATTTCAATTTTCTTATTTTTTGCATTTTTAACCAAAATATTGAGTTTATTTTCTGTTTTTCTGTGTTTAAAACAGAACTAAACATCGGGCCTTTTTAAAAAAAAGTTACTGAATTCTAAAAATGTTCAATTTCACAGTAACCTTTTTTAAGGAAAATACATAAGGTATATTCTGATAGTGTATTTTTGGGGGGGGGATAAAACACAAAATCCTGGTGTATAGGAAAGTTATGAAATTATATTATAGGACTTGATCATAAAGGATGTCTTTTTTCACATCATTATTTACAACATATAATTTACAAGAATTTCTGAATACAAGAGAGAATTTTCTACCTAGAAAATAGAAATCTGCTTTAACAAGGGAAAGGTAGTTTGTTCATCATGACAAAGATAACTGATTTTATTTTTGACGGTTCTTTTTTTGACCTCGTGTTGTGTTTGCTTTAGAGAAACTGAGCTAACGTTGATGGGCAGATTTCACTTATACAGAGCATGTATACATTTATTTCCCCTGGAATTAAATCTCATTTTTAATAACTTTAAAATAATCATACACTACAGAACAAAGAAAGTAAAATGACAAGCATTTATTTTTTCAACCTTGAACTGCTTAATGGGTTTTTGTACTCTGAATTGTACTTTTTTTTTCTTTTGAGGTGGAAGGAAAAAAGGTAAATGAGCATTGGTGTATGCTTTCTGTGGGCTAAACGAATCAGACTCTAAACTTTTATCTAGATCTGTGGAGCTTGGATATAAATTCAAAAGATCACAGCTATGGGGAAAAGACCTATACTGTAAAGGCCTTTCTGCATAGATTATGAACATCATAACTCAATAATTTTTTTTTCAAAACTATAGTTATAATTGGACCCAATGGGGGTCTCTCTCTTTGATCAGATCACAGTAACTGTGACTTTACACTGGAAAATGTCACTACTGTGAAGGTTTATCACCTGTAGAGCTGGTCTTTTCTCTGATGCCGTGTTCAGTTCTCATTAGCATTATTCAAAGTTTAGTTGTTAATTAGGTTGACACTTCAATTACTATCATCATCTACAAGAACATTCATGACTGCTTGCATGAAGAAACAAAAAGATACTCTTGCATGCATTTCTAAAAGAATGAGAGTTGTTTTGGTAATATTTTGTGCTTATAATGTTCTGCTTAAAGAGTTAATTTAAATAAATGTTACCTCGAATACTATTTAGTGACGTAAATATTGCTTGATTGGGTATATTACAATACAGAGGAATGTAGAAACATATATTCAAAATAATTAGAGTTGACTTATTTCTCCAGATGTCCATCATGATCAAAATTAGGAGGAGAGAATAAACTATACTTGGGTATTATTCCACATATCTTTAAACAGTAATTCCAGAATTACATGATTTTTCTCCAAAGCATCCTTATCAAAATAATGGCCATCTAAATTAATATTTCTCATTCTTTTCAGTTCTGTGTAATCAGTGATTGCTGTTTGAAAAATAAAAAAACAGACCTCCTTAAAAAAAAAAATGGAGCACTAAAATACAAAATTATTTTTTTAATGCAGTTACCTTGTAAGTATGTTGTTTTTCCCCAAGTGTTTTATCCATGAGGACAGTTCTGAAGACCATGCACCACTGAACTAGCACAAACTTTTCTCAGGTAGTCGACAGTGGTAGCAGCTAATCCCATGGTACATGAGAAATGATGTATAATAGTAATTTGGCATTAAAAAGAAATCCCTAAAAATGAGTAGGATGTGAGCATGAGGAGTCCTTAAAAATATGCCTTCATAGCATAAATGAAAAATATCCAACTGGCTTCATTCAACACAAGTAGGTACATGTTATGATTGAAAAAGTCTGCAAAAAAGTGGCTCACAAGCAGTTTATTGTAAAATAATTAAGCTTATTTATGTCAAGAGGCCTTGGGAAAAAAAAGAGAGCATAAACCAATTTGCATTAGCACTCTACCATCATCCCCTGCTTTCATTTCAATTAACAGACCAGCAGGTGCTCTTTGCAGTTAAAAAGATAAGCTATCAAGAAGGAGGATGAATTTTTGGCTGACCTGTAGACACCATGGTTTGCCTGCTGATTGGGTTCATACCTCGCTGTACCAATTTCTGAGGTGTTAATTTAACTGTTCCACTCTGTCATGCAGGTCTCGGCCTTGAAAAATAAACTGAAAAAGCAGTCTACAGCTACGGGTGATGGAGTAGCGAAGGCCTTTCTTCGGGCACAGGCAGCACTGTTTGGATCCTACAGAGATGCACTAAGATACAAACCAGTAAGACCTCTTCTTTAATTCTTTTTTTCTTAATTTGTAAGAACACAGACCCATTCTTTTGCAGGAAAAATACATAATGCTTTATCCCAATCATCTGAAGCATTTGAAGGAAAAGGTTTTAAATTTTACTCCAAGCTGATGATAAGTTGGCAGTTTAGAAGACGCTCTCACCTCCTGATGGTTAGTTATAGTGAAAAATAAATGCATGTCCATAGTCAGCTACTTTATTTGTATCGGTAATATAATATACTAAATATAAAATTGGATTGTATTAAGGAAGCTACTTACACAGTTCACCTTACTTAATGAGGTGAAGAACTGAAGAGGCTGTGCCATTTGGAGTCTTAATCATTTTTTCCCATATAGGTCTCAAGACTCTGCTTCCTTTGAGGCCAGAAGTTTTTTATTTCCTAGTAGTAGCTAGAGATGATGAATCAAACATGCATCTTTTCTATAATACGCTTATTTTGATTTTACTGAAAAGTCAGAAGGAATGAAAACCCAATCTGTCTCATCACAACTTCAGAATTTGTATTTTCAAGGTTTTGCTGGCACTTGGTAGATTAAGATGATAAGGCTTTCATCCATTCTGATTTATGATGGTCAGTAGCACATATTGAGCCTATTAGAGATAAAATAACTTACCAGATTCTATTGAGAGATTCATTTCAACTGTGAGCCTAAAACAATTTCCTATGATATTTGCAGACTACCGATACTGAGTTTCATTTGATGAAACACATTGAGATGGCATTGACTGATTGAGCTTCTCATGGTCTGATTTTTTTAATGTTCATTTCTAAATTCAGACTGATGGTCTGGATTCAGAATAGTTAAGATAAATATTGATATTTGATAAGAGAAGATGATCCTTGGTGGAGGTGGTAAATACATAGAACTGGGTGTGTGTGTGTGTTGTAGGCAGGGAGGTGTTCAGTTCTTGGGTGAGGAGCTATGCTGTGTTCCTTGACAGAAATGGATAGAATGGTTTATTAATTCCAGATGAGGCCTTTTCCTAGAAGAAAGATACTGAAAGATAGTATGGGAGGGCTTTTCTTCCACCCAAGCAGTTTCCTTACAAGTAGTCTTTTTGGCCGTGAGCATTTTAAACACTAACTGTCTATGCAATTGACAACCATTTTTATTGAGATGAAAAGTAACCCATGCAGGAATGAAGAAATGTTTTAAGGTTTAGTCAAAGTATTTGTGTTTGGCAGTCATTATAGTTCTCATCTGATATGGAAAGCCAGGTTGCGTAGTATATTGAAATGACTGTACCTAATTTAAAAATCTCTAGAGTCCACCATAGTATGAATTTCATTAATAGATCACTTCAACAAAATGCGTAGTTGTTCCATACTGGCATTACCTAACATTGCTTCAGAAGGGGTTATCTGATTTGTCCCTTAGTCTGAAGGTGAGGGCGCTGGTCAGTGTCAGCTCATGGCAGTTTGCATTAAGAGCTGTTAGACAGTAAGTACCTTAATCTACATGTGATATATGTGAACAGAATGATGTCACTCTGGCTGATGTCCTTAAGTTCTGTTCTGGTCAGAAATAGGCTGGAGTCAATTCTTTATGTTTTGGTAAGTTTGAACCAAATATGCAAGCATCTCTAGGATTCTGGTTAGTGACTCTGTTGAAGTCATCTCTGTTTTTAACCTACTGCTTTCCATTGCAGTTTATCTGCAGCCATATCTTATATCTGCATTTCCACTGTATTGAGACTGATGCACCCTGTGTCGTTTCAATTGGCAAATGTTTGTCAGTGACCTCTAGTCTTTTTTTCTGTATTATTTTCTTTTGAATATTACTTTTTTTTTTACTCCAGTGGTTGCACATAAGAGAAGATATTTATGAAATCATTGTAGCCTGATAGTTTATATAAGGTATGTTATTTCAGAATATCTTAACAGGCAGAAGCCTGCTGGCAAATATCAACATATCTTGGATTGGTATCACTTGTCCAAAGGCCAAGTTTTGGAAAAAACAGAACAAAACAAAAAAAACCCAGAATGTAACAGCTATTTTGAGTGTGACTATTCACTGTACTTACTTTCAGTGTATTCATATTATTTTAATAAATGTAATATTTTACAGAATTTTTATTGGGATAGAAAGTATTATTAGAAGCCGAATTTCCTCCAGATTAGTAGCAACTGAGATGAGTTGTCCTATAATGGTTTGACTCATCTTATATGAGCCATTTGAGTTCAGTTTAATGCTTGTGAATTTGGGTGTTCAAAAAATCAAGTCACATATGACTGTATTAGCACCATTTGTTAGGAGTCTCAGAACATGTGAATTGGTCTTGCAAAGTTTGTTGTCATTTGTTTTGGAGTCCGTGATGGTAGGTCTAATAAGGACATCTAAACTGAAGTTATGGACTCAAATAGTATTCCTGTAGAAACTTCGTAGGAGTATACTTAAATGAGATTATTTTCTATATACTTTTGAAATACTTTTGCTATAAGTAAGCTGGTCATATTTCAAGGAACAAGACCTGAGAGGTTTTGGCCCGTCAATTTTAGGATCACAAACATCCTTGCAAAAATAAAATAATATGTTTGGGTAGTTTTTGCTTGCTTGTAAGTAGAAAAATATGTTTAAGTGAACTATTTTCCCTGCAACAGTGTGTTCTGAATGATTTTAAGTTGAAACATAAAACAATTGTCATTAATATTCACATTGAGTAAAGAACAGCTTTGATAGCGTCTGTACTCATCCGACACTTCTCTTCACTCCAAACACTGTTCATCACACTGAACACTCATTCTGTGCAACTGTTTGTTTTCAGCATAGGACAGATTCTCCTTGGTATAGCAATATGTCTTGAAAAAACGTCTAGCAATTATTGAAAAAAAAATGATTGGTGAAATGGAAAATGGGAAGTTTCAGAGGTCTCGAAAGGAGTTCATGGGACTCCAAAAGACCATATGGAAAATTTGATTACTCTAATACAGACAGGAAATAAGACATGTAATAGATAAAGGTGATCATAATTTTTTGTGCAATAAATCATAATGAAAATATTAATCCAGTAAAAGTTTCCAAGAAAAGTGGAACTAGTCGTTTTGTATCATTTAATCATGGTACTGAATTAAAGAAAAGCAATAGCCAGTTTCATATAAGTTCCAAATGTATTTTTTAAAAAATAGACAAAAGCTGCATTTACATTAGCAGGTAGCGTTGTGTAATAGGATTGGATCCGTAGAGTGAAACAGTACAGTTGGTGCTGAGGACCTGACATGAACAATGTGTGCATTTCCTGGGTTATTCTTTGGTTCTTATTCAAGTCTGGTGTTGTGTGCTGAACACCCATGAGCAGCTGGAGCTCATTTTCTGGTGTAGTTTAATGCAAAAGCAATCCAGTGCATGCACGGTAGGTGGGGATGACTGCAAAATTTGCTTCAAGAAAGCTCAATGCTGATCTGCTCTAAAATGATCATGTAGATGCAATAGGCAATAGGTATGTGCAAATGTTCTTCCCCTTCTCATTTTTCCCGTTAAATTCTCCAACTGTGAATGTAGAGATTCCATTCCAATCTTTTATAACCTACTTTGTTACTTTACCACCTCTCCAAGATTTTGATAGCGAAGAGAAAAAGAAAATACAACAAATTTTCATCTTTGCTTACTTTTTCACTGTCATTTGATGAATGACCAAAAATAATGAATGTATTCCAAACTAAATTTTGTCAGTAGAATAGTGACTTATAATGTCTTTGTATATGGTCTCATTCATGTAGAGGACTGCAGTCCAGTTTGATGCTTTGAGCCAGACATTCTCTGCCAGGGCGATTTGCATCAACTTTGGGGAGCCTCCGGTGGTGTGGAGCTACTGTAACGGCAGTGAGGCCATTCCAGCTCTTTGCTGTCAGCTCTTTGCTTTGTGTAGGAAGAAAAGGGGTCAGTCAGCACATCCTTGTGCTGGGCTGGTTATCAGCTGCAGGATGAGCCATTGTGCAATTTGCAACTTCAGTGATGATGAATAGCTTTGATCACAAGGTCTATCGCTGCTGAGACATTGCAAGGGTCAGAGTATTGTGAGGTACGTACTTCTTAAACTGTGCCAATGTATATGTAAATCCCAATTATGTTTAGTTCAGGTAGTCACAACTTAGCCCGGAACCTTTTGTTGCTCCTGTTTGCTTTAGTTAGTCCAGCATTTGGGAGTTTATCGTGGAGTAACATTGCATATTCCAAATTGTAGAATTACATGCATAGCTGGGAGTTATATCAGATAAACAGATTACAATTGTGCAGTTTATATCATTTGTCAATCCACATACGTACAAGATTGTATTTTTCTAGCTATTTTACTCTACACATTTTTCATAAGTAATTTTTAGGCTGCATCCCCTTCTTTCTTGTATCAGATGAGAGCCACAGCACCAATCAGATATTTTAACATCACTAGGGAAAACAAATGTACTCATGCAGACCCCGTGGATGAAAGTGGAGGCTAATTCCCTTCCATTAAGTATATACAATACGGTCAGTTAATAAAACACTGTTATGTATAAAAAAAATTCTTACACTGGCAACATTCCCACAGACAAGCTATGTCTAGAGAGGAAAGGGCAGGTTAGAATGGTGTAAGAGAGGAAAAGAAAAATGAATATAAAAGTATTCACCATGATAGGGATTAATTTTAACATCATCAGGAAAATAGGCAAGGGAGGAAAGCTGGTTACTCCTAAGCAGCAAATACCGGGAGCAAATATAGGTGTATAAATACATAAACAAATTCTCTTCCTTTAAAACACATTTAGAAAAAGATTAAGCAAGATTATAGATTTAGTTCTATATTTCTAGATTTATTTTCTACCTTTGAAAAATTCTTTTCTTCAAGAATTAGCCAAGAAAAAGATTAAGTCAGAGAAAAAAAATCACCTCCTCTTTTGGGGGAAAAGCCCTCAAAGCTGTTGATGTTGAAACAGAAGAAATAAACCCAGGATAATTTTGTTTTAATGATGATTAATCATTAAGTTGTGATCCGAAATAAAGAAATTAAGGACAGAGGCTAGTGGAGTGTTTTTCTGAGTCCTCAACATAGGGATTCACAGGCTAATCAGCATGCTAGTAGGGTCAGGGTAACTTCCATCTTGAGGACAGCATGACTTGTCAGATTTCAGACTAATTTAATTGAATGCAAACTGGAGTGCTTTGGGCCAATATTAACCTTATCGTAAGTAGCGACATCTGTTCTACAACAAATGCAGGTATTGTATTCAATAGGCAATGAAACAAGAAAATACAATTAAAATTACTAAAACAGGTATTTTAGGATTTGGAATGTACTTCGTACATGAGTAACGATTGCTTGTACTTGAAAAAGTAATCGGATGCTAGAGCATGGTTTGTGTTTAGATACAGAACCACCTTGTATAACATCTGTTATGACTGTATTGTTATTTCTTAGTTATTTTAGGTTACATGCCAAGAGTCATATTTTTAAATTTGTATTAAGGACTAAAGTGGCCATTTATTGAATGTAGATGTTGTGTTCCCAGGAGCATTAGTGGGGTTTAATTGTGACTACATGAGATATCAGCTCATCTAAATCTTTGCTTACATAGATTGCAAGACCAAATGAGAAGTATGTTTAATTTTTATCAGCACCCTCCTGAGTAGAATCAGTATTTAAGTCATACTCTGTTATTCCCTATAGCTGTATCTCCAGATGTCATAATATCAGCTTTGTACTTCCTTCTAATACCGCTAGATGCTCTGATTTTAAACAGAGGAGTTTTAATATAAAAATAAGAATTGTGTTTAAAAATTGATTTTTGATAAATGATGCAAAACTGAAGAAACTATACCTACTGTATACTCTTCTTGTAATAAGCAAGAGCTGCTACATAAAACTGTATTAAATGTAGTGATAGTACCAGTAGTTGCTGTAAGAGCGTTCTTGTGTTAGAAAGGGATGAATATATTTTCTGAAAAAAATAATTCAAATGTGAGTACCTATTGCAGTTAAATATTTAGATTTAGAAGCACCAATGTACCTCCTAATCTAGATTATTTTTCCTTTTAAAATTAGCCCACAGATTGAGCTCAGTGTTTCGTGTTCCACTGAGGTCTGTATAAATAGCTTGCTTAAAATGTGAATGCAGCTTAGAGGAAGAGATTCCTGCTGTGTGTGGCAACCTCTGAAAAGGGAGGAAAATTCTATAGCAACTGTTGTTAAAAGGACAGATATCTTGTTTGGGCAGAGATTGTTTGGTCTGAGTATTAGCTGTCTGCTTTTCAGTATAGAATCCCTACTGGGTTTTGATCGAACTTGTTTTGAAAGTACATTGTAGATCAATACTAAAGGGGCTATTAGGTGGTGCAGTAGTTACACATCAGTGGAACATTCCTTCAAAACTTAGGGTTTCTGAAGGTACTCAGTTGTGTTTGCAGAGGCACGGATATGTTCTGTGCCTCACGTCAGGAAACTTCTAGAGCTATTTCCGTTTATGCTGAATAAATTTCGTTTTTAAGTAGCACTTCAAAATTCCTTGTGTTTACAGTGTTAATCACTGATTTTTCAGAGCAGTTTTATTTCCAAAACAATTTTGGTGCTCAGAATATTACACGAATAAAAGAGGTAGGAGTTAATTTTATTATTTAATGCAGTTTCAGTAAAGTTACAGCAGATACCCTGAGCAGCAAGTACCCAGCCTTTCAAGTTTCTACAGGTTTCAACACATTTACTCATTTTCATTTTTTTGAACAAGTAGGAGCTTTAAACCTACTAAATTTTTTAAAGCAGCCTTAGTATGAGTAGGTTTGAATACTGTAGAGGGCTTTTGGATGTGAACCCTTTATAGATCTAAACACATTTTCAGTTTGAAGAGTAGCTTTGGTTATTCTATATCTGAACTGCACTGGTAGGGGAACAGATGCACCAGTGAATCAGTGCTTACTAGATACTTGGGGCTTCCATGGATAATGGAGAGTATCTGGGAAAATATCACTGACCATCCACTAAAAATGTGTGTTGAGCTACCATCTCCAGGACTTCTGTTACATGACTCAGGCAGAAGTGCCATCAAGTTAAGCTCTCTGACTGTGATCTCTTCTGAGGCTGATGTGAAAGAGCGAGAGAATGCCTGTTTGCTCTTTTACTGGCATAGAAGTTCTCCTTTCTGACAGACTTTTCATCTTTTCCAAGACAATTGTAGTGGAGACGTAGGTTAGATTTTATTTTCTGAATAGTATATCTCAAAAATAATTTTCTCTTTTCTCTCTTTGGTCCTGAGCTTCAAGTTTCATTGTATGACATCAGCCCTCATCTAATCTCCACTCCCAAAACAGCTTCTGTATTTCCAGAAATCTTTTTTTTTTTTTTTTGGTAAAGACATAAATAAAGAGCTTTTGTAATTGGTGACCTTGACATTTTTGGAAGGATGACAGAACTGAGAAGAGTCTGCCCTCCAGAACACCACATGTTGTACCACCATATCTAACTGGAGAGTATTTCGTCTGTTTTGATGCGCTTTTAATTTGCTAGGTAGCTTGAAGTCATCTGCTTAAGACAAGAGTCTTTAGGAGCTCCAGGGTGGCTAATGCAAACTGAGTCAGGAAGACAGTGTCATTTCAAGTCCCACAGACATTTTGAACTATTCAGCAGATGGCATATGCAGGTGCATCGTGTGATGTCTGTACAGTCTTTGGCAGTTTTCTGTGGCTAAGTACTAGGTGGAATAACTTGAATCCTTGTCCTGGAGCCTTGATCGGCACTGTACTACGTATCGCATCGAGGAGGGCTTGCGTATTGTACCGTTCCCTGCTAGCCTGTGGAGGGGGAAGGATTGTGTTCAGTAAATTTATAGCTTCTAGCTCCTCCAGTGGGAATTCCTTGCTAAGATTTGCAATTCTATAAAGAAGTAAGAATATAAGATTTGAACAAGTTAGGCATGGATTTAAGTGCTTTGAGTAGGATTGGACATTTGTGTGGTTTTAGGTTCTTTGAATTTGGGTGTTTTGTTAAGATAACTGAAATCTAATCTTTGATACATTAAGATGCCCAGAAAAATTTAAAAAGGAAAGCTTGTGGTAGTATCAGAACAGGTTTTTAATATGACATGACAGTAGTTTTACTGCAACATTGCATTGGATTATATTCGAACCATTTAAAAATAAGTATGATTTATAAAGAGCAGTGATAAATGATTTAGAGATTCTCAGAGAAACCCACTTACACAGATCACATTCAGAAAAGACTTTGTGATATTCTGGAGGCTTAGAACTGCATAATAAACTAGAATGATAGAAAAATGTGTTAAGTAGCACGTGAGATTCAAGTTAAACAGGGCTAGGAGCAGAAGGCGGTGGAGATCATGGGTGTAGATAAGTTTGTCTTCGAAGTGGCTAACAGTTTGAGTCTGACAAGACTCCTGTTTTATTATAGGTAGATCTCTTTGATCCTTTTTCTGTTCTTTCAAATTGTTGAGGTGTCTTTTACTCTGGGATTTCACTGTATTTGTAGCTTTTGGATAGTAAAATATTCTAACCGTTGATTTAGGTCTGACATTATATTGGATTCCAAATTTTCTGTCTGAGAGACCTATGATGATTGTTTTTAACATGTTAATTTTTTTGGTTTTATACACTTCAGTGAGAGGCCTTTATCCTTTATGATGAAATCAGTGCATGTATCTCAATCACTACACAAACCTTTTTAAATTCCTATCATTTATTCAGTTAAATATAACAACTTCAAGTATTTATCACAAAGTAGTGATAAGAATAATGGAATTTAAGAGAATGCCCTGTAGTAACTTCCTGTGGTCTGTGCACACTGAAGATAGCTACTTTTTAAATGAAATTAGGAGGTAACATAGGAGTCAGTTATGTTTGTTATAAATACTGTTTTCATTAGTAAATTCTTGCACAAATACTTGGTTTTCAGTGAATATGTATTTATCTTATTTCATCTTCAAAATGTTTTGAAGCAGGATTTTTGGTAAAGACTATGCCTTTTCTCATGTCAGGCAAATGTTTTACTGTATTAAAAGTTAATCTGATCTTTTTAGACTTTCTCTGCAACAGTGCTCCAAAAATTTTGTAGCTTTTGCTTTCATGGAAAAATTGTCAAAATTAAGAAGGCCTTTATTTCAATAATTTTCTGTTAAATCAGCAGTGTATTTTTGAATGTTTTGAAGGTTTAGGTACAATAAATATAGTTTGCAGGTTCATGTTTTTGGATCAAATGATCCAACTCAAATAAGAATTTTTTGCATACTAGTATTGCTCATTTAGTGTGCCGGTGTATCAGGATAATGTTCCACAGAAATGCTTCTCAAATTATTTGAAGCAGAGGACCTGCTGATCCTCAAAATTTGAACCACATCCTTGAAATATTTAATGAAGAATGCTATACAGGTAACAGGAGCCAGCTGTGAACGACTTTTTTTTTTGCAGAGGATATTTTGTAGACTGTATGGTGTTTAACCTTTATAAACCAAGGTTTCAATTGCAACATGTATCTTGAGAATTTTTTAAATATTGTGAGAATATTTTTGTCTAGAATAGTTTTGTCTTTTGGTATTGTCTGTGTCATTTGTATGAGTGTTTATCAAGATTGCCTGAAAGGGAATGTTTGTATCTATTGACTATTATGAAATAAATTTGTAAAGGAGAATTTTAAATAAATCAACACACTTAGGTACTGTAATTACCATCTAACCTCATCTGTTTAAATTTAGGGAGAACCTATCACTTTTTGCGAGAGTAGTTTTGTAAAGCATCGTTCCAGTACTACTAAACAGTTCCTGGAAACTGCTGTTAATCTTCAACTGTTTAAACAGGTATGAGAGGGTAACTGACCTTTTCTTTTATAGTTTTCTTTTAAAACATGTCCATGTTTAAATGTATTTTCCTTTTTATAAGCTTATGAATTTCTGGGATAAAATATAAGTATAAATACTTTGTGTGAAGACAGTCTTCCCCATATCATTTTATTTTTAAATCTTTGCTTGGGACATCCAAGTTGGGGGCGGGGGGGAAGCAAGGTGGGGGGTGGAAACAGGATGCATATATGCCAGTCTGCAACTCAGAACAAAAAAACCCATGGATCTTCTGGCATGGTGGTTGAACTTCACAATTTTTCCAGGTCTCTTGGATCATGAACAAAGAACCTAAACAACACAGTGCTTACTTAAATTGGACTGTAATGATGGGACTGTAATGATATTTTATTTAAAAGCAGGATTCAAATTGCTAGGATTTCTGAAGTACACATATAGAATGTTACAAATTCAGGACATCAGTAGTGGCTTGAACAATACTCTGGCCGATACCTTACTGAGAAGAAAGTATTGAATGACTTGCATAGCTTGGTAGTAGTTTTATTACAGTGTTTGGAATGAATTCTTTTCTTTGATGTTATTTTGTAACTTGCCCCCCACCTTTATCTCACAACCCCATCGCATGAAAAAAGTGTGAAGAGACTTCTATTGCTAGTTTTTTTTTCAGGAAAATCAAGGAAAAATGGGATAAAATCAGAAGACTTATTTATTTGGTTACAAATACCTGGAATGATTGAGACATAGGAGTTCATGCTTAACTAATCTGCTGGACTACTTCGAAAATATACTACTGTGATAGATAAGGGAAATTCATTACATTAAAATCTTTTAATTTTCAAAAAATACTTGTGTTATTTGAGGTTAATCAGAGGCTAATGTCTAAAGTAAAGATTTATGTAAGGATAATAGTTTGTGGAAATCCTGTGGAAATACGTTACAAAAGTTAAGAAAATACTGATTATTTAAATTACTTAATTACCAAAGTTCATAGTTCTGTAGGAATTGTCATAGAATCGTGTTCTTTTAATTTTACTCTATTATATTTTATACAATAACAAATAATAAATAACAATATAAAATAATAAAGAAGATATCTGAAAAATTTTGAGTTATCCAGCGCTTAAGATTGAGGTAGGAAAAAGTAGCGGAGTATGAAAACAGTGTTGTTTACGTTTTGCATATCTCAGAGTGCCGCAAGGTAGCATGAACATTTCTTAATATAAAGCTGCTTCCAGTGGAATTCTCTAATTCATTCTCTCTCTTCTGCAGGTAAGTCTTCAGCTGTGAGAAATAGGTTTAGCTCTACTGAAATAAATGAGGCTGTCACTATAAAATGGCAGTGGACCTAGCACTTACATTTTAATATGTGTTTAATTAAAGAAGAGTCATTTTATAGTTTTATGCTTGTTCCTACTTTTATTTCTGCTAAAGGTAATAATGTATTTTAGGAGATTAGGAAATACTAAAAATCATGTTGATGTACATATTTTAATAGTAAATATTTTTTCATTCATTTAGTTTCTGTTGTGATTGTCCCTCCTACTTTTTCAGCTAATCCCCAGACCAGCTGCATCTTCTCCAGCTTTTCCCATTGACAAATGAGCTGTTTCCACTGTTGTTTGTGTTCAGAAAGGCTAAACTGTGTTTTACTCTGTTCTTGAAAATGACTGATCTTTTAAGAAGAAAGTTATTCTTAAAAGCAACCTTAAAGCTAGGCTGTGACTTACAAATAAGCTTTATTTGTGCCATTCTCTAAAATCCCTCCTCTGTCCTTCCTTTTTTCACTCTCGTGTGTGTGTGTAGCTATCTTTTTTTGTTTTTTTTTTGAGATTACTTTGAAACATATTAATTCTTCTAACTTAAACACTCTTAGAGAAATTTTATTTTCGAAATTGTAGTATCTTTTGAGCACGCTGCTAGAGCATCATTGTAGGAATAACTAATTCTTTTTGTTTCTCCCATTCAGATTATTTTTGTCTTCAACATCATCCATTTCTACCCTGTATTATATTCTAATGTGCTTTCTATTAATGATGTCTCCAAATGTATTAACATATGCAGTATTTTGTACCAAAATCCTTAACTAAACTGTAAATAGGATCAGGCCCGACATTCTATTCTTAAATACCATTACAGCCTGACACTTTCATCCATTTCCTTTTTGGGCAGGTCCTTACCCAGCCTAAAGTTCATGTACTATTATGCTTTTATTTCATCTTAACTAATCCTTTCTGATGAGGCACTTGCCAAGAGGCTTTTCTGTGGTCTAGATAAAATGCGTTTCCTTTATCTAGAAGATCAATTGTCAAAGAATCTGAGAGAACCTGTGTTTTGAAAACTAATGTGGTATATCATTCCATTTTCTCATTTACCATTTTTGGACCATGAAAATCTGTTAGAAAACCTCATCATACTGTGCTGACGGACCACCAGTTGTCATAACCTATTTGTTTTCTGAGCAGATATACTGCATCTGTTATTCTTCACTTAGGCAGTGCTTCCTCTAGCCTGATAGATTCATTAATATATTTTGACTTCCAGATTCATGTGCTGGTTTTCTCAGAATCATGTAATAGAGGTTAATATCTGGTTTTGTTTTGTTTTAGTTTTTTACTTGAACACACTAAATTCTTAGGGTTTTATTCTTCAAATATTATAATATCCATTTCCATATCTCATTCTCACTAACCATTAGAGTTCTGTTCCCTTATTCAGCATCACGGTTTTCACCCAAAACTGAGACAGACTATTTTAGGGGGGGGGGAAATGGGGGAGTGGGAAGGGGTATGCCTAGATTATCTTTCAGTCTCAACCCATTCTCTCTGCCTTATAATTCAGAGAGATGCCTTTTAAATCAAAAGTTGATGAATTCATGTAGTTGGAAGTTGAAAAGACTGTGTATAAGGCTCTGAAATGGAATACACCAAAGTGATTACGCAAAACACATCTTCCAGTAATTCACAGAAGTAGTTTATGATAAATACCCTAATACTGATCGCAAGTGTAGAGACATGTGAAGTTCCTTTTTATACTCTTTGCTGGATAGTTTTCTAAAGCTGTCTTCTGCCCTGGAGAGATTTTATTTTTAAAACCCTGGTTATCTTTATTCCTGAACTATAAGGATACAAATTTCTTCTTTTAAAGAAAATAACTATTATGGATTAAATATTCTTATTTCCTGATTAAATATGCTACACATGACAGTTTTCTTTCAGACTGAATAGTGTTTGTTCTTTTAGACTGTGTACTTATGTTACTTCTTTTCTCATTGTTTCTTTTCCCCATCTTTGGTGCTTGTGTTATTATATGTGGTATCTATATACTGGCTTTTTCTGAGCCCTAGGAAGGCTTCCCTATAATTAGGATAACATGGAAGGCAGATATTCTTTCTTCAAAACTTCAAACATAGGCAATTAATAGCTGCATCTCGCATGTTAAATACTTCTGATGAGTGTCCAGGGAAAATATTAACTTGTTCTTAGAACTAGCAGGGAGACTAATTTAGGAATATATCATTAAATAATATAATTATGTAAATAATATAATCTACAAAATGTATTGGCATTTACTGCCAATATGCAGGAGAATTCTTACTAGAAAAATAAATAATGGATGTGGCATTAGGACATGAAGAAGCATACGTCTTTCAAAATTACAAATATTAGTAATTTCAAATTTGGTATACAAGCTTCATGAAGAAACACTCTCTTTCCAGGCTTGTTGAGTTGTTTTGTGGTGATTACTTTTTTAGATGTTTTCTTTGTTATTACCAATTTTTTAGTAAGTGGTGAATTAACTTGAATTTTTTAATCCTGCCTAATTAAATGATTGGAGTTTAGCACAGAAATACCATCTACTGCCCCTCTTCTTTATCAGCTGTGGCACAAGATGTTTGGAAGTGAATGTGGTCTATATTTTATTTTCAAAATTAAAGATTACGTAAGAGCTATGGGAATTCCATCTTTAGTCAGCTAAAATCCGAGACTAGGATTAGCATTTAAATTAGTACTTTTTTTTTTTTTTTTTTTTTTTTTTTTTTAACCAACAGTGGGAATCACGCATGGGGTCTTTGAATCTAGAAGTAAGAGAATGCATTGCTTGAACTAACGGGCAAACATTTTCTGAGAGAGTATGGGTTTGGAAAATGGAAGGAGAAAACCATACAGTGTACATTTGGTGCTACGTGCTATTCTTTCCATGTAGCTATTTCGGTTCTGTTTGCCACTATTTGCATTAAACACTCTATTGGAGTAATCCTCTGAACACTCAAATTCAGTCTCTCAGCCTTCTGTTGATAGGATTTTTACCAAATGATGAGTATGCCCATAAATCATGTGTTAATTTATAACATGGAATGAATTCATAACTTTACTCAAAGAGATAACGTTTTACAGTTCAAAGGCTGGTTTTTTGCACAGCAGTAGCTAAAGATGCTCTTATCTCTTCTTCTTACTGTGAAATAATCCAGTGATCCCATAGCGCTCTGACCATGAACCAAGCCTATTTGGAAAAAAGCCAACCTGGAGTAAAATGAAAAAATAAGAAGAATTTAGACAAGAAAGAGAAGGGCATGGTTATCTTTGTGCTTGCCTTATTAGTGCTGCTGGAATTTTTGTACTCTAAGAATGTAATTTGTTTCATGCCGCTAGTCTGTTCATTGACAAGCATCAGATTGTCACTGACATTGTTTGGATAATCTGTGATAATATATGACATAGCCAAATAATTAATTTTGGTTAGTTGGTATGTACTGTTTAGTACCAGTGAATAACTCGTAATTCTTGCTAGAAAATGAACTGTATATTATCCAAACAGTGACAGTGCTTTCTCACTTTATCTTACTCAGACTTGAATTAGCCTTTTCAAAATAAAAATGGATGGGTTGCTTCTTGAAAGAATTCTAAACCTTAGAGAATATGCTCATTTTAATTCTTTGAAGCCCATTAATTCTTGAAAAAAATGTTTTCATTTCTTCTGAGAGGTTTACTCATTCGTTATTTCATTTCCACTTCCTTCTGATGTATTTGGACCATTTCAATCTTTATATACACTTATACGTAGATACAAATGCGGCTCTAACGCAAATGCACCTAAATGTGAAAAAAGGCAAACAGATGTGTTAGAACTTAAAAATATAGTTGCATCAACCCTGAACTATGCTCGTTCAGGTGGAGAGGATCGTAGGGGTCTGCCTTGGCATCACACCTCCCTTTCTTTTGGCACTTCATGCATCACTTTCCCACATGCTTAAATGAAATATCCTGCAAGTCAGCTTGCATACTGCCAGGCAAATAGTGTTGCTTCCAAGTTTCTGTTACCACCATTTCTGAAACCAAGCCACAGCGATCCTCCTCAGTTTCAGTATGGATGGTTTTGCCGCAGTTTCCCCTCACAAACAATCCTTCGAGGATCACTTTTCATGTCAGGCACTTAGAGTGGACTTTTAATGGACTTCGAGTAGACATCCTAGCTTATCGTGTCTTTGAACTGGAGTTGTGAAACATTTCCAGATGTTCTGAAGGTACTTTGTGTATATCAGCAAGTTCTGCTTTGGACTCAGTTAAACTTACCCAGAAGGAGTTTCCACAGGGAGGTTTGTTTATGATGTTTTTGTTTATGATAAGGGGTAAATTTATTATTTCATAACAGAACACCAGGGAGTTTCTCAGTTAACTTTATTTGGTTGTGATTGTAAATCCAAAGTTAACATTTGTAAGAAAATAAATGAATATATTCTCATGCCATTTGAAATGTAAAAAAAAGTTTGAAAAACACTGAAAAGATTTCTAAACAAACTGAGGTGTAATTCCGTTGACTATAAAACTATATTAGTAATATTTTAGATTTATATAAATTTTGCATATTATATATAATTTACTTGATATACATATAAGGAGCAGAAACTGTGGAAGAAGTTTCAGTGGTCTTGTTGTCCAGTGTTCTGACACTTTCGCTGCTTGTAGTTGCATCCACTCTTGCAAAATCCATCTCAAAGCAATATATTATCCTTATGTCATATATTAGCTTGAATGTGCATATTTTGTTATAATGTACACACTTAATAACTATAACATTGTAAAGCAGTAGAAGGGCCAACCAGGCATGACTTTTTTTCTTATTTCAGTTTATTGATGGTCGACTATCAAAATTAAATGCAGGAAGGGGATTCTCTGATGCTTTTGAAGAAGAAATCACAGCAGGAGGCTTTTGTGGAGGTACAGAGTTAATTTGAGTGTTTGTACTCATTGATGCTTCTTCTCTGGGAGTGGTTCAACATGATGATGTCCTGTAAATTGTAATAGTAATGAATTTTATTTCTGTTTCAGTGTTTCCATTTGTTTTTTGAAAGGTTTTAGCTGCTGGGACACACAACTATATGTATCTAGTTATGTCAGTTTACTAAATGAAGATTTGTTGTTTTAATCTGGTAAAATAATACTTAGATTTCAAGATATGGTGAAATATCACTAGATTCATTAACTTTTTAACTGCATGTTTATATTATTTGATAAATTCTGGGTAAATAATATTTTAAAAATAATTTCAAGATTTGTGCTGCCTAATTCCGTATAGATACGAAGTTTTCTGTTTTTCAAAAACATTTCTAACTTTTTTTTCCACATCTAATTATTTCTGCAGTGCAAGGTCAGAGTGATTTCCTGATTTTTTTAGAGAAATATAGCTATCTGCAGCAAATGTGCTACTTTAAGAGGAAAAAAATAATTTAACCTTTGATTACCCTCTGAGAAGGAAAACGGAAAAAATTACTTTCTTCCTAAATGAAAGTATTATTGCTTGTGTTGTTTCCTTCAGTTATATCCCCTGGCAATGGCTTATTGCTTTTCACGTTAGTTAGCCTACAAAGTCAACCCGTATAGAAGAGTGCCTGCTAGATCCAATTCTGATTGCTTGTAGGATTATTGAGCGGTTTCCTGTTAGATGTTAGTTACAGTAATATTGTTATTTGAGGAATCATATTTGCTATCAAAATAAGCAGGACACAGCACAGATACTGTTTTATGATCCATCTCGAGAGTAGTGTAGAAGCTTCCTCTATAAATGGAGGTTCAGTGATTTGACCCAATCCGCTGAGCTGCATATGGCATCTTTAGACAGTCTTCCTCTGCAGGACTACTTTTAAGTGAGCGTACCTACACAGGGGAGGATTTCACCCACACAGAGGAATCATCCAGGGGTGTGCAGCCACTACCACACCTTCTGTGAAGTACCCTTTTGAACTCAGGGTATATATATGTGTAAGTCCTTTTGTTAAGGGTTTTTACTCCCTTCTCCTGCCCTCTGTGTCCTGTGCTGTGATCTGGCATCTAATTTGTTTTTTTCTTGATTAAGATGTCATTTGTTATACAGAGATTTACTTCTTTTTGGCCTTTTCTTAGGGTAACTCATGCTGCTCTGTAAATAGAACTTAGGCGTTGAGCATCCATTATTCGGATAGATGATGTCAGTACTTGGAGGTCTTTTGCTTGCTGCAGTTGGGAGGTCAAGAGGCTACAATAAAACTGCACTGGAACTTAGATAAAGTTTGTTTCTTGGCTGTACACTGATAGCTTGTGAACCGTGTCTCACCTGGCTATGCTCAGGAGGGAATGTGCAGCTTCAGTAGCAGTTCTGTGTTAGATTGTAGTGGGTGCTTACTTTTCAAGTCAGTCAAGCTGTATATTGCCAGGTTGTGGACAAATTGCTTAGGGCACATATTCACTATTTACATAACTGCTGTCTCATTATCATTATGAAGTGCAGGGCTAACAGTATGTATGCAATGGAAGGTGACATTTGTGATGCTAATGGGGTAGAACTATGATCTCTTTTCAGAGTTAAATCCCACCAAGTTTATATGGTCCAAGGTTGTAAAAAAAAAAAAAAAAAAAAAAAAAAAAAAAGCAGGTGAAACCTGCCTTCAGAAAAGTCACAGAAAGTTAGAGTAAGCTATAAGCTGTTAAAAAAACAGGTGAATATATTCTAAGGAATAGAAAATATAATTTCATAGTACTGAATCAAATGGAAAGTGTTTCTTTAAGTAATGTCTTTTCTAATTTGCATTTTCCCACATATGCAAGCGCAGCTAAACCAGTAAAGAAAATTAAACCAGAAATTGAAAAATAAAGCTTAGATTTTTTTTATAAATCAGTTTTGTTTTCAATTAAGTACTCAAAATTTATTTCCCTATCACTATGTGTGAAACAAAAGTTGTCAGCCTTCTGCACTTTATCCTTGCACTTTCTCACAAGTTTTCATTTTCTGTGACGTGAATTATCCTGTGGAAATAAATATTAGTTCTGAGGACTGTTAGGTAATTTTCAATACAAGAATATTATGATATTTTATTGTTTTATAATATGAATTTATTGTGGAATATATTGATTAATCTGTAATCACATGGATTTTACTACAGCAATCATTTTTTTTAGTTGATGTAATATCATTGGTGGCAGTATGAGGGAAAACAGTGAAGAAGTGAAAAAGCCTTTGACTCTTGCTTAGTAGTAATTTATTTTAAGGAGCCAGCATTTTCATGCTTGTTTCAAGAATTTTAACTAAAGCTCAGCATATGCAGTGTTAATGTTGCTTTTTCTGTAGGTGAATATTTATCCGTTTTATTCACTGCCTTGTCTAAGTCTCTCCACCCAACTAGAAGCTGGGTAAACTCTCAGTGATCTTCTGTGATCTCACTTAACTATCGCTAGTCATTGCTTAAGTCATGGGCCCCGAAAGAGGATGCTCAGGTGTGAGAAGAGCCATTGCTAAGGACTCCAAAGGCCAGATGATGTATGAATATTGTTGATAGGAATTTAAAGCTATGAAATGTCAAATTAGAGAAAGTACTTACAATTGCATTCACTTCATTAACACACGAGTAATGGTTACAGTTCACCTGTTATTTGCATGCTACATTCTCTAGTAATTCCAGGGAGCCAGATTGAGGAAGTAAATAATTAGTTATTTTTGTTTTAGATTGCTTATTGACATTCTTACCGGAGATATGATCATAATGGCATCATTTTCAGTCTTTCCTAAGCTGGCATTGCTTTCATTTGCACAATCATTCCTGAGAGTTTGGCTGTCTCAAAATTGCTTGCAAGGAATTTAGTGCCATTGGTGACATTCAGGTTTTGGAAAGTGAAGGTGTTTTGCTGGCTGGTACCAGTCCAAACAGCCCGGTCTTTTCCTCTCACTGGGGAACTTGGGAATACCTTTGACGATAATCCAGTTAGTTCTCAGATATGTTCTGGGAGGAGTAGATTTTGTTGTGTTTTGGCTTTCCCCCAGCCAATGCGATAATTCCACCTAGGCCTTTGTTAATTGATTTATTATAAAGAATTTTTGAAATCTCCTGTTAAAACTCTGTATTGTTAAGGATGTATCAGTATGGTCCTTGTGAAACTGATAAATTCTCTCGAATCCTTCATTCTTGACTTGAATGTCTTGTTTGGAACTTTTCATCTGTGGTTGGTAACAGCTCACAGTATCAGAGTATTCAGTGATTAATCTTCTCTAACACTTTTTCAGGTGAAGCAACTTAGGAAAATAATGTTCATTTCTTCCTCAACCAATCAATAAAATTTAACCCTATGCTTTATGTGGCCAGCTTAGTGAGGCAATAGTCCTCAGTAATGCTGCACTAAGCCAGTAGTTATCACTTGCCTCTTTGAGTTTTCTCTTCGTGAAAGAAAGTAGATGTAGGTAATAATTTACAATGATTTTCCCTACACCAGAGATATATAGTGATGCCATCATCCTTAGTCTTTTCTCTAGTCCTTTTTCTTTTAGATGGTACCATCTGCAGTCCATGTCATTTTCTTACTTGAAACTTTACCCAGTGGGATCATTATGCTTGAATGCAGTTCATTATATATTATTCTTTCCTTCAAGTTGGTGATTTTCTTTTTAGAATTTTTAGCAGTATGCTATCTTATTGTAGTTTTAATTTTTCTTTATGCCTCGACTGGAATTAAAAACTGTGTGGTGAAAAGATATGCTTTTGAAAAGAAAATAGAAAATGTGAATTAAAACATATCCGTTTTTTTTCTTAATGTACACATATTCTTATCTTTAGCATTCCTTGTCTATCTGGGAAGAATGAAATTAATGAATAATCCTCTAAGGGAATTTTTTATGCAGATTGTGAGGAGGGCTGAAACATGAAAAATGTTGAATGTGGGTTTGATTCTGTTTTCTTTTACATTTTTATCTCAGGAAATTCAAGATCTTATCAGCAGTGGATGCATACAGTAAAGGTATAAATGTATTGTTGGTTAAGTAATTCATTTCTGTAAAAAAAATCTGTATACTGAGCATCCTGATCTTAAATTATTGTCCTGTTCTTTATATTCATGTAATGGTAAAAGTTTATTCATTTGTAAGGAAAATATAATTTAAGTACATTCTATATTTGTATTAGTATGTGCATTTGGTAAATCAATAATTTTATTTAAAAGAAAAAAAACCTCCCATCCACAAAACAAATGCCAAAACAAACAATGTTTTTCTGTCTGTGCCATCAAGTATTTCACTGTATTCTGTATCATGTTGCATTCCATAACTGTGAATTAGGTGTAAGATTTGACATGAAGTTTGTCACTTCTAGTAAACAACAATTTGGTTAGTATGTTTTTGTGCATTTTGACTAACAGAAGACTCTTTATATAACCTTGTTATGCTGCAGGATTAGTAAAATATTTTAGATTAACAGAATTCTTGTGTGATTAAATGAGGTAGTTATTTCTGTCACGTCAAAGTATTTTTTAAGTTACACAAAATATATGATATGAACACATGAAGAGTAGCCGTAACTTCTGAATTGATTTTGAAATAGTAACAAAGAATGAAGAATGAAAATACATCATTATGTTAGAATGCATTGATAAATATGTCAGCTATGATAATGACATACTGTAACTCTTGTGTAGCTGTAGAGAGTAGCTTGTAGAAGAAACACAGCTGTGGTAATTCTTCCCAATTTAAAAGGAAGATTGCTGTTTCTTTACAGCGTACTGTTCAGTTTTCCTTGCTGTTGTCTTAACATTTTCAGCATAAACCAAGAGTTATTAAAATATGTCTTTTTTGTATATTTCAGAAAGGCGGCGCACTGATCAACACAGCAATGACCAAAGCCACTCCGGCTGTGAAAACAGCATATAAATTTGTAAGATCATCTATTTCAAATAATAAATACGTAAAATCGCTTTACCTTCCTACAACCTCTGATTCTTCCTAAATGCTAAAAAAACTAAGCATTTTATAAATGTATTTCAGAAGAACATTTCAGCCAACAGAACATTTTTAGCTTCATTCATGTTCTCATAGAGCACTAAAATTTAGATTTGATTCAGAATCTTCCAGATAGCTTGCACATAACAGCAAATATTTTCAAAGCATCAGTATGCAAATTTTGTTTCAGTCATAGTACACGAGGCAGTTATTTGAGTATAATTTATATAGCTGATACACAGCTGAAAACTTTTTCTAAACTGGTGAGATGATTAAAATATAGACTCTGAAAATAATAATTCTAATTTATACTAAGATTACTTAACACAACTCTGCTATTGCAAAATTAACTTGAGTGTAAATGTAATGTTTTGCAAATGTAAATTAGTATATAGTGCTAACATGGTGTAGAGAATCTTTTTATTAATCATATTCAGTTCTTGCAAGACAAATGGAGTTGTGGCTTAGATTCGGTTTTGCTTTGGCACTAAGTGCTGCACTATTGAAAAAAGATGGGAAGGCATCAGTACCCTGTGCAGTGAGTGTTTTCTATCCTCTGCTGTTGTAAAAATGATATTAAAATACTCACATTTTACTATTTAATGCTTATACCTTTGAGCTTATCTTGTTTTGAAAGACTGTCTAACCAATAAGCATGTGAAATTAACAGGTATTATCCAGTATGGAAAAACAACATAGAATAGTTTAAAAAGAAATGAGAACTAATTTAAAGTTGGATTTTTAAATATGTGGGAAAAGACTTTTGGCTTCGTCCTTTGCTTTTCCAAGTGTTTCACTAGTCAGATGCATAATAAGTAGTCCTGAATAAATCAGTACATCAGACTAAGCTAGTGCATGTTGTAAAGTTTTCAAAGAGAATTTTTAATTTTACATCAGTTGAAGAACACAGCAGTCATGAAGAGAGAAACAGGTAAATAAATTAAATATACTTCATATTCATGAATTCATTTATAATTTAAAAAGTGGTTGATTAACAGGTTATCAGAAATTATTCTTCAGTTTGCACTAGTTTAGACTGTGGTTACATAATCTTCTCCCAGCGTTCTATTTTGATAATTATGTCCTTGATAATAAGTATTCTTCTAAGTGAACTTATATGCCAAGAGACACAGGTAACTTTTGTGAGGCTCTGTGTATGTTTAAGGTATTCTTATTTATAGCCTATTTAATTTCTTAAGCTCTAGCCCTTTATGGAGCCTTCTGTTCGAGATATGAAATATGCATTTCTTAATTACTGGATAACTGATTGGTAGCCTTAAGTAAATAATGTGATTGGTACCATTCCTCAGAGTTAGAACAAAGCACTCCAAAATACATCCAAATGCTGAGTGAGTATGTGATCTGGAAAGTTTAAAGTGACTCACAGGTTAGCATCTGCTACATGGCACCCCACGGTGCTGTTATTGAGCTTATAGATGTATGATTTAAGGGTCAAAAAGACTCTCTGACCTCTTGAATCAAGAAAATGGTTTTCTTTTTCTGAATTTTCAGGTATAGAAAAACATAGAAAAACATGTGGATTCCACCTATTTATGCTCTGAAGTGTAAAATGATCCTTTTCAAGACTACCTTGAAAACCTCTGTACTTTTTTCCTGAATTAACCATATTTATATGAGAAAAATGCCCCCTCTTCTGTTAAGATTAATTTATTTTTTTCCAGATAGAAAGAATATATATATTACTTTTTTTAATAGCACAAGTACATGCTATTCTGTATTGTTAATTCATCTCTCTATTGAAGAACATTCTTGGAATTGTTTTCTGTGCAGCAGTGATCTTTGGCTGCCTATTATAATACATACAGAATTTTCCTCTAAATAGCAGCACTATGCTGTTCAGCAACACTGGGCAAAATCTCCATCTGCATAAGAAATCACTTCATTTCTCTTAAGATTGATGTTGCCCTGCAACTTGCCAGACTGGAACACTGTAGCAGTCATCTCGAAAATCTTAACATTTTTCCAACATGCCGTACTGCTAAAATGCCCTTTCAAATTTAAAGGACCATTTCAAATAAAGGAGTGATGTAAAAGACCATTTTTAGCCTGTCTTCAGTAATATCGGAGAATTTGTGAGTATGTATGTTTTCACAACATTGGCGTGCAGGTACTGGGAAAAAACCTTAAATATACTGCCAAAGCATGAATTACATAGCACACGTGAAATTAGTGATAAAGGTCATTGTCCTTCTTTATATCACCAAGAGTAAAATAAGAAGAAATTAAGTACAGCCTCGTGAAGCATGTTCAGTGAGTACAGTCAGTTTCTTACAAAGCTACTTACGCCCTTTTAATTTTCTAGGCAAAAAATCATGCAAGACAAGGAATAAAAGAAGTGAAGAGTAAGTTAAAACACAAGGTATGTTGTACACTTTTTAGTTACCTTGCTGCTTTTATCAGTTTGAAGCTTATACTTTACAAATCACATGAGATTTGTGTTTTTAATGACTTTTGAAATATGCTTAGCCCTTTGTTCAGCAATACGTTTTTCATAACGAGCCCTCTGGCAACTATCTGTCATTCTATGCATCCACTGAAAAATCTCTTTATTGTTTGCATATTTTATCATAGAACAACAGAGGTCTTCAAAGATACATTAACAGGATGTATGTTTTCATAAAGTTGATTGCTTTGATATCACAATTGAAGCCTTTGCTTCAAGCTGAGAATTTAAGATGGGAGAGTCTTGCAGTACAGTGTATTTCAGAAGGTGTAGTTGTCTGTTTTGGTTTCGTAAGATACATGTACAATGGAGATGTTTAAAAATGGAGAAATAGTGTCATTTTGCAAAAGTAACGTTGCAGAAATAGCAGAAAAGGTATTTTAGGTGTTTTACAGCTGCTTTTCCTACTGGAAATTTTTTTCCACTTAAGATTTTTCTGTAGGGAAAAGGAACCTTTTCTAAATATATTTTATTCTATTTTAAGGAAACTTCCGAAAAGATCTCCTAGACATTTGAATGATTCATCTTTTAAAAGGCAATGTTGATAATTCAGCTTCTTGAAAAGCTAAATTTGATTTTTCTTATTACAGATGGTATTTTCATGACAGTAATAGATTATGGCAAGATAATTTTGAATGCTTTCTGCATGCATAATATAGAAGATACATTCGCAGATAATGATTATAAATAAAGGAATTTGTATCTGTTTTGTTGTGTAGGAGAGTGAGGAAGAATATGGAACTTGCAGCTCTGGTGCAGTACAGAGTGCTCCTGTCTACACATTGCATAATGAGAAAAGAGGAAACTCAGAAAAACGAAGACTTGCGCAGGTAAGACATCTGAAAGTTCTGCTCTTATTTACATATATGTGAGGAAAATGTTTTCCACTTAGTGATGCATCAGTGAATCCGTTTAAAATTATTTTACTGTCTGTGCTTGGATAGTATGATAAAAAGTTATTTTTATAGCAATACTGCTGTCATAGTACAGTGCTTGAAAGGAGAAAAATGGCTATTCGTATTTCATCCCTGTTGAGAGGGCAAAAATAGGAGATTCGGAAAGCAAACAGATTGCTAGAAGAATGTCTGCACAAAGAAATCACTTTAGAGTCTTATTTGGACAGTAATTAAAATTCTGAAACAAAACTGAGTTTTATTAATGGCTCAAAATATCTGATATAAAAGTATAATGATAGCTAGAAGTTTTGAAGGGCTGATGTACTAAAAAACTTACTCAACCTAATGCATCATTTTATGGATTCCCATTAGAGAAGTTTATTAGTAGTCTTAAATACTGCTTTTAATAAAGGCTTCTCCCATCAAATAAATTCTGCTATA
Source organism: Dromaius novaehollandiae (assembly GCF_036370855.1). Taxonomy (NCBI): domain Eukaryota; kingdom Metazoa; phylum Chordata; class Aves; order Casuariiformes; family Dromaiidae; genus Dromaius; species Dromaius novaehollandiae. Next base: position 16,081,293 of record NC_088105.1, on the reverse strand, counting down.
TTCATACGTCTGTATTAAGCTATCTATTTTAGCTTCTTATGGTGGGACACATTAGTATTGTATTTATAATAAATTGATTTGGGAGTCAGATGGCCTTTAACATTGCTCAGGTAGTTATCATTTATTATTTTATTAATAAGTCGTCTAGTTAATATCGTGTCAGCCTCTTGTCCTTTTGTCCTCAGTTCCTTTAATAGTTCTGACTTGCAGTAACAGGTGTAGTGTCTCAACTTTGGCAGGGTTTTAGTATCTCCACATTCATTTTGTCAATTTTATTCCAAAGATACCAATAAATAGTTTTTATAATATCTTTTTACTGGCAATAAATACCCTTATATGTACAGATTATACTATGTACTTTGTTATACTTTATACATTATATTGTTACTGCATGTTTTTAATGCATGTGATGAATGTTTATATATGGATTTTTAATGCATATGTCTTCCACAGATAAGAAGTGAGTAGAGAAATAACATATGACTTTTTACTTTAGATATTGCAATGATAAAAATCTGAATTCTCTAAGTAATATATTCAGTTTAGTTTTGGTCCATTATAAATATAAAGTTTGTGAGATTTAACATAAAATTGATGCAGATTAGTGATTTGTTACATGCTGTTGAAATTGTATGTTAGTATTAAGGTCAGGGGTTATGAATAATACAGGTACTTTCTGCTTTAATTCTGTAGGCAGATTTTACTTTGTACACATTTTCATTTCAGCCAGTGATAAAGTGTACGATGTGCTATCAGTATATTTTCGTATGCAGACAAATATGGTACCTCCTTTCGAAGAACCTGTGTACAGTAGATTTTCTTCACTGAGTGTCGAGAGAGAAGATACACAATTCTAAATGTACAAGTGTACAACTTGAATATTGATAACATGAAGAGGTTCTTAAAATACACAGATAACTAACAGATGACTGTCATTTTAATTTATAGCAACTTTTTCTCCCCCACCAATAATTTGATTGCTTGAGGCACTGAAAAGCTTTTAATGCATTATAAAACAACATATATATACTAATGTAGGTGAATCTACAATTGTATGTATCTGTGTAAATACCTAATACAGATATGCATCTTTATAGTCAAGTGAATTTTCATGGGCCGCATTTGTTGAAGAAATCTGCAGGGATTTACTAATTTACTTCTTGGTAGCCCTGCCTGCTATTTCACCTTATTTACAGTTAGTACAGGAGTCTAGGTATACAAAAAATGAAATTTACCTCAGTACAATTTAACATTTCTTCTGAAGGCCTGTGTTCTGACAGAGCACTTGAACTTTTGTATGGTTTTATGTTCATACAGCTGTATACTGCTATGTCCTTTAATGTTGCTGCTGCTGTTGTTATTTCTACCAGTTGTGTGTTATTTTTGAAAAGGCAGAAAGAGTGCATATCAGACCATAATTTAATATACATATCTATGTGTACGTATACAGACACACATGTATACATGCACATAAATATTTATACATACTTATTTATGTCTGTGTGCGTATATATCCAAGTGTATGTGTGTATACATAGTTTGTGTTTACTAGCAAGGCTGTGTTACTAATGGCCCCGTGTTTTGCCCTGCTGCGAACGGTGTCCTGTGTCTTCTCCCCAGCTCTTGCCCTGAATGTCACATGAGCCCACTGAGCAGGAAAGAACAAATTGTGATCACTGCCTGAGAACTCTGCTCTTGCACAATTTCATCTACCTCTCATTCATGCTGTTCTCACTTTTTCCTCGCTCCTCAAAAGCAAGATATTTCTAAAACTTAATAGTCTGCTTTTGCTGCTCTTATTTGTGTTCTTTTAAGTATTTGAATAAGCTAACAAATGCAAGTTCTAGGTGCTGATTTTAAAGTATATGTTTATATAATTTAGGTTTTCACAAGTGTGTGTGTATAAAAGTGACTGTGTTTGATCTCGTACCACATGTATAGTTTAAAACAAGTGAATTGCATAGATTGCTGCTCTTGTCAGACTTAATCTTTTTTCTGTAACTCTCTACCCTGCAGATGAATCTTTCCACCCAGCTTTCTAGAAGAGTGCCTATTGCTGTTAGTAGCAGTATAAGGACAATCCTAACAATTACACACTAGTTCTTGCACTTTGCTAAATATTTAAAATAATCTCTTGCTATTAATTAAGTTGCGACATCAATGTACTTGACTACCTCAAAAAAACTGATCAAACAAAACCCAAAAGTGAGTGGTCTTCTTACTTCCATACAAGAGGTAATTCTGTGCTTTATTGAGCCTTCTTCCACACTAAAAAATTTAAATAACAAGTCTATATAAAGAATTTGGTCTTACGTTTTATTTCATGTTAGATCCATGCATCGAGTTTTTCATTCTTCACTGCTTGGAAACAGCTAAATATAAATACCAACTGATAGTTACCTGAAATATTATAAAATATTTTTCAATTTAAAGCATTGTATATAATACAGAAGTTTCCTTCACTCTGAGCGACAGTTCTAATGATTGGTTCATAGCAATATTGGGGGCGGGGGGGAGGGAAGAGGGGAAGGGTCGTCTGCTATAGAAAGCGAATCTGCTTTTTACCCCCCAAAATAGTAGTTTGTATGCGGGTCTGCTAATTAGTACGGTTATTTCCTGTTTTGTTGATGAGGCTTTAATAAATGTCAAGGGTACAGCCATGAAGATCTCCCAATTAGGCTTTGCGTTTGTAAAACCCAACCCCTTTGCTTTTGTGTGAAGATGACAGTTCCAACTGCAGCCTCAGCCTAACAGGGCTCCAGGGAAAGGATACTTCTCTAGTTTTATTGAAAACAAGGCCAGTTGGGCCCAGTGAGAATACCAGCACTGGTCACAGTGCAGAGCCGTTTTTAACAATGAATATTTACTAAGCTTTATCACTGCTGTCATAGTGGTTTTATTATATTTTTTGCCAGACCTGCAATAGACTTATAAATAAATAAATAAATTAACAGTAAATCAAAACAAATTATAGCATGTAAAATAGCTGTCAAAACCTAATCGGAGAATAAATAATTAAACGTGTTATTGCAAACGGTAGTGAACAGCTTTCTCTCCTATAGTTTGCATTTTGAAAGTCCTTCCTAAAGAAGGAGATAACCTGATTGCACTCATACGTGCATGTGTGCATGCGCGCGCACACACACACACACACACACACAAAATATTAATCTTTGCCTAAGATGAATTGTTCTATCTCTGTAATATGCATTTGAGCTTACTCTTGCTTAGGTTAGCTGTTCTAAGCTTTTTATATGCGTGCGAGCTTAACTATATTGCAAGTCAACGTTAACAGATGGATTGCCCTAAGCAAGGGAAAACCACCACAACAAAATCTAGCGAAAGTGGAGGATTGAAGCTTTTTATTGTTAAGCCTTATTAAAACCTTGGCATGTGCCCTGCTGTTAACTGTTTCATGCCTAAATCTAATATGCCACTGATATGTTTTATCTCCTGCATAGATTAGATATGTACCATATATAAGAAATTTCCAGCTAAAATTCTTAAAATAAAAACTCATGTAAGCATGAGATTGCTGCAGTTCTGTGTGCAGTATCTTGCCAGCTATATTGCTGAGTTCTTTTAGCTCTTGATGAGGTTTGTTAATACATCCATTAAACTACTGAGGGCTCAGTCTTGCATAATCTATTCTAATTTCTTTTCATTATATACAGCCAGGTGAGCAGATTTCTGGGCAGACAAGGGCCTCAATGCAATGAGATCTCTACAAAATTGTTCAAAGTAAATATATATTGAAACAGGGAGCATCTTTATTAAGAGCACAGATAGAATGTCAGGAAGGCCTGTTTGAGATCATTATATGATCTTTGTAAATTTACTGTCAGGTCATAGGGTGGCTTATTAAATATGGAGCATTTCAGGATTGAAATAGTCCTAATGCACTTAGTGGCTACTAAAATATTCTTGCAGATTTGCAGAGTACTGAATAACAACTACAAGTTCATTTTATAGTTAATAAGTTAGCAATGCATCCGTGTCTCTAAGGAAATGTGTGTGATATTTGTACCTTTAGGCAGGCACTAACTTGTAGCCATAATGAAAACCGGGGCATTTGGATTTACTCGGACTCCATGTGTTTCAGCACTACTTTAATGTTCATATATTGAGGTAGGCAAGTGAACTACGTCCCATGACTTTGCAGGATTTAAATTCACTCTCTTAAAATCTTTTAAAAATGCTTGCTGTTAGAGAAGCACTTTTATATAAAGGAAATAAAGGCCAAGTTTGTCTAAACTTTTTTCTTAGTATTCCTGAACAAAAGAGAATTACCACTTTTTTTTTCCTTTTTATAAGTATATCACAAATGTAGCTTTTACGGATTTATTGTCGTATCTCATAATAACGAGAAAGCACGTAATTCAGCTTTCAGTAGGTATACTTGGCATCTGTTCAACAAAGATAACAAGTGTCAGGCAGGAAGATGTGTTCAGAATAACCTTACCTTCAGGAGTGCCCCATTTATCAATACCCGCACAATGGCCAGTAAAATAAATGACATAATCATTAGCTACAAAGGGCTCCCAGTAACTGATTACCCTCCTAACCTGAAAAAGGTGATGAGAGTGGGCTATTGTGAAGAATTTTTTTCCAGAAACATAAAAAGAGGAGAGAAGGTTGGAAAATGCTTGTGACCCTGCAATGCTGAATATGCATATTTTATATCACGGAATGACTCCTCCAAAAGAAAAAAAAAAAATCAGAGCTTTTATATTTCTGGAATTATTGGGTAGGGGGGTATCTGCTTTAAGGATCTTTATGTGTATTTGAATTCAGATAATATGTTTGATACCACATCCATGCCTAATGTCCACAGAAAATACTAGCTATACAGCTGGAGGAAGCTTTCACTCTTATTGACTAAAAATATTATAAATTGTCAGATGTCATAAACAGTGACAATTAATAGTCTTTAATGTAAATCACATGTTTCATGTTCATCTAAGGAAACAGAATTTACCAATTAACTGAGGCTTACGTCAAAACTATATTTTACAGAAAATGTTTGCTTAATGTGGTATAATTTGAAAATATTGTTGATATCATTAGCTGCCTTTAATTTGGAGAAAAATCTTTTGTCTTGATGTGTCAAGTAAGATCTCTTCATCGTGCAAAACAGTCATTTTTCCTTTTAATTAAAAATGAAAAATCTAGGCAGCAAAAATTCAAATTGTAGATTACGAGAGTGCCCTCTTGTGGCTCTGATACCTTTTCTGAATACTACAGGCGTACACATGTCCTTTGCCTTGTGTGAAACCTTGATGCTTAGGACAGGAGAGCTTTTAAAAGTCAAGCAGTGCTTCATTGCATCTTTTTAAACTAAAAAATTATCTGGATTTTATGTAGCGTGTCCATTTTTATTCAAGTAGAGCTGTAATTACCACATTGCTCGACCCTGCCCACCCCATGATTTAGGTAGATGCTGTCTCCGAACAGTGACAATGGCTGATTTTTTTTGTTTAGTCAATGAACACATTTAAACGGAAAAGAAGCAGTATATCTTTATAAAGCTTTTATCTTTCATTTCAACAGTTTTATCAGTGTTTCCTTTCCCCATGACTGATCTCTTTTCTCCATCGTTTTAAGTGAAGGGCTGTTGAAAGTCCAAGTGACAGAGTTCTGGTGTTCATTCTGCACATGTGCCAAGTTAAGCTGTGCAGCCGCCTGTCCTTCTCTGGCTTCCGCAGTAAGGATCACTTGAGAACTCTCTCTGCTAATTACTGTGATTCAAAAAATTTCAAAAAAAGTGGAAAAATAGGATAATGATCAGAAAATTGCTCTAGATTTTTTTGCTGGCATTTCTTGGAACATTTGGCTTTTCAGGGCAAAATCACCTGCACGTCTACCTCTGATTTATCCTATTGAGAGGCCTTTTAGAAAAGTGAAAAAGGTGGCAGATGCCTGCTTTGGATGTTATATAACCTATTTTAGTTCTGGAACTAATAAAGAGAGAGGCAACCTTTCTGAGAGCTTTTCTCGTAAAAACAAACAAGCCATATTGTTACATATACAAAGTTTTCTTTTTTCTAAAGGATCTGAAAGAGAAATGCTATTTCAAGAAGTACCTTTGAAACTGGAAGAAACTTTCTGTCCTTGATTGTTAATTGATAATAACTGTGTTAAGTTTCTCATCGAGAATTTATTGACATCTGAATGTTCCAGCAATACCCTCTGTTTTCGTTTGCTGTGTATCCTCCGCCTTGTGTTGCTGAGGACCAACAAGTGGGACAGTGTTGTGGCCCCACCTAGCAGAAGCGAGGAGCTGGGAGAGCTGTCACTAGAGGAGTCAGCCCACCTGCTTCCCTTCCGCGTTGCTTTTGCCTCCCGGTCTAAAAATTTGCAAAACACAACCTTACGTCTAAAGCTGCAGCTGTGATGCTGTCTGTTCACTAACCTTTTCTTTCTCTTTCTAATCCTGTACAAAAAAAAAAAAAAAAAAAAAAAAAGGAATAAAGAAGTTCAGTTAAAGAAGAATAAAGTTTGGCTGGGGGCAAGAGGAGAGAGAAAGAAGAAACAGGAAAAGCCTCTCCTGCAGGGATCTCAGCATCTCCAAATGTGAAAGCCTAGATTCAACCCATCTAATTTTAGACACCTTATTGAAATGCTAAAGTTAGCAGTAGTGTTACCCTAGGCTCTTTCTACAGTAAGTGGAGAGAGCTAGGCATGACCAAAGCACAGTTCAGCGTACCTAAAACCCAGATTACTTTCTGCTGGTGCCCATTTCCTGCTATTTGCTGCCTAGAGATCCTGATTTAGACACCAAATTTAAGTATCTGAAATTAGTGAAGGGAATCCAAATCTGTGCCCTACGTCCATGTTCCCCAGTGCCTTGTAAAGAAAGATATTCTTCACCTGGACAAAAAACTACTGATGTCAAGCAGGAAGGATTCATCTTTGCTAGCTAACTTTTCTGTTTGGGAGCCTTAGACAGAAATGTTCTTGGCATCAATCTTTCCGTCCCTGAGATGCCATCTTTTTTGTTTGCAGTTGTGATTGGTGTCTTTGTTTGCATGCCCGCCCCCCCGGAGCTTCCCTCAGACTGGCTCGTCCAGCGTCCGTTAGTTTGATGTACAGAGTTCAGTGCTGCTCAGGTCTTATTTTATCTAAAGTTTTGTGATAGTGGGTGTTTTCCATTAAATCCTGATGCCTCAGCATCTGTGATGTCTGTGTTTAGGATCATGTCTCCGTTATACATTTTACCCTCGGTCACTTGAATTATTCACTTTAACATATTTGGGTTTTTTGAAAGTCTTTCCTTTGAAAAGAGTCATATATAACCTACAAACAGTAGTTCTACCCATGGTATTAGCGTGTGATACTTCTGCTGATGTAAGGATCTGATTCACATATTAACTGAAAGATTGGTTTAACCAGTAATCTCTGTTTTACCTGCTTTGCAGTTATATTAATAGATAATATATTTCAATTAGATCAACTGGGTTTACAACTGTTTTGAATCACTAAAGTGGCACAGTGCTCCCAGATGATGTTCTAGCTTCTTGATTTTCATGATACCTCAAAACCGCACTGCCTTTTCTGCCTTTTAGATACCTTTGTGCGCCTACCACATTGAAGAGTTTTTCTTTTCTATCACCTGTTCCCATTATCTTCTTATTCCTTTCTCCACTGTGACCCCCTCAGCCCTCTGTTCCATGATTTCCCTTCACGCTAATCATCGGATAAACCTAGGGCAGTAGTAACCATGAAAAAGGAAAAATAGGTTTTGTAACTGGAAGTTCTGCCAGGTGTACAAATAGCATTGTCCACACAGACAGACACACAGACACAAATAAAGTAAATTGCTTACAAAACAGCTGCTATCTCTCCTTGTCTCACGTAGCACTGAAAATCTCAGGAGTCCTATTTTAAAAGCCTGACACTTCTGCTTGTTCCCAATAAAAGTGAAGTCAGGTAGCCTTCAGATGGTGCACTCTGATGCTGCGAGGATGACGTGCGGCATGGTGCTGCGGTGTGTGTCAGCTGAGAATGAACGGTTTTACTAAGAATAGCCTGTGGTCTCTGTGCAATTGAGAATGAGAGAGATTTGGCTATTTTGAGAAGACACCTAACTGTGGGCAGCATGTGGCCGCAGTCTGATTCAGGTGATAGGAGATGGTGTGGACTTTCTGAAAAAGTGTTTTGTGTTTCTGCAGAGAAAAGGAAACTTTACCTGCTATTTTGAAGAAAAAAACAACTGTTTTTTATGAGCAAAAGCGTGGTTAATCCTTGGAAAATAAAAACAGTATTAAAAAATCCTCAAATATCATCTGTGTTAAGGAGTACAGCATATATAAAATTCAGGAAGCTTAGATATTGTTAATTTTTCACCAAAATAATTCTGAACATAAATAATTATAATGTACTCTCCGTGCTTGAGTCTCTTAACAGATCTGTCATCATTAATATAATAAATCTTACCTCAGCACTGAAACTAATGTGTTTCCATTGACTTTATAGAAGTCAAACAGTGAAGATGTCTATTATATTACAGGTTACTTGCCATTTCAGAGAACTATCCCCTCTATACTTTTCTGATTGACTATGTCTTCGAGCAGATTTTGGGGGATTTTCTGTTCTTGCAGGCTCTTCAGTGTCACAGAAAGGGACTTCTTTTTGCCATTGGGAGTGTGCTTTCTGGATGGATCTGTATCATTTCCCTATCGTTTTAATTAACAGGATCTCAGAATCACTGACACTTTTGTCTCATAGCGTAAAGTCGCAGATGTTTCCAGCAGCTTTGTGTTTTTTCAAATGCATCAGCTGTACAACTGAATCAGTTAAAGAAGAGAAGGCTTCTGTCCTAGGAAGGATAAATTTTTAGCTTTTATTAATCATTTTTGAAGTTATCCATGAGTCCCATGTCATAAAAACAAACTTACGGAAGTATTGCACCTTAGATGGTATCTGCTTAATTTGCATCCAGGGCAGCTTTTCAGATACCAAAACACTGTTTTTGTGAGGTGTTGTTACTTTATGTTACTTTCTGGGATTAAAAGCACCCAATTAGATTTTTGAAGGGACTACTTTCTCTAGAAATTCACCCAGAATTACCCATGCGTCTGTCCTCGTTTAGTGTCCCTATAGCTAATTGGTATTCCAAGCGATACTTTTAATTAAGCTTGTGGTTATTTGTATGACATTCCAGAAAAAGAGAGGCATTGAAGAGGAGAAAGTTTATTAACTGTAATTCTGTTTTATCGCTGTTCTTCCTCTCTTCCCACATCAGTCTCGCCTCTCGCAGAGTGTAATGTGAAGTACTTTTCCTGTGATCTCATTATCCATTACTTTAGTTCACAGTCTTTAACTGAAAAGGAAGCAATGGGTTGTGTTTAGCTAGTAAGTTTGATTGAGAGATCTCTTGCCTCCCTGCTGGAGGTGAAGCCATAATTATGTCTGTGGCTGCTTTTGTAGGGGAGGATAGGTAAAATAAAATCCTGAAGCATAAATAATAGTGGGCTTTTCTTTATTTTGCTTTCTTTTACTGAATGAATAATCTTTAAACATTAAGAAAAAGGAAACAGTACTTCATAGATTTAAACTATACTAGATATTTTTCCTTTATTAAAGCTCTATATGTGTTGATGTATTGAGTATCTGGTAAATCTGAAATTATGTATGTGCTGCCATTTATCAAAAGATGATTTGTTTCTCACTTCAAGGACAATTAATGGCAGCAGCCTTATTAAACTTCCTGCCTTAGTACTGATCAATAAGCACTCATTCGAGAAAGTTATGCTTCTGAAAGGTCTAGTATTAAGTAAAGAGCTGACATTTCAAAGATTGACTTTCATGCCCAATCAAGAATGGAACTACCTTGCATTTAAATCCTTTGGCATGTGTTTTGTCTACATTTTTGAGATTTTTATGCCAGGGTAGTACATTTGTTAGGCTACCAACAAGCAGAAGAGAACTGTTAACTATTCTCGTTTCATTTGGTTCTGCCTGTATCTCTACTGTTGTCAGCTGCTTTTGCTGGTTTCCCTGTGACTAGCATTAACGGCAGTTGCATAGGTAGCAGGTCACTTGCGGAATGAGATTTTGAAGCAGGGTAGGAAACAAAGAAGACAGATATGATTAGTTAGTTGCCACACTTCTATTATTAAAATAACACGTTCAGAACTAAAGACAGTTTGCCTGCCGCCAGTGGAAAAGGGGAGATGCAACAGGAACCGAATTGCTCTTTGGAGCTTTTCAGTTGCAGTTGTATGGTACCTCCGGACGTGATGAATGTCAGTGCCAGGGTGTGATGGTACCCAGAGGAACCGGGGTGCCAAAGGCGTTGCCCCGCTGGCCCTGCTGTGCCTCCTGCGCGGGTCCCGTGCGGGCGCGGGGTCAGCAGCGCGGCGGGTGCAGAGCGCGGCCTGCGGCAGGCTGTCACCTTCTGTGTGTTTGAGCAAGGTGGGAGAGGGACTCTGCTGCGGGGGTGCCTTTGCGCTGAGGAAGATGGGAAAAACATGAAATGCCTGAAGTTGGGTCTGTGTTTGTTTAGGTAAAGTAGGTATATGAAATACTGGATTTTTGTTATGTAAACAGAACTAGTTGGAAGAAGCAAAACAACTGAGTAGTTTTAAGAAGCTTGTTGCTTTATTTTGTAGAAACAGGCATGGCAGCAGTCTATTAGGACTTTATAAAGTCCTGGTGCAGCAAGAAAGGAGTGTTACAATATCATTTCTTGGGGTAATAAATTTAAATGGTCTGGTTGTTATTAGAATGCTGATCAGGAAGGAAACAGAAGTCTGTCCTGTCCTTTTTTCATAAAATGGTATAAAAAAGGTTACACACTTCAAAATGCAGAAAAGACAGAAATTAAAAGCTTAAATAACTGCAAACAGCAGGGTACGTCAGTAATGGAAGGACTTCTTAAATGACTTTGACAGCATTTGCAGGTGCACATACCGTGTCACTTCGCCTAGTGGAGCATTGAAAAAGATTTATGGTTCTCCTTTTGGAATTTATTAAGAGTTTCGTTCTTTTTCTTTTTTTGCAAAGCGGTCTGGACATACCCCTCCTTTGCAGTTATTTTTATTACAGCTCCTAGAGGAAAGTCATCTATTCAAAAACATGTGTTGCTTGTTGTCTCAGTGGCTAGCTCACAGAGCTGTAAACTCTAGAGAACGTTGTTATTTACAGCCAGAAATTTTCCTTTCCTTCCCCTTTCCCTTTTTTCTTCACATGTAAATCCTATTTTATTTAGTTTAGTTCTTGAAAATCTCCCTTTATGATTTTGTACCCCTAAACATTTAAATCGATAACAAAAGTTACTTTTTCAAAGAGAGAATCTGACCGTCGGGGACTAGAAGATATGGGTTTTTTGTTGTTTATAGGCATATGTTCTGTTACACTCCTTTGTATGATGTTATTCCTGTTTTCACTAATGCACTTACATAACACTGTCAGTGGATGCTCAGAGGAGCAAAGATACGGGTAACTATTATGCCTGTGGTGTTTGCCAATTCTAATCAGTTTTATTCAGTTTCTATTTCTCAAAGATGCAACCTTTTTTTTTTTAACATGACATCCATGCTCTTTGAAACCTTATTTATTATTTCGACAAACCAGTGAGTGTTATCTTGTGGGATTTTATTCTGACAGAATTAATCCATCTGAAGATAAACAAGTGTCTGTTGTTTTGTTTTTGTTTTTCTGAAATCTCTCAACTTTTAAAGAACCTTCCCTCCCTCAAAATCTCGTCTTCCTATCAGTAGAAGTATTTGTGGTCTGATGCAAATTCTAAGCAAATGAGGCAGAGGCACAGGGGTTTGCTGTCCAAGCGTCAGTTGTAGGATTAGGGCTTTAATTTAATTGAATGCCATGTGTGTCATGTGTCAGTCAGAGGAGGTAGTGAATTCTCAGTGTTTTAGAAATAAAATATTTTAATTGCCCCAGTGAAGATAAATACTTAAAGCAGCAACTTTTAAACTGAAAACAGTGACTGCCTTTGTGGCAGTAATCAGTAATCAAGATGACTGACTAACAATATCAATTAAATCAGAGTGGTTCCCCTTCCCTTCCGTTGCATGCCGTGATATGATTGATTACCGTAATGATGGGAATGATACAAAGAACTTTCAAAACTGGGAGGAAGTCTGAATTTACAGAACAAATTTAACAGAAGGCAGCCAATGAAAGGAATAGCTAAAATGCTTTTATTTAGCATGGTGTGGACTGAGAATCAGATGATTACCTTGGTGTGAGAGATACAACCAGCACCATGGCCAAGGAGCCATCTTTTAATACTTTACTTTCTTCTTGCCAGTTTAGTAATATTTAGTATGTCTGGATTACATTCATTAGGTGTCTTCTGATAATTGGGTCAGTATCTTTGAGGTCAGTCTGTTTAATGTTGTTAATGTTGTTTACTCTTCTTATAATGTTATGGTTTTATGTTTTTTAGTGTTGCATGCATCTGGGATTTTAGTGCTGCATTTTTGATGCTTGATCCCAGTTGACATTTTTAAATGTTTTATTAATGATGTTGCTTTTCTACAATAAAAAAAATGATAGTCTAGCTATTTCTGTTCAAAGGTTAAAAGTTGCTCTTACTTGCTTGGTAGTAACCAATTATAAAATGGTAGTAAGTAATTGTAAAATACTATTTTATTACATGTCAAATAAGTCATATCTTATGATGACTTATTTATTCAAAATTGTTTTATTTGATTTAGCTGGAATATTCCCTAAGCATTCCCATTTTTATATTCACTGAACAGTACTTCTTAAATTGGTCCTGTCTCCATATTACATCTGAATTCTGTTTTTGTAGTTCTACTGAGCTAAGGAATAGTCTATGGAGAGTATGTTCTAAAATGTGTCTATCTCTAAAATACATTGTAAATATCAACAGTCCATTTGTCTTTGATTCTCTGTGTTTTGTGTTTCATTCTTTTTCTTTTGTTTCAGTGTGAAGCTTAGTTTGAGTTCTTTCCTGGTTTTTAATACTATACTAATTATCTTGTTTTTATCAGCTGTTACTTGCTTTTAGACATTAAGAGCCACATGTTTTCACTTGGTGATAAAGCAGTGCACAAAGAACTATAGAAAAAGTGTTATCAAAACTTGCTGTGTTAATTAAAACCTCTCTTGTTGAACAAGAAAAAATGTGTCAGTCTATAAAGAGTGTACATTGAGATGTTCCTGACAATAATGGGGAAAAAAATTACAGATAGTATCCAAGTACATGTAGAACACTGACAACATCTGTAATAGGTGACATATTGAAATCCTCACAATACAAGATTTCCAAGCTCCTTGTATTTTGAAATTAAGGCCATATTTCCTCGCCATCAGGGCCTTTTTGTAGGCTTAGGCATTTGTTGAACTGCATAATGAGATATGGGCAGTAGCACTTCCTTATACTAGCGTTTGATTTTCTTTAAAGTTAACTAACACTGTTTTCCCTTTGCACAAATTCTATCCATATGTCTTTAAATTATGGCCAGTTTTCCAAGGTTCAGAATCTCTTCTGTGGATTGATTGCCTGCATAGTAAATTTTTGACTGCATAGTTGATTTTTGTGTTTTAAATGCAGAACAAGCATTAGAGATGCACAGAATTTGAGGCAGTCTTTCTGTTGTGAAGTACAAGTAACTAAAATGTTTGACTTAAACATTCTGTTTGAGATAGAGACCTTTCTTCAAGTACAGTAAAAATCTTCAGCCTGGTTTGGAGTGCTAAATAAGAGTGTGATAAAACAGGCTAGCGAGTACTCAGTATGGTAGTATGTGAATTTACAGCACACCAACTACTCTACACTAGCTCCCCATGGGATGCTGTGAGTGTACACAAGCTGTGAGGTAACTGTAGATTTACAGTAAATTATCCTGCACAAAGGCATTCTTAGTGCACAGTTTTCGAGCTGGCACACTATTTACTCTGCACTTCTGTTTAACACCTTTGCATAAATATAGCTATGTAAAGCAACTCCTGACTTGTTTTGTATTTGCTTCTCCAAAAATCCATTTTTCGTCATGCTGAGTAGACCACATTGATTTCAGAACTTGGAAAATATTTCAGAATATAGTAAACCACAGTGCTTTGTCTAATGCACTTGCAAGAAAGAGTAGCTAGTAGACTTGATCAATGCTTTACCTCCAATGGCCATGCTTTTGCTTGTGCTAATCAAGGCTTTGCATAAGGCACTCTATAGGCCATTAAGTAAAATACAATTTCGCTCTTTTATTGGGGGTGCTTGAGGACTTCAGGTCCTCTTATGAAAATCTTTAAAAGACTTGATCAGTAGTATGCAGTAGTCCTCATCAAGTGCTCATAAATTTTAAGTGAATAAAGGGTCAGCTAGTGAATAATGATGAAATAGTAAAAATAAACAAAAATTACAATGTTCGTTTTCTGTCCTGCAGACACGTTTCAACCAGCATCTCAGTAACCGTGATTTTGCATTGGATGAAGATGATGATGAAATGGATAGAACAAGCAAGTAAGAAATCTCTGTAAATATATGTGTATGTATGAGAGAGAAGGTATCTAGCATTATTCAGCAAAGTGGAGTTCATGTGACACACTGTTCTCTTGTCCAGGCTACTAGCTTGATTCTTGATCTAGGAGTTGTTAAGTAGTCTAGGATTAAATCTCTTTTTAAAAGAGGGAAAGATTATTATTTATTTATTTTCAGTATTTATAGTGTCTAGGAGAGCTTAACATGATTCTCAGTCTTCACAGACTCAGCATAAACAGACAGACTACATACACAAAGAAGCAGTGTAGTAATATTCATCAGTATTGTGGGCAGTCGCTTCAGCACGTCCATTCCTAAAGTCTTCTGTGGTGGTTATGGCAATGGAATGTTTTCTAAAGGGTTTGAAAGAGAACAGTGGCCTTTTGAGTTCTATGGCAAGGTCTTTCTGTGCGTGAATTAAAGGAAAATCGTAAGAAGTTGAGGCTGCCAGTATTCCCTGATTGAAGACAGGAGATGATATTTGATAATGAATAAATGGCTATAAGCAATGAAGGACCTTGAAAGCCGAGACAAGCAGCTTAAGAATAATGCAGCAGAGAAAATGGAACTAGTGAAGAATTCAAAGAGCAAAAGGAGATATGATCAAAACAGTGAGCCGTGGAAATAGCCTTTGTAGTAGTAGTATTCTGAACAGGCGTAAATAGGGAAGGACTGCAGTGGTGGGAGTCAGAGGTAAGGATATTGCAATGAATGAAACAGAAAATGGCAAGAGGCAAAACCACTAATTCTCCTTGCAGATAGGAAATGCTGGGGTAAATCGGATCATGTGACAGAGGAAGAGTCACAGTATGTGTGTCTTGCTGCTAGAATAAAATATGTGGCCAGATCAGCTGGAGAGGTGTACAGTATTCACCTAGAAATAAGGTGCGGACAAGGAAAAAGAGGAACCAAGTTTGGAACAATGGACATTTTCGTGGGGAGATTTGGAAAATCCTATTAAGAGTGACTTTAAATAACAGTTACAGTGGTTGGGGGAGAGCCAGGAGACAGGAAAACCAACTAATGGTAACTGCATCTGCCTAGGTATCGTACATCTACCTTTAGGTAAAATTGCTGAGTAAAAGGAAGAGCTGGGTTAAGTCATGTTTGTTTTCAAAAGTCTTGGAGTGAATTCTCCTATTTACTTTTGGAAGAGGCTGTAATAAAATGTTCTTATGTTCCTAGCTGATGGAAAAGTTTTTGTCTTCAGGTTATCATCAGAAGACAGTGAGGAAGCTTCTGCTTACTTTTATGACAGTGATGATTCTGGTGAAACTGGAGTAACTTCTCAGCACCAAGGAGAAATGGACTTGCTCGGGGAAATTTTGGACACGCTGAGCACACATAGTTCAGATCAAGGAAAGCTCTCAGGAGCAAAGAGCCTGGATTTCTTTAGATCAATGGATGATATTGATTACAAGACCACGGTTAGTCTTCTGCTTTCATTTGATAAACAATCCCAGTCCATTTGTAGTGGAATCCTCTACTTGTGGAATCTGAACATGTGGCGCAGGCACTGCAGAATATTCCGTAGAATTGCTAGCATGGCTTCTTTCTGCTACAAAATACAGTACACTCATGCAGACAGCTGCATGATGGTTTTCACCAGCCAAGAGATGGTTATGCCTTTTTCCAGCTTACCAAGTCATCTTGGAACAATGTTTTTTCCCTTATAAGCCGTAACCACATTTAGAGCTGTAATATAATAATTTAAGATTTTAGTCTTTGTTATGCACTTTAGAAGCTATTTGTTTCCCTTTTCACCTTGCATTGTTAAACTAGGCATACTGATATGGTGATGTTTCCAACTTCATTAAGCTTTGGGATCTATGGGATAATTGCAATTGAAACGCTGTTTGAATAATACTCCAAAGCTGTCCTGCAAGTGGCCTTGCTAAGAGCACTCCTTGATCCTTTCTTAGATAGCATTGCACAGAACTCATAATATAAGCAGATTACTTTATGGGCCAGAGCTCTTGTCTGCAGCTTTAAAACCCTCACCAAATCATTGCTGTGATGTTAGCCAAAAAATATTAGTGCTTTTGTGTTCCAGCTCTAGTGAGCTGTTCAATGTTTGCTTTTGTTGAAGAGGTTCCTATAGTAGAAGGTTTGTCACTAGAACAGCAAATTCTGATGCTAACATTTAAAATACTTAGAAAATTTTGATATGAGGAATGTCACACAGGGGTCACTTTAATAAAATGCCAATTTTTGTTTGTTTGGCTAAAAGATTTAATATTGAAAGTTGGTATAATAACTGAATCAAAGACGAAATACCACCTGGTTTTACTTTTAGTCAAGTTCCTTCTCATGTTATGGTGCAAACCGCCAAACTGTCTTTGTTCACTCTCAAAGCTGCTTGGCCAAAGCAGAACGGACAGGGGAGACGTACCTCCTTTATTTGTCTAAAAGGTGATTCTTAGGATAAAAGACAGAGTGTTGTGGAAAGGAAGTATCAAAGAGCTTGTTCCTATGTTATTTGTGGGATTGCTGTTTTGTAGCAATGAACCCTAAAAGGGATCCATGATTTATGAACTGAAGATCTGTTACAGTATTTGTTTCAAAAATGCCAGTGCAGAGATGCTTACTGTGACATAAACTGTAAATGCGTACTTTTTGTTTCAGAACAAGTCGAATGCACCTAGTGAGAGCAACCTTACCCTGCTCTGCAGCAGTAATGACCAAGCAGACTGGAATCTCGGTCAGGATGACAGTGTCCTCCATGGGAAACAGCTTCCTCCATCACCAAGGAAGCAAGTTTCTTCTAGTGGCCATAGAGAATCTCTCTCAAAACTGGAAGAAGAAAGTAGTGACCAAACTTTTATTACTGACAAAATGAACATCCCTCACGGTTGTGTAACATCCCCATCTCCAGTACGATCAAGTGCACAGTTTGCTTCTCTAGAAGGTTTCCAAGCAGGGTACTCTTCCTGTAAGTATGCAAAGCAGAATGCAACACTAAGCAATACCTCAGAAGATCAGCTTCCAGCAAGTCTTGCTCAACATCCATCCATTCTGGTCCCTTGGGAAAAAGATGGGAAAGAAGGAAACGAAACTTCAGAAGAGGGTGGGCTTCTTCAAGAAGTGGTGTCGTTATGTAAACTGACTTCTGCTTTTCACTATGGTTTAAATATTTCAAAAGATAATTTATCTAGCAGTAGCAGTGGAAATAAAACGTAAGAAAACTATGAGAAGAGAAACTTGACTCCCATCTGAAGTTAAAGGGAGACTACTCAGGACTCCATATAACTCCATAAACATGATAACCAAAAGATGAAAAAGGAATGAGAGATCTTCAATTATGAGAGTAATTCTCTTCAGTTGAGTATGCATTTTCTGCCATTGAGACATCAGCTTCTGTGTTTACCCACTTCATTTGTTAGCTGTAGTTAGGTCTGTCAGGTGGGACTAAATATACAAATGCACTCTTAAATCAGGTACTAGTTAGTCTGTGTATTAAAAATACAGCGGTGTATGGTGCTTACTAGCATTTACTTCCTCTGAGCAGCAGGAAAAGTATCATCTAAAAGATAACCAGGTTCTTGAAGGTACTGTATTAATCCTATTAAGCATGAAATGAACCGAACAATCTAGATTTGTCTGAAATGTGCAAATGTTAATATTTGTAATGAGTAATTGCCTTAATCTTTTGAGAAAAGGTTTAATTATCTTAGAAGATGAATGCAAATGTGCAAAACAGCAATAATGATTTTCCATAGCAAGAACTTGTTTCAGCAAAGGGAAAAAAAGGATGCTTTTTTAGATTAAAGAATCACTTGTGAATATACCTTGGAATTCACTGCAAACTGAAACTGTGGCCCTGTCTTCCAGACTTCGGAAAGGTAGTGCATGCTTTTCTCTTCTGTAAAGTACACGAAGTGCTGAATTATAATGTGAAGTTTGTTAACTTCTGTTTACAACTAAGACACTTTAAAGACATACTATCCAGTTTCCCTAGGTAGACTCTTTCATCTAAAAATTTTCAGAAGGGTAAATGTAAGTGGAATTGATAGATTTTTATTACTTTTTATTTTCTACAGTTTAATAATAGTGTTTGAAAACTGATTGGTGCCTCTTCTGAACAGTGGTCTTTTGATTTTTTAGTAGCTACCTTTTTAAAGGTAGCTTGAATTACTATAACTTAGAAGTCATATTTAGTTAAATTATTAAAAAGTCATGAATGAAAATTACTTGTAACACTAGAAAACTAAAATAATGAGTTCAGCTTGAGACTGCGTATATCCAACTCTCATTTTAGCCAAATTGAGCATTCAAAAATCTCTTTCCAAATTCAGTGAAGGAAATTGCATGGACTTTATGTAGATTGTATTTAGAATGAGCGTTTATCCTTCTTCAGGCAGCATTCCTGAAGAATATTGAGAGTCTAAAAACACAGTTTCCTGCTGCTGTAAGGAACACCTCTTTCTTCTTTTTATTTTTCCTCCTTTTCCATTCTCCTCCACTCCACCTTTCCATACATTCCTTCCTCCAGAATAGCTCAGGTTAGGAAAGGTGTGAAGCAAGCTTCGCTAGATTATGCTTGTCAGCTTTGAAAGATATTTGTGATGCAGCTGGTAAAAGTAACACAAGGTTATGAAAAGAACTGTGCCTAAGAAGAATGGTCTCTTAACTGATGCCAGAAACCCTTTTTCTTTCTTTCCCTTTTTTGCTCTGAATGGTTAGTCTTACCCTCAGTGCAGGCCGAAGTGAACCAGGTAGTGAGGTCAGGAGTTAGAGCAGATTGTGCTTGAATATCTTGATAGCAGTTTGTAGTGAAGTTTAATATCAGTTGCCACATTTAGATTTATGAATGAATTTTCCTTTTAGCTAAGACAGTTTCGAAGGTTTTTCTTCAGCTGCGTTATTGCAAGGCTGTTGATCCAAGTGAATGGATCCATCTCACTAAAGAGGTGATGTCTGATGCTCTACCAAAGAGGTTCCGTACGCAGTGGTGTGGGACCTTGCGTTTGTAAAGGCAAAAGTTTCAGCTGTGTGTTCCAAAATGTGGTCTATCTGGGGAGAAGAGGGAAGGGCCAGTGCTTGTCATTGATGAGAACGGGCCTCTAGAATTAGTCTTTCTTAATAAGTGCAAGAAAGGGCTGAGGTTACAAAAGTGTAAATCTTACAGAAATGTCTGTGTCTGATGAGAGACTGAACATTCCTGAGGGCTTCTGCAATCTGTGTTGCTGCAGAATTTCAGTATTCCTTAGTTGGAAGTTTTATATCGAAAGGTTTGTACTCCAAAGAGCTCTCTGTTTATCTGTCTTATGATTTCCTGTCGTATGTATCAACACAGTATGTAAGCTGGAATTTTTATTATCATAAAAATGTTATTTGGCAAACTATTTTGCTCTATTAAAATAAAAAATGCCATAAAAATTATTTAAAATCTTAGCTGCAACCTTATCAGGTGGGTCAGACAGGGTGGCTAGGGTGCTATTAAAATAAGAAAGCCGCAGGGCAACCTCAAGGATGCTTTTTGAAAGGTGACATTAATGACTCAGAAGGGGGCATTCTCCTCCTTTGCTGGTATTAAGCAATACCCAAATGTAGTGCTGCTAACTGTTTGAGAGAGAGAATGCAAAGGCCTGGGTACTCCTAGCACGTCGTACTCATTCTCGTTCCTCTATTTGCATTTTGCTGACTGGAATTTCAAGATTCACCTTTCTTTCCCTCTACATCTGATGCAGAGTCTCTGTCCATAGTTCCATCTAAGATAATATTTTGTTGTCTTTATATATTAAAGATAATTAACAGTATTAATGTCTTAAAGGGGAAAAAAAGGAAAAATTTCAGAAATTATGGCCATGATTACTTTCGCATCTGTCAAACACGTAAGTCCAAGAATGCTGCCTGGTTCAGGAATGCTGCCAGGGAATGGTTTTCAAAAATGCCGATTTGGTGAAACAAATTCTACTGGCTTTACCTGAGAGTTGGGTAATGAACTCCCATTGTTACCTGAATTGTCCCATTCTCACCTTTTTGGAAAAAAATATGGAAGCCTTATATGTATAAGGCTGCTAATATCCTTATAATTGTAAGAAACATAACATTGAAAGTTTGATAATAGAATCTTTCAAAATTGATGCACCACTATAATAATTCACTCTTTCATTAAATGAGAATGCAGGCTGAGAAGAAGTAGGCAGCTAAGTTCAAAGATGGAAGGTAATATTCAATTTAGAATGATTTTTCTAGTTCAGTTGCCATTAATATATTAGTTACTGTGCTTATGCCATGTTCTTTCATTATTTGTACAGCTCGTAGCATGTTTACAGTCATTAAATAGTATGTCTTTTTTGGTTTTGAACCTTGTATATGTTCAAAAATAACTCCATCTTATATCTGTGTTGAATTTAACAGTAGGTACATTTTTAAGTCTGTAATATTACAGAGTCTTTTCCACTTACGATCAGTGATCTTTTAAAAGGCTAATATTTGTGCCTTATTTAAACAGCATAACAAGTTACCAAATAGATAAAAGTCCAAACTTATATTACCGGTTCAACACTGTTCTACTCTGTCCTCATGATGGTGTAAGACTGTCTATTGGCTACATATACAATATTTTTATTACCACATTGGGTCCTATAGTAAGATATATTGTACAGATCCAGTACTTTTTATGAGCTTTATACCTGTATGGGTTTTATTTGTGCAAGTTCTTCTAATGTCTTTGAAAACCATCAACATTTCATCACCACTTACTAGTGAGAACTGAATTCTGGTCAGTCAGAAAGCTCCTGTAGTCTCCTTCAGAGGCATCTGTTCTTTTCAGACAAACCAGGGTCTCAAAAAATCTTCCCATTTAAGGGAGATACTAGGTTATTTGATTAAGCTTTGTAATCTGTTACTTATACTTAGGAAAAAATTTCTGACTTAAGGAGTCAAACTGGGACTTGAATGTAAGATCTTCCAGTTCATTTCTCACAGATACATGCTTGAAATGAGCCATTGCTCATCTGGTTTGGGAAAAAAAATAAGGACAAGAGAAGGAGAAAGGGATTTCTGGATTGTTCCAGCAGGGTAGTGAAGCAGAGCCTGGGAGTCCAGAGGAGCGATGATAACTTTGAGGAAATGCAGCGTTCAGGGTCCTGTTTACTATTCTAGCTCAGTTGTAGTGATTCCAACCTAATCGTGTAGGCAAAAGTAATACCGCCTTTACAGCAAATCCCCTATGGGACTGATGGAACGGATGATATGTTGCACCAGTCAAAGCCTTCCCACCCATCTGCCTATGCTACACTGTGGAAAAAGGGTGCAGGCATTCAGGGGTGGACAGCACTGTGGGTGCGAAGGTGATCCCTAGCCACCCTCTATGCATGCAGAGGGCCATCTGTAGAGAGGGCAGTGGTTTGCTCTTACTTCCAACATATTTGGGGGTCATGTAACTCCTAAGAATAGAGTTGTTCCGAAGGAAAAATGTAGTTTTAGAAGTTCTCGTAAAACTTTTTGACTCAAATCTTCATTGTTGTTTAGCATTTCAGTGATACTGCTGCTGTTTGGCTAAGGGTGGGGTCCTCAGAAATTCTCAGCACTAGCTGAAGTCCCCTCTCAGGCATTTTAACACAGACTTCAGTGGGAGTTTTAGACATGCTGGGTGCTTTCAAAAATCCTACCTAACATATTAAGAGAAATGTTTTAGATCTCGAAAAATCTGTTTTAGATGTCTTCAGGTTTTTGAATGAGCTTATTACAGCCTTGTGTTCTTGAAAACTGCATAAATTTTAGGTGAAAGAAAAGTTACACCAATTTTTTAAACAGCTTCTGTTTTTCCACCTACAATCAATCATATTCAGTTCTGCAGAACAATCTTTCATTGAGGCAGCTGTCAAATGGAATTGCTGTGAGCATCTGAAATCTTTTCTCTATGCGTGTAATCAATTGAAGAAAATATTTCATGCAATAAGCAAAGCGCCAGCACGAGGCCCTTTTGCAAATGCACCCTCAGGGTAATACTGGCTGTAGTACCCTGTCCAGCAGAGAGGAGAGACTCTATAGGAAGATGCCAAGGACGGCCTTTATTTCTAAGGGAGATGGTATATTGTGTCTTGGTGCCAGACGCTACTCTGGGTGCTGTGAGACTCCAGCCAGCTTTCTCTCAACTGTCTGGAATTTTAAGCTAAACAAACATGGATAATAAAAACGATGTCTGAGGCAAGCAGCTTCTTTACTGCAAAGCTCAGAGTGGTCAGGCTGTCGGTTCTCAAGGTGTCAGGGTAAATCTTTGGAGGATGAATGTAGAAATGCACCAGCAAAGACGGTATGGATGGTGGTGTGACTTTATTGCCTCCAGGAACCTCCTCTTTGCTGCTGTTAGGTGTTTATGTCTTTGTCGGGTGTTGTTTATGGGTTGTAGGCTGATTAGACTGTGTCCTTGTCTTCATCCCAAGGACATAAACTACAGAAAGTCTGGAATTCATGATCTTCAGGGTGGTTGAAAATAAAGGAATGAAAAAGAGATGGTGTGTTTTTAATGTATAAAAGCTTCCATGATCTGCTCTATGTAATGCCCATTTTGCAACTTTAGTTGGTGACCAATCAAAAATACTTGATGGGTCTTTCTAGGAAGCTGCTAAACTTCTGAGCAGAGTTGCCTGAAGAGTCCACAGCCAACTTAATCTAGAGGGCCGTCCACCATCTATGTAGCTGACAGGGCCATCGCTGTTTTCTGCTGGACCGGAGTACGAAGCAGGCAGCACAGTTGAAAGTTACCCCAAGGTTTACTGCAGTAAAGGGTACTCAAAAAGAAATTCATTTGTACCTATTGCTTAGGTCCGTACTAAAAACATTTATGATTAGCGTTCAGTAGCAGTATTAGCATCTGAAAAATAAGTTGATTTCAAGTAAGTGGGTGTTAGTTATGATTCTGTGTGGATTGACTTTTTGTTTCTGTTAAAAGTAAGGGAGCTACTGGGATGGGGGGGTGGGGAATGTGTTGACTTTCAAATCTACAGAGAGTTTTGTGCAATATTTCTCCTTGTTTCAAAGTAATTTAGTAGCTGCAAATGTGTGCATCTGCCTTTCAAGGAGATCCTTGAAATGGTATTTTTCAGAAATGTGTAAAATTACATGTAGCATTGAAATATGGTTATATGATAAAAACATGAACAATATATTCTAATGATGCAAATGTATATTTCCAATGATTAGAAATGATTGTGGTTGTCACATTCTACTAAAATAATATGGCCTAAGCCAATACAAGTAGTTAAAATGAATAGTAAAAACTATATCCCACTTAAATTGAAGTATAGGTTAAATATTAGAATTTATGGTATTTAGTTTAGCATTTGATCATTAGTGTATCATTGATAAAAAGATCTATAAGGAGTTGAGCATTGCTTTTCAGTACCACCGATGAGGTAACAGTTCATGGTGATGACCATGTACTGTAAGAATTTAGTTTGTGACATCCCTAATTATTTTAAGTCATTACTTAAAAGGTCAACTAATGTTGCCAGTATTCTTTTAATTTTTTGTAAATTAATTTCCTTGTATATTGATGTACATTTTGTTTTAATCTTAAGTTTTCCCTTGAGAACTACTTTAAATTAAATTGAATTACTTGAATGAGGCAATAAAGCACTGTAGAACAGCTAGTCTTGGTGCAGCTTGCAAACAATCACATCGCATCTGTTCTTCATGGTTTTTGAGGAGGAAGAGAAGTTTAAAATGCTTGTATGTATAGCAAACTGACAATATGATTTGTTTTTTTTTTTAATCTGTGCCAGAGATTATGAGAAATGCCTCAACATCGAGCAAAGTTAAATTGCATATCCCAAAATTTCTAAATTTTATCAGAACTTCTTATTAGTGACTTTTGAAAACTCTCTTTATTAATGTCTTTATTGAGAGCCAATAGTGATTCCTTTAATACTTATAGGAAAGGCATAAAATACAGGACATTTTGAGTTTTTATTGCTCATTATTATAATTTTGGAGATAAAAAATTAACACTGTCCTAACATTTATAAATTTAGTTAGTCACTGACATTTAATAAAACTAGAATCAGGTTTAGGCATTTACTCCATGTTCTTGCATCCTCTGGACTACTGTTTAAAGTCATCTCGAGAATTATAATTCAGATCTTAGACTACTATCAGTAGTGCACTGTGTATGTGTAGTAAATGAGCTGTGATTTTTGTTTGGGTTTTTTTCTCCTTCCAAGTTTGTGGTGTCAATAAAAGTTTTTGGTGAACTCCACGTTACCATAAAGTGCCCAATACTGTATTATAAAATAAAACTTAACAATATCAGAATTCTTTTGGTGGTGCAATTCCTGTTTGATGGATTCATCTGATTTGTATTTTTTATACTTATCCATCAGGCATATAATTTAAAATAATATGACAATGCTGTATTGTATTGGAAGTTTTTAGCCATAGAATTATCATTTCAGTTTCTGAAATACAGAGAATATTTAAATTTTGATTACTGTTTCTACAGCGCAGAAGTTTAGCAATGGTATCCTTTGTAATTTCAGTGCTACTTCCACTTCCTTTAAAAATTTTAGCCAATAATCCCTATTTCTTAAACAGCTTTTTTGATCCGTAGGTCTTTAAGTTCTTACAATGAACATAAGTATATTATCTCACTTTATAGATGGGAAGAGTAGAGGTGTTAAAAGGCAAAATTGTGTGCCTTAGGCGAAAGGTTTGAGGATGCTGCTAGTGAGGGAAGCGACCCCCAACCTCCCATAGTATCTGCTAAGCTGATCTGATTGAAGGGCCAGGCTCTGTGCACTGCCGAGCGTTGTGGAGACCTCCTCTTTTCAGCCTGGGGTACGCGCTCCTGGCCTTGGCATCGCCCGATCTTCTTCCTCACTCCTCCGGCACCGTAATTCCTGCGCCTCTGATCCCTGGTGGCACCGTTCAGCTGTGCGGCGCTGGAGAGAGCACCCAGGCACTCACAAGGAAGCTGGGGTACTGCCTGCCGTCGCCGCCTCCCCTTCTCGCGCTGGAGTGCAGAGGCTGAGCAGAAAGCACCTCTTGGCTTTGGTGGCCATCAGGAACGGTATCAGCTACGGGTTTGTTCTTTGCTTGTTCAGACTAGTTAACACATCACAGAATAACATATCATGAATAGGTTAGCAGGTACGGCTTAGCTCTCCTTTCTCACTTAACACAAGTGTGTAACTATAATTCACAGTTTGATTTTTACACTAAATGGCTATTCAATATAATCTGGTCTTTACTTGCTCTTCTAAATTAAAAGCACTTTGATATCTTATACAAACAAACCACAGAGGCTGTCATTTCAGTGTTGATATACTCAATCCATAACTGACAATAAAATTGTAAAGTATGTCCATACAAAACAATAAGGGTGTGATTTTAAGACATGCTATTAGACTTGTCCTAGCTTACTCTAGCTAGCAGAGTGACAAAAGCTATGAAGACTGATAGCACAGCGATCTTCACTGCTAGTTTAAGCATAGCACATCTCATAGTCATTCTTCATTTTGCCAGTAGATGTGCCCACACATTCATTCAGCTCTTGAAACAGATGGTTGTGACAATGAACTTCTTGTCGTATGTCCAGATTACGAGCCAACAGAGGTCATTACTAAAATGTAAAAATCTTTAATTTTTCAACGCAGAATGAATGAGCAGGTATGAAGACAAAAAATCAAGTTGTCATCTTTCAGGCTAAGTTTGCCCCATTTTCCTTAGTTTGTTACCTCAGTATACTGCGAAAGAATTGCAGCTTGCTTTCTAAGACTTTCAGTTCAGTAAGTTCTTTCAAACTCCCAATGTAGGAAAGGAGCAAAAAAGAGCAGGTAATAAGACAAGCTGGTCTAAATTAAGTTGGCAAAGTTTAAACAGATGGTATAGCAGGACTCTGTTCCTGTCAATAAAAACTATGCCAAGTGTCTGTGAAAAGTGGATTATTTCAGAAGGCTGTGGTTTAAAAGTCATATGGTATACCTTGAGTATCAAAGCTGGTATTATTGAGAGTTGTGGCATTTGAGGGAAAAGCGCAGCTCAAAGTACTGTCACGTTTGTGGTTGGTTCGGGAGAAGTCATAAACGCCTCTGTTCGTTAGTGGCTTCTGTATTATTTGTGTTTCAAAAGCAGGTGAGAACATTGCTTTTGCATGATACTTTTATGCAGTAAAAGCTGCAGTCATACCTGAATGACAGACAAAGCACTTCATTTTCTTCCCCCAACTCACTGTGTGTTAACCTCATGTTCACAAAA
Source organism: Dromaius novaehollandiae (assembly GCF_036370855.1). NCBI lineage: Eukaryota > Metazoa > Chordata > Aves > Casuariiformes > Dromaiidae > Dromaius > Dromaius novaehollandiae. Next base: position 16,054,619 of record NC_088105.1, on the reverse strand, counting down.
GAATAAGTAACTTCATCAAAATCATGGGTTTAGATTTTTATTTGATGTGACAAGCGATAACAACAACAAAAACCTAAGCAACGCCTGAAGTTATGATGTGGGTTTGCTGTTATTCAGATAAAGCAAAGTAGAATCACTCTGCAGATTTTCATCAGTCAGAAAAAATGCTGGCAGCTTCTTTCTTAAGCTTTGAAACCCCAGAGGTTGTCAATGCTGTTACAAATTCTGCATGAAACATAAACAAGTACTAGCTCTAAAAGCAAAGTTTGGGAACTACATGCGGAATATGCTATGGACCATACATCATTTCTTTTTGTTGCTGCCTATTTCACGTTTCTCCTGAAAGTGGAAGGGCCAGATTTCTGACATACTACTTCTCTAATTTTCTGTATCAGGCCTACTTCTTACCTCAAATAATTGTCACTGAGAACAAAACAACAACAAAAACCCACAATAAGCAACACCAAGAAACAAAGGTAAAATGTAGGCTACAACAAATGTATTAGACTTAGTTGCAAACCATTTCCTTTCAGCTCCATTATCTGTTTTTAATTGTGAAGTTCTGCAAAGTACTCAGCCTCGTGGATGAGGCATAATAAAGATGTATACTGCCATGTAGAGCTTAGAGGCCTAAATACAAGACTTCCTAGCCTATGAAAGTTTATTTTTCAGGTGTGTATAGTTCTATGAATAGCTCAACTAATACACTTTCCCAGGTGAGTACTTTTATCCTGGTATAAAATCGCTTCATTTGATTTAAGTTAAGACACTTTCTAAATGATGAAGAGGAACATTTCTGTGTGTTCGTAGTCATCTGTGATTAAGAGTGTATTGTTTCAAGTTTACACATTAGGTTGTACCAAAAAAAGGGGAAAAAAAAAGTCTTACATAGGCAACACTGAGTGATGTGATACAGCTGCAATTCAATAATTTCACTTATTTTATAGAATCAGCAGTTTTCTAGTCACTGTTCCTTTTAAGAAAATAACCTGGTAATATGATACCACCTGTTTAGCAGTGAGAAGGATTATGTACTTAAAATGTTCAGCTGAATAGTACAGACAAACATCTGACATTTGGCCTGCTCTGAGAATAGGCGACATGCTTATTTAACGATTTTGAAAATGTTAAAATGGCGAGGTAGAAATTAAAATGTCATTTTAAAATATTTGTATTTAACTTATCTGATTCAGTCCTTTTCTACATTTCCCCTTGGCATATTCGAACTGGGGGTCACGGTAGCAGTCTGACACTGTGGATACTTTGAACGATCTACTGAACGTTGTTGGCATTTCAGCCTAATTAGTTGCATCCTATAATGTGATTTGTCTTTGGTCCTTTGGGTTGCTGGCCCAGGATTTTTTTTAATCATTTTTTTATGCTCATCATTTTCTCATTTTAAATGTCAACAGACCAGTACTTGTGTAACTGTGTTTTTCCACTTCTTTTCTCCCCAATGTCAGAAAATTTGACAATTTCTACATCTCAAGCAGGCTACATGAGAAAAATATATCCTAGGATTGAGTGACAAGCACAGTGTAGTCTCATAAATGCAGGTCTTGAGCTCAGCCATGTGTTTTTCTGGCCAATGGTCACTGTTACAGTTTTGAAGTGAAATGATCTTTTGGGGGGGGGGGGGGGCGCCTTGTTTAATCACTTGTGCCAGCACTGGGCCAAAATGTGTAGAGAGCAATCTAGCCTGGGGGCAGATCTGCGCTTGCTTACAGGGCTCCCTACTTGTATAAAGAAGCTGACAGAGCCTTGCTCGGGCACCTGGTGGGGGCTCAATAAATGTATTCATCTATAATCCTTGGCAGATCACCCTGGAAGGAAATGCTTAGGCAACTAGCTGGCTCAACCTGGTATTGAGGACTTGCAAAGTTAAGAAGGTAAGTGTCAGCCTGCAGATTTGCTTTTAAGAGTCCTCACTTGACATAATTGTGTGCCCAGTGAAATCGTTGCATCTCTGGAACAACTGAGGTGAAGAGCAATGAGGGTGCACTTCCAGCAGAAGAGGAAAGTGGATGTGCATACCTTTCTGCTACTGCTTCTGCTCTGATTGTCATTTGGATCTGAATCTCTGGGAGTCCTCAGTGAGTCCTTCCTGGAAAGCGGGTCTGGGTCTGGAAACGTTCCAACGTTAGTACTGAGACAACTCGAAAAGGAGAGGCTCGTCCTTTTTACTTGCAAGTAGTGTGTGAGCTTCTAGCTGGTCTAGAATTGGCTTATGTACAGACAGGATGACCTGTCACCACTGGATTCACATAGATTTTTCACATGGTTTTCCTGTTTATTGAGGACATGACTAGAAGCAGCTAAAGTTGCATTTAATTGTACAAGCTGTTTCACACTTGCACAAAAGTATGTGAAAACACCCCACACATCTTCCCCACAGACATGCTTTTCTAATCTGGCTGAAGATTGTGAAACAACTTAGGTGTAACACCTGAAATCCTATTAATACATTGTACTAGTTGCATGGAATACATTAAGTTATTAATTTTGTGGGACAGAAAGTACCTATTTAACCTAAGGTTGCCCTACACCATGACTACTTATACATTGCAAACATGCTGCAGTGCAAATAGCAATTCATACAGGTGAAAAAAGGTTTGTAGCCTGAACAGTCACATATAATTAAGATTGCCATGCAAAGTTTGCCCTTTAGGTTTGCTCTCACTCCGCAAATGCCTATGTTGCTGTCATTGTTTTTGAATTTCTGCTGCAAAGTAATTTAGCACAGGTGCCAAATGAAACTAAGTGGGTTTAAATTGGAAGCACACATTTTTGTCGTCACTACTTATTGGAATACATGCCAATGAAAATTGCACTACTTGCACACTGCAAGAAAAATGTACTTTAAACAGTGCTATGAAGAGCATAAAACCAGATGAAGGCCTGTGTAGCTTTTCTCTTATCAAAAAAGATGATTTAAAGTCATGATTTGGACATGTCAGTCTTACCGTTGTTTGACATCAGATGAGTTACTGGTAAATGCAATTGCTTTGCCAACAGCTTTAAGGAAAGAAAAATTATAGCCTAAAAAAAGGAGAAATTGAAAGCAACTTTTGTGAAACCTAGCCAAATAACCCAAAGTTGCTGAAATTGGTTACAGTATAAAATCTCTGATACGTTTTTATTCCATAACTATCATTTGAAGAGAACTTAAACCGAGGAATATCACCACTGAAATGAGAACTCTCACTCTGGCCTTCAGGACTCTCACCTGTGCCTTGATTCATAATTTATACTCTGACTCTTGGATGTGCAAGAGGTCTTCACACCTTGTGGCATGCATTATAGATGGAGGGAGTTTAGGTTAAAACATGCTTTCACTGTGAGACATAGGGTATCTCCAATTCACCACATCAAATTCAATTTAAACAAGACCTTACTCCGCTCCAAATAAATACACACCAGATGTATCTTTTATAAATATTAGATTTTGAAGCATCTTGACACATGCCAGTAGTTTGAAGCCTGTGCATGCTTCATTGGGGCATGAAAGCCCCATCCATTCACTCAACTGTGACGTTTTGCAATAAGCAAAATTTTAGTGTTGTCAGCCACTTGCTGTTCAACTTTATTGACTTACATTGTCTAGTCTGATGCTCTTTTTTTTGCATTGTTTTCAGAGGTGTCAGTTTTCCTTAACTCTCAGGCGAATAGAATAGGAGAAGGAACTTTGACAAAATTCTCTGACATTATGTGACATTACAAATGTAATGCTTGTCCTGCAATAAGAGTTGCAGGCGAGTCAGGGCTTAAGTTAAATAAAACATCAGAAATTTTTGGCTAGAAAGGACTAGCGCTCTCTCATATGAAGACAAGCGTTCTGGGATGGACTTGTATTTCTTATGGCCTTTCTTTAAATTGTATCAACTGTGTGCTTTATTTAAAACTGTATAGTATTTAGTATCAATTAGCATGCATTTAAGCCATAGTTGCTAGCCAGACATTAGACATAGACAATGATAGTAAGTTGTAGCTTAGCTATTTTGCAGTTAGCAAGGTGAACCAAATGCTTTCCTGCTTCCTCAAGGGCCGCAAGACAGGACTTCAGCTGGACCTGAGAGGGAGAGGATCCCGGCCTGAGAGCCCTCTGCTGAGCACGGCCTGTCCCAGCTGGAAACCTAGCGTGGCATCACAGCTGTAAGTCACGTACTGTGGAGGCTTCAAATCACGCAGGTGTACTGAACAGGAAAGATAACAGTAATTTACTGAAAGGAGTAAGAAGTCTTGAGCTACCCTTTCAGAGCTTACCCTGAGCTGAAACAAATCCTTGGTGGTGTTAGCATTCATCTTCCAGAGAACACAGAAAAATAGTGTTCTCTATTTAAAACCCACAAGGTGAGATCATGATTATCCACGCTGATTTCTTGGGAGAGCGAAGTCCTACAGTGTTCAGTTACTAAAATAATAGCAAAACAAGGGTTTGTTTTTAAGATATTCTCAGGTTCAGGCTTAAGGAGTACTACTGATCCAAGCAGAGAGCTCACCCCCCCAGAAGTCTTGGGCCACAGTGCCCTTGGACCAACTTGGATTGTCCCACATAACTTGTGCGTTTGAAGAATAAATGTATTTTTATTTATTTAAACTTCTGGAAAACAGAAAATTAGATGGTTATGTATAAACAGCTAACAACCTTTAATATAGCCTGTGAGAATTCCTTTCTGGGAATATGTGATAGGGTAATTTTGACTGATACATACCTAGAAGAAGAGAGAAGAATAATTCCTAGATGTGGTGTGTTTGGATTCAATGAAATGTATCCTCCCATTTTTGGCAGGTGTTGGAAATGCTGCACTTTGGTTAGGAATGGCTGTACTAGCTGGATCATGGGCTACTCGTGGGGAAGTCCTGTAGGTTGAGTTGCAACATGCAGAGGACTTTGTCTTAGACATCAAGTCATACTCTGCCACTAAGCTATATCATTTATGCGCAATTAACTATTCTCTATGAGAGGATTTGTAGCAGTCCTGTTACCTTCATGGCAGCTTCGCAGGGCAGAGGGGAGCACAGATGAACCTCCCCAGAGGGTCAGAGAAAACAGGTTGGATGATGGCAACTCTCAAGTGGCAAAGAGAGACTCTGCAGGATATGTGAAATGAGCAGAAGTGAGAGGGGGCTAGTTGGTGTTCGTCAGCTGCTAACAGCTTCTTCTAACTGCTGCCTTTTTGCTCTATATTGTCTAATGCTCTATATTGTTTAGAGGAATCAGGTGCTAAGATAGCCATGGGGGCAGGGGTGAGCACTGCTTAAAGGCAAATGAAAGCAAAAGAACAGTATTTGTGCATGTCTTTGTTCTGGCTTATCCAGAAGTGCTGTGGGAAATGCAGCTATTACAAGCTGGGGTGGAGGGGAGTCTTGGTTTCCAAGGTTACTGATCTCTGTTATAAGCAACAGAGAGACTATTGGGGTGAGCAGAATGCCCGTTGTGAGAACTGGACTTGTATGAGGTGAAGAAAACACTTAGTGCTCTGCCATTTTTCTGCTTGAACAGAGCATGTGAGCCTGTCCAGTTCTGTGCTGAATCCAAGTAGGAAACGGTCATTCACAGTGCTGGAAAGACCCTGGTAATTTAAGAAACAGAGCATGAGATTCTCGGCTTGTATAAATTAGCTCTAGCGAAGCTGTGTTGATTCATGCCACCTTAGGACCTGGCACAAAACATCTCCCTTTGATAAGCCCAGCACAGTCAGTCAGCATGGACACAGTCAGGGAATGCTGCAAATTGTAATGCTGAGGCTGACGGCCCTGGACCATAGCACAAAGCACTTTCGTCTCATAGCCATATATGGAAAATGTTTCTTGATCACTTGATTCCAAACAGCAAATTTGTTGACTTTATAAACTGCAAATATAGATCTGGCCTGGGGATAATTTTCTTTGTGAATGCCTGATCAAATAATCCCATAAAGCAAAAAATATGGGTTGCATGTGATTCAATCTAATTCCTATTTATTGGTCATTTTGATGCTGTACACAGCAAAATAGTAATACGAACATACCATCTAATCTCTTAACATGCTATGCACATACAGATAAGGAACAGGTAATTTTATATAAGATGGAGAACGCACATAGTGTAATGATACACTGTAATCCTTTTGGGCTGGAATAATTGTATTCTCTCTAGTCTAAATCTTTCTGGAATTGTGTCTGAATGTACTCCTTGTTGTTTAACAGATGCTAGATTTCACTTCTTTCCAGGAATAAAGTGGATAATGGAAAGGGAAATAGATTTTTTTGTACTTGCCATGCTTCTGAGTATCTTCAGAGGGATCTGGTATGGAACAGGTAGTGTGCTCTGACTGAACACCTTCTCTTTCTTTGTAGAAGGCTGTTAGAGATGAAGAGAAAGCCCAAAGGTTGGGAGCATACGGTGCATTTATTTTTTGAATGGATAGGATGGAAGTGGTCATTAACAAATTATTCAACTTTTTGGCTTTTGAGACAAATAGTGAAACAGATCTACCAAATGTTTTATTTTCAAGTACTTCATATATTTTCAAGTACTTTAAGTCTTCTGCATGGACGTATGTCCATATTGTCATCAATGCTTTTGGGGAAACCAGAAGCCAATCCCAACATGTTTTTCTTATAGCTGAATAAATGCTTCCCACAGTTCTTAGATATTACTGTTCCCCCCGAATGTCTGTGCTTCAATACATATTTTATTAGATCCTCTGTGCAGAGAACAGTAAATGGCTTGACATCTGCCATATCAGTCTTAATCCTTGGTTTAAATTTCAGCAGATATGGTATTAGACACTCAGTATTCTCCTTTGTTTTAACTGTTGTTTCCTGTTTGAGATATGATCTGGAAGTGTGAGGAGTCTCATCCTTACCTTGCATGTCACAGTCACTATAGCATGTTAGTACAGCCATGGCTTTGGGATTTTTGTCCTCTCTCTTCTTTTTCTGTAGCCTCAGTGTTAAGAGAGCCCAGCTTCACCCTTACTGCCATTTGAAAGACAGCGATCCAGATTTTACCTCCACATATCTCAAGAATGTCATCTACTTTCATTTCCTTATCTCCTCTGACTTTCACATGAATTTTCACCACTATTATTTTCATCATTTCCTCTCCTCTCACTTATGACCTATTCTAATCTTAGTTTAAAGATATTTCTCCTGCCTTCAGTGTTCTTGACTTGCCTTCTTTACAAACCACACTCGTGTTTTATTGTGAGTTTTTCCATTTCTTGTGCTTTTGTGGGTGTCTTTTTAATTCTTTAGAACCTTTAGTACCATATTCCTTGCAAGCTCTCTCTGGTCTCTATCAGCACTCCAGGTTTTCATCCTCTCCTTATCCTCCTGTCTCTGTACACGTTCCTGGCTGTCTTGCCCAGCCCTATTGCTTCCCTTGTGTGACAACACCTTCTCAAATATTTTACTACCTATGTGCAAGTTTTTTTCCATTGTCTCTAAAATTTCATCCAGAAATTCAAATCACTGAGCAGAACAAAATGACCTTTCAGCCACTTCTTTATTCTTGCTTTATCTTTCACTGTGAACAATAATACTTTCCTTCAGGTTAGTTGTCTGTGCAAACTGAACCTCCAGCTGCTTTCTCTCTTTTATCCTTTGCATCTTTATCTTAGATTCATATAATAATTTAGGTTGGAAGGAACCTTTTGAGGTCATCTAGCCCAACCTCCTGCTCAAAGTACGGTTAACTTCAAAGTTAGATCTTTATTATATCCTTCTACTTCTTTTTCTGAAATGACTTCATTTCTGTTTTTCTTTCTCCATCCCTGCTATTCACTAAAATCTCTATCAATTTCATTTCTCTTTTTAGCTCATGCAATGATTATCGTATCATTGACCTGAAATCCAAGAACGTAAAGCAGTTGCGTAGAAGCATCTTCCTTGCTTCTGCTTTACTAGTTCAGTGCCACTTCTACTCCTTGCTCCCAATTCCTGCTTCTAATTTCCCCTCATTTTCAAAGTGCTCTTACCCAAGGCTGTCCTAGCCTGCAGCATTCCAGCTTTTTTGTCTACTTACTCCTTGCTTGTCCTCTTATTCTCACAGATTACTGTGCATCTTTGTCCACTTTGCCATCTATTCTTAGAAAGTGGCCTTGTCTTTGGGTCTTCACAGCTGTTTTCAGTGAGCCTTAAGGAAAATATGCAAGAATCTGTACAAATCACTTGTGCTTCACTTATGGTCTCTCATTCTCACACACCGTTCTTTGCTGTCTTTTGCTAAGCGGTATCTACCTCAGACTGTACACTCTTTGAATCAGTTTCTTCTTTCTCAAATATATATATATCTTTCCAGAAATGATCATGCCTAACAAACTTGAATGTATCTTTATTACCCATAGCGGTGTGTCATAAGACAAATGCTAGGCTAAACTAAGAGTTTCAATTATAAGTTACTGTGTCTGTTATTACATGATGCCATAATTCACAAAGATCTTCCCTGAATCTCTGAATCTTGCTGTCATATTTTTGGTAACTTTTTCTTTCTTTCCTTAGTTGCTGTTTGAACTCTCTGCATTTAAACTGCAGCTGTAAAATAATGATTGAATTTAAAATAATAAGCTTCAGTAGGAAAGCTGTAAATTGGGCTGGAATAAAATGTGTTGTGCATTTATTCTGCTTTTTTAACATTCTGCTCTTTTAACTCAGTTTGAATCCTACCATCCACTCACATTTATTATAGTGCCTTGTTTTGAAAGATATCTGTAAGGACTGTAAAAAGCCAAAATGTGCTTATTATCATAGTTACTGCCTAATTGTCTAATAAGGAAATAAATGTGAGTGAAACTGATCTTCAGTAGTCCCTTAAGAAGTTCTATCAAAATGAATTATGAATTGATCATTAATTAAAATGATCCATTACATTCTTGGATACTTAGTGTATGTACTTTATTATGCTACTCCAGGAATAACCATCTGAGGTTTGATGCATATATATATCTGGGATGTTACGCAACTGGAGGAACATGTAGTCTGAGCTGCAGGAGAAATAAAACATCATCAGCTTTCCACCGTGTTGCTTCTGTTCTATGGGAACAATGCTTATACTTTAATTTGTTGACTGCATGTGAAAATTAGATGGGTTACTGCCTACAATTTGCCTCTACAATTGAAAAAAAAATGTGACCTGCGTGTGTTTTTGGTACATCCTTTTTTACTATAATTTTTAAGTCCTCATGATTTTCAAAAGTCTACTTCATTACGAGATTTCTTCCAAAATTTCCCTGTTTTTCCCTTATCTTTTATACAATTGTATCCTTTTGAAAAACTAATTGCAACCTTTTTAGAAAATAATGAGGATTATGAGGTAGTTAAACAGAATTATCCCTGTTTTAAAAGAGGAAAATTGAGGCACAAAAAATTATTTGCCCGTGATCATGAGAAGTCTGAACTCCAGGAACAGCACCAACTCTGTTGTCAGTGTTGAGACTCTTTCTTATTACTTCCAAGCCTGCACTTAACCTGCATGCCACTTCTTCCTCTTCCCTGGTATTTTACACAGACTTTGGGAAACACATTTATGAGTATGATTGCTGGTTTGGCAACCAACATATATTTGCAACATAAGAAGCAAGAGTTATATAAAATAGACCATCAGGTAACAGTGTAATGAGGAAGTGGCTGTAGTGTAGGTGCTTGGAATTTGTTTAGGATGTTTAGGTTTCAGACCTTCTAAGAGGTCAGGTTGTGTCCACTGGGCATTTTAGAGCGTAGTCTTTTATACTTGGAGAAATGTGTCTTTTTTGTCAGAGGTGGAAAGTGATATTCTTTTCAGTAAAAAGTGATGGAGTAGTAGAAAAAAAGAGAGAACTGGAGGAAACAAAACCAATTAAATTTGAAACATTTATTTTGTTTCAAGGAGAGTTTTTTTGTAGCTTCCTTTTAATCCCTGATTAAAGAATGAAAGTAGATATGCTGAGACACAGCTCTACTGCTAAACCCTTTTGTAAAAGAATTAAATTGATCTTTATTGTACAGGCTTATTTGATTTATCCGCATTGTCTGCAGCAGTGATTGCTATGCAGTCAAAGGAGAACACAAATGAGAAGCTGTTATTCATGTTGCATCTGACAGACAGGCACTTACACGTATCCCAGAAGCCATTACTGTTTGTAATGCCTACTGCTCATTACCAAGGCTGAAATTTCCAGTGCAAATAAAATTGTCCTTGGACATGTTGGTCCAAAGCAGTGATAATTGGCATTGGTTCACTTAAATACTAAAAGAATTCAAATGTTATTGAACTTAAAAGAAAAAAATATTGAAAGTCCAAAGTCATCACAGTAGTTAAACGAGTATTCCTGGTATCACAATCAAAATGAACATATCTAACATATATACACCGTCCCCGCTTCAGCCATCATCCAAGATGGAGGAATGCTTCCTCCTAAATCAGTCTTTCCATCGGCGGAGGATGCACCATGTTCCACATCTCTACACGGGATCCCTCCTTCTCCTGCCGGCTGGGGCTGTAGGTCCCTTGAGTTGCCCGTTTATTGGCAGCGATAACTGAAACCACAACTGCCAAGAAGAGGATCAATAACAAGGCCAGCGTTACTGAGCCAATGGAGGTGAATATGTTCGAGATCAAGTCAGTTGTCAACTAGAAGGATTGAAATAATTGCAATATAATTCATGTTAAAAGAATACTGAAACACACTTGAGGTACCATGATAGGAAAACAAAAATCATTCTAGGACTATGCATGAAAGAGCTACTGTTGAAGCACCATTTATTGGAAGTAAATTAGCCCCTCCAGATTTTACACTCTGGACTCTGCTCTAGCGCTGTTTAACATACAAGGCAGAGCTGGATGAATTTCAAGTAATGACTCATTTCATTTGACAACATCCTTTCTGACTGAAAATCATCTGTGAGCTAATATGTCTGTAGACTGTTGTAGTAATTCAGCAGGTACTTGCTTAATCATTTTAATAATAATTCATTGCCTGTGGTTTGCTTGGGAACAGGTTATTGCTAGTCTTTACTACTGCAAGTCAAACATGAACTGTTTTGACTGGGTATTAGTCAAATTTCTGTTTCTCTTGCTGGAGGACTCAAGTTTCTGGAAATACTTGTACTTACATATTCAAAATTTGCTTTCTGTAAATATTTTTGTAAAACATACTATTTCTACAGACATTCCTGACAGTAAACGTTTTTACCAGCATATTTGCGTGAGTGCAACTGAAATCCATTTAGTGAGAAATCAGTATCAGTATATTCTTATGAATATGTTTTAAGATATTCATCCAGCTCTTCTTCTACCTGTAGGCTTTATACCTTTATCTACAGAAACACACCCAGTACAGGATGAATGTAAGGATGCTAGGATTTTGTTCTCGTCATGTAGTAGTAGAAAACGTGATAATGTCGGAAGTCATGGTGTATAAACAAATCTTCCATTAAAAAAACTTTAGACCAGAGAAATCTTATAGTTAGTAGATGATTGTTCTGTACATTATCTATACATGTGCTTTATATACAAAAAATGTTTCTGGTGATGGAAGCCAGATGGAAGTGATGTGGTTACTGTGGAAAAGTGGTCACTACGGACAGAATGACCCTGGAAGGAACAGAACTTCTGGGCAGATTCTGCCATCATCTTTTGATTTGTATTACAAGTGACAACTGAACAGCCATAGATGAATGTGTGCTTGAGGCTGAACTTTCAAATCCCAAAATATTTAGAAATGGGAAATAGCAGATCAAACCCCATTTCCCAGTTAGATACTACGTGTTACAGAATATTGAAGCAACCTGCTTACTTGACATTGCTAAGGAAGTGCAGGTATAGTCCTGAGAATTATGGTGATTTTGCATACAGCAATGATGTACTATAAGTGGACTTCATTTCTGTGGAATTGGCCTGTGTGCATTGTTTGGAGACTGCTCAGATTCTTTTCTGGTAGAACGACAATGCCAGAGGAAAAATGTTAAAACAATCCTTCCTCTTTTTTTTTTGTCTCTGCACCTCCTCACTGATATAAAAGGTCCTGCTGTAATATTAAAAGCAAGTTTGGCTCAGGGATTCTCTCTAGGGGATGCATGACCGGCTAGGGTATTATTTTCATCTGTCCTTGATGGCTGAATATGTGGTTCCTGTGATATTTTAAAATATCTTTTTCTAATAGAAATAATCTATGCCAGGTGACGTAACTCCAACTCTCAAACAAGGTGACATGGACCATGTTGGTCTATTAAATTGTATTGGATTGGGAAGGTCATTTCATCTTGAGATAGTGTTATAAGCTATATCTGAGATAGGAGTTTCTTTCTCTACATTCTGTTAGACTTTAGGACCCTTGTTCCAATTGTCTCAGACTGAAAATCTGTAACGGAAATTTTATTCCCGGAAGCTGTATGTTATTTTCATCGTATACTTTGAGAAACAAGGAACAAGATAATCTAAACTAGCTGTTCTGAGAGTTGAGTAGAATTTTTGTGAACAAAATGTCCTTCCACAGGCAATGGGATGGTATTTCACAATCTCTGATTTATGAACTTTTTGAACTTATCCTGCCTTTTTTCCAGGCCATACTCTTGTAATTTCTCTTGTAAGTATATCTGTATCTATGAAGACGTTTTCATTTATAGTATCTTTCAAATTCATTTTATTTTATTTTTAAAGAGAAATTTTATGCAAAGGGGGAGAAAAAACAAAAACCTCAACTTTAAAAAATGCAATTACATATCTGAGCCTCATTCTTAAGTTAAAAATCACCATAGCAGGAAAAATTGTTGTTCTGCATTAATTACTTATTATTGAAATCCTGTCTATAGTGCATCAGTAGTAAGCCAGTAGCCATTTTGTTGCAGTTCCCATTTCTGTTTAATAACTGTTATGGAGAAGAAAACTTCCTTGCATTTGCTTTGGTCAGTCAGTGACCTGAACTTGAGAAAACCACTGAAAATTGAACATATTGCCTGTGTATGTATTGCATAAAATATTTCCTCTTGAGCCTCATGTATCAAAAAACTACACTTCTGATTAAAATCTGCAAAGGTTTTTCTTTTTTTACCATAATCAGATTCATGGTGAACTTTGTTTCTGTGTTCACCTTGCCTCTAATTTCTAAATATGAAAAAATTGGCCCTTACACAGTCCTTTTGGGTGGGTTCTATTGATCCAAAAGATCTACCCCCCATGTGCCTCTCCCTAGTGTGTCAGCTCCCAGATCGCTGCCCAAGTTTACAGCAGAGGTAGCCCCTTAGCAGGTGCAGCGAGTGCCTATAGAATTGACAGGTTCTGCAGTCTGGTCCCATCAAAAGCAACTGTTTCTTAAGTAACTGATTGTTGAGCAGTCGATTTGGAAAATGAATTGGCTGATGTGGAAAAAAAAATCTCAGAAGTTATGTCCCTGGTCATCTGTTCATCATGGTATTTGCTGAGGATGGCAGACTGAAATAGTAGTAATTGGTGATCCTGAAAAGAGAAGGCACTGAGCTGCATTTTTAGAAATATATTGCTGCATAAGACATTGGAAAAAAAATTTTATTAGTGATCCTATGGTCACTATTTCTATTAGGGATCCTATTTTGCATAATGGTAGGGAGTGAACTTGAATTTCGTTTGCATTTAATGAATAGCTTTATCTGCAAAGGCAGGAGGAAGTGCAAGAAAAATGTTTTGTCTTTTTTTAAATCAAAGTTTTTTGGCTTGGGTAGTTTCATTTCAAAGCTGATTTTTTTAAAAAAGTTTTAAAATTGTTATATAAAAATGGATTGAAATTTTTAGATTAGGTTAAGTAAACCATTGGATAAAGTGAAAATTCATTGTAGGGCTTGTTTTGCTTTTCATTTGGCTATTGAATTAGAAGATTAATTATTTAGGCTTGGTTTCTTGATTTGTTTTGTAGATAAACAAATGTTTGGATAAGAAGGGCCCAGTTCACAAGTCAAAGCTCAGCATATCTATCAATCTTTCATATATGTTTCTTTTTCTATGAACAAGGCTTCTTCCAAACAATAAATTTGTAACAAGAGAATATTAGGGATTTGCCATATACAAACATTTCCACAAGTTCCAAATGTCAACGGCAAGTGGAATAGTACAATGGAGCCAGCAAGATACAAGGGCAGGTATTACGGGACCCTTCCTCATGTGTTTTTTACATCAACATGACTTTGCTGATCTGATCCTGCTTTATGCTAGTATGAGGGATGAGAATTATGGCCCCAGGCGCCAAGTACTGAGCCAGAGTTAAGGAGAGAGAACAGGAGCTGTAGTGCCAGAGCAGCAATTGCTGTACGCGTGAGAGAGAAGTAACGCGCGCTCCCTCCGGACACTGCTACCCTGGCACTAGCTTTGCGTGGGAGTGTGGCTTGGACCCAGGGCTTGTGTCTCTGGGATGTGAAAGGAATTGCTTATTGCACTCTGAAAGCAGAAGCATGCCACTGTTCCTGGGTACTAAGAATTAATCAGCCTTCATTTCAGCACTCCCATAGAAATATCCCTGATTCTGGATGTTTAGCAAGACAGAGACATCAACATGAGCTTTAAAATACGGGAAATTGCCAAGCCCTGGAGAATTCCCTTCTCTGTCACTCGGATGCTGTTTGCGAGTTCGGCCGCTGCTTGTGTGCACGGGAGCTTTAGCTGGTGAAGTCTCTGGATCCTGAGTCCTGACACCATTCATGAGGTTATCGCTTCATTCACTGTAAGAAAATCTGATCCATGCCATCCAGATTTACTGCCCCCAAATCAAAACCATTTGCTAAAGTAATGAGGGACGATTGGCTTGAGCGGTCATAATCCATGTCAGAATTACTTTGAAAGGTTTGGGGGCATATAGGGATAATTTCAGCAGCCGAAGAAAAGCCATTAACTTGATTAAAAAGCCTATTGATACAGTGAGTATATTTCACTGAGGATTTACAACTGTCTTACCAGAAAATTATTCTGTTAAAGGTTGAATTCAAATAAGAATCTCAGTTGAAGAAGAAATCCAGTCAGTCACACACAAGTCTGTTATAGTAAGATGCATTGATAACCCCAGCTTGGGGGTCTGTAGTTTATTTTCAACAGCAGTAAAGTGGCCATAAATCTATAGACTGATTTTGTTCCAATATAGGCATCTTAAATTAGCAGCACATGAAGTCCCTTTTGGGTGATTTTTTTTTTTCCACCTTCACAAGCAAGCACCTATTGGTGTCCCTCACATCCTCTGTAAAAAGTAGCTGCTCTGCCCGCATTAAATACCAGCCACCCGGTCCCAAGAGTCATATTGACTTAGTTGTGGGGCTTCTTATTTGGAACAATAATCCAGTTTGGACTCATCTGAACTGAGCAGATTCTTGTCGAGCTGAGTCAAATACTGCACAGGCCTTTGGAAATTAGAAGCTAATTTTCCAGTTCTGTATATATTAGCTAATGCCGTCAACTGCTCACTCTTTATGCTTTTTATGCTTTATCCTTATTTCCTTCTTCATATTTTTGTCCATGTGGGCACTTACATGATGAGTGTACTTTTACACAGTTATTGGTCAGGCAATTTTCTTTTATCTATACCAGTATGTACAACAGAGTACGTGAATTATTTATTCTCTTCCGCTTTTGATACTTGTGGCAACAAAGGGTTTATGTGGTTTGTGGTGCACCATAGCTGATTTCCCTCACTCCTTGTCACTAGTGAGACCCCTGATCCCAACTCCTTTTCCTTCTGTCCACCTTACGTCTTCAGTCTATCTTGTGGGCTTCAAAAGTGCCTTTTCTGTGGCACTCACATTGGATAGTCATTCTTGCTGTTTCTCTGCCTGAAGGAAGTTGTATTCCTGGAAGGTGTGATATTTGCTGTACTTCAAACGTCATGCCTAACAAGCTTCAGGATTATCTGATAAAATAAATATTTGTGTTCTCGGAAATTGTGAAGCAGAGAAAACCTGACCTATAAAGACGTCTGCAGGGTTGCTCTCTAGTTTTGCCTTCTCAGTGAAGAAGAGCAAGAAATCCAGCTCATACAAGAACCAAATTCAGATTTGGAGCCAATACCTCATCAAAACCCCAGAGGCCTATATAATATAATAAATATAATTGTCCTGATAATGAATCCCTGCCTCGCTGACTGGTGATGCCCTTTGGTGGCTTGAGACACCTGACGTTATGGTCTTTTGCAAAACACAACCTGCTCGTCGGTGTGCTGGAGCTTCAAACAGTCACAAAACCGTGGCAGGCTGTTGCAGCTGAACACGTGGGGTCACTGCAGCCCAGCTACGTCAGCCAGCCACAATCACCTTATCTAGAGTAACAAAGTGGTGCAAGATCCACCACCAGCTTTGCTGGGTAGTTGTTTTCCTTTGGACATAATGCACCAGACATATATTTCTGTTAATGAGATAGATCCCCAAATGTATTGGCAGATGGAATTACTTCATGCATACGAACCATGAGTGGAAGATTGAAGATGTTGTTTTACAGATCCCCTGTCAGGGGTAGGTGTTTTCTGATTCTGATGCGTGCAGTAGATCCATGGTATAATGCATACACAGATGACACCCATTGAAGAATATTTTAGATAAGTAATCTTTCTTTTGTTTTTCTATTTTTGATGAATATTTTTACCTGACTATTTTCTTAAAACATCTCAGAAGAAACTATATTCACTACCTCCTCTATCTAGTATTCATTTAATTATAAAATGTAGTTTGAATAGTTTGTCTTAGTTGAAATGTGACAGTTTGAATGAATGAATTCCTGGAAAACATGAACACTTGGCTTTCATAAAGTTGTTTTTGAAACTAAAGGATAAATACAGAGAGAATTATTGTTAGGAGCTAAAGTAATAAATTGATCATCTGGATAGACTAGTTACAGACCAGAAAAAGGCAATCTGTCTCATCAAGGAAGAATTATTTTCATCTGTAGTGTCCTGTGAGAAAATGAAGAAGTCAGAGATGACTGAAATCTAGCATTAACTGGGCTTGCAAGGAAAGGAGTGCTGCTTAGGAAATTCTGACAGCCTTCCTTCTTAAATTTGAAATCACACTATTGTGACACTATAGAAGTTAATGAGGAAGTTTGCTCCAATTATAGTGGAGCAAGAACTGGAAATTGAGGATGGAGCTCTCTAAAATGTTGTAACTAATTGTAAAGCAGACTTCAGTTAAAACAAGGTTGTTATCCACATTGGCCTTGATCTTCCAATCAGATCAACATACACAGACCTCCTTTTTTTCAAATCAGACTGCAAGATCACTCCTGGATTGCTTGGAAGCAGTGCAATGTGTAAATCAAAACAGTTTAGTCCATCAGGTGCTACTTGCAGTAGCAACTGCACTGCAAATTACTGCAAATTAATTGCAGTAATACTCAGCTCAGGTAGTCTTCTGTTTACAATATTAGTGTTTTGGATGTAGCATTTCAAACTCAAAAGCTCACTTTTAGGAATTCATCTCTAAAGAACAGGCTACATGGAGTAACTATAATTTCTGTAACTACTTGTAATGATGTTGCCTGGCTTATATAAACTGTTTAATGGAAGTGGTCCAGCCACGAGAACAGTGGTCTTCAGTGGGTCTGGGATGGTCTGTCTTAGGCAGAAGAAATAGTACTTCGTCTCTGGCTACTGAACTGAACGTGAGCTCAGCCGTGCACGTGAGAGAGCCCTTTGCTACATGCTTGATTGTAAACAGTCCCTTACGCTCACCATTAGATATTTTACTGGGTCAGTATCTCATAGGACAGAATTAAATGCCTTTTCTCTTGGACAGCTATGGGATGGTTACCCACAGAGAAATGATTTGGCTGGCAGTTTGGGAGGTAAGCTGTCATTAAGCTGGGGGCTTTTAGAAGACTCCTTGATAACGTTTCTGCAGCAACTGCCAGTGCTAATTTTGTAAGTGTGCTCCAGCTCTTTTTAAGATCATCATACTGGTGCAGCACAGATTAAGTGTACAGCTCCAACGTGTTGTTATGAGATGTCTTTTAAAATTCTACTGACAGTCTCTGGTGTAAAAACTTAACCATCTGCTGCAATCTGAAAGGATAAGAGGGAAAATCTGTAGCTGGTGTAAACCCAGGCAAATCATGCCGAGGAGGAATTTGTCCCAAAGCTGCTAAGTCACAGACAAAACAAATAATATGACAGTGTTTTAGTAAAGGTGTCAGTCTCCAGGGTGTATCATCCCTTTTCAGTTTGGGAAAAGCTTTGGGGTATCATATATAATTATTGTTTGTACACGTGTAACAGTATATCAGGTGTTGTCTCTCCATAGGGTATACCTGCATTACAGGTTTGAAATGTGAGACTCTGTGAGTAAATCCTGGGGATGGATTAAAGCCTTGCCAGGCAAACACCTTGGGAGGAAGGGCTGGATAATATTTAAAATCAAAAGATTATTGCTGTAAACAGTAACTTTCTATCACTGCCTTGTGTATAGCTGTTTTGAGTTTACTGCTTTTATATAGTTGCCGTAACAGAAATGACTCCTGGAAAGAGGCTTGGAAGCACTCACAGTAGTGGCCTTTGAGGAAGACTGTTCCTGTTGTCATGGGAAGAGAGAAGCAGGTGGAGGGGGTCAATGGGTTAAACCCAAAAGCAGGAGGAGAAGAATAGGAAAAGATGCTACAGTGCTGAAGATCAGGGTGGACGGTTCCTGAGGAAAAGAGTTGAAGAGAGATTCAATAGACAGAGTGAAATAGCTAAGATGATGAGAAAGAAGAGTGAATTTAAAAACTGCTTTCTTCATTGACTATATAGGTGTTGAGTAGACCGGTGCGTGAAGGATGATGCTGTAACGTTGAAGATGGGGCTGATGAGAATGACAGCAGGATGACACATGCTATCAGCGTTATGCTAGGGGCGACACTAAGCCATTTGACTTTCTGATTTTTATGCATATTTTCTCTGTGATTCTAGATTCTGATCTTTTCTACATTAGGGAAAAACATGAGAAATTTTGCTGAGGTATTTGCATCCTGGCAGTACAAAGCCTGCTTAAGTGAATACCTGCGTATTGTTTCCCCTCCCTACTGTGTATCCACATGCACTGTTTTCACCAGGCATGATTCGCTTGTTTTCTATTATCCATTTCAGTTGACTTAAATGGAGTTGCACAATCTGAATTGAGGGCACAGACTTAGTTGCTCAGTTCAGAAAATTTCTGGTACTCAACACTTGAGCTAGATGATCTCTTCTTTAATTAATGCTGTTAGTGGTAGAAGTTCTTTTATTTCTGAAATCAGATCTTTGAAAAAGCACAAAATATCTGTCGAAGACTAGCATAACATGCAGAAGCAGCCACCTTCTGTGGGTCCTGGTCCCTGAGTATGGCAGTGTGAGGCCGGGTTGTTGATCTTCCCCTAATTCCTGTTTCTCTGTAACAATTGCTGCAACATGTGGTGAAACTGTCAGTCCTGCCTCTTCCTGCTTTCTGTAGGAATAAGAAGCTGCTCTGTCCAACAGCACACGATAAGGGGGTCAGTGGTGCACAGTGTAGCTGGATCTGAGTTATGATTCCTGTTTTATTTCGTAACTGCAACATACTTTGCATCCCTACTTCTCTGCTCATCAGCTAAGCTGACAATCTCAAAGATGTTCCATGAAATCCTTCTTCCTATTTGGTGCTAAGCTTCTGCAAAACAGCCATGTGTTGCTACCTAGCATTAATATGATGCTGTCAAGTGGTGATGAAGTAAGTAGCTATTTGGCTGTTTCACACTGTCAGACAACAAGGTATCACGTCAACAGCTAGCCTTTGCTGGGTGCAGCACTTAGATTGCAGCCATCTCTTGCTTCCAACTGTAAATATTAATGGTGCAAAATAGACCTTTATTGGCTACATGATACTTGTCTTAGCACAGTACATGACACTGTCACATCATTTAGCTAATTATATTCCTTGATAACAACTTTGGGTACGTTTTTATCCTGCTGGCTTTTTTCTAGTAGAAAGTTGATGAGAGAACTATTATTACATTTAAGCTTCAGCAGAGACTTTGGAAGAAATGCATACCTGAAAAGTATAAATGAAATTCTTAAAAAAAAATATATATATATATATACACACACACACACACACATCTCTACACCCACAACTACTCTTTGAAGCCTATTTTAATCTCGATTCAGGATTTTGATTTGCCAGTGAACTTACTGAGCTTTGTTTGATTGTTAGACTGATTATTTAGTGTACCTCCATCTTGTTGATAGGAACGTGTGGGTCTGTCTCTGCTTGTGAACCTTAACTCTGTACTTACAGATTCTCAGATCAAGAACTGCATACCTGCTAGTCATTGTATTAATATTACCAGAATTCAACAGATTTGTGTCTGAATGTGATCTGGATGAAGCCTAATCTAATAATTGCTTTTTGGATATCTGCTGAAGATGAAAGAAGTTTATGGGGTCTATTTATCTGTTATAGCCAGCACGGTACATGAGAAAAAGGACTCAAAATGCTTTAGAGTAGTCTCGACTTTCTACTCCCTGCTTTTACCTTACTGCCACCTAAGGATAAATATCAGAAAATGCATTGTGATTCAGATTAGAGAGATTTATTCTAATGTGGTAGGAAGTAATTGCAGCCTTGTCAATGTCCCTCTTTTAAGAGGATTTCCTGCACTTTCAGAAGATTTTCTTGAAGATCGTACTACTAAAAGATAGGAAAAAAATCTGCTAGTTCAGCTAAATTCACTTATGTTTGGTCCTCTAAGACAAGGTATATTGAGTATGAGTGCACCTCAGCTGTGACTCCAGCCAAATGATTGATTTAGATTTGTAGGCTCCTTAGTACAGGAGGAACACTGAAAGTAAGCATTTCTTACAGTGCTTGGAGTCAAGTCAAAATCCGCTGTTATCTGTGGATGTAAGCTATTTCTGCTGCATCTCACCCTTTCAGTTCTGCCTCTCTCAGATATCAGAATTATTGTCTCCCTAAAAAAAGGCAGTCTAAACATTCTTCCTGCTAAGCTCCATTCTTAATAGCTGCAGTCTTAAATAGCAATTTTCAGTTTGGAGATCCCCTTTACAGCAGGTTAACGTCCTTTGGTCAGGGAGGGAAACTGAAGCACACAGTAGAGACGTGATGAGCTTATGATCAGTTAGGCAGCCAGTGGCAGAAATGGTAATTGGTTTTGTATCACCCTGTCGCCATAAATATCTGCAGTCAGTCCCCAGTAATCGTATCAGAGCAGTCTGGACCTACCCAGGGTCTAACACTCCTATTACGAATGAGAAAGTAGCAATGTGTGGCCTATGATTTATCCCTGGGTCTCAGTCTCTGGCAGCCTGTCATTTGCTTGTTGGTGGTACAGCAGCTAGGATGCTGAGGCCTGCCTGAGGCCCTGAGCAAGAAAACCTGAGTCTGATGCTCTTGCAACTGAGCATTTTTACTATACAAGATTTCTCTTTGGAGTGAAGTTTCATCTTCTCTGTTGTTTAAACTGCAAGAATATTGCACTTACTAAAAAATTACTCGTATGTACATATTACGAATTTACAGTCTGAATTTATTCTTAATCTCCCATTTCCGCAACAACTGAACTGTTGTTTATTTTCTAAGCAACAGGATCTGAGGCTGACCAGTCGGTCACTGCTCTGAGAGCAAATGCTGTGGAGGAGAATGGTGCTGCCTCCACTGGGCTGCTGCCTGAGGGCCCAGCTCTGCACCCGGTGGTAATATTGCTGAGTAAAGAATGCCGAAGGGCCTTGCTTTGATTTTAAATAGTCTGAGATACTGAAATGATTTGTCTCCATCATTGTCATCATCTGTAATTGCCTCAAACCAATGACGACCCATTTCTTCTAAGTCAGTGTGTGCCTGCTTTCAAATCCTCAGGCAGTGGGGGCAGAGCAGGTGCCACTGTCCATCCTCATGCACCTAAGATCATTTTGAAGTTTCCAATATTTCTGTTTTGAGGAGAATTAACCATGCACATATATAAACAAAAGGCATCTGACAGCTAGCAAGCTAAAAAGAGTGCGGAATTAAACTGAAAGAAAAGGCTTCCCAGACTGTAGCACAACTTGCTTATAGGGTTTATTGGATTTGTCTTGAGCACTGGAATAACTAGGAGTTTGTATAAATAGGGGACTTGCGAGTTTATTTGTGAACTTGATGATACATGCTGAAAAATGACATGTTAATGAATCAAGCATCCAACTTAAGGAATGAATTTTTCTGTACTTTATGCAAACAGTGAAGTCAATTTTCCATGTTAAATTATTGCATGATTAAAATCATTTGTAATTTAATGTATACTCAGATAAAATGGGTGTCAAGTTCATTCTCATTTGGAAATTAATGGCATAAAATTAGTTACACTTTTTACTGAAAATCATAGTTTTAAGGGGTTGAGATGCTGAAACTAGATTAAGTCTAGCAACACTGAGCAGTTATGGAAAGATAGAGTTTCCAGATAACACACACACTTTATTTAAAAGTATTCATTATATTATGTATGAGAAAGACAGAGCATATTGCCAATCAAATAGATTCTGGTTATTCCAGACTAAGAGAGCACTGAAAGGTAGAATACCAGTGTACGGTAAATAATTTTTAGTATTTATAGAAGTTTTCTTGATTGCTCCAACTTGAGCATGAGTTAATTTTTTTCACTTAAAGCAGTGATCCTTTTATATATGAAGAACATCAAGATACGCCCACAAAATTAAAAGTGTGAGTGTCTGACTTATGACATGGGAGAACCACAGTATTGCCTGGGCCAAGAGCTGTACAATGCAAACGGGCCGAGTGTGGGGAGCCCTGGCCAACAGGAGAGTGCAAACAAGAACTGAGTGTAAAGAGCCTTGATGTGGGCCATGGATCAGAGCATATCCATACAGAGTTCACATCATTTAAACTCATTCCTTCATGACAATTCCACAATGATCAAAAATGGAGATAATTGTGCGCTACTTAGACACTGCAGTGAGCTGTATGGGCACCAGGATGGAGATGAGTAATAATGGTTGGAGATAATTCATTCCTGCCCACAGAGTGGAAGCTTTGCTCATTCTCTTACTCTACTTTTTATACCATGAATAAACTATTTAATTCAACTAATTAATTATTCAGTGATTCCAAGATTCTTCCATATAGCACTGAGGAGCTCTTTGGATTTATACTCAAGTGCTTTCTTAAAATATTTCTGATCTCGTATTTATTGCAAGATCAGTAAGTAACTATGTAATCAAGCAAGTTATATATAATTTTGGTATAAATCATACAGTAGCATTTTTTTTCCTGGAACAATACTTCTGGTTCCTCTCTTACAAGTGGTTTTGGAAGAAGATAAAGTTGTCATGAGCTAGGAAGTTTGGATTCAGAACTTTCTCAAGGTGAAATATGTTGTTTCAGGTTTCTGAGTCAGGCCAGTTACACTCAGATCGGGAAGCGTGCATGCAGGCTTGGAGTCTTCTCCAGTGGCGTGGAGGTAGTTCAGTACTGAATAGAAACATCGGTTCCATGCTAATTCCATTTGGAGAAGTTTACTGTGTCAGAGACTATTGCTTAGCAGCAGGTTATACCAATAATTGTTTGTTTGTTTTTTTTGAAGTGTCTTGGTTAAAATATCCTGGGGTAATCTTTGGCAGATTGTGGTCTCTCTCCTCTCTCTGTTGAGCTCCCAGTGGAGGACAACATAATAGCACTTCTGTACCTTACAGATGTGCCATAAGCATTCACTTAAAATGATTAAGTCATTCTTACTGAGCTAAGATACAGTCCAGGTGTTCAGTACTGTCCTAATCTGTGTGATTTTTACAAATCCATTATACTTAATTTTCCTACTGGCGTCATTTCATTTCCCTCAGCATCATTGTCTGCATTCCTCTGCTGCTTTTAACTTTGTGCCTCCAGGATCTCCTCAGAAACCACCTTTTCTGGTGGCTTCAAGAAATGCTATGCAACACTGACAGTATTAAGGTTTTCCTTGGAAATCACCTCTGCTCTGGCTTATTCGGAGATGTCCTCATAAATTACTGAGCTTCTCTGGCAGTATCACATACTGAAAGTATGGGCAAAGAATTGTATGAAGATTATAATTTCTAAATGCGTAGAAAGTGACAAATTAGGCCAGCTTTTACTAGTGGTTTTAGGCCTATCATGAAAAGTATGTTTCATTTTCACGTGTATAAAAAGCAAGCATTTCCTTTTAGCCTGAATGAGTTTTACACTGGATTAAAGGAAACAATAAAAGAAGAAAGAATCAAACGGAAATTTCCGTGAGACACAGCACAGCGTGACTCGTGTGACCCTCCTGTGTAATATGCTGCACCAACTCACACAAAGGTCATCTTTGAGATAAAAAAGTTACAACAGTTACATCACGATATAAACTCTGTGGAGGAGGAGCATACCGACATTCTCATTTCACTGAGGGATTTGAGCCAGCTCAGATCAGAGGGCCAAACGTTTGGCTTTGGCTTTCATGAATACAAACAGAAATTAGCCATGGAGAAGATGTGATATTGCCAGGGCCTCTTGATGCCTACCCTTATTACTTCATTTATCCTAATTGTGAGATTTTTTTTTCTCTCCAGGGTTAGCAGCTGTGACTCAGCAAGTGTCAGCAAGGTTTTTGTGTTCAGGCCATACATCCTTTTCCTGGATAACTGGGAAAAAGCAACCGGAGAGAAAAAGTCTTGTCATAGGACTATCAGCAGGGCAACCGCATATTTAATTTTGCCCACAAACCATTACTTCTTGGACAAGACAGAGCAGAGAGTCCTGTCCCTTGGAGGGATAAGAGCTGTGCAGCACGTAAATGTTACAAACGTTGTATCAGACAGTGCAGTTTTCCCCTAGGCTCTGAGCTCGTTTCCCTGAGTTACACTCGGAAGAGCCTGCTGTGTTCAGAACTGGCTTAGCAAGCTGAAGTCCAATAGCCAAGATCCTGGTCCAGTACCCACTGGCATAAAGAGAAATCTTTCCATTTATTTAAGTAACAGATAAATTAGACTGTAAACTATCGATGTGCCTGAGAATCTCCACAATTCCTAGCCTAGCATTTCAGTGTCTAGCAAGAGCCAAATGTGTCTACAGCAGTGCAAAATCTGCTCAAGCTAAATAATTACAAAGGTTTTTAAAGGGCACAGCTGCTGATTCTCTTGTCCTTTCCATTAAATTACAGCAGTGTCACACTTTTGATTTCAGTGCTCTCATTCCTCTTGAAAAGCAAATAATCTGTTCTCCCAAATATTGTTTGAATAAATTTGAGGACTTGTTTTTGATGCACATTTAAGTACAGAGAATCTCAGATATGTATGTAACAAGCTCTGCCTCTCATTTAATTGCCTTTATGTATCAAACCAGATAAATATTCCTGATTATTTGAAACCTAAATATTTTTCAGATCCTCAAGAAAAAGAAATTCTTTTTATTGCTTTTTTAATGGAAAAATATTCTAGAAGCTCAGTAAAGTGTGCAAAATTTTTCAGACATTGTTAGGAATGAAATTTCTTAGCAAGAACTGAAAAAGGTTCTGCGCAAGAATGTACTTTACAGGCACAGTTCATCAAGAGATGCATAGGCAAATGAATATGCCAGCCTTGTTTTATGTGGAAACATTATAGTTTCATGGACCTTGGAGATAGTAATCTTAAGTATGTGATTATTTTCTGAGATATTAATACTATCCTACAAGATGTATTTGTTATCCTGAGTTAATATATTGATAGTGTTAATGAGCTATAGAGCTAACACAGTATAAATAAAATAGTGGTTGGATTTTAGGATCACGGTTCCCATTTAGGCACATGAATAAAAGCAGATAGGTTTTCTGAAGAACTTAAACTGCAGTACCTAGGAAATCTCCCTCTACCCTTACCTGGCATTCTTTATACAAAAACAGATCTAAGGTGCAGGAAACTGTTGGTCTTTCTAATTGTAATGGCAGTGAATGAGCTTACTCTGAAGCCACTTTGATCTACTCCTGCAGGAAGCTCCCTGTAAAGCCTCACCCCACACCTGAATTCTGGTAGCCTGGTGAACAGGACAAGCATCAAATCCCAAGAGATTGCTGCCATCATGGTCTCACTATGAGTAAGTTACCTTTTTCTTACCATAAGCATTCAGGTGAAAACCTGGGCTATATTTTTCAGCTTGTAGGTGAGGTTGCATTTCTCTTTTCTTTAGGAGCTTTTGGTCAGTTAAGCTATTTGTGATTTATGGAATTAGAACAAATTTATAGCCAGCTTTCAATCAGTGTTTGGCCAAGTTGTCCAGAAAATAAGAAGCATTGTGTTATGTTAAAATGAAAGCGCATAGGTGATCAGTGCCTGCTGTTGGGGGAACACTGTGTTTTGGTATTTTCAGGATAAACATCCATATTTGTGAAAAAGTTCTGAAAATTCACCACTGAACCTCACTGGAAAACACAAATAAAAGACTTTTTAATACTTGCAGCAAAATAATTTTCTCTCATGTTGTATTTTAAAAGGCAATGTAAATGCAAATGTGAAGTTTGGGTATTAGATCATAGCAATAGCCAGAAATGTTTGGATAGTCCTTAGGAAGAGGTCAGAAGTATACATTTCATCTATAAAGATAACTGGAAGACAGAAGTACTTGTGCCTTCTCTTATCCAAAAAAAAAAAAAAAAAAAAAAAAAGTAAAAATAGAGCATTGTTTTTATATTTGAGTTAATTGTTTTAAAGCAACTTCCAGAATCCCTTCTGTAGTTGCTAAGCCTACCACGTTACTGGAAATGGAAAAAATAGGAAAATAAAGAACATTAATTCTCATGAACTTTATGAGAAAAAGATATAAAATTTAGCATCTGAACAATGCAGGCTTGGAGTACATGAATTTGTTATAAAGTGAGCAGTGACTGAAGTAAATGCCCATGTGATGTGAATGTGAGTCTTCAGGGAAAACATCAGAAGGTGAGAAGAAGAAAAATAATGCCATTGCAACATAAAGGATGGTATACAGACAAAATGTGTTAGTCTGAATACTAAATGTGTTATGTGAATACTGTACTTGAGCTGATTCCTATACTGCAGAGTGTTACGCTGTCATATGTCATCTGGGCTCCCTTTTCTGCTTATTTTTACCAAGCACATTAAATATTCAACTGCTTTTCACTGATGCGTGCAGTAATCTGGGCCTTGTGAGAAGTGTTCTTGTCTTTTCCTGCTAAGACATATTAGATAACCTTATTGTCTTTGCATCCTAATGTTATGACACATTAAATATGTTTCTTGCAATATCTGTTTAAATTTTTTTGTTAAGTCCTGTGTTTAGAATACAGGCTAATAGAAAATAGCAAAGGATATAAAGGGGCTGTTCTGCTTTGAAAAACAACTGTAAAAATGGCATTGTGACATTTCCAATGACTTCCAGAGCAGAACTGCTCATTTTACAAATCTAAAGATGTTTCTTCTTACTCCACATTTGACCTGGCACAGGAATAAAGCTGGGCTCTTTCTGGCTTATACCGTCAACAGTAAAGATTCTGCCATGATGTGTGATCTGCAATTAGGTGAATGACAGGAAAACAATAAATTCCAGGCTTTCTCCCACTTAGTTGTGCTGACTCTGCTAGGCTAATAAAAATAGCAAAAGCTTATTTCACTCAGTGAAATAAGATTGTTTCAATAAACTATCATCAGACTGTAATAAGTTCATCTATGCTGAATAGTGCTTTTCCCCCCCAGATTCCATGGACGTTAGGAGAGTTTTCTTGTAGGAAAGTACTACTGAGGATAAAACCAGAAGTATCAGAGAATACCCTTATATGTGGACCCTGTGTTACACAGATGAGGCTGCCTGCTTCCTTCCTGAAGCCTCGCCCCTCGCTCGATCTTTGAAGCATCAGGAAAGCGGATATACTAGGGCAGACTTCTGCTCCCTGGCAGCTCTTCTGACATGTCCCCCACCTTGTTTGGGAGAGAAAGGTGGCAGGAATGCATCATGGGCTGGAGGCGCTATCATGATTGCCGAAGGTTGAGAGTGTCAGTTTTAAACAACAAGGATTCACTTCTCTCTCCTTTGGTCCTAAAGTACCACTGGCTTCAGTATGGGTACATAAACAGGAGTATTTTTAAACATTTTTGATTCCATGAGATTGTGTTAAAGAGAGGCAAGAACCTCACTCCCAGCAGAGTTAGTTATAGAAGACAGCAAATTCCAGAATAATACTTCTAATTTTGAAAATATTTTACAGTTTGTGTTAGTGTTTCTCAACAGGCTGCAAAGCACAGGAGAAGAACAAAAGTCATGGTAGAGCCAAACATGCCCATTCCCTAAGACATCAGTGGAGTGCTGGCCGGTGGCTCAACTGCATCAGGCTACCTGGAATCACGAAGGGTTCAGCCACAGCTTTTGCTAGGGGAAACTTGGAGCTGAGCTGTGCATGTGGCAAGCCTCGCTATTCACGCTGCCGATTGTAATAGCTGGGATAAGCTTTTCAATGACCTGGGGCACGCACTGCTCTTGAGCTGGGGCGGAAGAGCTGGGGCAGTAGGTGAGTAGCTGGTCTGAAAATCAGGACTCTGGGACTTTTCATCTTCAGTTGGCTTACCCACCTTTACTTCATCATTTTACCACACTCCCTGAGGCTGGCAGCTGAATATTATGGTGTTATGAGTGTTCCCATCATCAAGCATTCAAACTTAGACTAAGAAGAAAAATCATTACATTGCCTTAAAACAATTATATTTGAATACAAAAAATATATTTTTAAAAATGTATGTTGTATTTTTGGTCTTCTATGGCTTTTTGATTCTTCTTCAAACTTGGGAGGACACACAATTTTTCCTTTTAAATGACAGCTGAAATTGATGTGGTGGAGGATGAATAAAACCCATCTTGGGCAGAATTGTTTGATCAGATTAAAGGTGTTGACAATGTTGCTATCCTAGTTTCACAAATGAAGAAACTCTGATAAAGTATTGAAATGCCCTAACCATACGCAGCAGGAAGAAGCGTAAAATTCAGGACAGGAACAAATCTACGCTGAACAATCACAAAGAGAACAAAGTTCTTTCACCAAATACTTTCCCTTACGAATGTGTAAATTTCTTTGGATTTTTTTTTTTTTTTTTTTTTTTTTTTGCATTTGAAGAAACAGAACACAAATACTGCTCTTGCACGGCACCTCTTAATATTGGAAATGTTTTCTGTTGGAGAGAAAAGGCTGGGCATGCTTTTTGCTTTTCAAAGAATATCCTAACATTCTGCACAATTGTTTTGTAACCTCAAGACATAAACTGATATGAGTACTGGTTCGGAACTGGTGCAGTGCGAAAACTAACCAGCTTGACTATATTTATCATTACGTTGCTCTATATCTCTTGAAAAAAAAATACTTTTCATCTCTGTGTACATTAGCAAAACAGCCATATACAAGAGCAAGACAGAAACAGAGGTAAAGCCATGGTGAGACTGAGAAAAAATGATGCAGTTATATAGCTGGTGTCCACATCTTTCAGTCAAAATGATAATTATCCATTAATAGCCTCATAAGTATGAATATGTAAATAGCTGAAGAATGCATTATTCATGAGCCACCAGGCATTAATTATTGTAATTAAGTATCATTTGCTACATTCATATTACTAACCCTTGCAGTTAATGAATACATTAGCTAATCACTGTAGAGCAGATTCAATCAAAATTCTAAATGTCTGTGCTATGGAAGCCTGAGAGAGTTTTACTGAATTTAGATTCAATATTGAACATATTTTACATGCTTATCAGTGTATTTTTAATAACATTAAATGCGAATTGTAACCTCCAGTGCTTGATGCTTGTCCATGCACCCAAGAGGATGAAATGGTACCAGCTGGAAGAGGCTATGCAAGCAACGTCGGTGCACATCAGAGCATAGCAGCAGCTACCTTAAAGCAGAACTTTCATTCTGGGACATGAAATCCACCTCCACTTTCAAGTGTCATGTATATTCGCAGCTACAGTAGGGGAGGGTATGCTTTGTGAGGGAGTGCTGTCCCAAAGGTGCAACTGAAGATAACGCTCAAGAAACAATTTCAAAGCGGAGCCTGAGCCGTTAGCCGGCTGGTGCAGGGCCGGGGTGTGCCTTTTGCTGTGCACAGCACTGGCAGAAAGTGCTCTTGAGCTTAATGGGGCCTCAGGGCACTCTTGAAACACAAAGTAAAACGAACAACCAAACTCTGCGTTCTTTTTTTCTCTGGAGAGCTATTACAGATAACAGTTATCTAACTACCACAGACAGCAGACTTGCTGGAGATTTGGGGGAAGAGGCCTTTTTATTTTTTATTTTTTAGGCTATAGTAGTTCATGGTTCTTGAAGTAGAAATTTTTAAGAATTTTTCACGACAAACAACAAAAGTTTTCTCAGTTTTAGGGAAAAATCACTAAATCAGAATATAAGAATATTATTTCAAGTGCTAAAAATTAAAACGTTGAGTAAAGTGCCTTCTGTATTGAACTTCTGGCTGGCAAGCCAGGAAAAATATTTACAGCTAAAAAGAAATCAGATTTCATCATTCTGCTTTTAAAGCAGATTTTTTTTCCTTTTGTTTTAGTTTCACAAACATACTGTAGTCACATGCTTTGAGTATATAAAGTATTATATCTAGTTTCTTAAAAATTAAATGTTCTGGAGGTAAAGGAAGGCACATAAGCATACAACATTCAAGATAATTTCAAATTCATGAACATATAGGCTCTTTGTAACTAAAATCATGATAGGATACTGCTGACAGAGTCAGAACTGCATTAGAGCTTCAGTAGGGGAGGGTCACTCAGAACCTGTTTTCTTAAGGGTCGGAAGTAGGAGCTGCTGTCGATAGACCAATCCTGTCATTTCCATTCTCATGTATACTTCCTCAGTGAAATACCTATCCTTTCTTTGCCAACTTATTTAAAGAATACCTGTTCATTTTTTCCCACAGCTGATGTCAATTCCTTTGCTTCCCCTCCCAGTACCTCCACTGCTGCTGTCTTTCCCCTCTTTTCAGAAATCATACTTTTCCCTCAAGCCCTAATACTCTTCCTTCCCATTACCAGTATTTCTGTGACAGTTAGTTGCTGTCAGCACCCAAAATCATATGATCCTGGGGTTCTTTTTGTTTTTGTTTTTTTAAATTAATACTGAGGTTCTCACAAAATCATTTGCCTTTGGGAGCTGGTTTTCTAAATAAAAAGCAAATATCAAAAGATTGCAATGAACTTACAAAAAGTGGCAACACTGGAGAAGTGTGGAGGTCTTACTGTCATACCTTTATTTTAAACCTGAATGAAGGCCTTTTGAAGCCCTTAAATCCTATTAAAAAAAAAAAATCTTTGAGATCGGATGTATTTACATTTATGTCCTTCCATAACTGTATACTTTTAAATGACCTACAACTGCATTTCTTTTTAAAAAATGTATTCCAGAAACTTATTTTGGTTAATCTGGCTTCTGTTTCTTTATTTTTTAAACCAGAAACATCAAGTCAATTTTTCACGGGCTTGTTTGAAGACCTGTGCATGGGACAGTTCCAGCCTGTGGACTATGAGAGCTCAATAGAAACAGATGACCTGTCAAAATGTTAACAGAGACCTCCTAATGCTCAACAACTTCGTAAGCATTGACAGTAAATAAGGAAGAGTAAAGTAACAAGAGAGCAAAGTAACAAGAGTCACTTTAAACCATGTGGTTAAAATCCCTTTCTCTCTGAATCATTGATTTTGGGACTTGTTTATTTAGTTGTGCTGTGTAAGACATCAAGAGCTACCCAGGGCGGGTAATTAACCTTGATAGAGTAACACAATATTGCAGCTAAAATGGTTCCAGTGGCTGAGCTGCTTCATTTGGAGCTACGTGCCTGGCCCTGCACTTTCAGTAGGCCTGTAGAATAAATAAGGATGATGTAGCCTTAATTTTTGTGTGGTGTAATTATAAAGCGCAAGCATTCAGAAGTCATGGCACACTTAAAGCAAATGAATATAGTCATTAGCAGAAAATGAGAAGAAGACATAAAGAGACAAAGGCAGAATGTTTATTTTATGTATAAAGATAGGAAAGTTATGTACACGTGCACAATGTAGTTGAGAATACAGATATACAAAGAGGAAAGGAACAGCATTTCTGGAGTTAGATGTTCATAATGACAAGGCATTAGAGGAAGGAAAGAACTCAGTTACAGTAACAGAGACTATTTTTTGTAGTGTGTATGCTGAATGATGCTAGATACTAGATGAATAACATATATACCTTCAATTCCCTATAAAACCTGTATTTCATATTATATATACATTCTTATATCAAGTTTCTAGTATTGAAGGGAAGGAATTCTGGAAACTCTGTACACATATATACTTTGGTTTTTGTCTTTTCATATAGCTACAGGGTCAGACACTATTATTATATGTATTGTTTCCTAGCTTTCTTCAATATTAATATCAGAATGAAATTTTTGCCTATTGCAGTGTATCAGTCATAGACCTAATTCTGTTGTCTATCCATATTCTATAAAGTACTTAAAATGTTTAATTTACTTGGCTGGGAGTTCAGCTAAAACCAGTAAGAAAAAACTCAAAATTTTATTTGTGAAATTTTGATTGTAAAAAGTCTTGGTTTGAACAGCTCTGGTTAAAAGTATCAGCTTTTGCATTAGAGTTTTCAAAAATTGTTATTTCTTTGCTTTTAGTTAGCATTCTGAAATGGTATGATAGTTTTCATTTCAAATTATTCTGATGATGTTTTACTTTTTCATTTCAATAATACTGAACAAGTAACATTTAATACAAGATGAAGTGGAAACTACAGGTTAGAATAAAATTTCCAACATAACATGTTGTTCATCATTGTTAAATTTCTCTTTTGTATGAAGGCAAAATGACATTTTAACTCAAAACAAGGTGAATGTTGTCATTTAGGTTTGACTTACCTTGGTATTTTATATCAAAAAACAAACATTTCACACTAAAATAGTTGACTTGATTTAGAAAAAAAAACTTTCCTCATATGAAATAACAAGTTTGGTCACACTGCTTTTTTCTGGAGGAAAAAAACCCAAACATTTTTCAAAAATCATATTTTC
The DNA here is from genome assembly GCF_036370855.1 of Dromaius novaehollandiae. NCBI lineage: Eukaryota > Metazoa > Chordata > Aves > Casuariiformes > Dromaiidae > Dromaius > Dromaius novaehollandiae. Next base: position 16,021,677 of record NC_088105.1, on the reverse strand, counting down.
ATTGAAAGAAATTTGAAAATGCTGTTTGGGTTAGAGATATTGTTGTCTTGGCCTGTGTTATGTTATTCAAAATATAATATGTGGTTTCAGGTAAGATAACTAAATACTACATCTAATAGAATACAGTTTTATTTCTGATACTGCTACATTAATTTCATCCCTAGTAGTAGAACACACCTTCCTATGCTGTATTTATTGCTTACTTACAAAGGACAAAGGAGCTTTTAGCTGGGTAACAATTTTTATATGAGATCAACAAGAAAATTACCCCAATCACTTCTCTTGTAAGATAAAGATAGCAAAGAAATTGTGCTGGTGTAATACACTTATAATAAGTAAATGTGTTGCACTTAAGTTTCCATACCAAGACAGGTGCTTGAAACAGGAATATGTGAAATATGACAGGGATGAATAATGGCATTTTCAAAAAATGTACAAAACTGATTTTTTTTTGTACACTTTTTAATGATATTAGTGTTGCTGCAGTTATGCTCAGAATGGTACTCACACAAATGACTGACTTTAGAACATTTCTCAAAGGAGGGAAATAAAAATAGAAGCTTGATTCTCAGGCAGTGACTTCTGCTGTATCCTACTGTGGCCAGATGGGAACCTTAACATGTCCATTATACCCATTTTAAGGTATCTGAATGCAACTGTAGAAGTAAAGGTGGAATTTGCTCTTTATGAAAACTCAAAGTCCAATCCACAGAAAGTTGAGTTGGACTGAAGAAGCAGGGTCAGGTTTGAGGCAAGGGAATCTGTACCATCAAGGGGCTCAAGAATTTGTGTAAAAGATAAGCTGTTCTCTCGGGAGTCATAAAACCTTAGTGTATAACGTTAGCTTCTCTTTCCTATAACTCTGCTACATGCCATATCACTTAATAATAACACATTGTCTTACACACACTCTTTTGAATTGCCACTACTTAAAGGACTAAAAGGAGCACAGAATCTATACTAATATAATACAATCATGAATGCCGAAAGAAATGGTTGCACAGTTCATGAATGCTTTTTGTGTTAAAGCATTGTTCCAAAAAACAAAAACTCACTTTTTATGGTACTGTTTTGTATTTAACAATGTACTTCAGTTGTGTCTACACTCTCGAAGGCAAATACACATTCAGATATTTTGCTAATTTGGGTCTGGTTTTCCTAATTTTCATGCCCCTAACTTTCATTCTTTAAAGAATCCATGTACAACCAATCAGCTGAACTACCTTGATTGCTTCCTATGAAGAACGTCCACTGCTCCCATATTTTGTCTGATGGTACTCATATCTTTTTATGGATAATGTAGATTTACTTCAAGTTGTAGAAATATTTTGATAAGCATACAACAAATCTATGATTTTAAAATCTGATGTGCCTACTAGGCCTTTATTGAAAGAGGAATCATGCTGAAAGTGCCTTTGTAAGACAGCTGACTTTTATTTCAATAAAATATATTGAAGGCGTACAGGCTACTAATGTACTGGTACAGGACTGATACCAGTTCAGGACTGCCACTAATTCAGATGGGTAGAAGGGTGCACTCGGCACGTTGCCAATTGTTAGTCCAAGCCATTATCTAATTATCTAGAATTATCATATATAGTTTCACAAACTCAAGACCAGACTGCCAAAAACTAGTAATGAATATGGTATGTGATATAAGGATAGTGATATCTGTAACATTTAATGGTAAAATTAGCCTCGCTAAAGCCAATGGATCTATGCCACCATCAGCATATCTTACTGTTCTCTTTAATGTGTATTGTGTCTTACCAGTGTTTTCCACTGTTGCATGCTGGCAGTGTTTATGTGGTAAAATGTTCTGGTGGAGATGAAACATTTTTTAAGATCAGATAGCATTTGTTCCAAAATTCTATTGAAAGAACTAAAACAGATCCAAAGTGATAAATGAAATAGATAAGAACTTGGTCCTGAACTTTTGCGTTACAATGTTTTCATCGTTCACTTTGTTATATTATGTTAAAAGGAACATGCTGTTACCTAAAAGGTTTGCTCCCACATTTAAAGCCCAAGTTGAAGAATGATTATATAAAATTAAGCATTTCATATATGTTCAAAAAAAAAAATAGAAAATGATTTTTAACTCTGATACTTGTATTGCTTTTCTAAGCTCTTTGGTCAAGGCATCTTCTGTTGTTTCAATGGCTTTAAAATACAGCATTTTAAAGATTGCTAATAATCTTCCTGTTCACCCCACTCAACTGCTGGGTCATCATCCATTCGTAGAATAAGATAGGAGAGAAGCTGAAAGAGATTCTGCCACAACAGTAAAGAGACAAAAAAGGAGAGGTCGCTTACATCTATCTCACAGCGGTCTCCAGCATAGTTTACATCACAGAGGCAGTGGAATTTGTTGAGCAGATTTTGGCAGAGGCCCCCATTCAGACATGGGTCGGAGCTGCATTCATCAATGTCCTTTTCACACCTAGAGGAAAGATTCCAAATAGTGAGCAACTGAAATTGCAAATAAAATGAATAAAAAAGGCACATTTTATTGGGGGGAGAATGTTATATTTGAATTCTGTAGTATACTTCCACACATGCTTATGATTTTATTAACTACCTTATCAGCCACATTTAAATCTTGAACTTCCTGTATTACTTTCAAACACAGGTACTTAAGTGGGAGTTTCATTTCTATAAAGCATTTCATGCTAAATGGTGCTTAGCAATGTAAAATGAAAGTTTGTGTATGATTTAGAGCCAGATCCAGTGCAAGTTCTGCTGAAAGCCTGCTTATCCATTTTGATTGTTACTAGGAGCTGAGGACACTTTTTCCTTCTCGGTAACTTGGATCTAAGTCAAGCAAATATGTGTTTTTCACAGCTGAGTGCTACTGGGAATGCTCACCTTCTTTTTTCTCAACTAGAAATGCCAAAAGATGCCCAGCAGAATTTGCTATCTGGTCTATGTGAGGAGAATTTTAAGAATGTCAGGTGCAGAATAGTATTTTAGAAACTTAAATAGATATCATTAAATGTTTCTGAATTTGTTTTTATGAGAAAAGAAATTCGAGTTTTTGCAATTTCAAGAGAACCAGTTTAAAAATGTGTGAGATTGCTTGAAAGCTAAAGCAATGATTTAGTGATTTTCTGCGATAAAGTTTCTCCTTAATTCTTGTCCCCCCCTTTTCTTTTTAAGTTATGCCAATGGTTAATCCTAATTTTGCCAAATAATTAGATCTGACTTGCTTTTGAAGAAGAATGTGAAAATTTCCATTGGAATTGTAAAGAATTGCTTTGTTTGAGAGTTTTGTTTTGAATTTTATTAACTGATATGTTTGAATTTATTCTAGAAAAAGAAGTCTCATATGTGTAGGGAGAAACTTTCTCATTTCATTTACTAAGCTCTGCAAACACAGAAGCACTACTAATTAACAGTTTGGTGGCCTGGAAGAAAAGAGGATAAATAGTCAATTTTAGACAACAGAGAAGAATGCCTCACTATGATGGTAAGTTAAAGTGTAATATGCGTGGTGCAAAACTGCTGTTTAATATGAGAATCATGGGATCCATAAAACAGAGATTATTGCCAGCCAGTGGGATGGGTGTAACGACGGCTCATTCCCAAAGCTGTAGTTAGCAAGTTGCCTGGCAGTGGAAGGAAGAAGGAAAAAGTACTTTTCTCCTACCTTGAAGCCCCAAGAAAAATCACACCAAAGAACTGCTTGAGACTATGCTTTTAATATTTTTTTTAACCTTTTTTTGAATACTGTGAGTTGGCATGGGGACTTTCTGGCCGAGTTAAACAGTGCAACCCAGACGTTTCTGCCAACTACACTGTGCACTGAGTGGGTGGAAATTTTCATTTCATCTACTGTTTGCAGCTTACTGTACTGATTCCATAAAGTCAGTGGGTTAATAAGTTTTTGAGAGAATGAAAATCTTTTGTTGAAAATTGCTTTGTTTTTGCAGCGCCAGCATAGCTTACTCCTGCTGAACTTTTGGATATTATATTCTTATGCAATGTTAATTTCACTTAGGGCAAAAGTCATTAGTTTTCTGTATGTGTACTGTATTTCCTTTCTTGTTATCCAGAAAGTTGTCGTGCCTATTCAGACTAATCTATCAGGACTGGGACAACGTCTTCCTATATTTCCACAGTACCTAATACACTCAGGCCGTCAAGCCTCCCTACTCCAGAGCTGTTTATAGAGAATTAATAAATGTTAAGTGTGAATTGTGACAATATACTACAGGATTCAAATTTATCTATGAAGAAGGATGATGGACCCTTCTATTTCAGGCTAAACTATAACACACAAAAAGTACTTCTCAACTGGTTTTTTAAATAATAATTCCATTTTCATATTTGGGCATTCAGTAAGAAAGTAACAAGCTACAATGCCACTCAGTATTTCATATAATACCATCCCTGTAGGATGATAATAGATTGTATAGTCACAATGAATTTGAGTTAAAATGAAACAGCTTTGCATATTCATGTATGAGTGTACTATAACTGATTTATATGTGTGAGCGAGATGTGTATGATTATGTGTGTCCATGCATAAAATGATAAATTTCTACCTTGCTGTATATAAAAGTAGCATGGAATCCAAAAATAGGCATGTATGCTGTGTAAGAAAAAATATCTTGCACTGGATTTAGTGCTGTTACATTGGAATGAATTTTTCTGCATTAATTAGCGCTTTTTGTCGAAGTAAAACGCTATACTTTCAGACCCTCAAATTCACTTAAGCAAGGAACTGCTGAACTTAAAAATTGCTTTGTTACTGTAGGAGGTGATACCCCTGTAGATGTTACACTCTAGGCCATTCTGGAGCTGCTTTTCCAGGAAGACAGTGCAGTATTGCTTGCTCTACAAAGATCTGCTGGGCAAAGCATCTCACCGTTCTCCAGTAAATCCTGGCAGGCACACACATCTCAACTCTCTGCTGAGATCAGTACAGTTGCCATAATTGTAACAGGTAAGATTTCTCTCTTCATTCCCACAAATTGTGTATGGTAATCTTCTGTATCTAGATAAATAGTAAGGTAATGGCAGTGGTTAATAACACTTTCCTTGTTCATTTCTGAAAGTCTCATACTCTCTCAGCTTTTCATTTAACACTGGTCCATTATTTTAGTGGTAAATATTTAGGCTTTCTGCCTTACAAATTTATTGTTTGAATAAGGGCCAGAATCTAGACTGGGAATACAGTGAGCAGTGCTCCTGCTGCCAAACACTATTCCATACAGGCAGGAAGAGCATCACGTTTTGCCTGTAAATAAACACACAGTTTCAAAAGCTGCATGGGGATGCAGCACATACTTGGTGCCTCTCCTTGGTTTCCCCTCTGGGAGGGAAGCCCTGCACTACTGTGCATTTATACACCGGGGCCAGGAATACGTGGGCAGTTCGCTGCTGCTTGCTTAATTAAGGAAAGGCAGCAGCTGAACAGAGGGAGCACTGGTGGCACTCACTGGCGTATTGCCCAAAGGAAAGAAAGCAGGAGCTGAAGTTTAAGACCCACAAACAGCAGCAAACCTGAAGGATATGTTTTTCTTAATTTATTTAATTTGTTGAATTTGGTTTTGCTTTTCCAAGCATTTACTGGCAATTTAATGATTCGTTTCTGAGCAAAACCCAAACGGGACAACCCTGAGGCTAGATTAGTGATCCTAGGTCTGTATGATACCTGGACAGCTTAGTAAAAGAGCTCAAAAGAGAGAATTAGAGCACAAGCTAGACCATGTTGGTCTTGTCATATAAGGTATCTTCAAACTACAGGATGTCCTGACTACTCTCAGCATGTTCAACAAAAATCAATAGATGATAATTGATAAATTTCAACAATAAAAGCCCATATGTCCTCCCAGAGTCCCTGTGAACAGCTCTGTGCCTGGTTTTGCAGCTCCCCACGTGGCCCCTCTTTCTCCTCCATGTGCTGCTCCTTCAGGGTGAGACTGTCCTACCAGCAGGAGAGAAGCAGCAGGAAAGGCAGTGTCAGTACGCTCAGGCCCATTACCAGCCCTGAGATCGTGGCAGTTTGAGCCCTATCACAGTGCGTGACTGGAGAGAGTATAGTCTAAGGATATTAAAAATGGATTATTTGTTATAACCTACTTTCTCTAAGAAAAATAAAAGTCTTCATATTCAGACTAGCATGATTGTACAGTGAAAACAACCCTCTCGTGGTAATGGATCAAACTGCATTGTTTGTAAGGACTTTTGTTTAAAAGTGAAATTAGAGGACAGATTCTTAGCTGCAGAGAAGTCAGTGGAATTTAACTCCTTGTGTCCTATTCTGAATGTCAATTTAAAGAGGAAATCTGAGCCAAACTGATGCCTTCCAAGTATCTCAATTTTTGCAATAAGCAGAGCATTTAGGAGATGATTAGTATGTGGTTTATTTCTTGTTGGTGTAGGCAATACTCCTACTGAAGTCAACATTTGATATGTGAGGGAGCCACTTATGGGGCTGGAATAAAGTTAAAATCTAGTTTCCCTATAGTTTTTACTTCTGAATCATGACAATTCATGAGAAACACCTATCTGAAGTTATTTTAGCCCCATTAATCATTTGCCAGGAAACTAAAAACCTGTGTAGAACATTGTTGATATATTTTCCCAAACCACCCAAGCGATTCAGGTATTTGACAGTGTTAATTTTCAGTGTGACTTGGGTTCCTAACGTTGTAGACAAATGTTCAGTTGTAGCCAGAGCAGCTTAAATTGTTACTGCCTCTACAGCCTTTTATATTGTCCACAGCACTCCCATGGTGGAAGGTTTGAGGGTTCACCCTCCAATCTGCATCATGCAAAAATTAGCCACTGTGTTCAACTTACAAATTGAAATTGCATAAATTAAACCAACTGATTTTGACAGAGTTGATTTGGGGTCCCTAAGAGACAGGGCCTATTTCTTCTGTTCACAAAGAATTTGAGTCGTTGCTCTGTATAATCATAGCCTGTGCAGCAGAGACAAGATTGTCTGTTTGCACCCTGCAAGGTGCAGCAGGCTGGGTTGGTTGGAGTCCTCTGGAGAAAGGGATAGGATTTTGCTTTCTCTGAGAGCAACAGGGCATGCTCAGAAGGGAGAAGTTTATGGAGTGCAGAGAAGGGCAGGTAATGGACAGAGAAACAAGGAAAGAGCCTGCAGCCTTAGTAGACGAGTGCCAAAGAAGAATAGAAAGCAGGAATATAAGGATGCCTCAGAGGTGATGGAAAGAATGGACTGTGTGGTGTCTGCAACCACTAAGAAAGAACTTCTTTACAAACTCTTTTATTGTTACTTTATCATACCCACCAAGTCTGAATTTCTCTACTTATAAAGCTTGCTCTTCTAGAGTATATTCTAACAAAATATAGTTTTAGAGATTCTAAACCCTTATAAAGATGCAGTAGGTCTACGTCAAGGCCTTAGTTGACTTGTAGTCCTGTCACCAGAGAGCTTGTATGAACCAGGCTGGCAGAAGAGTTTTGCATGTCCCCTGTCTCCTCCTTGCACTGACTCATCAGTCTCTGTCTGGACTAGTGTCTCTTTCTGCTGTCCCTGACCACATCTAATCATTCTGTACAACTTTTTGTACTGCAAACTCTTTATAAGTTAATTCTGCAGCCATAATTAATGTATAAATAGATGCATACTTTTAATTTTGGGGGGAAAGAAAACAACAAAAAAAAATAAACAGCTGAGACAGTGGGGTGAAAGATTTCATCATAAATTTCCACAGCTGTTTAGAAAATGAATTCAGTATGTGTTTGGCAATGTATTGTTTGTTCTTACTGAAATCATCACCGTCTACAACTATTCCTGTTTCAAGAGAATCTAAATACACAGATCTGTAATGTCCAGTTAAGATAGAGGTATCGATGGTGTAATAATCTCTCAGAAGCGACCTGACAGAAAGATAAGGACCTGCCTTGTTTATAGTACCTGCAAAGTTTTCCGGTGAAGTTACCAGCACACAGGCAAGAATATCCATTAATCCCATCTATGCAGGTGGCCCCATTTGCACACTGGTTGCCACGGCAGTTGTCTATGTTCTCTTTGCAGTTTACCCCTGTGTAACCAGGTTCACAACTGCACTCGTAGGAGGTGACCCTGTCAGTGCAGTTTCCATGAACACAGGGGTTTGAAAAGCATTCATCAATGTTGGTTTCACAGTGCATGCCAGTCCATCCTTTGGGACATATGCAACGGTAGGAAGTATAGAAGTCTTCACATATCCCATCATGCATACAGGGGTCTGAGCTGCAGGCATCCAATTGCAAACAGCCAGTAACAGCAGGGTTTGCAGATATTTTGAGAAATTGTTCATCTTGAGGTTTTTTAGTATGGACATCAGCACTTTCAAAGTATGAAAGATAAATGCCACTGATTTCTATGGTGCTCATACATCCTCGCAGGCCGTCCAGATTGTCAAAAGCCTTGTCAGCCACGTAAATGTCTATCTCTTCTTTTAAAAAGTTGAGGCTTCCTGTAGTAGTTGTGCTAGTTGCAGCGTCTCTCTTATTATCTATATCAATGTGCCATCTAGAGGCCTGGGACTGGGGTTCTATCATAGAGACCGTCACTTGATGCCACTTCCCGTCACTCACAGGTCGTGAACTAGCAAGGGTCAACTTATAAAAGCTGTTGCCACTTTGCAATTGAAAGAGTAATTTGGAGTTCTGAATACTAATGGTGACAAACTCGGGCTCCTTCTCCGCATACAGCAGTATCACGTCAGTATCCCTAGTTCGAAAGCCAAATACGATATTCGTGAGATCTCTGCTGATTTTTCCGTTGCTTCTGTAAAATATCGCACTGCTTCGGCCACTAAACACTGCGTTAGCAAGACCTGTGCAAAGATAATAATTGAAAAACCAGGCCAATTTTAAACCAATACATGTAGAGCAATATTTCTTCAGTGCCCCATGCTCCCTGTCATTTAAGTCCTTTTGTTTCTGCTGGAAACCATTCAAACTCTAACCCTGTTCCAGTTAGCCTTGGCTGCTCTTTGTGGCTATAAAAATTACAGGCCAGGACCAGTACCAAATTCGCTGACGCCAACAGAGCTGTGCCGATTTGCATGATCTGAAGTTATAACTTCTGGTATGTTCCTTTCTAACTTGGGAAGGGGGATGGTGACCTAGAGTATGATCTTATTTACAGTTATGCAAATCAGAAGTATCTCTACCAAAGTCAATGAATTAATATAAGTATGTAATTGTAGTGAAGACCTGAGCCTCACTTCTCTTCATGATGAGAGCCCATCATGAACACTTAACAAAGAAATAAAAGACCAGGTCTACCAAAGTCAGTGGGGCTGTACTGATTTATCTGAATTGCTGATGGGGCTTGATAGCTTTCTAAAGATTTCTGGCTATAGCCTAACCTGACTGATGTAACTGTACAGACAAATGTTATTTTAAATGGTATTCTGGCAAGAGGTTAAATGAATATATTAGTTAAATTAGTATATTATACTAAGAAACACAGACTTTTTAACTATTAGTTATTTCTTCTCCTTGTAGTACTTACCTACAATATCAATTTCTGTATTCACGTTTCTAAACTAGGAAAAAATAGGTGTGATTTGCCTGCCCTTCTCTGCTTCATCAGTGTTACCTCTTTTTCTTCTTTAGCCAAAGGGAAGAAGGGGACCATGATTGCAGGTAACTCTCAAACCTGAGGTTGAGAGGGTATTTCAAGGAAAATATATTTGTTCTTTTTCTTATGTTCTTTGCCTAAGTACCAACAACTGGTTATTCTCAGTGACAGAATCTAGACTAGGCAAACCTTTCTTCTCATTTCTTCTTTTTTTAGATAAAACACTAGAGAGGTTTTTGAATGTATATGATTGGATCCCAATTTACTCTCACTGATGGAAAAAGGGCTAATTCCATTGAAGTCAGTTGGCAAAAAGTCACTGCAAATTCAATGTAAGAAGAATCATCCCTATCACATTTAAAACCATCTTCTCCTGTGTACATACTGCCATAGTCCTACTGACTTCACTGAGACTGTGCTGGTGGAACTCAGAGTGTAGAAGAGTATTCGATTTATACTGCTGTGAGTAAAAATTGATGGGCAACATTATGGTAGTTTTATGGCCATCTTCACAACCATATTTGACATCTTTCATTAGGATGGTTTCTACTAAAATGTACTAACTCACTGGACTGTAAATTTGCACATTCCAAGATTTATGAGGATTATGGATGGGGAGGAGAGACAGGAAGGAATGTCTTCTGTTTGTACTTCAGACAATTTGGTTTGCAAGATCCTAGCATTAAGATAAAGTGGGTTTCTGAACTATCTCTGGGCTAGTAAATCTTGGTAAAAAGAGCCCCTGGGAGTTCCAGTAAGAGATTATTACTGGGGAGCAGCAGCAGAAGAGAATGTGCCTTTCACTGTGAAGTAAATACTAAGAAATCAATTTACTTGAAACCCTCTGAGGATGCAGACATAGACAATAAACATCATGAATTATTATATTGCCCAGTGACTTTATACCCTGACACTAAGTCAGTAGATGTATACCTACATTGCTTGGCACACCAAATGTGGTGCCTCTTTATTATGAAAAATGTCCCCAGAGGAAATGACAGTAAAAAGGAACTCAGAGCTTTTCAAAATTATTTCTGAGTTTTTAAAAATTCCACAAAGTTTATTTTAAACTCAAAAGCTTAAAAACTCCTGCAGAAAAAAGTCCTGACAACAGCAGGGTATCTGGATGTGATTTTACTCTCAGCTGTGATGCTGATTATAAGGTTTCACCTTTACCTGGTGCTCCGTGCATGAGCTTTCTGTATCTTCTTTTTGTCTTTTTTTGCATAGTTGGAGTTCATGTTTTCCTAAAAGAGCTTGCTAATTTTAACCATGTAGGTAGAACTATACACACAGCTCCTAGAAAACAGCTCTTCTTCTGGCTTAGCTTAAACCAGTTTCTAGAATATAAGACACCAAGCTGGCAAAAAGCTTACTGGCCAGTATAACTCCTTTTCGCTGACCATGTTCTGTTGACATGTTGTTGGCATCGTTCCCCCACACCCCTGCTCTGCACACACAAACTCTGCAATATGTTGGCAAAACTTACAAATGTACACCTGGAATTAGACTTTCATGGTCCTCAAGGTGGGCTCTCACATTTTATTATATGTGGTGCACAGAGCCTAACCCCTGGAGCTCAGCTCAAGTTGCTGCCCCATACAAATGGTACAGCTACTGCTAAAAGTAATCTGGTTTAGCCCGAATGGCCAGGGACTAGGGGAATCAATGAGAATTTTATCTACAGAGAAGTCTATATCGTGGCTCTGAAAAAACTAATTGAAAATTCAGCTCTGTAGTGCAGGAATTTTTGAATATCCATTATGGAAACGCCCTATTATTGTCACATAAAACAGCACTGAAATTTACAGGCCTGCTAACAGTGTAAATGGTCTTGATTTTAGTAAAAGGAAATTCAATTCGGTTACTTTCCTCAGTTCAACTACTTTCTTCCTCTCTGTATGATAGTTTATATTCTTTACTATGAAATAGTAAAGTTTATGAGAGAATATATTTTGATGTTGATCATTAAAGACATGCTGAATAGTGAAGGTGCAAATATTTTAATTTCAGTAACAAATTAAGTGCTGCAGTACTCATTCTAACGATCTCAACAAAGAAAGCATCATATAGGTCTGCCTGCAAATTGTCTATGCTAGAAATCTTTTGTTGACCATCTTTCTCATTCCTAAGAGTCAGCCGTTCTAGCAGCTTCCATCAGACTTTGTGGGAATTACCCTTCCTTCACAGCATCATTAGGACTTTCTTTGATAGCGAAAAGAAAAAAATACCGCCTCAAAATCCTTACTTGCTTTTTAAATTCCATTTCAGTTCAGGGAGGGGAAAAAGAAGGAAAGAGGAGAAGGAAAGAGATATGCACGATGCCTATTCTTAAGATATTCTTAAGATAGCTAATGGCCATCAATTTTCAAACTAATACTGCTTGGCGTGCAGGTGCTTCTTATGAAGATACCAGTTTAATAACTACTGCTGGTATTAAGATGCCTAAGACTTTCTTCAAATACATTTAACATTTAAGAAAATGGAATGATGCAATATAGCTTGCCTTTTCAGAAAGAGGGAGAACACATTAAGGTTAATCCAAGAGTGGATTTCCTCTTATCTCTTTCCAGTGGAAATACGTGGGGTACAGGGGCACTCTGGCAAGGTAGTGATCTACTGCACAACCTTAACAAGTTGTGCTGAATAAGTCAAGGGTAAGGGTCCTGTAAACATCAGTGTCTGACTCAGGGCATCTGGCTGAAGATTTCTTTTCTGTTTTTCGTAGGGTATGCTATTTTCATTAATATTATTTGCAGTACTAATGATCACTGTTATAATATAGAAATAGGATCTGATAGAACTTTAAAGGAAGGGAATATTGGGTTTTAAGGATATGTGGATGAAAGTTTCTATTCCCCAAAGATGATACGAGTAACTGAAATGTACCTACATTCAAATCCTTGGTGCACCAGCTGGCATTGTGCTTCATGAGGACAGGGCCCAAGCTCACACCACTTAACTTCCTCGCATGCTTTCCCTGCTGTGTTAGGGGGACATGTGCAAGTGAAGTCATCCCAGATTGAATAGCATATGCCACCATTGTGGCAAGGGTTAGACTATAAGGAAAGAGAAGACACAACCTCAGTATGAATAAATGTTGTGGAATCCCCCCTGTAACGATGTGGGACTGCTTGGCAAAAATGATAAAGCATTAAAGTGCCAGCATCAGGACTGCACAGCATGTTTAATTACTGCTGAGCATCAGTATTTCACCCTTAAAATATTTTCATTTTCCCCTATGCCAATATATTTTGCTGTTGATACTCATCATTTGTAGCACAGATTAACAAAACCTGCTCTTCCTAGCATTTTTGTATAGTGTCTTAAGATGTCATTATCATCATATATTGTAGGGAAACATAAGAAAAAAACTTTAAAAGTCCCCATTATAAACATGTGAAACTGCTCTGAAAAATTGTGTTCTTACCTTGCAGAGGTTATCACCAGCGCAGCCTTCGGTGACATTGATCAGGGTTCGGTTGATAAGAGAATTCAGTGGATTGGCAATAGGGAAGAATTCCAGAGGTTGGCTATTCAGTCTTACATCTTGGATGCAGCCTTTGAAATTTCTATCAGTTTCTCTGTTATCTGGTAGGCCTCCAATGTAAAGAATATCCTTACTTTGGATGGTTAGTACCGGAGTAGAAATAAAGCCTAGGTATTGGGAGGACTGGAATAATTCCATCTTATTTGGTTCTATTTTTAATGATATTAAGTACAAGTTTCCATCATTTATAGTGTGTTTCCCTAACAACTTCATGGAGTTTGGAGCTAACACTATGAGTTTCCCACCTTCCAAGTAGACTCTTATGTAGAGACAGGTACTGTTTCTCAAAGCCAGCAACAAGCCAGAAGATTTGCGTGTTCGGACGAACATTGATATATTCACATTTTCAGTCTGAGTGACATCAACAGAAAATGCAGCATACCCTGAGGAGTCTTCAGATCCAAACCGGCCTGGAATATACTCTTGGGGTTAGCAATAAGGAGAAAAGGAAAAAAAAGAAAAGGGGAAAATAAAATGGTTAGGGCTAAATGACAGTGGAGCCAATGCAGTGATCAAGTAGTTACTTCTGGTAATAAATATTTATTTCTGATAGTAAGATGTGCTGGTGCTTATGGATGAATAAGGATTTGATTCAGCTGCAAATAGCTTCAATTTCAGAATTCCTGTTAGCTTCCATGGCTGTAGTGTTAGGCCCATTACGGTACCAGATGTTATATTATTGGGCATATTTTTTCCCTCTTTATCATTCTCTGTGTAATGCTGGGTGTTCACATGGTTAAGCAAGCACAGATTTATACAGTTTCCTGGACTGGTCATCCAAAAGATCATTTTGAAAAGATCCTAGCTGCTATGATCCTCTGATGATCATGGAAGTTAATATAATTCTAGTATTTCATGGGGTTTTTTTGCATTGATTTCAATCATACAAATAGTCTAAAAAATGCTCAGTAAAACCCTCTTGTGTAAAACCTCCAAACAGTGCACCCATTTCATATTGCATAGGCACTACATTTCTTCAATAGATTTTCTGTTTCTGGGACTCAATATGTGCTAGTATATGTCAACTTTTATCCAGTTATGAATCCTGCTCATCTCATTCCTATGTGTGCCTATAATGCTATCGCATCATGGAGGAAAAATGATCCAGGATCCAGTAAGCCTTTTGTTTTTATCAATTAAAATGATTAAACCAAAAACATCTGCCTCTCTCCCTTACTCTTTATTTTCAGTAATGATTTTCAGACTTGTAAGGATACAAAATATGTAGTCCAAAACATATTTTATTCTGGTGAATCATCTCATTAAAGCACAACAAAGTGTTTCTATTTTTGCATTTTAAGTTTTGTGATCTTGTCCTCAATATTATACACTTCCTGCCTGAACACTTTCAAGGGCTATTTTTTCATATATCAAATTCATAGAAAGAATAAACCAAGTTTTAAAAACAGAAATAACTAAACAGTTGGAATTTCCTTTTGTGCAGTAAAACTCCTGCAGTGGGACCCCATAGTCAAGTTTCTGCCCGCAGCACTACTCTTTTTTTTTTTTTTAAGACTACATTATCAACACAATGAAAATAGGGGTCTGATTATGAAGCCCCTAGCAGACCCCTAACAACCATATGTGCTACTAAGTGGCACAGTAATATTACTTAGTAACAGGAATAAATCCCTTAGTTGCTCCTAAATGGACAATTTCATAAATAAAGTTTGAAATACTTTGATTCTATAAATAAGATTACCTATATTTCTTTCCTGATGAGCTTGTTAAAAATCTGGTACATAGAAATAAATATTTGCTGAAATGAGTGTTTTTAGACGTGAAACCTCTTTATGTTACACTTTCTCTGTAAGATGGTACTTGAGACTGAAGCATTTTTCATATGGTTAAAAAGAACTTTTCTGCTTGGATTGAGACTATACTTTTGCATTCCTAGATGGAAGCATTAGTCTCCAAAAAGAAAAATAGGTATTTCACATTTACAATTCCTTTGTTATATTTCTTTGTATATATTTTTATATAGATTATATATATATATATATATCATCGATATGGCCTTGTGTTTGATGAGATGGCTAGCATCACCTTGGTCAATATTAACCTCTTGGGTCACAACATCTGGATGTTGATCAAAATGAGTCAACATCTGTTTGTTATTTTGTGTATGTAGAGAAAATATTGCCTCTTTGTCAATTAAATACTTGGCAGCAACTTTTCTTCAAAAGACACTAGCATTTCTTATGTTATCCTTTACCACAAGTCTCCCCCACTCTGCCTTTTAAGAAACCTGCCACAGTCTTTTAAATATGGCATATATCTAGAACCTATGTATCAAAATGGCATGGTGCCATGATTTGCAGGGAATATTGTGGTCAGCAGAAAAAAAATACATGCTTTCTAATCATTTGCAACAGTTCTAAGGCCAGTATAAGCCTCTCCTGGCCCTGACTGGTTTTAATTTCACATCATATAAGGAGGCAAACATATTTACCAGATGTTGTCCTATACTCCAAAGTTGCTTTCCAAACCTTTGGATAAATTACAGCTGAACTTCAAAGAAGTCTGTTAGAATTACCTCTCAGACTTTGTCATTTTGCAATAAAAAAAAGGTATGTATTGATAACTATTAAGTATAGCATACAAAATGAAATTGTATTTAAACATTTTGAAATGTACTTCAAGCTACAGCGTTCTACAGCTATACATCCAATAAGCCCCTGGGGCCAGTCATTCAGTTGATGTAAATCAATGTAGCTTCACTGACTTCAATGCAGCCATGCCAATTTACACCAGTTTAGAATCTGTCCATTCTAATTTGACCATGGTACTGCTGTTGCACTTCATTTTTTCCAATCCTCTTGGCAAATATATATAAAAATATATATTTTTATATATATATATATTCCTCCTTAAATGTTGTTATGATTGAACACGTGTGGATAGTTAGTAACTGGGGCAGAGAGGGAAGCAGAGGAGAGGGCATTGAATGGAATACTCTTAGGCAAAACTGCCTGTTTGAAATCCCTAAGACTTTTGCTGAGGAAGGACTACGGAGTCCACCCCAAAATGCTCCTGAAAGGTGCTATATTTACAGCTCCACAGGGTAAAACACTGTTATTCGCACACCAGATGTAGCATACAGTGAGCAGTGCAGGGACCTCATGTTGTCTTTCCACTTTGCCTCAGCCTGCACTCGGAAAGATCATTTGTAGCAGGGAAAGTGCTACAGGCATCTTCAGCTTTTGAATTCCTGGTCATCACTGCCAGTGAGGCTGGTTTCTGAGATGTGCTCTTGTGCTCACCGGGAAATGGACACATTTCACTCTGGCTGCCAAACCACTATCTGCTGATAGCAACCTTTGTTAGTTATTGTTCAGAGCTGCTCTCGAATCAGCTGTAGGGTGATTCCGACATGAATGGGCCCTATTTATTTCCAGTCTCTGATACCCTGCCGTCTCCCTAGGCTAATCAGATTAAGTTAATAGTATAAGCTAGTTCATTTTTAAAAATTGGACTGCCTTTTTAAACTTTTGGTTTGTCCTTCATTGCCTTAAATGAGTTTCTTTATAAAAGCCTGGAGAGCTGGAGGATAAAGTTTTCAAAGAATGCTTTGAAAATAAGACTTAAACTTGATTGCTTTCTAAACTTTTACTCTTGAGTGCATAACCTCCAGTGAACTAAGTTTTCCAGAGTTTATGGAGTGCTAATGCTAAGAAGATTTAAAAACTGGATGAGCAGAATCCATCAGTTTAGCCTGACTTTTCTGTCCAGCTGGAAAGGAGGCTTCCTAGAAAAGTAACTAGAAAATAATGAACACATGCAACTACTAACCTCTTGTGCTTTCTCACCAGTTGACAATAAGTTTCGGAGATCTTAAGGGTCATGTTGTTTCATCACTGAGGTAAACAGGATCGTTTGTGATTATGCTTTCAGCAACCATTTAATATACTAATGCCAACAGCATTAGCTTACCTGTTGAGCAGCTTGGCCCTGTGTATGGTCGGTAGCAATCACAATTATAACTCAGCCACAAGTTGATACAGCGTCCCCTATTCTGACAAGGGTGGTTTTCACACCAGTCCTTTTTAGTACATCCTGTCTTGACATTTAAAGATGATTCAGGTGATACATTCTCTGGAGTAATAATATTCAGGTCTATTTCAATGTCCTGGAGACAGCCTACAAATGAAGGTGCAGAATGCATATTATAGATGTTAAGTAGAGAGTTGCTGCTAATGTTCCCCACAGGTAAGCTGCCCAAAAATGTGCTCTGAAATGCAAGCCTCACGTGATCATTATCTATCACAGCAGAAGTTTTATTGACACATGATTCTACACAAGAGCTGTCATGTAAATTTAGAGTAACAGCTCTTGCCAAGGTTACCTCCACTGAGTGCCATTCTCCATCACTGACATTATGAAAAATATGCAAAAGAGCCTGTGGCTGGTTATTGACTTGAATGGATAAGTGTAAGTAGCCATTCCATAACTCCAACTTCACAAATGTATCTTTCTCCCCTCGGTAAAATAGAAAGGCTGTAGGTTGCACAGTTTGAAAACTCAGGTTTATATTGTAGAAAGATTCCTTTTTAGGGGGCATGGGATTCTTCAACCAAAGGAAACTGTTTCCATCAAAAGAAAACGTGGTTATGGTTTCACAGTGTATGCCAGTATATCCAGATGAGCATATGCAGCTGAATCCATGTTGGCCATTTTTTAAATGTGGGATACATATTCCATTGTTTTGGCATTGTTGATCAGTACAGCCATGGAGAACTTCTGTACAGTTCCAGCCACCATAAAAAATCCCTTCTTTGTCTGCAGATGGGCAATGACAAGTATAATTCCCAGGAAAATTTTCACAGATTCCACCATTTTGGCAAGGGTTCATGTAACATTCATTGATGTCTTCGTCACAGTGAATACCTGAAGAATAAATAAAGAATTAGACATTTTGGATTGGACAAGTGGAGCTTAGAATAGCATGTAATTTATTAAATTATCTTTAATTAGAGGGGAACATCCTGGTAAAGAGGTGACTGATCCACAAGACTAAAATATGTTAAATATGTGATACATTTTAAGAATACCATTCACAGGCCATGGTTTTCTTGTGCCAAGTACTACACAAACACTTCAGTGATGATCATATTTTGGAGAAAAGAACAACCAAACAACGGACAGATTTGAGACTGATAATGGTGCAATGAAATTGAGATCAACATCATCACACACAGATGTGATCAAGTAATTGGTTTCTACCACAGAATGGGGGGGAAACTGGAATGCTCTGAGAAGAATTATTTATTACATATAAAAAGCCAAGAATTGTTGTTTAATTTGTATTCATAGCACAGTATATTGATAAGCTAGAGTATAGACTGCCAGTCTTTCCTTCTCTTTCTCATTCATCATCATCATTCAATAGGATAAGAAATTGCACAGTAGAGATTCCTGGTCCTGCAAGAAACATTTCTGAGTGACAATCTTCAAGTGAGAGCCACCGGGCTACAGGTATTATATCTATATCTATATTTATATTATAGATCTAGTGGGACAATCTGACAAGCATGTGACCATCCCTGCAAAATTTATATGTGGGGAGCTAGTTATCTGAAGAATGAAATTCACAGAATGAGCAGGGAGCAGCACAACACAGCGATAAGAAATCCAAAGGAGAAGAGCTTATCTTATTGAAGATTTGGGATAAAGTGAGATGCAGTATGTCCACAAGGAATGTATAGTTGCCACATTTCAAGGTTAGGTGCATACTCCATTTCTTCACAAATGAACAACAGATCTCAGTTCTTCCAAAAATAAGGCAGCAGTGATTTTTGTTCTATCAGCCATAATCTCACATAGCTAGGAGAACTCACTTTGAAAGTGGGGAAATGAGAGAATATATGTTTAAGCCAACATTTTGTGAATGCCAGCAGGGCCTAAATATTGGGCTTGGGGGCGTACTTCCTCTTGTAAAACTAATCTGTTTATCCCTCTGCACTATTGTTCATCTATAAAACAATGATTATAGTAGCTTCTCCCTTGAGCACGGAAGTAAACCGTATATATGAAATGAATCAGGGAAAATCAGTTTCTTATCTCCCTTGGAAACCTGTAATAGATCCAAATGTGTTTTTTTTTTTTTGAAAACTCAAGCAAAGTAAAACTCAGTATTTCCACTTCCCTTCATTGTTATTCTAGAGAAGACTATGAAATATTAATTTTAATAATAACTGCAAAGTATCTTCAGTATGTAGTAATTAATAGACATAAATTTGTCTCCCCCCTGCAGTAAAATTGCCTTAGGTAGCTCTTCACTAGCTTACCATGTTAGGTGCCTGTAAATTATTTAATGAGGTGTGATGAAACTCACAGGGTTACAGCTAGGTACCAGGCACTGCACCTATCTTTAGCTACAAATTCATATAGAGCTTTATTTTTATAGCAAAATGCAGTCATTTTTCATGGAAGGTTACGGAGTAGTATTCAGCCACAATGAATAGCTTCAAATAGTGATAGATAAATGTAGTTACTCAGGCTAATTCCTTGCCTGTCGGCTTTACTCAATCACAATTGTAACTAGACCCACCTCAGAACGCAGTAAGTTATAGGAGAGGCAGAAGGGAACTGAGAATTGGTTGAGATTTGTTTTAGAGAGAAACAGAGTGAAGTGGTCACAGCAAGCATATAAAAGGCCCTCTTAACAATGATCCTCCTCATTCATCATTCTTCAGTTACGATATATAGTTTCCACTTGAAACTCCAGGTTATCAAATACAGCTAGTGCTATCTCTCTAGTCTGACAGTGGGGTTTTACTGCAGAAGTCCCTCTGTTTTCCAGCTAGGCTTATATTTATTCCAGCATGAGATGTCTATGTATACCTTAATGTGTAGTGGCATCTGGCAGAAATATGAATCATTGGGACTGACTTTCTTAAAGTGAAGTGCACTTTCCAAACCTTCACTGACTAGGGGACAGAACACTGTCTGCTTTACCCAGTTTAGGGCAATCTCTGTGTTAGTGACTTGTCCTGCTCTTTTATTCTGGAAATCAATTGAATATATGAAAAATGAAGTTGCAGTGAGCTGTGTCCTATTTTGGCCAATGTTTTAGTACATCCCCTGCCTGATGTTGCCCACTTCCCTGCCTTTAACATAGAAAATAGTGTGTCCACAGGTCTTACATAGACTTAGTCTTGTGTGTCTGCTATAGAAATTGGGTCTCATTGGGATTTTGTGGCAGAAATAAAAGTGAATGTATGAATGCATTATAGAAGCAGCAGGATCATGTAGGTACTTGCCCATGTCAAGCACTATAGCACCTCAAAAGAGTCAGAATGGACTCAGAGTTATAGACTGGAAGCTCCCATTAAACCTTTTGCAGAAAAAAATCAGCCAAGTGAATGGCATACTATAGAGTCTCTCTAGATACTTTGTTGCTCTGTTTTCAGTGCTATGCAGTTATTCTGTGCATCTTTGTTAGTTTATTATCCAACAGCACCTGTGAGGCATCATCTTCACCTTGTAGTTGGGGTGTGAGTCACACATTGCGTTAGTGACTTGTCAGCAGAAAGGATGAATCAAATGTCTGAGCTGAACCCAAATCTGAGATAATGTTTAGTGTCTGTATTATTCTCTACCTCACTTCCTCTTTCCTTCATGAAATTGTAGTTATTTTTATAGAACAGAAATTGGAAACTCCCTGAGGCATGGATTTACTTTCTGCTGCATTTGGACAATATGCTATCATTTGCACTGCACTTGGCCCTTAGATACAGCATCAGTTACTAAATGCAAAGTGACTGTCACAGAGCCACTTGAATGTGTATCATTTCATCAGTGCTTCAGTGTCTGAATACAAATGTTTATTTTTTAAATAACATTAATGATATGTTGCAAATAATGACTTTTTAAATATATAAATATACACACATACATACTATTTTGTAATAAGATTAGCACAAACATAAATATAGGTCACACTACAAGATAAGTAGTAAACCATTTTTTTCATATCAAGGATAAGCAGATCAGCAATTCTTACTAGCAGTAGCTGATATTGCTTGTTATTTGCCAGTTGCTGTGCAAGCAAAGACCACTGTCACTCAAGATAAAAGCACTCTAGATAAAAGGATTAGTCAATATTTACAGAACCGTATAAGCAATTCAAATAGCTCAGGTTGGAGGAGAAGTTAGCATGTAAAAAAAAAACGTGTTCTGAAAGGATGTAAGACATACCTAAAGTAAGTGCAAGTGTGAGGGAATATTAATTTTCTTTTCAGTGGTTATAAGCATTAGCTCAACTAATAATATTTGTATTTTTAAGTAAAATTATTCAGCATTATTTTCTCTTCTTAATGTGTTACACACCTATCCAAAATTTCAGATAAAAATAATCCAAATATTTTTATTGTATTTCTCTCCATATTCAATGATTATTTTTCCTCTTATGAAGTTTAATTTAAAACAAAGATGAAACAGGCTCCTTTGATGCTCTTTGGCAATACTACTCATGTCTTTGTCTCCTTTTGTCACTTAGACATTGTTACTATAGGGTAACTATTCCATAACCATTAACCTTATAGTTAAACTATTTGTTTCAAATTTAACAGCAGATGATTTCTGCAGAAATGGAATGATAAAAGCAATTATTCCAGCATAATTCTGCTAAGTACCACTAATTTTCAGTTCCATTACACAGTTAACAGTATTATCTAAATTACACTTTTTATACATACCTATGTTTAGAAACATGTTTGCAACCTTCCACCTTTCCAGTTTCTTGACACCGTATAAACATCATACAAGTACAAGCAAATAGTCTGGATAGATACTACATGTTCAATACCCTTTAACTGCACATAATATTTTACAAAAAGAAAATATTTACCTTTAAACATTGTCATTAAAATGATGTAAGCTTGTATCCTAGTTGCAACCATCTTTTTCTGAAGTAAAAATTTATGCAGTCCACAAAATAAGTTTCTGAAAAATTCAAAACAGTTCTAGATACAAGGGCTCTTTTCCAGGATTAGCTTGCTCCACTTATGTACCTGCTGATGTAGTCTGATGGTATATTTTGCCCAAGCCAGATCAAGAAGGCTTAAAGTAAGACTCATTAAACTGCTTACGCAGTAGATATGTATTCTACTTAAATTCTTTTTCAGAACATTCTATCCAAGTGTGCTCATACTAAACTTTCACTGTGTTTTCACAGTAAACTTTCACTGTGTTTTCATAGAAAGATATATTTTTAGGATCTCTTCAAAACTGATTTGTCACTTGTTATGATTCCTTTTCCTATTACAAGAATGCTTTTTTTAAGGACTATATTTTCTTTAATTTTCAAAAGGATTATTAATCCACATCAACTTCTTCACAGTCATTGTCATTCAGAGAAACTGCATATCTCAATGAGCAGATAGAAAAGACATAAAATTGCTCTCATGTCTTTATTTTTCTTCTATTGGATTTCATTGTACTACTTACTGAAAATTTACTTTTGTAGATTTTTGAATGTGTTGAAGACAGAAAAAAATCATTTATTGAAACACGTCCTTTTTCTAGCTTCTGAACAAGAAGTTTTGATTTGGGCCTAATTTAATGAAAGGAAAATAATTATAGAGTTCAATAGATTGATGTACTTTTTATTTCTGTGACAATGTAAACAGTGGGACCTTTTTTTCTTTTCATTATATTTTATTTATGTGATGAATTGCATAAAATTAGATAAATATCTCTTTGTGTAATTAGTGAAATACACGAGAGCCAGAAACTCTTTCCAGGGGCTGGTATTTATACCACCCAACTGGCATAGGGCAAACTCTCCGTTCAGATCTTTGTTTTGTTAGTTTCCCATTTTAAATCCTCAGCAACAGATCCTGAAGTTTCTCTCAGTCTGTCTTGTTGTATTTCCTTCACATTACATACGTAGTTTCATCAGTCACTGAAAGAGAAATTAACTCCATGATCCAGTAGTCAGGGCTATGTGAGGTCCTACCCCAATATATTTTTTTCTTATTGATCAGGACAGTAGCTCCACCAAGAGACAGAGCTGCTCCCTAGCCCATGGGTGCCTGGTCAGGGATCTTGTGAGCAGGGTAGGTCTTGAAGTTCATCTCTCTGTTTGGGCAGTCCTGTGTGCTCCTCAGCAACTCTGGAGTCTTTCTGTTTTTGTCCAGAAACTGCATCCTGGCCCTGAGAAATTTTTCCTGACAAAGGTTTAATCAAGGCATGAAAGCTCCCCCCCCCCAGTAATGCTGACTGTTATCAAAAAGATGTTTTCCAATTCCTTCTCCTCCCACAACTCATTCATTAATTAGGAAATTCCTGACCTTGTGTCAAATATGTTTTTTCAGGTTCACCAAGAAACTTGTACTCATGATACAATTTGGATTCAGTTAATCAGCATTAGCAGACTGTAAAGATGGTCTCACCCTATCAGGATTTGAATTCACGGTTACGCAATGTGCAGTTGTTTGTATCCTGATGCTCAGAAAATCAGTTTCTTCTAGCCTATGCTACAGACATAGAATGATTATTACTGCAATAAATGCAAATATTGTGGGATAAGAATGTCAGTCAGACTCTTTGAAAGGTAAGCAAGGTAGCTTTAAACAAAATAGCATTCATGTTGATAAATTAATATGTACTTACTTGCTCACTAGTATTTATCTGATGTCTCATGTTAGAGCTTAAAGTTTAAAATGCATTTTCATTCTGAAAATAATGGAATGTTGGAGGTTCTCAGTTATCGTCACTCCCTTTACAACAGGACTCTGATAAAGGTTCTGAGGTAAGATTATAAAGCATCTTCTCTTAAAGTCAGCTTTTGGCTAAGTCATAGATTCTAAGCATCTAAGTATAGACAGAGTCTTCAAGTTTATCAGGAACACATTTGAACATGACAGAAGCAATATAGCAATTAGCCTGAAGCAAAAGCAAAGATCTGAATATAAGGCTTTGGCTTGAAGCTAATGGTGTAATGAATTAAATCTGAACATACTCCACATTTGGGAAAGCTCAGATGTGTGGGTCAAACACCTAGCTGAAGAACAGTTAGAGCTGTGAGGTCAATCCATGGTAAAGAGAGTACACTCAGACTTCAACTCCTGAAGAGCTCATAGGGGGCTTTTGGTTTGTACCTAAATAGAATAGTAGAAAAGGACAAACCAAGAAAAATAGTGGTCTGCTCTACAATGACATTAATCAATGGCATGAAGATCGAAGTGTTTAATACCTATTTCTTATCAGCCTGCATATCAACATCCCAACAGAAGACTAGTCCAATTAATAGCAATGATAGAGGGATAAGATCTCCATCTGCAGTAAGTGACAGAATGGGTTAGAAATTAACTGGACTTGACGAACTTCATCCTAGGATATTTGGAGAACTGCTTGAAGTGATCTCAGAACCATTGTGGGTTTTTTGAACAAACCCGTTCTGTAAATTACAGAAGAACGCTTACTTGCAACTTTCTAGAGTAAGGTTTTGATATTGTCTTTCAGAACTTTCTCATGTACAAACCAGGGAAAGTGGTCTACATGCAACCACTATAAAGTGGGTATAAGACTTCTGTAATCTTGCCCAGAAAGTAATTTTCAGTAGTTCACTGTCAGACTGGGAGGCTGTATTGAGTAGGGTTTGGGATTATCCTAAGTTTGTTCTATGCAGTGCTTTCAGTAAAGCCATCTGTGGGTGATGGAATAGAAAGTATGCTTATTAAGTTGTCCAAATATGTAGAGTTAAGAGAAACTTTGAGTACATTAAAGAACAAGATTAGTTTTACAGTTGATCTTGAGAAATTGGAGAAATGATCTGAAAAACATTGGATTAAATTCTGCAAGGACTAGTTCAGTTTCTCTAGTCTTAAACCAGTAATTGGTAATAGACAGTAATCAGATGGAATCTTTCTACTTTACACACCTTTGGTCACACCTAAATGGGAATATCAGTCCGGTTTAGGTCTGCATTGCAGGGAAGATTTGGATCAGTTGGAGAGAATTCAGAGAAGAGTGATGAGAATAATCACAGGTCTAGAAAATATGACTTGTGAGGAAGGACTAAAAAGGGGCTGTTTAGTCTGAAGACAAGAAGAGGAAAGGGAGCATAACAGTCTTTTAGGACATAAAAGAGGACAGACTCCAAGACCGTAGTAGACAAGCAAAGAAGTCATTGGTTTGAGCTGCTCCATTTAAGATTCAAGTCAGGCATTAGGAATACATTTCTAATGATGATGAGGTAACAAAGTACTGGTATAAGATATGCTCCAGTAGCTGTAGAATCTATTTTGGCTCCTCAAGAACAGGTTAGAGACCAAAGCGCATGGTGTGACACAGGTCAGCTGATTTTGTCATAGGCACAGGGATAGGCCAAATGATGTCTGAATGTCTGTCCCTTCCAGTTCTATTTTTTCTATGATTCTGTGATTTTCTAGAATAGAATAATTCCCAGCATGAGCTGCGGATGTGTCAAACTATACATATGTATGTATCGTGTGTGTGTGTGTGTGTGTGTATATACATATATATATGCACAGTGTGTATATATATGTGTGTGTGTGTGTATGCAGACATACACACACATATAGATATAAAATGTGAGTAGGAGTTAACCTTAGACAAAATTTGGTTATAGCATGCTCTTCAGAATATTCTTTCTGGAGGAGGGAGAGAGTTTGCAAAAATGCTTTCTCCACCTATCTTTTACAGGTTTTGGAAATGTCTATTACAAAATGCTACCTCAGTCAGAAACAACTTTTCTTCAAGGCACTCATTAATTCTGAGGCCAGCGGAAAGATCTGGCAGAATATATATTCTTCAGGACTCCAGATCTTAGCAGATAATCACGAAAATTCTAACTTTACCACATCTGTGCTGATAATTACAAAGAGATAATTACTCTTTGCTGGAAGGAGGAAATGCATGTTCATGAGTGAGTAAGCGCAAGGAAATAAATTGACCATCTTTATGTCACTGTAATTAAAACTCATGCTGCTGGGCATAAATCAGTTGTCATGAAGGTCAGGAAGGAGGCTTTACTCTTATGTATATCAGTGTAGAGCCAGTGAGAGGTATTTAAAAGGATTTTTTCTATTTTTTTTCAGTAAAGAAGTATTGGCCTATATTGGCCTATTGGCCTATATTGGACACTGAACTTAATGTGACTAGTGATCTGATGGCGTATGGCAATTTTTGTTGGTGCCTTAGCAAGGAAAACCTGATGTAAAATGAAGGACAGAATACAGAGCAGAGCTGGAGCACACGGAAAGTTGGATACGGTTTAAAACAGCAGAATAATAAGCATTTACTGACATTAGGATAGTTTGCACATGATACCTTTCACATAGAAATCTAATTTTGTAAAGCTGTAAGACCTTGCTATTTTTTGCTTTATTGCAGACAAATTCATTATTCTGCTATTTTTCCTCTTGCCATTTGAAATGTACATATTAAGTTAATACAGGTTAGGAAAAAAAAAATACAAATAGAGTTCAGCGACTTGGCTTAATCATTAAATATGTCACTCTGAGTAATATGGAATTCATAATGTGCTACATTCACTATGGTATGCTGTAACTCAATCTTTTTAAATTTTGCTGGCCTGAACCTTCATAGACTAGTTTGGATTTTCAGTAAAAACTGATTTTTTAAAAGAATTAAAAAAAACCCCACACCCAATCCCTTAATCTCTTACATCATTAAACGCTTTTTGAGGGCAAAAGTACTTGGAAATTTTTTCCACTTGTTTCACATGTTTTCTCACACCTTAAAGAGTTTTCATCTGAAAGAAAATAAATATATGTACATGCTGTAGGTGATTAGTTGTTTAGTGAGATCTGGTGTGTTTATTTTATTTTATAAATATTGGAAACAGCCGACTGATTTAAGCATTGGCTTCAGCTTCCGTGTAGATCAGCCAGCCTTTTTCATGAGGGTGCTTTGCAAGGCATGGGTATTCCTTACGCAAGGTTCTGTGAATGGCACAGCCAGATGTCAGAAACATATAGCCTGTGAATGGCATGGGGCCATGTCCTAGAAGGGCAGCATGGCAAAACTGTTGCTTGTAGCCTACACCTTCATCCCATATTTTGATTAACACAGCCAGCCATGTGGATCCAATTGTAGGATTAAGGCCTGAATCTGGAGTAAAGAGAAACTCAGTGAAGAAATATGTCCCCTCATGGCACTCATTTTCCTTTCATTTTCCTACTCCTGGAGGCAGCTTTATATATAGGTAAAAGAAGCAGCTGCTGCTGTGGTTGACTGGTGGGGGTAAGAAAATCAAACAGTGGCAGCATAGTTTTCCCAGGCAGCATCCTCCCTGAGGGGGCTTTCTGCCTGCGCAAACATACATGTATGTAGCTATGGCCATATCGTTGATCTAAGCTAGGAAGTGTCAATAAGAGGAAGAAGAGCTGTGAGAGGGAGAACACAAATACAGGGTGGGATAGATTAAAGTGGAGAAAGATGACATTAAAAGAAAGAAGACTGATTAAAGTGGAGAAAGATGATTTATGGAGGTGAGAAAGATACTGAGATACTTGCACTGGTATTTGGGACAGCATTCTTGCTGGAAGCAGAAGCATGAACAGGCAGGTAGTAAGAGGAATGAGTGTGTATGTGACTACATATAAACATATAAAAGAAATGTGAGGGGATGCTTAGAAAGACTGCTAGACAGAGATAAGGTCTATACAGAGGTTTGAGCTAAAACTGAGTGGAAGAAGGAGACTACAGAAGTGATGCCAAAGGCCAAAGACAAAAGACAGAAGATTTAGAAAAAAGTCTTTGAATTTGTGTAATGAAATAGAGATAGCTTTATGAGATAGAGCAGAGAAGTCAATTAAAAAAATGTAGAGAAGAATTAAGATAGAATCACAGAAGAATTTATATTGGAAGGGACCTTGAAGGTCATCTGGTCCAACCCTTTGCTCGAAGCAAGGTAAATGTTGGTGTTAGATCAGGTGGATCAGGACCTTGTATGCAGAAGAAATTGGAATGATTTCAGCGAATTTGATGAATTTATATCTGATTATAGACTAGATATGTGGAAGCTTAAGAAATATATTTTGTTTTCTACTTTCAGTAGATTCCTGTTTTTGTGTTCCTGACTTAAAGTTGCAAAAAGGCTATATAAAATTCAGGGTTTTTTTATGTTTCACCTTTCAGGAAAGCCTGGTAAGACGACTGAATTCAGAGCATTAATGATCTGATTTGCATTTTTTGTAGATTTATGAACTTGTACATACAGACATTGTGTGCACATTTGAACTGAAGTGTATCCAGGGGGATCTTAAAACAATCAATACCTTTGAGTGCTTTAATTAGATCATACAAGGTCATGTTTCATTGACTTGAAAATCTGTTTGGAGCATATTATTCACTTTGGAATTGTAAAACAAATTAATTTTCAGTCCTACAAACACTTAAGGGCTTTTAAAGAATGCTTACTGTCGATGAACATATCTATTGAGAAATGTATGCTGCTTCTAGTCTCCCCTAAAAGGGATTTTCTACCTTGCCTCTTGTTGGCCTTTTCCTGTTTGTTTTAACTGAAGTAGGCAAGTACAGTCACTGTGCTGTCTAGTGTGAAATGGCCTCTGCCCAAGGAAACAGTGCTTTGAAAATATTTCAGTGATTTGCAAGATTTTTCATTTTGTTAAAACCAATGTGAGTCCACACAACATATAAAAGTGACTATATTTACATAGCTTCATTGTCAGTCCATATTAAAACTTCGTGGAAAAGCCAGTAGGCTAGAAAATCATAGTTTTAATAGGGCATATAGAACTTAACTGAGAATGGAGTTCCGAGAATTGAAAAATATAAAATACATATGTGTGAACATACATAGTGTGTGCATACTGTGGGTATTTTAAATGGTATAAATAGCATGAATATGATCTGTATTTATGCTGGGTAAAATTACGTTCCTCTGTACACATAGTATAAATTTGTACTACTTTTATTATCAATATAAATACAGAAAAATAAGTCCCTTTCCCCAAACTATCCACTTCTGCATTTTTTACAGGGCAATTACTCTACCTGATGTATGCTTTCTTTACTGATGTAAATAGCTGTGATATGTTATAGATCAGGAGCAGGTCATGGACTGTGATCTTTAGAACATACCCAGTATCAATGTGAATGGCAGACCATCATACTTCTTTTACCTTCAATAGTAGCGTACATTTCTCTCTTTTCCTTCAATGTTAGTTCTTGTGCAGTGTGAAAACTTGTCCAAATGTTAGGTTTGTTCATCCAAGATTTCATATGCCTAACATAGCTTGAAAATAGGAAGTGTGACTGCAGCATATGCAGGTGAACCCAAGCAAGCTTCGCACTTGCTAGGTCACATAACAATCCCAGTGACAATGTGATAGCATGGACTTCAACTGAGATTGTACATGCATGCCATGGACTTCTGGCTGTGTTGTTTGGGGATTACCTGGGTCATACGAGGGGTGTGTGATTTAGCTGGGTTAAATCTAGCTTTTGTACATTTTATGTATTACAATTACACTTCCTACTGCTGTGCAGACATATCCATAGTACAGCATTTAAATAGTTTTCTCTATTTGTTACTATAGCTAGAGATTGAACCTTATATTCTGACCTTACATACAGGCCTAATAATAAAGATTCCTAATCCTCTTTGTTAAGAAAAAATAGTGCCCACATTACAGTGACTATAGCCATAACAATATTGATCATTATGATTCTTTAATAGCATCATGTTGTTAACGCAGCCAGACTCTAAGAATTATAGCTGTGGGAGAGCAATCTGAATCACATCCACTGAATCTATTTCTAGCAGTTAATTATCAGCACAAATTATCCATCTATGCTACACTTTTTTTCCCTCTATCTGAGACTGTTTATCTTCTAAAGTGCAAAGTTCAGTGTCAGCAAGGGAAAGAGCATGCCTTCCTTAATCCATTTCTCCCTAAACAGTCAGCAAAAGTTCTTGTCTAAGTTCATTCAAAAATTTTTTTAAAAGGAATCAGCACTCAGACGGTCAGTAAAAGGCTATCTTAACTTCTTTGAACTACTTCTTGTACCTGAAAAAATCAGTCAGGGTGTGTAAACAGAGACAGATTGTGCCTCCTTATAGTCACCTTAGTATTTATTTCAAACAGTGCAAATGAGCAGACATAAAAATACTAATTTTTATCACTTCTGTTCCTCCTGCTACCAAACACTGGGTAATTAAGAGCTAGATGCTACAGGGAACAATTCATGTAAAAGAGCTTTTATGTAGCACATAAAATTAATTTTGGTGCTCACTTTACCACCTTATTTTTATTATTTAGTGTCCAAACATATATTTTATGTTCCTGAGAAGACCTTAGACCTGGGACTCATCAGTGATAATTAATTGTCAGCAAAGTATAAACCTCCTGAGTCCAATTCAAGGAAAGCATTAAAGTGATAAATTTTTTGTTGATGATGGATTAAAATTGGAATTTTATGTAAGTATACATATACGTATGCAAAATTGGGAAGAGTGGTGGTACACCAGATGGTTGTACTTTCATTCAGAGGGACCTTGGCAGACTAGAGAAAGGGGCAATATTCAGGAACCTCATGAAGAGCAACAAAGGGAAATGCGAAGTCCTGACCCTGGAGAGGAATAACACCTCAGGCACCAGTACAGGCTGACTGGCTGGAACGTAGCTTTGCAGTAAAAGACCTAGTGGACAACAGGCTGAACATGGGTCAGCAATGCGCCCTTGCAGCAAAGCAGCCAACAGCATCCTGGGCTGCATTAGGGAGAGCATTGCCAGCAGGTCGAGGGAGGTGATCCTTCCCCTTTACTCAGCACTGGTGAGGCCACACTGGAGTGCTTGATACAGTACTGGTTTCCCCAGTGCAAGTGAGACATGGACAAACTGGAGTGAGTCCACTAAAGGGCCACAAAAATGATTAAAAGATTGGGGCATCTATTGTAAGAGGAGAGGCTAAGAGAGCTGTGACTGTTCAGTCTGGAGAAGAGAAGGCTTGGGGGGGATCTTATCAACATGTGTAAGCACATGATGGGGAGGAGTAAAGAAGACAAAGCCAGATTCTAAGTGGTATTCAGTAAAAGCACAAGAAGCAGTGGACACAAACTGAAATACAGGAAATTCCATTTAGACATAAGGAAAAACTTCTTCATTGTGAGAGTGGTTGAACACTGGAACAGGTTGTCCCAAGAGGTTGTGGAGTCTCCACCCTTGAGGATATTCAAAATTTGACTGGACATGGTCTTGAGCAACCTTCTCTAGTTGACCCAGCAAGAGGGTTGGACTAAATGACCTCTAGAGGTATCTCCCCATCTCAATGATCCTCTGATTCTGTGATATAAATATATATATACACATAGAAAGCTATGTGCTTAAGAAAGGATGGCATCACACACCTTTATTGAGGGGAGTTGAAAGGAAAGTAAATTTTAAAGGCAGGAAGTAAGCTTTTCAAAGCAAAAACCGTTAAAACT
Organism: Dromaius novaehollandiae; assembly: GCF_036370855.1. Classification (NCBI taxonomy): domain Eukaryota; kingdom Metazoa; phylum Chordata; class Aves; order Casuariiformes; family Dromaiidae; genus Dromaius; species Dromaius novaehollandiae. The sequence goes on along the minus strand of NC_088105.1, from coordinate 15,990,123 downwards.
TCTCCCCAGTTCACCTGTTTCTTCCCCTTGAAGAAATTTATATTGCCTGATCTTGCTAACATGATTGCTTTCATGTGTACAATTCTACTTAAGACTTGATCACATAAGCATGAGGCCCAGCTTTAGTGATATCCTGCTATTAAATTTAAAATACTATATGTTGTTAAATAATCCTTTATAACAGGTACAGATGGGAAATCTGAGACATGGCTGTACTGTAAAAGTTAAGAATCTATGGATTTTTTTTAATCCCTTCACCCAGTATATAGGTTTGCAAGTGTTAATCCAAGAAGATTTAGAAGATTTTTTGTGCATGACAGCCTTGAGGATTTCCATCATTGTGATTTTCCTTCCAACTCTTTTTTTGAAGAGTGTAATGACCTATGACAACTAAGCTTTATTCTCTGTGGAGTCTGACATTGCTTCTGTTTAACGGATCAGACAGTTTGTGATACATTAGTAGAAGACACTTTCTTCCCCACATCAACCTAGAGTACCTCTCCAATATTCCCCATCTGTGCTGACCTGTGCGATCAAGAGGTCATGTCCTGAAGTCAAACCCAGGATCGAAACACTCACTTCTACCATGGGCCAGATTATTAACGTAACCATTTAATTTACATCAAGTTGGAACTTGACATTCAATTTCTCAGTCAAGAAGCAATTATTTTTAAAGGAACATGCCAACAATTTTGCTTGGCTTAGAATAGTTAAAGTTCAAAAGGGTAAAAAGCATTTCACACCATAAATAAAGAACTGATTATACTTGAAAACAAAGTTTGTAATTGCTACTGACACTTCTCAGCCTAGATGAGGCTTTAAAAACTCATGTCATTTATGCCACTGGCATTATGGGAACCTTATGTAAGGGTGTAAACTAGTCCTTTGCTGGTAGTTCAAAGATGAAGAGGAAAATATGAATATTTTGCATAACACTTGAGTAAAACATATTTTGTTGAGTGAAGGTGCAGAATTCATTATGGGTGCTTAGACCTTAGCAGGACAGGAATTCTGCTGCCTCTCTCCACCCAGATTACTTCCTCAACAAGACCACTAGCATAATCAACAGAAGCCAACACTCTGGGATAGAACGATTATGTTTTCTTTTCTTGTATGAAAGCCAAGCCTCCAAGGTGCAACAGATTTTAACTAAGAGTAGCCCTGATTTGGGCTATCAGATTACTCCTCCATACTTAAAACTGTAGTGCTTGTTTTTTCCACAGCTCTTACAGCTCTGAGTCAACTCCACATGATTGCCTGAAGACCCATATCCCTAAGCTCCATGTGGAAGATGCTGCTAATCAAACTGTGTAGTGCTAAAGCCAAATACTGATGGTAAGAATTTGGACCAGCAAACTGTGTTCATCAGAAACTCTTTGAGGAATAGCATCTTCTAGATTAGGATCTAATGACTGTTTTGAAATGCTGTCAACTAAAACTACATTTTTGCTAATGTGTAGCAGATCCTACACATATACAGCATTTTATACTCACCCTGCTGGCTGGGAGGTACAGAAAGAATATCAAGAATTTTTTTAGAGCTCTGATAGTACTAAAATGGTGATGCCAGTTCAGAAGAAATGGGCAGTTGTCCCATCAATTTTAAGATAGAACTTTCCATTGGAAATACAAAATAAGAGAAGTGCAAGAATAAAAGCATAAAACAAGCAAAAAATATTCTCAAGCCTGAAAAAACTATTTCAGATTGTAGATTAAAACAGATTACATATTTTCATGTATGAGGGCAATTTATACTTTTCTGCGGGTAACACAAGTAGCAGTTTACCAAGTAGAGGCCTTTACTCAGGATGAAACAGAATACCAGCCCATCACTGTGGATGGTTTGAGGATATTTATTTTTAAGAAATGGCATTTCAGAAGCATCTAAAAATCTGTGAGAAAAGTTATATGCATGAAAACAGAGTAGCTAAGCTGTATGAAAATTGTAACTTCTATGAAAACTAACTGATAAATGTCATTACAACAATTATATTTAATACCATAGCAAGATGATAGTAAACTGCATACTTGAATCTTAAAATGTTTGTGCCTGCATCTTGACTTTTTATCTGAATATAGGCCAATATTGCTGGCATAACAAATATGTACAGGTTTGGTACACAAACATATGTTTTCCAGAAGCCACGGAATTAATTAATTAGTAAAGGAGAACAACATAAACTTTGATTTATTAATAAACATAAACATTGCATGCTGCAAATCTTAAGAAAAGGATGAAGACAAATCTTTCATTCTTACCACAAAACCATCTAACCAGCCAGAAAAGTGTGCACTTGAAAATAGAAAAGGTGAAAGTTGTGGACCTTTTTAATTAGTGATCAAAGAAAGGCCTTCTATAAGAAGAGCAATAAAGTACTCTGAAGGAGCTGTTATGTGTGTGCATACATTTATATACAGAGAGTGTTTGTGTGTGTGTGTGTGTGTACACACATATATAAAAAATACATACATTCATACAAACATATGGTTCAGAACTACTTGCCTATGTGCTATTTCTGACTGAACTCCTCCAGCTGCTCTAATGTCACTCCTGATTTCTTCTGTTATGGGGTGAAAAGAGAAGTAATGCCTTTTAAAATGTCTGGCTGTATAATTTAATGAATTTCTAATAAACTGGATTTTAGTCGGTTTAACAATGATGAGATTATTAAGGTTGTTTTCAAAATCATCTGTTGAGTAAAACTTTGAACTATTAAATTGGGTCATTTTGTTTATCACTTGACATTTGACCCTAAATATTCCATTAATTTGACTGTATTGAGGAAGAGAAGTATATTAGTCCCATAGCAGAGATCTTCATTGGCTACTTGTTAAGCACTTTCTCCAGATTTGTGTAAACTATATGATGCGTGGATTTAAAGAAAGTTTGCTTCTGTTTGGAGACCAGGTTGTGCACCTGCTTGACTTAGAAACCTGATTGTAATTTGGCCAGAACAATGTAGGCTCGTACAATACAGCGCTAAAAAGCACAGGCTGTAATGTAGCTTTGAGCTGGAGAATCAAATTCGTAAGAGGGTGAGCAAAATTCTGCTGTCAGTTTAGTATGTGCAATACCTTTGATTTCACCAAGGTTTCTGCATGATTATACCATAGACCACAATTTAACATTGTAAGTTCATTAGTGCTTAGCTTTGTGTATATGTGTATATCCAGTATATTTTTGTATGCGTATGTGCAAGAAACACTTTTCTTTAGAAAACATACAGGATAATCAGTAATGCCAATGTGCAACAGACATGTAGAGCTGACATTAGCATATATACAAGCTGGAAGATACACAGCTGTTTGTGATTATATTAGGGAAAAGATGATCACTGTTTTTTTAATAACAGGAAGGCCACAACATAAGTCCTATGTTTAGTTCTAGTTTGCATAACACAGTGATGAACTGGGGCAAATGGAAACAAGAAATGAAAAGGCTATAGACTGCTTTATAGAGAAAGATGGAACTAAGTGGATTCACAAGCTCAGCCAGGAGGTAGCAAAACTAGAATGTAAGAGACTGTAAATATCTGAGGTATACCAATTAAAAAGGATAGGAAAGGTTTATTCTCAGTATTCAGAAAGAAAAAAAAAAAAAAAAAGGTAGGTAGGAAGGGCCTGAAGAAAGCCCCAGAGGGAAATTTCTTACTGGAAATTTGGAGTATTGTAACTGGAAGGCAGTCATGTGGAATGTATTCCTAGTAGGAATGACCAACAAGGAGTGGGTATCAGGAAAGAAAAGAGGAAGTGTATTAGAAAAAAAAAAATAACATGCTTGAAAAGCATTTTTCCTACTGCTAAATAGTGTACAATTGTCTTTCTTTCAAACACTTTATGCCAAGTAATGGACTTAGGGATTCCTTAAATCTAAGGACATTACTTATCTGTGTGTTGCAAGATCTGGGAGCTTATGGCTGAGAAGCCATTCATCCCCTCTTTCCATCCTTCTCCCCTTCAAGGGAACAAGCTCTCCATGCTGAAAAGTGTTTATGTGCAACAATGTTTAACACAGAGAGATGTGCCAGATTCAAAATACCCACTGCTTGCAGGCTCTGTCAGTCACATTGGACTACATTATACAACATAACATAGCAATGTAATGAGACAAAATAGATCATAGTAGTGATGGGTCAGCTATGAAATTTCAAAGGGTAGAACTCAGTAGATGTTCTGCAAATAACATTGGTAGAGCCATCCTAGGGTTTTAATTTCCTACATTTCTAACTCATACAAAAATGAACATTGATATTTGTGCATTCTTTTGGTGGTGAATAATGCAGAAGTGATGGCTGTGAGCTAATTCAGTTTCCAGTGCAAACTGCAACAAGAAGGGAAAAAATACTTCTCATTTAATACATATTTCCAATGAAAAAATATGCAGAGTTATATCAGGACCCTCAATGTCATTTTCAGAATTGCAAACCAATTGTCAAGTCTAGGGACTAATTCTGTAAAGTGCTGTCATGAAACGTTCCAGAACTCCTTTCTTAACCATCATGATTCAGCTTTTACATAATTCTAACATAGATCTTCATTGCCAGTAAGCAAGAATAATAGGGACAAGCTGAAGCTTTTAACAGAGCTGAATTTTATTTCATTAAAAGGGGTGCTCTGCATAGTTAGTGCCTATGTTAGCTTCATGTTTTGTATCTAGGATCTGAAACTATTTCAGTCTCAACTTATAGCATATCAAATACAGGTAACCCAATCTGATAATTATGTACAGATACATCCTACAAGTTCTTAACTTTCTCTAGATATAGCCAAATTTTCAATGCTGCCATCAATGTTTTGAGGTATGCTTCCTTTGTATGGCCATTTTGGTACAATAGACTGTGAGTGTGACCTCAGTTTTCTTTCTGGGGAACTTTCCAAAACCTTAATGAGGAGTTGGTTCTAATAGCTGAGCATGTAAAAAATGATCAGTGCTTGTTTGCAAAGAAAGCAGCTTGACAGTGAATAAAGAGACAGGCAAGAAACTGGTGAACATGCATTCTTGTATTCTGAAACCATTTAAAAAGCTGTTTACCTCTTTCCCTGGAGTTGTGCACAGGCCAGTGTTAAAGGACACACTCCAAAATTCAAAGAGAATATCCTTAATTCCAAGAATTAAGAAAAAGAGAGGAGATGAGACAACTCAGTGACAAAAGTAGAGGAGCAGGGAAACTTGAATCAGTTCAGCATAGGCACAGCTGATGACAAAATGAACAGCTCTTTACCAGGATGCTACGGATTGCACAAAGGTTAAAAAAATATTAGTGAATAGATTCATTTAAAGCCTGTCCAAATGTTCTTTCAAGATCAGAGGCTTTGGGAGAGATGGAAAAAGTACATTAAAGTGCTAATTGTCTTTTTTGTGTAGATTTTACAGGCAGTAAGGACCTGCCAGGCCCTGAGGAGATCCTGTACTGATAGAGCACTTGCATATACTGATCTTGTAACTAGTCTGGCTATTAGTAGGGACTGACTGGGAGCAGTAAGACAAATTCCTTCCCCCTCCTTCTACCCCATGTTTTTGAAACCGGAGCATGAAGGAGTTCACTTTCATAGAGTCTTGAGCTGGGATGGACAACACAGCACTATAGAAATAACTAGGAAAACAATAAGTGCTTGCCCATGCTCAGAAGACAGCAAGACTTGTCCACTTTTCACTGTAGTTTACTTCCCAGTGCTGGCAAGTTTCTCAAAGGGTCTGATTTTTCACGAGGGATCCTTTCATAGCAGTCTAACAGTGTAAAAGGGATCCTGTACTGATTATGAATTGAATTAGGGTGGAAAAAGGTGTAGGTCTGCATCCCCTTTACAGCCTCTTTACAATTCCAGAATGCTAAGAAGCCTGTACATCAAGCCCTAATTCTGTTTAGGGTGTTTAATATGTATTGTACTTAACAATATATAAATAGTATTTGGAATTTCTCCTTAGACCAGCTATCCTTGGATAGGCGCTTGATAATAGCAGCATTTTCCTTCTTGAACCTTTGCTTGTATGTGGAGGCATCATTAGCTAACAATAATTTTGAACTTGAGTGCTTGCCCTTCCTGCAGTGGCAGCCTGTTTTCTACTGATGAGAGGTGCTCTTGACACCTTCCCAGCTTGGGAAGGAAACAGGATCATGAATTTATTATGCAGAATCCACTTTCCCAACATAACTTTCTTTCTGACCCTGGAACAACTGGGTGTTGCCATTACCTACACTACTGCTAGTCTTCTAAAAGATGCAAGGTGGCACAGTCATCATCTTCCTCAGCAGTCATTCTTGCTGACTTGCTTACTGGCTGCTTTGTCAAACTCATTGCTGAGCCATTCTCACAGTCACTTCAGTAAAGTGCCATCTTTAGCTCCTGGGTTGTTCCTTTGTCTGACAAGAAGTAAAGTCAATCTGGCATAAGGAGACATACTGATCATAATATGGACAGGTCTCTGATCTGCCTGTCTATAGTGTTACTAACTTTGGCTAACTGTAATGGTGCATTTTTTGACCTTTACAAAGACTGGGAGAAACTGCAGTCCTCAGTTTTCATTCCTGATTAGTGGAAAAGCCTTCTTAGAGACAATTAATTGTTGCAGGAATCAGAAAAGACCATCTCTTTTCCCTTAGGACCTTTAGGAATTTAGTGTTAGGAGGGATCACCTGTTATTATTTCCACAAAGGATGTTGGGAAGAGAGCAGAAAAAAACCATCAGCTCAAGCCAGCCCAGCTTCTCTCTTTTTTTGTCTCCTTGCCATTTAACAATATCTGGGTTCTCCCTATTTTTCGTCCTTTTTTTCTCTTGATCCTTTCTTTTGGCATAGAAAAAGAAAGTGAATGAATGTTCTTTGAATATTCTTGTCTTCTTCTAAGGCTTCAGAACTGAGAGAGAAGAGTCTTTTAAATGGTGATGATGGGCCATGAAATAAAGTGGGTAAACCTGGAGTGATGGAGGAATGATTGACTACTGCGGTGTGAACAGCTGAAAGGCAGATGAGGAAATAAAGAAAAAAAATATTGGAGTTTGGGGAGAATATGAGAACTCTGTTATTAATCTGCATAATTTGATCTTTGTAAGAATCATATTTCTCTTTATGTCTATGACGGTTGGCAGCTTTGTGATCATTGTACAGGCACTGATGGTTGGGAAGGGTGTTAAAATAATAAAATAATTAAGAAACCAAATATATATATTTGTACTGTGAGCTTCCCAAGTTAGTGATAGTGTACATAGTACCCTACCCAAATCCCCTAAATAATATTTAGGTCTGTATGATATTGTCACACATAGAAAGAATGCCAGGGGACAGGAGTATGACTGGCTGAGACAGTCTACACAGTGTCTCTGCTGAGGTGGTACAGCTTATGCCAACATCTAAAGAGAGGCAGAGAAATGGCAGCCTGATACCCCATGTGCTTCTGTGTTTCTTTCACACTAGCTTGAGTTTAGAATGACAGTCCAAATGGACCAGATTTTAAAGCCCTGGTCCCACGATGTTCACAGTTCAGTATCTGGATTGAGGCTTTCTTTAGATAGTGTTTTCTCATACTGGCCATTTATCTGCCTCATCTTCTGGCTCCAGGAGATAGTTTCTTCATACATATGCCAAGAATTGAATACACAAACGACACCAGTCTGATCATATCATTTTCTCTTGCAGCGGTCCAACAGACTGGGAAAAGGGCCAAGAAGATTTAAAAGGGAAAAATGGGAAACAAGACAAATGAACAAAAAGGCCAAAAAAAACCTCCCAGGAATTCATGATGCCAAAGCAAGCAACAGTGCTTGTGGCACAACTGGCAAATAATGGATAACAAGACACCATAAATGGTAAGGTCCTCAGCAGTCAGTGCTCATTTGCATGTCACTAGGCAGCAGATGCTCTGTCAACAAATAGATTAGTGGGCTCTGCTTTTCTTACACCCATTCTACTGAAGGAAAACGGATGATCTTCCTTGCTAGTGGCACTGTCCCACTCATCTTGCACCATTGGCACCACTGCTATAGAGGCCCAAGGAGCAGAACCTGACTCCCTTGCACATTCATTCTTGGGCTCAGTTCAACAATAGAATGTGTCACCTTGATAGACCTTGCAAGTTCAGAGGCACTTTAAATTTGGCATGGTGTTAAGTTTATTACAACCTGGTGAAATGAGTCACTAACAAATCCATAGCTCTGCTTTCCTCCTTTCCCATCTGTTTTCATGAAGGAAAGTGAAAAGTTTAACCTTTCAATTAACAGTGTGTTTTAAAAAATGTGCAGTGCTAGAGCAGTGCAATATATCCATGATTTGAAAGGACAAAGTTTTAGAGTAATTATTGCCTTTACCTAAAGGTAACAAATCTCAAGCCGTTTAACAAAAGCCTAAGTACTTTTGTGTAAGGGAGCGAATGGACCGAGGCAATCTCAACAATCTAGGGCTTGCTACTGCAAAAGTCATGAGACCTCTTGAAATTTGAGTATCCCCAGACCCTTTGACTTAAAACAGAGGTGGTGAAGCTTAACCCTTTGTAGGACCTCCTCAGCAATTTTCTGTCTTGGATCTGGGATTAGGCAACTATCTAATGGCCTCAAAAAATTCCTAGCTGAGATAAATTCTCCAGGCTGGGATTTTTTTTTTTTTTTTAAGAAAGGAATTGTGTAAATTACTTTGGTTGCCACTTAGATGGTTTCGAGTTCAACAAATGTGGCAGATTTGTTCCTTCCAAGACTTTTAGCAGGATTACTGATTACTTTTCAATTTACCTGAACAACCACCATCTATAATAAGATACTGCCAGATAATATTTATTCCTTTCTCCCAGCTGGAAGAGGCAATATTTCATCCTGACATAGGCATATGTTTAGGTTCCATTATCTCCTGCCCTTGGGGCTAAAATCTGTAGTCTGAAAAGTAGGTATTCTCAAGTTTTCAGCTGAAATACAGTAATTTGTTTGAACATTATCCAGTGATTTCAAAGAGGCCTTTTTATACTTGTTACAAAATTGGCAACTGTCCTCAAATTTAATGACATCTTTCTGTTGATTTCAATGGCTTCTGGATCAGGCCCCCACAGTACAGGGTATGTGGATTTTTATTTCTTCCCATTTCCCTGAACAGTGAAGTATGGCTATAAATGTTCATTGTTCTGCAAGTGCTTTAGTGAGACAAGAGGGTTAATAAAATATTGAATGTGATTTATTAAAGAAAATCCTTGTCCTGTTTCAGTAGGAATCTGAGGTTTTATACATTGTACATAAAGCACATACAAATATTCAGGTGTTGAGGTTAGAAGAACTGACCTTCAGCTCCAGAAATGTAGGCCTTTGGTTGTCAGTTAGTTGTACCCATACACAGATGAAAGGATCTGACTTTTTGCCTTGTAGAAGGGCAGTTGACTGTTAGTTCATATACATTAGATAAGCATGTAATATACTGGGTTATCCTGATCAGGGATTCATCTGCAGTTTGAATCATACTACTGCTACTGACTAATCATAAGTCTTCCTTAATTCCTATTAAAGCATGTGGTTTATTTGTCATGGATCTGGCTATAATTGGAGAAATGATTTATCACCATCAGAAGTGAATGCTTCCACTTCTCCTTCTAGGCTTCTGCCATATAAGGAAGCGCGGGCTCATTTTGAGCACTTTCCATTTCAAAACTACCTGGGGGAAGGAGAAAGGCCAGAGAGAAAAACTCAGGATTACTGAAGTGACTAGGGAGGTTAGCTATATTGTATCTACAGGCATTGCTGAATTCCTGAGCTTTAGCAGAGTTGTTATTCCTATGCAAATCAGTCTCATAGCATTAGCTCAAACTCCAACAGTCATTTTTTGTGTAGTTGATAGAGCAAAATCTAGGGTCCATAGGGATGCTAGGTTCCAGTCTGAGCAACACTACTGTTTTCTCTATGTGTACATGTTACTTGTCTTCCTTGTATCTCACACAGGCCAGCAAGAAAATGGCTTAAAAATTAAGCCATGATGAAAAATGGAGGCAGTGGATGAGTTGACAAGATTAACCTAGTTTTGCCATTACTTTGCAGCATGTTACCGAAAGCCATTTCACAAACAGCTTTTACAGCCGTCCCTGGTAAACTTTATGTTCTTCCTGCCTTCCACTGTCTAAGCATACAGAATAACAATTTTGTTTTTTTCTAATTAAATTTATGTATAACATACAACAGGTATTTCAGTGACTAAACTTACATAAAGTTTTTTTTTTTTAATATAATGTTCTTATTTGTATATGAAGTCAGTAGGAATTTCAGGGTCTTCAAGACTTCTGTCAGCCATGCTTTCTCTGGAGAGTCCTGCATTTTGATTTAAGAGCCTGTCTATTGAAAATAGATTTAAGATTAATAGATTCATAGATTTAATAGAATCTGATTCTCTTTTTCAAACTGACTAGTGTCTGCCTGTGCATGGTGCCACTGACTCCCTGGGCAGTAAGGTAGTCCTCCATGTGAATAAAGCCAGAGGAATCACAGCCCAGATCAGGCAAACAAGACAGGTGAAGGCAACAGGTGAAGCAAGAAGGAGGATAAAGAAGGATGAGGACTAAACAAGGAAACACCTTCTGAATTGTTTTAGAAAACACAGGAATTTTTAAAGTTAGGGAGAGAGCAGAGGAAAAGAAGCCTGAGGTCTGGACATCACTGGAAGGAAGCAAAGAGAAAGAAGTGGAATTTGAAGAGGAATCCGGAGAGGTAAGGGTGATTAGGACAGACTGAAGCCTTTAACAAGCCTCAGTGGAAGCCTCATATTATACTCCCTCAAGTAGAACAAAAGTACAACAGCAGCACTTAGTGACAGGATAGGGAAGGGCAGTTAAGGGGAAGGGATAGAACAAGAGTAAAGAAGTCTCACTGCCAATTTGAGGAAAAATTAATTTGGAATTCAGAGGGAAAAATTTCATCTCTATGTTTGTATCTGCTAGTTGAAGAAATCAGTTATACAAACTACTAGCAGACACAGAGGAGTTTAGAAGCCAGTCAGGTGATGAGTGGAATAAGAAATTGAAGACTCATTAAACTCTTCCAGCTATTTTTTTTCCTTCAGAACAAACAAGAGAATGGAATTGACAGAAAAAGATTATAGACCCAGAACCATACAATCCCAAATTAACTTCTTAGTGACTGTGTTAAATAGTACAGACTGTGTTAGACTGTGTTAAGTAATACAAATCTCAATACAACTTTTTTCTTATGATTATTTGTAACATTGATAGTGTTTGGGTTTTTTTGTTGTTTTGTGTGTTTTGGGGGGGGTTGTTGTGTGTTTTTTTTTAAGAACACAGTTATACACTCAATTTATTTTTCCTTTAAGCTGTAGAATATCACCAACATACTATACTGTCACTTTTATCAAAAAAGTCTCATTACATTCATTGTGAAGGCATGTTCCTGCCAATCCCCAGATGCTGCTATGCAGAATGAAATGAGGAATGTAGAGACAGAAATACTGAAAGCTTAGTAATATTATTCCATGTTGGATTTATGAAAATGCTCTCTTACTGATTTTTTTCATTCATGTAGTATAATACCTGCGCACAGTGCAAACATATGATAAAACAGCCACTAATAGAAGCTTATGGTATAATTCCAGCAAATGTGATTATGAATAATAAAGTTCTACAGACAAAGCTGTAGAAGAGACAACAGCTCTCTTTCTTGCTGTCTGGATTGGCTTAAGTGTCGTACCTGGAGTCTGCTGGTATCTTACTAGTTTCACAACTTGTGGAACAAACTCATTTTATTTCAGATTTCTGTTGAAACATATGTACTATGACCACCAGAGGGACCCTTTGCACTATGATGCCTTAAAACACACAACTTCTTTTCTAAAGATTTATTTGTAGCAGCCCTAAACAAAAAACCACTGTAGCATATTATTTCCTAAGCTTTTATCAAAAAAATCTTACCTGAAAATCCTGGTTTACAGCTACAAATATAGCCCTCTGCCTTGTCATAGCTGAACTCTGATGGCAGTCCTGGAACACTTCCATACCAGTTAGCCCAAGACAGCTCTACACATTCACTCTCAGAGAGGCATGGATTACTGCTGCACTCACTTATATCATTTTCACAGTGGGAACCTGTATATCCTGTGAGCAGAAATTAGAAGAAGGTGTTTAATTGATGTACTGTCAATTCATACCAGATCTGAAAATATTGTGAATATATATAGTGAATATTCGATAAATTTGATTTGAAACTCTGTCATGTGCTCAGACACCTCCTGGACACTCTCTACTTCTTAAAGGTGCAAGTGTTTCATTGCAACACTTTTTCTGGGCTAAGTAGCTGAATGCTGTTATTCTGCCTGCTTTTCTGCCTGGGCTAGGTAATCTTGTCTGTGCTATACAGACTTTGTTACTAGGAAGTAATATGGAGATCTGCATGAATAACAAGGCACTGCATTGTATGGTGTAGATATGCTCTCAGTCTGTGCAGTGTTCTCCTTACCTTTGCAATGCCTCCCTAAGACAGCTGTGTGGGGATCGTAAATTTGTTGATGTCTGTGAAGTGCTTTATCTGCTTGAGTTCAAAGTGCCACAAAACTCCCCACATTCCTGAAAACTGCTAAGCATTCTGCCTAATCTTTCTATTTCTAATGCACTTATAATATTGTGTTCCAACCACACTGTAGTAATTACTTTTAAAAGTGCACTGTGTTCCTGCATCCCCATTACAGACACAGACACTGAACTTCTTAGACTTCTAGTTAGTCTGCATGCTGAAAGGTTCACAAAGTCCCCTAAAAACATAGTGTCTGTGTCCGCAATGGGGATGTGCAAGAACTTTCCCAAACTCTCAGGTATGCAAGCATTAGTATAGGAGAACAGAGCCCAGGGTATTTTCACCTGATGTTGCAAGACAGAAGAACTTGCACTGATGACATGAAGGAAACCAGTTTCCCAATATCACATCTAGTTTAATTTTATTTATAAATAGCCAATCATTATTTTGCATGGAAACGTAAATTTTTAGGCTGACTTAATGTCATGTTAGTGAAGAGTAAAAAAGGGATGCTAACAGCAGTGAAATTCATGTACTACATGGGTTGAAGGATTAAGCATCCAATGGGGAGGTGGTTCCCAACATCGAGTTAGGCTCCTGTCATAACTCAATTATACTGGCAATTGCTCTGAAGAAGGCCTTTTCTTTTACTGTGCATAGAAATCATTCCTGAGCAGGGAGAAATGAGTGACTGACTTACCCATAGGGTTCTGGCTTATGATGAGAAGTGAAGCCTATTTAATACCAAGCCCACAGAATATTTTTAAGGTTATGTAGTTTCAAGCTTTTATTGTATCAGCAAAGAATGAGGACATATCTTACTACAAAAGCAAAGAAGTTGTTTATAGGACAATTTAGACCTTACCTGGCCAACAGTGACATGTATAATTGTCAGTGCTGTCCTCACAAGCAGCATTGTTGTAGCATGGTTGTGACCGACATAAGGGAATTAGGGTCTCGCAGTGTAGGCCTGTAAATCCAGTACTGGTACAGTTGCAACTGTACCTGCAACAGAGAATGCCAGTGTTTAGCAAGTCAGGAGATCTGTCTCAGTTTCTAAATCTACACAGGCTTCTTGTTGAGCTTTGGGTAACAGTTTGCACAGTTGAGTCCAGATCTGAGAGCACCATCTCGTGTTCTAGGAGAAACTACAGAAATTTAGAATGGACAATGAGCTTTTTTCCTGAAAGACATGGTTTTGTTTGGGAGCTGCTTGTGAATTCAAATTGGTTTTGATGGTAATTTCTTCTAAGAAAGTGATTTAAAAATTTTTTTTTGGAAAACTGTTTCTGTCACTGCTAATGCAATTTTCATAGGCTTAACATTACTCACAAAATGGAAAGGAAGAGATTCTGGGAGAGAGAGAGAGATTTTCTTTGAAAAACTATTTTTTATTGTTAGGTTTCGATATAGAAATGCCAATTATTTGCATAGTTCCAATAATAACAGTAATACTAACTTCATTTTGATAGCAATACTATGATTGTGGGGTTAGAAGTAAACAAACTAGCATACACAAATATGAATATTTGAAATAATGAACAGTGTGCAGATAATAATGTCTGCTTTTTCTCAGGTGAGCTAACTATTAAAAATATATAAGACCTTGTGATTGTACTCTGATATATTGCAACTCTTATGCTTAGGTTATGATCTAATTAAACACCTAAAGCTATGCATGTCATAAGAAAACACAGGCCTCTGCAAAATGACTGTGTTAGATATGCGTAGCTGGATGATCTTTTCCTAATAATAATCAGAATCAAAAACAAATTTAATTCTTATATGGCTTTCCTTTACATTAATATGATACACTAGCTACTGTACAGCTGAAATCATGGGGAATTTTGCTGAACATGAGATTTCTGAGTTTAATATCAGTGTCTTAGACTTGGAGTAAATGTATGGAGGGAAAGCTATATTGTTGAATGTAAGGGAGCATCAGAGGACAACTGACTACTGCAGTCTAACAGACCAGCAAATGTAGGCATTTTACTGCACTGTTTAAGCGTACACAACCAAAACTCCTGGCAGGCCAGTTTATACTAGTGTATGGATTATCCTTAAATCAAGATCAGAGATGAATTAGGTCAGTTGGCATTTGAATTTAGGATGTAAAATATAATCAGGAAGATGCGAATTAGTAAAATTTCATTCTGAAATATATTCTCAAACTGAAGTCTTTTTTTTTTTTTTAGCTGTTTTTTCACACATTTCCTCAACGTGCGTTCAATTTGGTGCTGTTCAGTTGTGCGGAGAAAGAGTTTGCCTTTTTTTCCTTTGGTCTAGAATGAAGGAACAGTGAGGAATATTCATAACTGCTTAAATCGAAGCCCCACTTGTGTGCCCTTTTCTCTGGCATATTTAAATGTTCCACGTTGCTGTGATCCTCCAGCAGTTCTGGAGGGCACCCTGCTTGCAGGCAGGCTGTGACTGAGGATTCAACTGACTTATTTAATTAAAAAAGTGAATCAGGGAGGTGAAAAGAAGTCTCTGACTTGTCACTCAGGCATGCTACAATGTTTTCATTTCAGGTGCAAGGTGACCTCTTTCTCTCACTGCACTCGTGCTTTAGCGACACTGAAAAACAGTAAATTGCTTTGTACTGTTCAGAGTCATTCAGTACTTCAGAAAAGAAATTCCACAAGGTTGGCATAATGTCACAATACTGTACAAAAGCCCATTTCTGGAACATGATCTCTGTCCCCCTCTGAACTCAAGCTGAGCATGTCTCTTGCTGACATGACTTTTCTGACTGATTTTTGTGGAGTTAGTATCTTTAAAACTGCTTTATAAAAACTGGAAACTGAACAATACAGGACAAATCTTATACTGGTAACTTCAATGCTTGTATGAATATACTCATCAATTTTTGGCTTTATTTTCTATAATGTACACTTTATGCATATATATCTTATGTTTTTTAGAATCTCATGCTGAGTATGCAAAGTGACTATCAAAGAATGAATGCCAGAGTTCTGGGTGCCTGGACTGCCCTTCGATCTCTGGGTAGAGCTATTAGCATTAGGTGAAGAAACTTACTTTTCTGTTGCTTTGCAATGTCCCTCTCTGTCTGCCTGCCTGCCTCTCTCTCTTGCTTTTTTTTGTTCTTTTTTGTTTTTAATTCCCCCTTCCCCCTCTCTCTTTTGTTCACGGGTTGCAGGTTGTTTTGAACAAGGAGCTGTTGTCCCATATGCCTGTAAAATACCTGGCACATTTCCTAATGACGTCTATTACTATGGTAACTATTATTTCTGTTTTTCTCTGCCTTTCTTTTCTAATGTTTCTGACTGTAAGTGTGGACAGCTGCTGTTGGCAAATTCAATTTTATGCACTTTCACATCTCTCTTGGAAATTAAAATTTGATGGACTTTAGAAAAAGAATTGATCTTTAAGTGATAATTCCTCAGGGCCAGATAAACAACATGTAAATATTCAGAAGTAAAAGTACAAGTGTAAAAAATGTAATTCTCAGTTAATCTTTGCCATAATTTTTTTTTTTTTTTTTGTCTTGCGGACTCTGATGCCAGACTTGCATACTTCAATCTTTTTTTTTTTTTTTTTGTCTTGCGGACTCTGATGCCAGACTTGCATACTTCAATCTTTTCCGGATTTGAACTGAAATCAGTGCAGGATCAGGAAATGAAATCAATTTAAAATGAAATCAATTATCTAACAATTTAGGCTGTCATAGAACTTCAGTCTGTAAATAGAGAAGTTAACAGCATGTCACATTCTTTCAGGATACGTACCCATTGACACCATCTGTACACTGTCCCCCATGGAGGCAGGGCTGACTGACACACTCATTGATGTTGGTTTCGCAGAGATCACCGAGGAATCCAAGCGCGCAGGAGCAGGCGAAGCTCCCCAAGGAATCATGGCAAGTTGCACCGTTTAAGCAAGGCTGTGATAAACACTCGTCCATGTCCAGCTCACAGTTTGTACCTTCAAAATCAAAAAACAAGCAAACCCTAGACTTAGAAAATAGTTAATTTTGGAGGTTTCTGCAAGGACTGTTTTAAGTGCAATATTTACATAATCTTTTTTTTAAGCAATTGCCTATTTTAAAAAGAAATTTCCTCCTCAATGGGCACTGCAAGACTAGTTTTTTCTAGTCTTGGGAGAAGTTACGAAAAAAACAAAATGGCTGTTAGTCACAAGGATAGATACAATACCAACTTTCTTATGTTAGGTTGAACATGGAAGCAGAGTAAACGAATTTTAAGATTATTCAAACTGTGCTACTATCATATTTATATATTACAGAAATGACTAGTCATTTAACAATCTTGGCAGTCCATTTAAGGATGCACAGTTTAACACAGTTAAACACAGTGAATTAAACACAGTTAAAATCCTCAGAGTAAAGATATGAAGCAATGTCCCAATTAACTGCTTAATGTTTCTTAAGGTTTAGCAATGTGTAAATGAGGCCGGTTGATGCCGTGTTTGCAACAGGTCAGAATCTTGGAGCTGCTCTTCAGATATATTTGATGAGACTAAATCAATTCTAATATTAGTTTGCAGCTATTTGTGATAATTGGCAGGTTAAATCTACATTTCTTTTCCTCTGAATGTTTGGTGATTAATGCTTTGCAGCTGCTGCTCTGGTTATTCCAGGATTTTGTATGCTTATGCACTTATTTAGTATTTGGGGTA
Organism: Dromaius novaehollandiae; assembly: GCF_036370855.1. NCBI lineage: Eukaryota > Metazoa > Chordata > Aves > Casuariiformes > Dromaiidae > Dromaius > Dromaius novaehollandiae. Next base: position 15,972,983 of record NC_088105.1, on the reverse strand, counting down.
ATAAACCATTATTTTTTAATATAACTTTCACCTGCTGAGTCAATTTATTTTACCAACTGCAGTATCAGCCACTAAATGGATTAAAATGGAAAATTATAATGAAGAAGTTGCTTTCAAGTTGACTCCACCGTCTCCTGTTTGGCTAACCAAAGTCGTAGAGGTATTGTAAAGATAAAGATGGTAAAGTTTTCAGAATTTCCTATTTGAAAGGGAATCTACAACACTGAGACTAGCGTCCTTCTTTGGAGAGATGAGGATTTTAGTACAGGATGATTGGACAGGCTCCCAAAAGATGAGAACAGGCACATTTTGATTAATTGATTTTATGTTTGCAATTAAGGACTCACCTCTGAGTCTTACATACACTGTTTTTACCAGCTCTGCACTACTGTGGAAAGTGTACATTCAAATTAAGAACACTTTTTCCCAAAACAACGAGACTGCTAATATTCAGTGCTGCTACTTGATTACTAATTTACTTTGACCGTTTTGAATGTAGCATCTTCATAAACATCTGTATTACAGATAAATATCTGGAAATATTTTAACATATCAAAACAAAACTTGAAGATGCTATCTGTTAATAATTTTGTATTTAAACATAAAAGTCCATATATTTTAATGAGATCTTCCACCTTTCTTGTTATTATGAAATATTCTTACTGTAATTTTAGTGAATGGATTTTGATAATTTCTTGAAACCACACATAAAAAAAAACTAGATCATCAGTCCTGCACCTCTGGTTTGAGGTTCATAGATTCAGCTAGCCATTACTTTCAGTGGGAGGATTCCATGAGACCCTAATGCAGGAACTCTTACGGTTTTGTGGTAATGTGCATCACATCCAAATATAGTGAGCAATCCCTCTGTGGTCATTGCCCTGTGAATTCACTGTAATTGTAAACAATGCGTTTGCAGAAATATGTGTAGTGACCGTAAATCTGACAGAGCTTGTTAACAGCTTACTGTGAACGCTAAAAATCATGTGACAAAACAAGCCCTGTTCAATTGATCCTCAGTTCAACCAAATTTAAAACTACAGGCCTGAGAACAGCCTGATGATTAAGATGAGAACACAGCGCTGTTTTGGTTCATGTCTTTAATCTATCAAGCCCAGTAACCTGCCTTCAGCAATGTTGCCTCAGAAGAAAACTCGTCTCCCTTTACAATGTATCTAGCCAATATGATATGCCATACAAACAGGGGGGATTCCTTCCTATTCTTTATTGAATCTGCTAGCAGATATTTTTTGTATGCCATGAAAAGAGATGAAAAGACTAGATTTATATTTGCACCTCAGTCTAACATTGTCATAAATATGCTATATGCCAAATATCATATGCCAGAAAATAAAAAGCTCCAACAACCCCTTTCACAGACATTGTGTAGGGCTAAGCCATTAGGAGCAAAGACATTCTGTTTTAGAGCACGCAGAGTATTTCAGCATATACTGAACCACACAAGTGGTTTGAATTGAGAGACTGGGAATGTGGATGTAGTAATATTTGTGTGGTTCCTTTGGAGAACTAGGATTATTTCTTATATGGATTGCTTTTTAAATAAGTACTACTGTGTGCTTCTCTGTACAGCCCCAGTCAATTAAAGGTAAATGCATTCGAGGATGAAAGAGAAAGCCAACATTTTCAAACTTAGGTACCTACAGATATGATACCTACCTTACTAAAGTAAGTCACCTTCTGGTCAAAGATACTAGGGATCTGCAGACCCTGTATAGTTCTAGGTGGACCTATATGTTCTTAGTACCTCTGGAAATCAGTAAATCAGGTCACCCCTTCCACTCTCACACATCTGTAGTATTAAGCTCAAGAATGACAGGAACAAAAGAATGTCCTGATGTTCTACAATATGTATATATTAATCTTAAGCACCATCATCTGGATGGAGTGTGCCAGCTATATTTTAGTCACCAGGTTTAAAAGGGCGGGCAGAGAATTCATATCTCTCCCTGCATCAAAAATAAATAGAAGAATTATGTATAATTAGAAAAATTTTTATTAATCCCAAATCAGAGGGAGAGGGTTAATTTCTTGGAGTGAGAATCTGTCCTGCACACAGATCTGTGTTAACTACCAGTTATCTGTATGCATGAAAAGACAGAAGTGCTTTCAGGTAGACAGTTCATTAGGTCTTATAACACTGCAATATCCTGACATAATAGGAGAAAATCAATGGGGCTAAATCCAATCAAAAGTTTCAGTGCTGAGAAGTTAGGAACTGCAATATGTATACTCTAGAGTATGTGCCCTCAGCTAGTATTTCTTCTGAAGAGCCTTTGAAAGGCGGCTGCTAGTGCTGGTCGTAATAGCCTTGTGGCTAGAAATGTCAACAGCAAGTTAGTAAACTGGGCTGAATTCTCCTCTCAGGTTGGTTAGAGTGGGAAGTGGGGAATGTTGGTTTGAAACTTGAAAGTCAAGGAAGGAAACTGAGGCTCTCCACTTTGTGGGGAAGGCCTTGATCTGCTAGGCTAGGATATAAAAGGATATATACTCTTGGTGTATGTTTTGTGAGTTCATAGAATACGCCCTGGATCAGGCCCTTTGAAGAATGTAGTGCTGCTCTCTGCCTCCCCACAAGTCCCAGTGCGGTCAGGCGAGATCTCCTTGTCAGCAACCACACTGGAACAGTGGAGTGTGTTGCGCAACACAGATCTGCAGGAAGCAGAGGACAATTACTGTTGGATGGACAATGTTAGTTGATATTAACATGTGAAAGTTTATCGTGATACCACCATGAATTTTCTGGGAAGTAAGATCTGTGCTTGGGGCACTCCATCCCATGGGAGAGGCTGTAAGTGCCAAGGATTCCCTTGCCCTCTCTCTCAGAGTACAGATCTGTACTAAGCCACCTTGGTACCTCTCTGAGGAGAGGGAGGACCACTGCTATGAGTGGGAAGGGAGAGTACAGCCAGAGCACCACCCTCTATTATCAGATGGGAGGGACAGTGCAGGTAGCTCTATCCCATTGCTGGGCAGGGAGGTGGAGACAAAGGCGCAATGAGGCTGAGTGCAGGGCAAGGCATCTTTCTGTGCTGGTGATTTGAGAACTGAGTGCCTAAATGTCTGCTGAAGTTTTCATTTAACTGTCTAAGACTTAGGATGCATCTACTCCTAAATATGTGCGTGGCATATACATTACTGATGAGAATACTGCATGAGAACTAAAGGACAGCTTTCATTTCATCAGGTAATATTGTATGGAATTGATTTCAGTTTTAGTTACATTATAATAAAAGGTGTTGCACAAAGAACAAATCTAGCCCATTATACCTATTTCATCAGTCACTGAAACAGCTTTTCCTATTTAAAGGATGTGCTGATGCCTCTAAAAATGGCTTTTTGAACTGCTATGCGCCCCTGATAGTTTATACTAAAATGTTCACTGGCAATGGAGGATTGGCTTCAGCTTTGTCTAGCAAGGTAATTAATGTGACTAGCTGTGGGTAACTAGCAGGCTCTTATACCATACTCTGTTGGGGTGAATTAGGTGCAATTAGCACAATGGAAAAATAATGCATTTGCCTAAGGTATTCTGACAAAACTTTGACAAACCAACTGAGTTTCATTATTTAACAGCTGTGTGACACATGTCTTGTAAATAATTTCACACATGCAGAGCATTATCATAGTAAACTGCAGATGTCATGCTAAATTCTCCAGTCTTCAGTTCTTGGTGCATTCTAATCTCTTCCATTTGTGTAAGAATTATGTGTGACATTTCTCAGCTATTTTAAGAAGTGCAGCATACCAATCATACAAAATAGCAGTCATAGTCCATGAAACAAGTAGCAACCAAAGCCTGTAACTCAAGCATTTGGTTAACATTACTGCTGTAAATTTACTGCACATTCTCTACCTACATATCAAAATATATAACCTTTTTAACATCTTAGGGAAATGAGATGAGGCTGGATGACTTCCCACAGTAACTCATGGTGTCAGGCCAGGATAATAAGGGTTGGCAAGATCCCCTGACAAAGTAAATGTGGATTTTTATTATCAGTGGGGACACCTTGGGGCTTTCATTCAGTAATCCCTCTGGCTTGTGCATTTAACACAACTCACAGCAAGGTGCAGAAAATAACAGAAAAAAATGCTTCTGATAAATCATTTGTTAAGTAGCCTTTAAAAGCTGGTATTTTGCTGCAGAAGAAACAGCCAGCTGCTCCTATATAGAATTATTATTATTAGCTTCTTTGCTGCTGGAAGCTGTGTCTGAGCTGTATGTCAAAATACTGAAATCTCTTCTGCTTTATATTTCAGAACTCTTTTCTTCCTCGGCGCTCTCATTTCTTAGCTTTGCTTGTCCTGATTGCAGAGCACTGGGAGTGACACTGCTAGATTTTTGGTGCGGCCAAAGAGCACCAGCCTGGAAAGTAGCGGAATTTTATGATAAAGTGGAATAACTCCAGCAGAGTAAGTTTCTTCCAACAGTTTGTGTTGATCTAAGTCTTCATTTATTTTTGTTTGGGCTTTATTATTTTATCATAATTTCTTCTGCTTTGTCTCTAAGGTGCATATTCTGTTTTTCAAACTGAGTTCCTAGGCAATAGATCCAGTCCTGAACTCACTAACAGTGCAGGTTTAACAAATACAGTTTCCAGACTACAACAGGAGGTCTGAGTTGAGTCTCATCATTTCAAAGTAACCATGCTGACTGTTAATAGGTTTTTCCTTCCTTGTGCTCTTTGGCTCTCCCCTGGTTGCATAGTTTTCCCATCACCTGGCCTAGGCTCAGACACCCACTGGCAGCAGCAGGGTGGCAGGAAGGCCACAAGCTTCCCTCAAATAACATTCTCTTTGCTCACGAGGGTTTTTAACTGAGGGCTGGCTTCCAGCTGAATGCTGTGTCAGACACTGGAAAGCTGCTTTTTACCTCTGACTTCCCGTCCTTCGTGGAGCTTTTGGGATGGGGTTTTAAACCACATCTTCTTTCTCATTCATTTGCATCAGTTGAAGCAGTAGGTGTTTTTTCCCAATGTTTTTCTGCTGTATGATTTTTTTTTTTTAACCTGATGGTAATCTGTCACTAAAATGTCTCCCCTTTTCTCTTTTTAATGATTTAGTGTGCTATCCCTTGCAGTCCTATCCCTGAACAGAGCTTTGAAATTTGAGGGGAACTGTCTCCTAGAACTATTATAGGCCCTCCAATAAAGGAAGTAGGCAAGAAATATCACACTCATGTCTTAAAAACGGGACCATACAAAATGGAATTATCCAAAAATGGGCAGTTTGGAATCCTGATAATACTCTTCCTTCTTTTTAATTTATATAACGTCCTAGTTTCAAATGAATACTCTGTTTCTGGGAAGGGCAGAGGAGAGGAGTTATGATTAGTCAATAAGTTAAATTTACACAGGTTAAGCAGTGAGTTCAGAGTATGTGTGGCCACTGTTCGTGTGGAGAGATGGGTTTTGCAGACGTAGCGGCACACTTCTCACTTTTCTGTTTCTGTCTGGAAAGCCAAAAGCTTAGCTGTAATCTCTGTTTTTCTCCATCAGCTAGTTTTTCCCTGGTCCTTGATGTTTTGCTCTATCCTGGTCTTGAAAATCTTTTTTTCTAGGGTTTCTTACCATGCTTATTGTTTTTATATCTGAGTTCATAGTTCCCACTGATGCCAAGACTTCTAACTCAACTGAGAAGTTCACTATATGGCACTATAAAAGTCCTCCACTTTGAACTAAAAACCTGAAGAATGAGAAATGGGGTGTATCAAGTTTTTCTTGATTATATGAACTGCTAACCTCCATTCTTGACAAATGTCCACTCTTCTAGAATGTCCAGCTGTAACTTCCTATCTCATACAAAATAGTCAGTGCTCTACAGAGGAGGAAGAGGTGCTTTTTTGAATGCCTAGAACCCACTGAAATATTGCCTCTTCTTTTCTCCCCAGAAAGAGCATCTAACACAAATTTTAGAAACTTACTCCATGTCAAAAAGAAAGAATATTTACCTGTGGATTCAGTCAGATTGTTGATCAAGGAGTCATTTAGAAGAATAGTAAAAGGGGAAATCATGAGTTATATGCATCAGTAGGTTAGATAGCTTAAAAATCAGCACAGTGAAACCAGAAAGGCATCTCCATTTTTAGAACTGATGTTGAGGAAAAAGGATAGATTAATTTATTTTGCCTTGAATTCCAGCAAAGTAGAAGAAGAAAGAGGCCTATTAGCTATAGTGGATAACGGAAAGCTGACAGAAGAGGAAGAAAGTCTAAATCAGGTGTTTTGAAAATATCCAAACATGATACCTTTGCTCAGAAAAGGTAACAAATTAAGAGGAGGGGAAAAAAGGTTTTAAAGGAAAATGCTCCTGAAAAGCAAATATAAAGGTTGAAGAGTACAGTTTGTTTAGCAAATCAAGCAAGTCTAAGTAGAACTAATCTTTAAAATATCACTGTCAAACATACATTTTGGTCTTCAAACAAAACCTACGTGTAGCATTCTGAGGGCATGTATTTTCAGAATGTTTCTTTTAAGAGAAAAGTTAACCTAGGCCTTGATCTTCATGGAACTTCTCTGTAGATTTTGGGAAATGTGAGATTTCTTTAATCCTTCTCTATTTAGCACTACTAACTCACAGATAAGATAACCCATAATGCATCAACACCCACTGGAGCTGGAGCCAATGCAGTAATACAAATACAACCAAATAAGTGGGAGGGGGAAATAAATCTTGGAACATTATGTGTGGTTGTTCTCCACAAAGAAAAAGTTGTTTTTAATAGTGCTTACCGGTGTACCCAAGTGGACAGATGCAGTCATACCTTCCTATCTGGTTCAGACACATTGCCCCATTCAGGCATGGATCTGAAACACATTCATTCACTTCCAGGTCACAGTGCTTGCCTTGATAGCCTGGGACACAGTAGCAGGAGTATTCATCAACCCCGTCCCTGCACACTGCTCCATTGTGGCATGGTTCAGAAGTGCATTCATCAAAATCCATTTCACAGAGAGTACCTGTGTAGCCTGCACGACAAAGGCAGGTAGGGCCAGCCAGGCCATTTTGGCAAGTGCCTCCGTGTTCACAAGGGTTTGTGTCACACACACTGATGGCTATTTCACAAGTAGTTCCATTATACCCAGGAGGGCACTCACAAGTAAAGCTGAGGTTTCCAGCAGAGCTTAAACAGGTAGCGTTTTGAAGACAAGGGTTTGAGGAGCAAGGATCATAGGTTTTATTGCAGAGTTCCTCCACAGTGTCAACTGATGTGTCTGCACAATGGCAGGTATCGTCTTTATCACCAGCAACGCATGTACAGTTCTTTTGGCAAGAGTTTGGCAGGCACCTGGAATCATTTCTCATGCAAAGTGACTCTAGAAAGGAAAAACAAAAAACCATGAGAACTTCCAGAGCACTTGGAATAAAACAGAAAGAAAGAAGTACAACCCTTACCACAACTTTGCTTCAAAATTAATTGTTCCAATTGTTGGCTGTTGAGAAGAAAACAGAACTGATAACTGCAAGCAGTGTATTAATAAATATAAAACAAAGAACACTATCAAAATTGGACTAGGTTGTGATTCTTGCCTCTTCTAACAGCCGTGGTCTGTCAGGGTTGCAAATCCATTGCTTAACACTAACAACAACACTGTCACAAATATTTCTGATCAACAGAGACAACCAACAATATGGAATGCCATAGGTGCCATCAGGCTGGAAGGACATGATGAACATGGTGTAAACATTCCCCCCCGCACCTCCAGGAACTGAGGATTAAAGGCAACTTGAGGTTGCCTTGCTGCTGTAAAGACTGGCAGATAGTAATAATAGCTACTTCTCACTTCCCAGTCAAGAGGGAGCAAGCAGCTACAAGCATTGTTCATAACCCACAATTGAGAAATGCTAATACAGTTAAAGTAGTGAAGGATGTTCTTTCCAGTCAAAGAAAACAAGAATTTTGCAATAAAACTGTATGATTTTTATCATGATTAATGATCTCCATAATGTAAGAAATGTCAGCATTCAGCTGAAGTGATGAGTAGAGCACATGCAAGTATACATAAACTATTTCTAATTTAGTGTTAGGGATACCAAGCAATAGCAGTGAAGGTGCCAAATATTGAGCATCTGAGGTAGGTGAATTGACCTGGGCTGAATCCTGCTACCACAGCTAGACTGCCCACGGTATCAAGTGAGCTAGATTAAAGCTTGAATACATTTATATGTACTGTGATCGGGTCTCCCAGTTGCAACATCGATACAGGTGAAAAGTGCAATAGGGTTCTAGTGATCACTAACATCGTCTCCTCATAATGTCATGTTGCTTCTATCATGATATGACATTGTATCAGTATGGGTGAGTGGAAATGGTGTTAATCATCAGTACACTTCTTGCAGCATTCGGGAATTTTGTCATTCAGACATAACCTGATTCAAGGCTGCTGGAGATGGTAAGATCTGAAGAGATGATTGCAAACATGGTGTTTAGAGGCTAAGCTTATGAATGCTTAGGAGGTGACAGTGGAAGAAATCCTGGAGTTGCCTGCAAATAGCTTGCTAGTGAAATGAAACAACAGCAGATCAAATCTCATAGACACTGATTGCCCATGAATGGAGAGAAGTAAGGCAAGTGCTTATTTACTGATATAAACCACCTAGAAGAGAGGGAGGATAAAAATACTGATTTAAGGAGCCAAACACATGTATAGCATTTTAATTCGTACTGATCAGACTAGAAAATCTGATTTATAGTATGTAGAGTTTTATCTGGTACAATTTTTTCTTTTGCAACTGATATCCCCCATATTATAAGGAAATCCTCTACTGTATATTTGAATCCTCTACCATACCTTTGAATACCACCACACTTCTCCAGTGATTATGCTGTGGCATTCCTCAAAATATATGAACAGTAAAACTGTAAACAAATATTCTGCATACTACTAGAGGAAAAAATTTATGGTTGTATCACAGGAAAAAAAATGCAGTCATATCTCGGTTGAGAGTTTATGAAATAAAGCAGAACATTTCCTCCAGAAAGAAGGTAATGATTCAGAACAGAAAGATTCATGTGGGCTAGAGAATGAAAGTTGTATTTAACAATATGTATGCAAGTCTTCAAAATGTCCTATTTTCTTCTTTCAGTTTTTACATTTATTCTGGAGTTATATTTGTATATAAAAAGTATAGGTTTCTTCTATTAACTTGAAAATGAATGGCAGAACGGTGTATGCTTGTGCAAATGGGGTGTTGTGGATGAGTTGACCTTTTCAGAAAAATGCAGACCAATTTCTAATTTCTTTCCAGTTCTGGGGATTGAGAGTTAGGACAGTGGACTCAATAGAAAAGGAGATGGGCACTGGAAGAGAAGGAGCGTGCAGAGGCACTTATTAACTGGAGCTTGATCAGTGCTGATAAAGTCCTGGGACAGAACCATGGCTGACTGGGAAACTGAAAAGCTAGGATTGATCAGCTGAGAATAATAAACATCAACTGAGGATAGTCAGAGAGGACAAAATGAGTGATGAGGGCACGTTTTTCATAATACATATTTTAATATGTAATATAATTTAACTTGGTTCTAGTCCCAGGAAGGAGAGGTAGAGGAATAAAGCCTGAGAAGGCCTTATCAGCTTAGAAAAGACTTGCACAGTTTACACAGATATGACACTATGCCAATAAATATGGAAATCAGAAAAGTGAGTTGTGCTTCCTTCTTGCGGCTTCCTACTCGAGATGTACAGAATCACAGAATGGTTGAGGTTGGAAGGGACCTTTGGAGGTCATCTAATCCAACTCCCCTGCTCAGACAGGGTCACCTAGAGCAGGTTGCCTAGGACCATGTCCAGATGGCATGTACACATGAGCAGTAGTGCTTCCGAGAACAAAAAGCACCAATTTGAATGAACCTGGTGGTTGTAAATGTGTATGTTCATCGAGTGAAGCACCTGATTAATATTTGTTCAAACAAGTTGAATGGAGATTGATGTAATAGCACAGATGGCAACAGTGACATCATGATTTAAAACAAATCAACAATGGTCTTAAGGATTACATAGAAATATTATTTCTTTTGTGTTTTGGGAGGTTGCATGTATAAGGAAAACCTGAGAAATGTTTTTGTTTGGCCTATTTTTAGTTGTTCTGATGCTCATATATACCAGAGATAGTGAGAAGTACCCAGAAAAAAGTATGATCTCTTCTAGATAAAGATAATCTTTATTTAACACAGATGAAGATAGACCTCATTAAGAAAGAAAGCTAAGAATTGATTAGCAGGTTGAGAGCTGCTGCTTTACCTCCAGTTATCTAAAGCAAAAACAGGAAAAAAATAGTACCTCTAATTTACCTCACTTTTAAAACAATCTTCTTTCACCTGTTAACATTCAGTTTTGCACTGAGAGCAAATATTGCATCCCCTATGCTATGTCATTTGTATATTCCCCAGCTCACAGCACTTACTGTATGCAAAATTCAAGATAACAGACTGGCCATGGGTGTAGATGACTTGCTCCCCAGTCAGCAGTATCACAGACTTTTCTTCTCAGCACACTCTTATGTATGTTCCAGTACCCCACTTTACATATATGTGTATATTATCCATGTATTTAGTTTCTTCTCTTTACCCTGGATAATGAAAAGTTGACTGTACTCTATTTTACGTAATCTATTATGTAATCTACTAATTAGAGTTAAAATGAGCTAGACTGAGTTCATCTCACATTTTCCTTGGGATTGAGCAACTTTAAATAAAGAGCTTACCTTTCATACTGCCTACCTACTTAAAATTCATTAAAATTGCATGTATAAAATGCATTTGAAGAAATTAGACTATGATTAAGTTATAACTTTGTCTAACTACTGTACTGTGTAAACTGCAGGTCAGGTCAATCATTCAAGTATTTCTTGAGTAGAACCACTGTGATATGAGAGGCAATTTAGTTAATCACTATTGCCACTTCAGAGTTAATTTGCATGCAACAACTCAGTATGTTGTAATGACTGTGTATGAGAGAAGCTGAAGAATATGCCTGTTTGCAGTTCTGATAGCAAAATACTAGCTTTGAGCATTGGTACTTACAAAGTTTCAGAGTTCACTGAGGCGTTAATAGTAATCCTTTCCTGGATTTTTTTTTTTAACTAGTATCTTAACTTTTACTTCTCTGGCTTTTGTAAAACAAATTTCTTACGTAGAAATTGCTGATGGACAATTCAATGTAAATGTGTTTGTTCCAAGAGTGCCTGGAGGATGTTTTTGTTTGATTTGTTTTAGAAGTTTACAGCAAAACACTAAGGGATTTGCAGAGTTTTATCTTCATTTCTCATGCCCTGTGCCATTGGTTTATTTGTGTAGTTCTTGAGGAACACAAGAGTTCTGACATTCTTAGCAGAGATGTAATTACTGTTGAGTTTTAGCTTGCTCATGATTTAAAGACTAGAATCAAGAGTTTTTGTTAGGGCTACCATACACTAGTTTTGTCCCAGCAGTAAAGATGCATCTCAAAGAGATAATCATTAAAGAGCATGTAACTATCAAGCTGTGGTTATCAAATGGTATGCATTTTACCAGGGCGTTTCTATAGTTTTTTGACAGGAGTCATGATCCTAAATGACACGTGTGTGTCAGAAAATCCTTGGACCCTGGCTTCGCAGTCAGAGCACCAGTTTCAACCTGCTTGAAAAAAGTTATTTACACTACGTACCTGGCTCCCAAAAGGAAACTCTGCTGCCCTGCTGCAGTGGAGTAAAGTGGAAGGATGGGTTTGGAAACCTAATGCTATTCAGAACTACATGGAAATAGTAGAGGAAAAAGAACGTAATGTGGAAGCTGAACATCGCTGTGCTCTGAGATGTGATGTGGTAGTGTAACAGTTTCTGATGCAAAGGCTGGCTCAGTCTGAGCTGATGATTGAAGAATATTCTTTACTACATATGCAGAAAGAGATGTAAGAAAAGGAAATAAATGTTTCCGTGTTGTCGGGAGCTTGACTTTTGGTAACATTGAATAGGGATAACCTGAAAAGGCCTCATGTTCTAGTTCAGATACACATAGGAGTCATTTTCATTCTTAACCAATTAAGATCACTTAAGCAGTGACTTGTTCTGACAGAGATTCTTAACATTTGTATTTAACATTATAAATATTGAAACAAAATGCTGATCGCTTTGATTTACACTGACATTTGAACTAATTCTCAGTCTTTTTATAAACATCGGTACCTTAATCTGATTACTGCAGGAATTAGTGACAAGCATTCTACCCAGTGGTTTAGTCCTTTTGATATAGAGGAGATGTTTGGTAGTATATTCAGAAGATGAAACACATCAGATTTGCCTAGAGTTTTCTCTGCAAAATTCTTTGCAGTAAAGCTTGCCACCTACTGGAAAATCATCACTAGTACTACAAGTATGTCAATAGTCTATAGAGAGCTGGCACAAACTATTACAAATAAGTAACATCCAGAAAGACAGGGTCAGTTGGATAAGCTTACTTAAGTGTATTGATGTTCTTTGTACATGAATAATTGAGATTATGTAACTAATCAGCACTAGAAATGCATGATTTCGGTCTAGTAATGACTTCTTAGAGATCCAGAACCGCTGTAATGATGCAAAACAATATTATTTATGATGTTGGAAGTGCATGACAATGACAACGTGCATGACAATGTATGAGGGCAAAATTAATTTAGTGGTAAAGTTAACATAAACAGGGCAGGAGCTCTGAATGGGCCAAGGCAATTTGGCACGGATGTTCGGACTCCTGATGAGAAGACTAGTGATCCTCAGTAAAGCAAGTATTTTGAAGTGCTCACCCTCAAATCTTTCCTAATTGAGAATCCCAAGGATTTCGTCTAGATTCAGTTTAATTTGGAGAGCTATAGAGTTCATGTAGGCTTTTAAATATGTCCTGCCATCTAAGATTCATAAAATCAAAAGTAAATTGATGATCCCCAATTCTGAGAAGCTGATCAGCAATCTTTGTTAGCCATTCAAAGGCCATAAACAAAAGCTAGCAAACTCCATTGGGCTGCTTTTGATATAAACGTTCTTCACCAAAGACTTGTTCTTTCTGGGCACGATTCTTCCTACAAGTTGGTGAAGTATCATAATCGGCTGCAGGCTTTTAAATGAAATTTCAATTACCACAAATCACATTATTCTGACCTTGAGTCCACTTAAATTTGTTCTTGTCTGGACTTTGCTAATCAGTTCACTATACCTGTAGGCTGCTTGTAATTGCAATGCTGTTCTTCAGACGTGCCTTTTTTCTCTGAAGGAGGACTCTGAGCTTTATAGAAGCTCTCAACATTAACAGCTTCAGGGTCTTTTTACATAACCTGCAGAGATTTTTCTGACTTTCTTAACAGAGGTGGTCCATTTTCTAGAAGAAAACTTCTTTCTACCAGAATATAACTAACTTCTTGATAGCCATATAGTCATCAACATTGAGAAGTCTACTGTGCTTTGGGAAAGGCTTTTTTTTTTCTTTTTAACACAGAGCTATAATTTCACACCTTTTTTGAATTAAAACTAGGAAGCTACCCCAGCTAATACAGGTAATACAGGTCACAGCAAAATCTGACACTTTGTTCTTAACTCACACATTTTGGAATGGAATGTATAGCAGAAAACCAATCATGCTTACCTGGAAGGAAACTAGGGCAAGGCACCATCCTCTAACATCCGCAGCTTGTTAAAGACACACATATTAAGATACATGTCTGCTGCTATGTCTCTAATCTTCTTTTCTCCTGCTGTAATGCATATGCTGGTCTAGAAGCTGAGTAATTAAACTTACTTTAAAAAATATTCTTAAGGAAACAATGATCAAACTAGGAAATAGGGAAAAATTTTGTTCTCTTTTTAAAAAAAATCAACTCCGAAAATATGTGCCTTTTTTTTTTAATGTGCTAAAATAACTGGTAATATTGACGTCTTGGTCGTTGTCGGTCATTTTGACAGACAAAATTTCACCGGAATAAATAAGGCAACAGTTGCTTCTCTTAGTGCTATTATTTCACTCTGTCTTCTGTTGACTCAGCAACAGCACATAGTATTTGTTCACAGGCTTGCAGTAGAAGGTTTACCTTATAATGAAATAATTTCACTAGAGAAATGATGGTGTAACATATTCCCAAGGACTCAAATAGCCCTGTGTCTGGAGTTAGAAGTCAGAACCTTCAATGCTTGTGTTCATTTATTGTCTAAAATTTGCCCCGAGATGTTAAAAAAAGTGTGTGAATCTGTGTTACTGAAATATCAAGCTCTGTGACTTTAGTGAGATCTTGAAATAATTAGCATTTAACTGGAAATATTTGAGTATTGCCCAAGGTATTTAGTGCTGCATTGAAGAATGGTTGGCTTTGGTATAACTAGGCATATCGCAGTTTATCTGCAGTGCACCATGACATAGAAGATACAGTTCATCACTATGACAATAACTTCCTTGCAAAGACAGCCTTAGAAAGTTGTGGGTGTGCATATATATTCAATCTTGAAATGCTACTTGATGTATCTTGAAGAACCAGGGAAGAGATGAGCACAGCTGCATAATCTACAGTGACAGAAACTGGGAACAGGTACCTTCACCATGGACTGAAAGGAAGAGATGCCATGTGTGGATCAGCATTTGGCAGATGGGAAAGAAAAGGACATAAGAACATGCCATTCAGGATTAAGCAAAGCCAGGTAAGGGGCTATCCTAGCCCTCAAAACAGCTTTTCCATTCAGATTCTCTGTGAATAGATCATTTCAGTTTTTCCACACAGTTCTGATTTCCAGACTGAAGACTCAAGCTTTCTAAATCTTGAACTGATGCTACTTTATTCCTTCCCTGCCCATCTCCCTACCCATTTGTGTATTGCAGCACCTTTCATCCTAATTTCACTCATTGCTTCTCTGCTTTTCCATGTTGTCTCAATTATTTAATGTAATAAGCATTTTATAGTTATTGTGGTGTCACTTCTCTTTTCCAACCTTCACCTACAATGGAAGTGCCACTCCCTAAGACCTGACCTTCTCTATACATAGTTTGGAATTATTACTTGATCAGCTTAATGTACTTGGGAAGGTATAAACACACTTAGGACAAACAAGCAAGCACTTGCCATTGTGGCTACATATATTGTGGACATAAAGGGTTAATCATGAATCTTTTTACTTCCGTTGTATGTCCAAAACATCCTAACATGTTGTTATAGAAACCACTTTCAGAGTTTAAATCTTGAATCAAGATTATTGCCATAGTAACCACTGCCACACACACACACAGGCACAAAAGAAAAAAGGCAGTTACTCAAAATATTCTGCTTCTACTGAAAAGGCCAATTTTGTTCTCAAATACATTTTTATCAGCAGGAACAAGAAGAGTAAATTAGCTACATATTTACTGAAGTAGAAGTACCATATACAGTATATTAGCATAACAACCGAATAGCATTACAATTTTAAAATGTTGTTTAGGAAACACTTAAAGATCAAAGCTATGTATGAGTCAAATTACAGAACTGGTTGTCTCTGTTTCATTATTCTCTGATCATTTCAGCAATCTCAAGCTAATTTGGTGCTACTCCCCAAGAACGAAGAATGTTACAGTTTGCTGTCATTTTCTTTTGCTGTTGTTTTATCTTTGTGCTGTCCCAGGCTTCCTTATCCTAGGAGCATTTCAGCAAGAATGCTTACAGCCACACCTACTGATTATACTAAATACAGCAACAATACGACAGGCTTTCCTAGAGAATGGCCACAACGTGCCTACCCAGCAAGCCCCCGTGAAGTGCACTAGTTCAAAAGCACTCACTAGGCAGACACACTCACAGCTGCTTTCCCATCTTATTCAACAGTGCTAGAAAATGATGGGAATGGGTGCAGCTCATTAATTTGTGAAGTCTGTTGTCAGCAGTGGACACCTCAAAAATACCTCAAAACTGAAGTAAATGCTTTCTTCTCATAGTCCCCTTTCGCTTCTATCCTTTGTTTCACTGCAGTGAATTCTCTGCAGCTCTCACTTTGTTTTGCATTATACCATAGGGTCTGTTCTGGAAACAGGAAGAGAATCAGGCCCATGAGCTCAACAGGGCTGTTAAAGTGGCACAGGGGAGATTCACTAGCCAACAGCATCTCCCAGACCTGCTGGAGGCCTCACAGAAAATGCTGCAGGAAAACCCCTTGACAGACTGCACAGCGCTCTCCATTCTCGGCTAGCAGTTGTGGAGGGAGATGCCACACATTTGTGTTCTGGAATGCCTCTGAACACTGCATGTGTCCTATTCACTACTCTTTTTTTGTCCCATTTCTTATACCAACACAGGTCACAGTTACCTCCTACTGACTGATTCTGAAAGACAACAGGCCCAGCTGGCCATTAGGGCATGGCTCTACTAGCAATGCCATATTCAATAGTAAACAGGCTTGTTTTTGCTGTGAACAGTATAGAGTTTACCCACTTCTTTACCTTTATATCTGGCACTACACCACTGCTATTTAAGTTGATGGTGCTTAGGGTTCATTGTGCTTTTATGCACAGATATTTTTGGTTATATGAGATGCAAGACAATGGCTGATCAGGCCCAGAAGGAAGTTAACATCCACTACCATAAATGATGCAGGCATTGATCTGGAAAGTGAACTGATACCTGCTGTGCAATGCCCATGGCTGTATATGTTCTATTTGAATGTAATGTTCCTCTTTAATGCACATCTGTGCATTCTCATTCTCTAAGTCTGGAGAAGAGTAAAGACATGAACATAACTAGGTGTTGCATCTTTCCTATTTAGAAGTGATGAAAAGTCTTTTTAGTTGAATTTACACAACAGAGTTTTTTCTTAAAACAATGGAATAGGATTCTTCCACACAGAGACATGGAAAATAGACAGTTGATCCACAACAACATATGGTGGTGGGAATCTGAGGGCCAGCTTCAAGTCAGCTCTTCTATCGGTATCTCTGAGGCAAAGAACATGGATAATAATTGTGTTCAAAATTTGAAACAATTTTATGTGATTTTTTTTATCATTCTGTAGGTTAAATGTCTTTGTCCCAAGGACTCAGTCAATACCTTTTCTGCCTGCACTGCTCTTGGAGCTTCATTAAAGGTGGGTACATCCTCAGCATATAACATGGGATGCAGAGGATGCATGTAAAGAGATGAGAGTTTTTGTAGAAATGAAGAGATTTCAGATGTGAAAACCTAGGTGGTTTCGTTAAGGGTGTGAATTTTGTCAGAATCATCTCCTTTACTATAAAATGTTATCATGCATTGCCTACTATTAGAGAGGTTTTTCAGCACACCTAAATGGACTTGTACTGGGTATCTTGACAAAGGCAAGCGGATTCATAAAACTCTTCTGAAAGGGGTTGCTCCTGCCTTGTTCCCAAGAATTACGAAGATGGCAACAAGCCTTTATAAATTAATGGAAGCCTAGTTTGGCATTTCCAAAGCTGTCATGTTAACCCACTGAGGGGTGCAAATGCTGCTGTGAGAAGTGGAGAAAATACATGAGAGCAATGCTTGCAGTTGGAAACATAGCAAAATGCCAGTGCAGGTGGTAAGAAGGAAGGCCAAGATGTACACCTAGGAAGCAGGCACGTGGCAAAACAATGAGGGAAAAACTGCCAGAGCCCAATAGGATTGCACAAAGATGAAATCATGATCTCACTTCTCTGCATCAGCGGAGGGATTTTCAGAAATACAGCAGGAGTAACATAGTGTAAAACTGTCAGTTTGTGAGTTTGGGTGAAATCCAGTTGCTCTTGGCTCTTACTAGATAAAGGAAATCAGGGAGTAAAAGAGCTGTTCTCTCTCATAGAGGCCAGAGCTTGCCTTGTGAGACACAAGGTCTCACAGCTTCTCTGGAGTCTGGAAGCAATTTGTGGCATTTTGCCTCTGTGTAGGATAGAGGCTTCCTACTCCTGTTGTGTTCCTGGCTCCCACTGAATTCAAACTCAGCAAGGAAGTTGAACTGGGAGACCCTGCCTCTCACAGAGATGAACCTCTGCTGATCAGTGGCTCTTAGCTTTTATTTAGGTCAGAACATGCTAGTAGCCATACTACCACTGTGCCTAACCATTAACATGGGAAAGAAAAAGTGGCCAGAAACGCTGCCAATTGCTGCTCTTTGATCTGAGCTTGGGAGCACAGGAACTGAAAATTGAGTACAAAATTGACTTTAGGTCCAAATTATATGTCCATTTGTTGTTCGCTTTTGAAAACCATGGGAAGGCATTCTCTTAAATTGTCTTTATCTTTGGCGCTATTGTCCACTTCATTGTTTCTTTCCTCTTCTTAATATGAAAATGACCTACAGCCATGATTCTAATATATTGTAGCATATAAAGGTGCAGTGATTTTAAAACATAGCCACAAATAACTCTAAAGCAGACCCAGGTGTGATTTTGTTTTTCCAAGTCAAAATCAGATAGGCTTAAAGCCCTGATTATTAAAAATGCACCAAAACAATCTGTAACATGCAGCTAGAATTTCTCTTCTGGTGAGGGATACTTTCACCTTCACTTTGCTAGTCACAGACTTCACAAAATTTGATTTTCCTCTCTATTAGTCATGGTTAAATTTTGGTTTCAAGAAATTAGGAATATGGTCATTAGTCAAATGCATTACACTAGTGGATCATAAGGAAAATATTATTGTCAGGACTCCTGCTTTAACATAATCTCCACAAGCACTTGTTTTTATAGTACTCAGAAAAACAGAAGATGCCATCAAAGAATATTATATCATATGCATCATACCCTTCTGCACAGCCTAACCTCTAGCAACAAATTGTATTTAGAAAATGATACGTTTTAAGGTGCTGGAACAGGGGAGAAAATCATGACAGAATGCATAAGGGTTTACACAGATCTGTTCCTTCTTCCAGCTGGCTTACTGTGCTCTGCTTTGAAGTCTGTAAGGAAATGAATGTTTTAATGTTTCCAGGTGCAAGGCTGTGTACTGATGTGTGCACGTGTTGAGGAAGGATGGAGATTGCCTCCAGAAGGTTCTCAGTAACACAGCTGTGGACTAAATTTTGCTGAAGCCAACAAAATGAAGCAGACTAGCAAGGTCAGATCCAACTTTTGACTAGCATCACATTGCTATACACAACCATGGGAATGCAGGCTGTCCCTCCAGGCTCACTGAATGCATTGTCCTTTTCTGACACAATTTCAGTTTCATACGAAGTAACAGTACTTGCCTGTGTCAAAGTCACGATGCCGCTTCTCCTGACTCCCCAATCTTTTAAAAAAATAATCAGCCCTGTGGCAGATCAGCATTATTTTGCTGATAATTTAGTGCACTGTGATATAAATGCCACATGAATGAGAAGAAAGCCTCAGTGGGGTTACAATGCGTAGTAAATACAGAAAAATCCAAGTTGTTTTTCAGAGTGTTAAACTTTGTAAAGGACTTTTTACATTCCAGTGTAAAAAGAGTAATCAGTACAAGCCCCTTCTATTATTTACTAAATAATTCTTTTTCAAAGAAATCACCTAGGATTTGTTCTCTGCATAAGCTAATTACCAACTGGGATTTAGAGATTGCTTGGGAGAAGTCCCAGTCCTATACTTTGGGACAGGCTAGAATTGAACAGGGGGAACTGGCACAACAGGTATTCCATCTACTCTCATTCTCTGAGCTCTTGTGCTAGAAGAAACTACCAACTACCTACCAGGGCCAAGATCATAACTCTGAGACTGGAGAAGAACAATGCTGTCATCATGATCTGCACCAGTCGAGTGATCTTCACTGACATCATACAGGTAAAAATCACAAAATGAAATGCCAAGCTAGTCTCAGTCCATAGATAACCATGGCTTTCTCTCCCCTATTTTCAGGAACTGTTTGCTAATTAATGATAGAACTATATATCCACCCCCAACATATTGTATAACCTGCAGAACTGTTGTTCCACCAGGCCCACTTTTCCATAACAGCTACCACCCTCTCCTTGTCCCTACTGCAGTCCTAGAAAGGATTAGTTAGGCTCTCACTTGAGAACACCTAAGAACTCAGTTCCCTCCCACAGTAATGCAATGTAATTAAATGAAGCTGAATGGTGGAAATAAATAAATACCAAGAGAACAGCCAGCTGAAGGTCATATCTTTTTTCCTGTCATATGAGGACTTGAACTGAACAGAGTTTGAGGGACAACAGAAACTATTTCCATGCAGAGAGATTTTCATTAACTTTTGAATGTTGCTAGGAAAATCAGCATTACTACTAAACTGGTATCTGGAGGGCAAGTCCCAAATTTGACACTTACCATTCTGTTCAAATCATGGAGCTGACTTTATCACACATGGTTATTTATGCAGTTCATTTGTCTGCCTTTCACTTTGCAGCAGAACAAGATGGCTAGTCTGTAGGGGTGTTCACAGCAAAATGTACTGAGCTTGTGACACTGCCAGGCCAGACTGGCCTGGTAGACCTCCTGCACTCATCAGCCCTGGCATATTTTTGTGTCATAGCACTAGTCTGACTGACTGAGTCACCTGATGACTTTCTCAGTGGAGGTCAAGGCAGTCCTGATGCTCTGCTGAAGTGACAGTTTTCCTTCCTTGCCTCCTACATAATGATACCAGAAAAAAATTAAAGATGAAGTTTATTCACAAACTCCCTTTTAATGCCTGAATTTGAACACCTAGACAAATACCAGTTCAGTAATGTGACACAGCATCCCCAGAAGTGCCAGATCATTGCTATTTTGCAATGAAAATCCAGTACCATGAGAGCTCTTGTAAGCATTCAGAGGATACTTCTATGCTGCTAAATAAGGAAGGGCCAGGGAGTGGGCTAGAACACTGGTTACCTGAGTACTCATATTAATTAATTATTAATTCAGTCCCTGGTCTGTTTTAAAATGTCCCAGACAGATCTACAACAAAAGTGTCTCATTCTGATCTGTGTGCACATGAGCCTGTCGGGGCTAGCTACTTGGTCCTGAAGCCAAGGATCAGTTCTTGGTCCTCTTTTTTTTTTTTCTTTTTCAGCATTATGGCCAGAGCCACAGTTGTTTCTAAGACATTTTATGTCTCTGCAATGCTAAAGTCTCTATTCTAAGTCTGTGTATCAGGAACCTTTTCTAATAGGAAAGTGTGATGTCAGATTGGCCTTTTATCCCAAGGCTCACTTCAGGTGATGGATCACAAGCTCATCTTCCTTTTCTTGTGGTTACCCACAGCTCAAGGTGCAGGATTTTATTGAAACTTGTTGCCTGTCAGGCCCAGAGCACACCCTCTCTCCTGGGCATTTGCCTGCCTGGGCTTAGGGCCAACTTCCATAGCACAGCTCTGTGGCCTTGGGAATCCTCTTTCCCTGGGAGATGCTTTTAAGGTCAGGCTCTCACCCTTGGTATCTGCCTGGCCATGAGCCCCACTGACCTGGACCTGGGCCCTGACCATGAGCTACACCTCCTGGCTTGACCTCAGACCTTCCTTGTCACTAGGGACTTGCCTGGTGATCACCAGACCATTGCCTGACCCTAGTTACTGTCCCCAGACCTGATCCTGACTCGCTTGACTTAACTTCCTGGCTTGACTTCAGACCTGCCTCACCACTATGGACTTGTCTGGCAATCACCGGACCGTGGCTGACCTGGTCTGATCACTTCGTGCAGGTACTGTGCGACTGTGTCCTTGCCTGTGAGGCCACTGCTTTGCTGTATGTGGCAGACATAGAGAAGGAGAAAATGATTTCTTTTTTTAGATGTTACATTGAAGTGTTAGCACTTTCAAAGGACTTTTCATGCTCAGTGCATTGTATAAGCATTCTATGCTTCAGAGTAATTATATCAACTGTATTAGCATGAGCCACGTAGAGCAGGAGATCTCTGCAGGGAATCTCTTGGTCTTGTAATATCAACCCCAGACCCTATTTTCTACTCAAGTCACTCTAGCTAAAATTCAGAAGTGGAGTTGAGCAGGCAGAATGGCCCTTTACCACTGTCCCTTCTCTTTGCCTGAAGTTCTATAAGCAAAGGAGGCGGTGGAGCCATCCCATCTCACTAGGAAAGTTGAAACCATCCTCAGACATTTCCTAGATCTCTATGATTAGATGAGTCAAGAGGAGGGAAATACTCCATTATGTCAGGAGTAATGCCAGGAATATCTGATAGGAGGCCATTTATATAATTTTTTCCTCATTCTTTGCCTGCAAGGTGTCCTTTGAGAAGAAGTGACCTGGCCCAGAGGAATAGCAAGAATAGGAACTGGAAGGCCACTCTATAATTAGGGATGCCTTTCTCTGAAACCTTTGCAAGATGCTTCACTGTGGAAGTAAAACAAAAACATAACATTAACCAGTATCAATGTATGCCCAGAAGCCTTCCTTGGGGAACACTCTAAGTAATAAGCCTCTCATATTAGAGGAATATTACTAAAAAGCAAATTGTTTCAATAAGCCTAATTTGATGCTGTGCTTTAGAATAAAAACATTTGCCACTAGGGCATATTTCCTATAAACAGAGAACTGCAGAAGTATTCAGCAAGCCTTTATCAAAATGAGAGCAGTAAGAGTTCTGCCAGCAAATGATACAAAATTTAAAATCATGAATGAATAAACAATATCCAGTAGTAATCAATATAGTAGTGTCATTTCTTTTTTTTTTTAATTTTCCTGTTAATATTCTCTAGTTACATGAGAGATTTGACCCCTTGTCTCTCCTTCCTTTTCTAATTCTTTTTTTTTCTCTTTTGTCTTATTTCTTTTCCACGCATTCTCCTTTCCCCCCACTCCCCACCCCACGGCCTGATCCAAAGCAGGCTTGGATTTAGGGGGCAGGAAAGATACAGTAACTTTGTGTGGCTGGTAAGTGAGCTAAATCTTCTTGCAGTAATTGTCCCAACTCTCAGACACAAGGTCACTTATGGCACCAGCTCGACAGGGAGAACACAGATGCCTCTGGAGCAGTGTTGCAGAGCTCACACTCCACACAATGATTTGGAGGACAATAAAGCTGCTCTGGCCTGTTTTAAGCCCAGATATAAGCTTTAGCCATCCCTGCTGCAGTGACAGTGGAAGCCTGTGTGCATACAAATCTGCACTATGCTCTTAAGATACAGGGAGAATTTGGGATGTTGGCAATATAGTAGCTGGGGAGTGGAAGATAGCAAGGGAAAGGAGAGAACTAAAGCCTCATCAGCTTGCCTGCAGATATGGAGAAGCTTTCTTGAATGTCTCTGTCAAAAGAAACTTTTGTGCCATATAGAGCTGAAAAAACAGAAATAATTCCTTATGTATTTATGTAGCACAGTTTCATACAAAGTAGGGTTAGCTTGCTGCCTTATAAAATACACTGCACTACTAAGTCTGGACTGGTATCATTTTGAAAGAGGTCCCCTCCCCCAAAATAAGATCCATATAATAATACATGACAGGCCAGGAAAAGAATAAGAAAGATTTGATGTCAATAATGAATACATGATCAATACCTAGTGACTGTATCTCACTGAGAGCGTTTTTTTCAGAGAGATGTTTTTTTCATGACAGGGCTTGTTTTATGATCCCAAAGGACATCATATAACACAGCGCGCTAAAAAGATGCAGAACAGATTGAGTAGTTATCAGTACTTAATACCTGAGGATTCTCAAAAGCAATTTTCTCCTAGGAGCACATTTCCTTTGATGCTTGGGATTATTAATTATAGATAGACGTGAACAGAACAAGGCATTCTGTTACTGTGCTACGAAAACAGTGTATCATTTACAAGGAACAAACTATCTTACTTAATTAGAGGTTCAGCTGTGGTTCAGCTCTGCTACCTTTTCAAGATAATTTGGTATTGATTTGACCATGGCAGCCTGCTGTAATAAATATAATTCCATTAATGATCAAGGGAGCTTGTAGGCATAATACGGTAGGATTGTTAAAATGTTTGTCCTTCAACTTGCCCAGGAAATTGGAGCATCACATCTCCAATGTGGTATTGAGGCTATGGATTATCTTAGTCAAAAGTGGTTGCACTTATGTGGAGTCCTCTCCTTTGTGCCCTGTCTGTATCCTAACTGCATGCAGCCCTAGATTTTCAAGTGATCTATGGCAGCTGCATTTAAAGTTCAGTTTTTCCTCTGGATAAATGGAACATATTATTTCTGCTAATATTTTTTTAGACTAATTTTGCCTCTGTTCTGTTTTTTCACAAAACAAGCTCTGGTTATCCTGATTCAATATATGAGATTAACCCCAAAATTAATTAGATGAGCATCAGTTTGTAATCTACATGCTCAGTTTATTCTTGGTATCATATGGTCATAATTAGATATGCTGATTTGTTTTGCTAGGAGGTTACACATTTAAGATACTCTAATATCTAATTACCATCATTGTTATACTGATTAAATACTACACTATTTAAATATTGCAAGTAAATACAGGAGAACTACCCAACTAAGAAATAAAACTTTAAAACTAGGAGTGTCCTTAATTTATTCCCCTCAGTCACTAACATATAGCAGCTTTGTAATCATGTACTATGGCTATATGTAATAGTCATTTAAAACAAATTTAACACTAAGACCAATAGAAAGCTTCCTTTAAAACAAACAGATCCTATCATACTCCTATATTAATAATTTCTGCTAACTAGCTACTGAACCAATGCCTCACCTTCCAAAATCCCTCTTCCTCAGGTTCACAACTTGTTTTCATTCCATATATACACATTTTTATTTAGTATCAACAAAAATTACATATATTGACTGAGTGAGGTTTGTTTCTCTAAGTTCTGGTATGGCAAGAAACTTTTACTAATATTTTCTTCATCCTGAAATCTGAAATATCTATGCTAGAGATATGTACACATATTTTCCATGTATAGCATTCACAGATTACATTTGAGAAACCAGAAAGTTCAAGTCAGAAAGGTCAGCTTCCTGCTGGGGTTAAGATATGGAGCCTGCTGCAAGCTGACAGGTGCAGATCTGTCAGCAGGTTACAAATTAGCACCTCTGCTCCCCAGAGCCTCCTTGCCTCCTTAGGGAACTAGTAGTGAGGGCTAAGGTTTCTCACAGCTTTGGAGCCCAGCCCCATATCAAATCATTCAGGTGCCTATTACCAGGCTAGCCCTGCAATTTGAGAGACTTCAGTAAAAGACTTTTGCTCTGCAAGGAGTGGTTCAGTACCCAACCACTAGGCAGGAGTATTGTCCCTAGGGTCAGGGCAGTCAGCCTTGGCTGCCTTTAGTGAGTCTCTACCAGGGCAATCTGGTGCCCCTGAAACAGGGTAGTTCCACCCTGCTGAGGACTGAGAGTAGTTTACCTGGACCAAGGCATTGGACTTCTTGGACAAAGGCCAGGGGCTCTGCAGCAAAGGGACTAAGCTTCAGGCCCTCCTACCCCCCTAATTAACCTAAGGACAAGAGAGAAAGAGCTGCAGGAACAGAGCAGGAGAGGGACTACTGTACTCTTCCTGGAGAACTGGTGCTTGTCTGATCTGCAGGGAGTGCTACATATCACCTACAGAGGGATGTAACCTACTCTGCTGATGAGCTCCCTTTTGGCTTGTGATGGATGTGCTTTCATTTCACTTCTCAGGTAAGATGCTGGTAATATGCATGAAAATACGGTATAAAGTAATTTTATAAAGTGGTTATTGTATTACCTAGGTATTCTTCTAAGGATCAAGAATTTGTATTAGTATCAAAGTTGGAAATGGACAGTGATTTTTTTTTTTGCCCCCGGGAAAAAAAATAAAGTGGTTCCTACTGATCAACATTTCCATCCAAATTGGTAGTAATTTCGTCAAAGTGTTGAACCACAAAGCTTAATTTACCACATACAGATGTGGAATCTCTCTGTTTTAGAGTGCCCCTGCTACTCTAAAACAGTTGAGTTGCTTAGAAGTTCAATTCAATGAGCAGGAACAGCAGCAATTTATACACCTTTGCCGTAACTGACCTGTCTGCTGTACAGACTTGGTTCTGAATCAGGCCAGGAGAAAATGGGCTGTCTTCCTTTCGGATAACCACACGTTTCTCTCCTTAGGATAACAGAAGTGGGGTAGCTAAATGGATGTACTACAATCAGGAGGATAGCCTAATATTTTCTGTTGTGTTAGGGCAGACAGCTTGTGCTATGTTAGTCTTTAAACCAGTGTAGAAGTAAAACACTCTTTACCCCTGTATTCTCTCCTACATATGGATTTACCACTACTGGGACTGCATCTGGGTCTCTCCTGACTTAGCCCAGACACAGGCAAAAGACAAGCAGAAGAAAACAGTTACAACAGGGACTATGTTGCTCTGAGTCACTGGTGCAAGAGTACATTATCTGTACAGAACAGTTAGAAAACTCCAGTCCAGGGTTTCTTTATGCCTGCCTCAGGTGGAAGAAGCAAGGGAATAAAGTTTACCTTGGGGTCAAGCAACTAGAGTTTTCTTGTAACAGTTATTTAGTGGTAAATGTTTGTGGTAGTCATAGGCAAATCCTAGGCATTTTTTGCTAGTCCTCATATTCTCTAAGAATGTTTGATGCAGATGTTAGAAGTGAACTGAAATTGCCAAAGTTAACATCTATTAAGAGCACGATTTCCAGTAATAACCTGTCATAGTATGTACTGAATAAAATGAAAGAAACTCTGCTTTATGAAGATGTAAAATCATATCCTCCAATCAGTTATAATAGGCTTGATCACTGCTTACTCAAATAAACATCTTGTTTGCACATATGCAAAATCACAACTGTATACACTGAGGCAAGGTAATCTGCTGAACTGAATCTATTTTATGCATCATGAAGTGAACTTTATGGAGGTCCAACTGGTCTTGTCTGCACAAAACACATGGTGATTGCAGGATTGCAAAAGACTCCCAGTAAAATCAGAATTTGGCCAGCCTAAGCTTTTTAGTGGCAGTGATGCTCAGCATGAAAGAAGCAATTTGATTCTGATTTCAGAATGAGTTTGTAGTGGTGATATCTTTCTTAAAAGATATTAATTGTTTTTATTTGTGAGCTGGGGAAAAACAGACCTGATTTTTAATGAGTAAATATAAATGTGGACTGTCACAATTTCATTTGCTCCCTGGCCTCTGTGTACCAGTTCAATAGGAGCTGCTGTAGTGACTTAATTTTATTTCCAAATATAGGCTAATCATCACCTTCTTTCATTTACGAGGTGTTAATTTGCATAGACAGAGATGCTGATGCACTGAATACTGAGATCCTTTTGGGTTATTGTTGCTCATTCAAAGTAGTTTGTCCCCCTGCCCCCCCCCCCCCCCCAAAAGAAAGATTCAACACTTTACACTTGCTGAACTTACCCCACTCATGCTGGCTTTTTGCCTGTTACCACTATATTCCGCATATGTTAGATTAATCGCTATGGATGATACTCTTTTTCTAGGCTGCTCCCTTCTAAGTTTTGAACCAACACCATGAAATTCTATTTTACTATTAGTAAAGGGCAGTAACACTACAGCTAACCTGTTGTGATTCTCTTCCTCCACTGCCACCTTTATTTGCTGACTGCTGCCCAAGAGGGCTTCCAAATTGAATGGCATGCTTAGGAGAAAGTGTAGCCCTGACTGCTGTAGTGTTTCTTGAGTCAACATTTTCCAATATTCCAGCATCTGGATTTAAGCTCCTGGCACACTGATTTGTGATAGAGACACACTCTTGATAAATTCAAAGAAAAGGGGTTCAAAGTCCCATTTCCCCTGCCAAATGTTTTTCTAAACAGTATACCTTGACATAGAAGGATGTTCCAGTATCCATCTGCAGGAAGTTGGAGAGGCTGCCTACTTGACTTTTTCCAGTATACTTTCTTAGTCATCACTGTGGCAACAGCACAGAGTACAATCTAATCACATTCAGAGTCTAGCACCGCAACATGCTGAATATCCTGCTCCCAATTCAGTGCAGAATTCAAGCACATTTAATTCAGTCCCTCAGTGTATCTTTTTTTCTGAAATATCTTTGGAAAAGAGGAGAGATGTTCTAAGGAGGGTGAATAAGGGCAGACATACAGCTTGTATGAGGCCATATTCTGATACTAAAACTCTGTAAGGCAGTATTTCTGTCATAGCCCTACTGAAGGCTCTTGCAGAGTAATGTGCTGCCAACACTGAGAGCAGTCTTCAGGATTTAAAATTAAAGCATTCATCCCACAGCAAGTCTGTGAAGTTGTTCTTTGTGCATGTGCTCTCCATCCTCACAGGGGTAGTGTGAATGCAGAGTTTTCATAGTTTTTCTGTCCTATTTCTAAACCTCAGGGCAAGTAGTCAGCCTTCTGAGGATTTAGATGGGCATTAGTCAATGCCATTTCACATCTGGAAGAACAACACTGTTAGTGACTTTTAAATATCTTTATGAATCCCACTGAAGAGGTTTTAAAAAAAATAAAATTCTGAACAATTTCCAGGGAATAATATACTTTAAACACCTCAGAATAATTACTTTCAGATATACCTATTGGTAGTGAACTAATTTAAGGGTAAAAAATGCTAAGTACTTTCTAAGTATTGTATTTACTTATTTATCTATCTATATATAAAGGAGGAAGGCTGAATACTTATCAGGTTTTCAGACATGCTGCCTATGAAACAAATGAAAATAAAAATAAGATAACTTTAGAACAGCAAGAATTTCTATTCCTATATTATGAGTATTTGCTGTTCATTAATTCTAAAAGCATCAAACTTTTTTGGTTTTTTTTTTTTAAGATGAACTGCAAATTTTATCTGTAGGTGCAGCAGCAATGCTATAAGTAGACTACAATCATTTTAAACAGGTTAATTTATATATTGTTGGAGGTTGATTTCTCTCCCCCACCACAACCCCCCCTTCAAGTTTGTTAATCTGAAAATAGTCTATCATTTTGAATCAGGCATCAGCTGGAGAAGAGTGTCGTTCTTGCCTGAGGCTCAGATGCCTCCTGCCACTAGAGTTCACACCTCAGACCTTATATGCCTCTAGTAATTACTGCAACTAACCAATCACCCTGAAGAAAAGTCTATAGGATGGCAAGTTAGTGATTACAAAGAGTGTATCTTTTTTTCTAAATTATCCTTGGAAAGGAGAAGAGGTCCCTAAATGAAAGAAGGCTATGAGTTATCAAATAAAGGAAGTGTTATAAAACAGAAATCCTTCTTATAATTTTATTATTTTAAAGAATAGAAAATTGCTATATAATGTCACTATATATATATATATGTATATATATAATGCCATTATATAACGCTATATAAACTCAGTGTCACCTAAATTCTGGAAAAGGCACACTGATATGAAGTAAGAAAACCAAGATCTATGTTTAGTGGTTAAAACGTGTAACAGGGAGATTATGTGAATTGTATTCATAGCTGTACCATTGCAAGAGAGAGATTCGCCTCACCTTTCTCAGCATTCTCATCTGTAAAATTGAGAAATTGCCTACTCAAGTACTATGAGGTTCAATCCACTCATGTTTGTAAAACGCCCAGTACACCTCATGAGAAAAACACTGAAGTTATTTTATGGATAACTTGTCTCTGCACCTTTGCAAAGAGAAGGAAGAATCCAAAAGAAGCCTGTTTCTCCACACTTGCATGACTGTGCTGGCTTTTGGCACAATCACAGCTTTGCACTCTATATGCTAACTTTAAAGTAGGTAAAAATCTTTGAAGTTCAAACTGATGTTTAAACCTGAACTAAATATACAACTGTAAGTGCTGGGAGGACAAATGAGTCTTACAAGGTGAAATGCCAGACTGACCTTGAATATAGAAAGCAAAGTCCTAACTATTAATACAAAAACACTAGATTCCAAAACTTCACTTGAGAAGCAGAACTAATTAGAAAAGATTAACAGAAATGAGGCATGTAATAGCTGGAACAAGGCAAGACTGCAGTATGAAAGGCTGAATTGCTAGACCTTTCATCAAGGTCAAGATCCTAAAAATTACTTTTTTAAGGCAAGTGACAAGTTTTGCAGATATTCTTGTGACAGCAGCATGTTGTTGTGGTGATGGTGGTGTTCTACACACAGGAGATTTCCTTGTTTTGAGACGGCTTTCAGCCTTGATGTCTAGCTACATTTCTGAGCATAGGTGTCTCATTCAGGACTGTGTTCAGCATTCTTACTGCTCTGCAGGGAGTCCTAAAGAGATGCATGGTCAAATCTGTGCTATAGTGGTAACACAGTGGGGGATTTTGAATTTCTTTTTATACAAAATAGTAATTGATTTTTCTTGTCTGCATCTTTTTAAAATGGAGTCTGAAATATATTTTGCAGTCTTTTTTCCTCACATTCTCCACTTCCCAATTCCTCTGTCACTAACCAGCTTCCCACAAATTCTTAGTTATCTATTTATTACTGAATAGTAACAAAAGTTCCATAATTGGTAGGCTGCTATCCCAGCACTGTAGTAATGAGCTTAGTTAAACTGAAAATGGTTCATATCACAGAATCATTGAATAGTTGAGGTTGGAAGAGACTTCTGGAGATCATCTAGTGCAACCCCCTGCTCAAAACAGGGTTAACTGTAGCAGACTGCTCAGGATCTATCATTTGTCATGTCCATTTCTCAGAACTTTCCATAATAATTTCGTATAAGTCCTTTATTTTCCAGAAGCCAGCTTTACTGTGAGTGTGTATTATTTGTCTGTGGTTAATGAAAGTACCGGTGCCCATCAATGATGGCAGAAAAGAAGAGGTCACCCATGAAAACATAGAATAAAATTCTTCAGGCTGATTCAGAGTCATAGCATAAAAGACGTGCAGGGTTAAAAACTACAGGAAAGTCAGTCTCCCAGCTGTGTGCATGTTTGTAGGTATGTTAATAAAAGCAAGCGAAGAGTTCATCTGTCTGTAAAACAGATAATGCAGCACATCTCTATTAAACTGAGGTATAATTAAATAATATTGGCAAGTCCTTATGTGGGTTTCCTCTAGAACATGTTTCTATGTTAGCCGAAAGAAGAAATGATGCAACTCGGACTTGATACAAACACATTTCTAAAAAGCTGTTTGTCTGTTACACAGAAATCCCTATACAGTGTAATAACAGCCTCCATTTGCTTTTAATAGCAATGAGGAACACAGTCCCCCCAAAGTTTAATTTAAGAGGTGAGATTTAATGAGTGAAGATTATTGTTGCCAGGCCATCAAATTCTTTAATGAAGATTAAAGAATGCAGTCCTACTTTTGATGTATCTTCATGCAGAGAAAGTATCTCAAAGGACATCATTCTCCATCTACTTGAAAAGAAACCATTCTTGATTGCAACCACAAGCCCCCTGGTTATGTAAAGCAAGGACATGCTGGTCCTGACTGGACATAGTACAGCAGCAACTTTGCTGAAGCCAGTGGACTTACGAAGTTAAACCAGAATAATTAAAAATTGGAATCAGCTCTGTTGAATGTTATACATGGAGTATCAGAGGTACCTACAACATATGTAACTTTTCCTGCAGCAAAACTGTTGTCATCTTGGGGATGAAGGTTGGGGGATACAGCAGGTCCATTGTAAGCCATTTTCCTAAGCCATGGGGCAGGGAGAATTCTTGCAGAGATCTTCAGGAACAGAAAATGCCTATATGAACCTATGAGCTGACAGGCTCTTCCTCAAACAAGGTGCAGCATCTGAAGGATTTCTCACAGCTTTCAGGCTATAGTAGAAGTGATAGAACAGATCTGCTTTTTTTCTGCTGGGTGAAAGTCAGAACTGCATCATCTTCCTTCCAACCTCCCTTCTTCCCATCATCGGATCACTGTCAGATCATTAAGTCAGTCTGTTTACTGGAAAGATTTTTATCCAAATTCCTCAAAGGTGTTCAGTGACAAGCCTTCCTGCTCCTATTTAATCCCATTAAAGTTATGCACCTAAATATCTGTCAGTGTTATTATTCTTCACTACAATGGACAATGGCAGAAGTTCTGCGATGTCTACTTGCTCTTCAGAAAATTCAGTATACGTTGGAAACAGTCATTTGAATGCAAAAATATTGATTGATTTAGCCAACTTACTCTTCTTGCACTTTCCCATGAGCTCCAAACTGGCTAGATGTTAGACTAAATTGAATCAGACATGTAAGATGTACTTGAGAGAGAATAGAACAAGTAGTTCTTGTTATATCGAGCAGAGGGTGTTTTTACACAGACTGAGGCTTGCAAATGTTCAGTACGATGAGAAGTGAATAAAGCATTGCAAACGTCAGCAGTGTTTAATGTGGAAAAAAGAAAATCTCTTCAACAGATGGATTAGCGGAGAATGGGTAGGTTTAGCTAGAAAGCCTAATTTGGTGGGTCCTATATGATGTTTTCTTTTTGCCCTTTGCAGTTGCATTGTAGAGGCACCTTTTTGTATTATGCTGTCATAGGATATGCCCTAATGTAGCCCTCCAAATAAGTATGCGGAGCAAAGAGGTTTAGATTATCTTTCCCACAAACACATTTTTCACTATCTCCTACATTTTAAGATAGGAATTACAGTGGATCTTTCTACGTTCTTGAACTTCTGCATTTCAGGTTGGACAGGAAAGAAAGAGCCTCTGACAGCCCTACACATCTTCCTTCCATTCTATAGCTCTGACCTCATCTCTGATATACAAGTGTCTTTCTCTTAGCTTCTTCTTTCACTGTCATTGCCATTCCTCCACTTGTTCAGCCTACAAGCCTTGTGCCTCTACTATATCTAACCTATCCATAGGGCTAGCAATGGAAAAAAAGGGGGTTGCTGGAGAACTGCGGGTACCATTAGGACTGTCATCAGCTGTATCAGACCTCAGCAGTGTTTTTGGCCTTTTTATAGCTCTTGGAGTCAGCAGACTCAAAAATGAACTATATGCCACATGGTCTATAGACTCTCATCTTTAGCATTGCAATTGAATTGCATCTGATGTGGCCCATAATCAATGTTTCCAGAACTGTGCATGTAAATCTCAACTCCAGTTTACTCTTCCTCCTTACAAAACTGAATCACCAACTGGTTGCTGTGGGATATTTAGCATTGTGTGCTCCATATATTCACAGAAATGCATTTAAGAAACCCTGCAAAGATGCCTGTATAAATAACAAGACATACACGGATGGGTGCAGACAGAACTCCTCTTCCCATGATTTGAGACAGTGCTAATCCAGGTGCCATTTAGCTGTATTAGCAAGACACAGCGCCTGAGCTAATATATTCTACCTCTCGGTGTGAGCTTGGACTCAGCAGAGTGCTAACACAACTACACCATTTCAGCACCAAAGGTAGCTTATGCAAGCAGCAGCAGTGTGACATGCATCAGTTCCGACATGCTCTCAGAGGCTCTGTTTCCTGCTTTTAAAAGGTTGGTGAGTTATACTTCAGACTTTTTGCTGACAACAAATCCCCATCAAGTCCTTCAGCAGTGTGGACACTAGACTACATTCAGATTCCTGGATGCTTAGGTCATAGTGAGGCTTCTTTTTAAGCATGAACAAAATGTCACAAAGCTCTAACTCTTGCTTAGCAAAACACATTTGAAGCTACTGCTGTATATAGATAGTTTTTCAAGGCTAGAGTATTAAATTGAGTGTTTTGGAATTTCTGCTGTGATTAATCTGTTAATGCAGGTTATTTAAATTGGAGTTGCTTACAGAGTGATGACTGTGTATCTTTCTAAGTCTTTGCTTAGGCTTCCTGTCAAATTATGCTGTCTTCAAAGTCCTCTAACTTGCATTTAAAGAAAAGAAGAAATGAGTTACAATCAAATTCAGAGCTAAGGCCTGCCTTGTGGGACAAAGAGCTAGTGTGCTCTGTACCGTCCCTGTTAGAAACCCCAACGAAGAAGAACAGGTGACCAATGTATGAAGGATTTTATCTACTCTGAGCTGCCCTGGCAGTTTGAATGTGAATTAGAGCAACCTTGAGTTTAACTACATCAGAGAGCAGACTGCCTTTGGTAGTCCCAGAATACAGAAGAGACAATAGTGACCCTCAGAAACTGAAGGAGAAGGAAATTTCAGGCTATTGTGTCCATGGGTGAGCACTTAGGTCAAACCATACAGGTTAGTTTGTTTACCCACAATCTTAATCTGAATCACTGTGACTGAGGGCACTTTGTAGGAATACATCCTGTTTGTAGACTCCTTGACTAATGCAATTAAAGAAGCTTTGTCTGTCTCATTATGCAAGGAAAGGTTAAGGGAATAGGATTCCAGCATGCTCAGCCTTGGGCAGGCAAGCAAGAAGTTTGGAAAAAAAAAAAGGGGGGGGGGGGGATAAAGGAGTTTCCCCCCAGGCATCCACTCAGGCCACAATTATTCAAGGACAGTGCTTCTGAGAACAGGAGGCTGCACCAAGCGAGTCCTAGTATTGACTCTGAACCTTAGTTGTTAGAGTGGGGACACTGTATACAACTGGTTAGCAGCCTATGCCCCTTTTCTACCCACAGAAATATTTACTCTCAGAAATATTCTGATTCTTGTCCCCACTGATAACACTTCAGGCAGGCAGAAGCTGCTCTAACCCTGAAGTTGCAGCAGCAACTGCAGAATTGCTTTGTTGATGCCTGGAGAGGAACATGATTTACTTCAGCCTGAAGGTGTCCTTTCAAGCTTCAGTCCCAGCTGCTTGGTATGTGTCACAGAATTTCATGCTGCCTGCAGAGAAGTGTTGTCAATTGCAGTATTTGTCAAAAGACAGAAGCAATTTTCTGTTGACCCATTTTATGGGTGAATAAAATATAATCAATATAAAGTAAACATAAAAATCTAATTGTAAAAATGTCTCTTTTTTTTTTTCCAATTTGCTGGATGGCAAGGCCTTTCATTGATTATACTACTGTGAATAGTTGAGAAAATGGAAAAGTACAGTGAGATCTGATTGATGAAACACACTTGTCCCTAAAACCAACAAATTAATCTAATATCAATCTAGAAAATAATACCTGTGGTTTATCTGCTTGCTGCCTGCTGTCTGTGACTCCAGATGAGTCAATTAGATTTAAAGTATCCCCTAAGAAAATAGTGTAAATATCATGACCATTTTTGTTTTGGAACCAAGTATAAAAAGCAAAGGAAATAGTCAAGGCTGCCTAGAGATTAAGACTTTATCTCAAATGATTCTTTTTTTTAATCTCAAGAAGTGAATCATAAAAAATAAAAAGTAGAAGTATCTTTGAGAGGCGTTTGTCTCCAGCTCCCTGTAGGCAGCATGATCGAAGGTGCTTAGGTGGCTATTTCTCAAACTTATTTAATAGAAGGAACACATGGCAAATCAGGGCAGGAGTGGCTTGGGCATGGAACAACATATCTTAGATAAAGCATCAAAGTAAAGAGTTCTGGAACGATTCTAATCACTTGTTGTAGCATGTACAGAAAGGTTATATAAAAGAGATTCCTGTAACTTTTTCTGTTGTTTTTGCACAGCAGACCCATTCTTGCATCTCTTCTCTACAGAGGGTGAGAAGATGGCTCTAAAACTTAGATTCAGCAGGCATTCTATATTTCATTTTTTGACCATGAAAATTATACTATTAATAATCCATGTATTAATAATAATTTCTTGCATCCCACTGCCAATATATCAAATATATTCAATTTGCAAGTAAATGGATAAGTGATTTGACCTCAAAATCTGGAAATCAAACTACATGATTTCTTGCACAAGGTCTATCGATCCCCATAGTAATGAGTGCTTGTAATGCAGAGCTGCTTATTTAAAGTGCAAGAAACCAAAAATCAAGAGTAGATACTTGATGTCTCAAAGGATCAGAGTAAACTATTTTCTAACTGAAATTTAGATAACAATTCTGTTGATAAGGCAAGGAATGAAAGAAAAAGTTGCTCACTATGCACTGTAGAAGGGACTCCAAAATAGCACTTCAGAAAAAAAATGTTTTTTAAATTAAAAGATCCAGTGTCATAAAAGGAGAAGCTATGCCTTCAAATATGTGCAGCAAACTGATCTGAAAAAGGTGAAGGGATATTTTGACACCTGCCTTTTTTTCTCTTCAGACCTTGTGTAATACAGCTGTGTGCATACAGAACAAAGGAAGCCTCAAGGAAGCCTCCTTTACAGATGGGGATGTAGGAAAACCACAGTTGGGAAACATGATCACAGCCCTCATAGCGGGAAATCACTGACTGCAAAAGGGGCTTTGTAGCTGTCCATCCCTGACCAGAGCTACTTTCCTGAGGCTGCAGCTAGGCTGGACCTTGCTCCCAAGTCTCCTGAAAAGAGAATTCATGTGGTCCCTGTCTTTGGTGTGGCACAGGGCCATGGCATGTCCACAGCTGCAGGTTGTCTCTGTGCTGTTGACCAGAGATGCCCAGGTGCTTGGGTTCTTGCACAGGACTTTCTGCCCTCACAGCAGCTGAGCTGGCAGCCAAGCACAGCGTGTTTTTATCCTCTACCCTGCTCTGTCCCAGCTGCTGAACTAGCCTGCTGCTCGTGGCCTTGGTGGGGAGGACTTGAGGGCTGGGTGTAGGGCTGCCTTTGTTTTG
Organism: Dromaius novaehollandiae; assembly: GCF_036370855.1. Taxonomy (NCBI): domain Eukaryota; kingdom Metazoa; phylum Chordata; class Aves; order Casuariiformes; family Dromaiidae; genus Dromaius; species Dromaius novaehollandiae. The sequence continues at coordinate 15,936,631 of NC_088105.1, read as the reverse complement.
AACAGCAGATAATCCCCAACTGCTGTGCAGAAGGGAAAGGAGCTGTCTGCTTGCCTGGCCCAGAAGACTTGGTGCCACTACAGCCTCCAGGGGGGCTGGGTCTCTGGGTGAGTCTCTGGGTCTCCATCACTTGAGCTCTCTACAGATCATCCCCTGAGGTGGTGCTGATTTCCCCCAGCCTACATAATACAAGCTGAGAAACAGCAGTCTAGACAATCTCTGGCAGATATTTATCTAATCTGTTCATAAACTTTCGATACAGAGATTTAAGTATCCTTACAATTGGGAAAGTCCCATTAATGTTTCACTTAAATCATCCCTACTGCCTATGAAGCCTATTACTTTGTAATATCTACCCTTCTGAAGGTCATGGAGGACAACTGATCACATTGCCTTCCTTGACTGCCATTCTCTTTTACATAGTTAAGAGTGTAATCATGTCCTCCCTCAGGTTTCTTTTTCTGTGGCCCTTCATAATAGGTCACATTTTTCTATATGTCTTCCTAATTTTGCTATCCATCTCCAGCTTTTCTTTAATTGCCTATCTCTTTCTCACAGTAGTACTCAAAACTGGATATAGTCAGTACTGAATAGTGGATTGATTAGTCTCCCATGTCTTGCATGCCATATTCCTGTTAACGTACTACAGAACAATATTTGCCTTTTCACATAGTTTTTCAATATGTGACTGTCTAATTTGGCCATCAAGATTTGAGCATTCTCTAAATAACCCTGCTTTTTTTCTGAGTTTCCTCCTGAATAGAGGAAGAGGTGTATGGAATTGCAAGGGGACAAGACTTCCCAGGTATCCAATCCATCAGAAGTTACACCGAAAAAAAAACCATGACATTTTCATAATGATGCTGTATAGGTGCACGTGCCTGTATAGCATGCTGTAAAACTCCTAACAGCGACAATTATTTATACAAGTATGGTCCCTGCTACCAATGAAATACTGTGTGCTTATTCAAACAATTAATTCAGTTTTGCAGTACTTTGAAGGAAATAGTATCACTACAGTTTTAGAAAAGCTAACAATGAAACTTTCGTTAAGTAATTCTCGGCATCTTCTAAACATGATTTCAGATTTCTGTCTCACAGTTCTGTAACTGCGACAAGATAAATTCTCTAGCAGGCAGGAAAGAAACAACCTCTGCTTTCCATAGATATGCACCCTAATTATATGTTTTTTTCAAAATTGTTTTTGATGCTTGCACTGGTATATGCAGACTGTGGACACAATTTGCAAGCAAGCAAATGTGTAAGACAGTGAACAATTTGCATGTTCGAAGAAGAACCAGCTCTGAAAAACTGGTTAGCAAATATTAATATCCCAAAGAAATATGAACCTTGTGAAACTGAACTTATCTCATGGATTGTACTTGCAAGTAATATATGTTACACCTCTTTTACCAAAGACCTTTTGAATAGCTGATCTCTGTAACCTGGAGCTATATGAGAGGGTAGGATCAAGACTTAGACATGTAAGTATACTTCTGTATTAAAGTTGCAATTTCAGCAGTCCAACATTATCAAGTACATTGACAACGATATTGGCTTAGTCTGACTTCTAGTGAGATCGAAGATATGTCAGCATGGTTGATGCTACATGCCATGTAAACTTACCTGAGCTAGCTATACTCTAGCTGCCTTTAGCAGTCTTAGGTTGACAGCCACAGCAGCCCAAAGCTCAGCAAGGGCACGACCAGGGATTTTCCTAGTGTCTCAAATGAGGTTTTGCCACACAGCAAAACTAGAAGAGCTTGACTAGTTCTTCACATTCTGCAGTACAGATGTGTACTTAGGTGCCCACAGCAATTTTTTAAAAATTGGATATAGATTCCTAAGTTACTCAGAGACAGATTTTTTAAAGTAAAAAAAGACAGAGCCATCTTTAATGAACTTCCCAAATTATCTAAACAGATTGGTCACCAGCTCCCCCTGGCAATTTATCTGTAGATAGCTAGATGTATTTGTAAAGCCTGGACAGATTTGGAAGTTTTATGTATATATTAACATAGTAGATTTATATCCACTACTCATATGACACATTTTAACATTCTAGCATGGGTTTCTCCAGCACATTTCCTCTGATGCTACACAATATACTGTTGTTTCAAAATCACACATGGGGGTCTGTGCAGGCAGTGACACACACCCTTCACCCAACCTCCTTTCTTTCCTGTCAGACTCTTTCCTAATATATCATTAGTCACAAACACCTGCTTACAGGGATTGAACAACGTCCTTGCTACAGAATTCCCTTTCTACGCCGTGACTTTCCTGACCCATGATAATAAATTTTTGAGTTGAACCATAGATTTTTTTATAATAAGAAACAAAATGGAAGATAAACTAGGTATTGCTACAGGTTTTGTGAAGGTCTAAAGAGGTCTCAATAAGGGAAGTTCACATTTGCATTTTCCTTTCACTACTATTTTCTCTTTCATAGCTTGTTAGAATCAAATGTTCAGTGTGAACAAAAGTTGCACACATTTTCTGGCAAACAGGGAGAGAATATTTTTGAACATCAGCAAAGAACAGCCAAGTACAAAATTTAAATTGCTACTTCTCCTACTTATCCACAATTAAGTGATTTATGTCAATACATCATTCTGTGTTTATCGTGTATTGCTAAAATTGATGTTATTTGAGAGCTAAATTTTCAAATATGCCAATTAATTTCTTGTATTACGATTTCTGGGTGACTAGTACAGGATATAGGGAATGTTTAATTTTCAGAGCTTCTCAATGTCTACCGTTCCCATTTTATAAAGCGTATGGTAGAGAGGTTGTCCTAGACAGTGTAGCATTTACTGTTGTCTGTAACTTGATAGTCTTGTTCTGTTATTGGAATAGCAGATGTAGCACCATAAGCATGCTATCTACGAATTTGAATTTAAAGGTTCAAATACAGGTGTGGTTGGGATGTCTTTTCATTTTACTTCTATGCACATGAATCAAGCCTGCAGATGTTACTTCCCTGTATAAAACTGTAAGGCTATCCTTTACATTCTTAGGATTTCTTTTGTTTCCAGAGACGGAGGCATTATCCATAATAAGGTATATAAATGAAAAGGGGTAAAAAAAAGACCTTATGCATGACTCAAGAAGCTGTTGCTTTAAACTCAGGATGAGGGCAAGCATCTGAAAGCTAAAATATTTCATTTATGATATGATATGGACACAATCTACGACAGCACAAAGGGAAAGTCGTAGTGCTCTTCATGTTAGTGCTTAGACATTGCTGATTGCAACTCTGACAGGCATGGCATTGGCATTCCACAGCTAACTAATGAGGATCAACTGAACTACCATATCTGTTATGAACTCATCAAATGTTCATTCTAACAATACTGTGCTGGGAAGCTACTTACATCATCTGAGTGTACATGAGGGACAAGCAGTATGAGCAAAACCACAAATCTCTTTATAAGTAGAGCTTTATTCCTAACACAGTAATTATGCATTAATTAGAAGTTTGGTGAGTAATGGGAATAGTTGCAAGAGATTAAAAGTGCTTGTCCATGGGGGAAAATTGCATAGTGTCAACACCTCAGACAGGCAGAAAAGGACTGCAAATACAGCTCAAATATTTTGTTCACAATAGCGAACTCAAACGAAGCATACTCTAATAGTAATTCCAAATGAAATTCCATTCTTAATTTATGTACATTTTGGGTAACAATTATGAAATCAACAGTAGATTTTTTCAGCTCTGCTAAAAGGTCATGAAGTCACTAAAATAGTGAAAAATAGTTTTGAAATTAAAATATTTTTCTAGTGATGTTTTGCTAAAAAAAATAGATTACATTAGTAATTGATATTTCATTATAAAGGTGATAAAAATTGATTATGGAAACAAAAGATATGTTGTTGCATGTTGGGTTAAGATATAAGATCCTGAACATTTAACCCTAGACAGAATCACTTCCAAAGCTGATGCTTAAATTATACCTGTATTTATAATAATTCGTCTCTTTCCCTTTCTTAAACCCCTCTCTGCCCAGAGTCATATGCTGGCAATTCTGTTGGACAATAAAATGGAAGCAATTAATTTATCAAATTTCTTCTGGATTCGATACATACTTCCTGTCAACTATTGTACATAAAGGTTCATTGTCCCTCCTCATACAGAGCTCCATCTCTGGCTACAGGCAAATTTTCTGTAATTAGTTCATTTATGTACACAACTTAGACACTACACAAAACAAACTTATATTGAGGCCTTACATATATAAAAATACTCATAACCATGGGCTACTGCTAATAAGGTTTAAACAAATCTGTAACTCTGTACCACTATCTTCACATTAAGGGAACGAGAAAAAATATTTCCCTGATGTAGAGTTTTATATGATTGCAGTTTTAGATGAAGTCTCAAGGTATCTCTGTTTATAGGGAGTCTCTTGGCAAAAAAAATTGGTTCTGTGTAGTCTGACCTCTCATTCATATTATATTATATAATATTATATTATATTATCTCCCCACATCTGTCACTTAAGAAAAATTCAAAACAAGATTTGAGCATCTGTAGGCCTGGGAAACAATTAGGTATATATTAAAAAAAAAAGATTATCACATGTAATTTGTATATTTTATCTGATTTAATTTTACCTCAATAAGATAAAATTCATCAGTTTCTCAGCAAAACAGAAATTTGTGACAGAGAAAGAGACACAGGATGTTTAAGAAAAAAGTTACAGTTTTCTTTTAATTGATTTGTCACTCATTGGGAAGCCAACAATAAATGGAACTAGCCTATGTAATGTGTGTTTTGCAGCAGACTAAAAGACATGTAACTCATGAATCTGGGAGCTAGATTAGGCACTTAGCCTGCACCTTTCCACAAGCTTGCTGTGTTGTGGCATAGTTGTGGTGATGATTTTCACAGCTGAAACCCAAGTGTCCTACAGATATCATTTCATCCATATGCATGATAACATTTCATTCTGTGACTTCTGTTGTATTCAGCTACAATATATAACTGCCAAGTTGATGCTTTTTACCAACTGCAAACAAGTACTATAAGCAAGGTTTAGAGGCAGGGTCCTATATTTTATTTAAAAAGTAATTAACGGAAACTACAGATTTCTCTCTAGATTGCTGACTCTCAGGCTATATATTCCATGTCCTCCTAACAGGATCCAGTCCTGTTTCTCCACTTCACCCACTATCCTGCCCAACTGCATGGCTCCTACTTTCCAAGTCCACCTTCTTATCCTCCAGCAGCAAATCTTAACACTGTCTCAGGAAAGCATTCAGCTAAGCTATATCACCAGACAGCAGTAAATGAAAGATCTGCTGAGGTAAACCCAGTGTGCAAGTTCTGTCCGTGTCACATCACAGTGACTTCTAAACACCTGAGATGCAGGATGCAAAGTCTGCACCCTGCAGCATAGAGGGGAGGGAAACTGAAGAAACCCCAGAAGTGTTGGGCTCAAAAGATTTGCTTGGATCACTGAGACCCCTGCTTCTGGACTGCATCAGAAAAGACCATAAGGTCCTTCCATTTATAGGATTAATCAATATACCAAGAAAAGTAATTTATTATGGATGGTTTTAAGAACTTCACAGAAGACATTGTAAATTAAGCAAAACACTGCCTGCCAGCAGAGAAGTCCTGCACCAGTAGATGTGCCCATGTATGGGTATACAGTCTCCACACATTTACTAGCGGCACTCTGCCACCTCAGTGGCTTTTATGATAGCAGAAAAGATCAGAGCAACCTGCTGGAGCATCAGCTATTCTCTGATATGCTGCTTCTTTTTGTCAGTCAGGAGGGGACTGAGCTCATAGTTTTTTTGTATCCTTTTCCTCCAGTATGACAATCTCATGTTCTCCTCTAGGTCCTTTAAGTAATTTTTGAGAGATAAAAGTGAGCCTTGCAGTGGTCCCGAGAAATTGACAGGCAGGAGGTGCACTGCCAGGCCAGCGGAGGAAGCCTATTCCATCAGGAGTCATTGCTGCTCCTTTGCAGCACCTCAACAGAAACCTAGATCACTGCAGTCAATTCAGGGTTGTGAAGGAAGCTTAGGGATACACCATCCTCCACACTACCGAGAGGTGATGTGACCTCAAACGGGCACCAGTTTAAACTCATTCATTGTACCTGTCTCAAAGCCTTTGTTTTGTCCAGTTAGGTTGAAGTAGTAACCCTTGTCTCACCAGTATTTCCTTCTCTCCCTTTTTAAATCTGACTTATTGATTGTTATAAACAAGTGGATATAAAGCCAAAAAAGAAGGTAAAATTGAGTCTACTTTATGGCACATCAGGCAGCAGGGAATCTATCAGGTGTAAATTAACTTAGCAGAAGCAAAGAAGATAAAATTTGAGAGAGACAGAACCCCTTTTCCTTAACCTTACGATAAATGGGAATCTTACAGTGATACACTAAAAAGTGGGCTAATGCTTCATTAAAGCAAATGAGCATCACAATTTGATGTGTCAAATATTTTAGTACATCTAGAATTAAAACACAGGGAGATATTGTCTACTGTTTTTAATCATCTTTATGCAATTCTTTAAGTCTCGCATTTTATCTGAAACACATTTTATCTGAAATCTAACTAAAAGCACAGTATTTCATTGTCACATCTTCCTTAAGATCCAAGAAGATCAGTGTCCTTACTTGAAAAAGTTCTGCACCAAGAAACAGCCCATATAATCAAATCTGCTACTCAATGTTACATGCTCATCTGTTATGGCTACTCAGTACAAGTGACAGTCATCAAAACCTAAGTCTTGGATTTTAACAGGAATCAAACATAGTTCAAGGCTTTTTTATAACAAAAGAAGAACAAATAAAATCAAAATCTTTCTTTTTTCCTAATGTGTTTCCTAGCACATTGTGCTGTCCCTTTCTGATGAAGTCACTTAAAGGAACGGGTTTGGAAATTCAGCTTTGCAAGGATGGAACTATACCTGTTATTTTTATCAAGCACATGTATTTCAGAACACCAGCATTTGTATTTGTACCACTATTGTACCTGGTAGTATTACTTATCAACTGGGGCTCCAGTGGGCTAAACTACATTACAGGTGGGCCTTCTGAAAGCATTTTATGCAACTAGAATAAAAAAAGAATTTGGTATTTTCTTTGTAGGTGATTTACAGGCTGAAAACTCTGTTACTGTACAGTTTGATGTGAAGCGAGGCTACTAGTGATAATAAATGTGAAATACCATTTTTGGTTATGCTGGAGATTCAAAAGGAGTCACAAGCTAGAGGACTGTGTTCTTTAATGCCTAAGTCTTCAGCCTTACAGAACTTTTATGTGCAGTCCAGAAGAGCTTTATTAAAGTTTGCTATCTATTCAACACTTAGTGTTGTATGAGCATTAAAGAACTATTTCTCATAATACACCCCAAAGTACATACGAGCTATTTTTCAGATAAGAAGGTGCACTCTTATTTTAATGATAAGGTTAAAGAACTTTGTTAAGGCTTTTCATTTTAGTACTACATATTAATTTTATGCTATATTAGTTAGAATATTTTGTTTTTATGTTACAGTATTCCTGAAAAATGTTTCAATTGCATTGCATCTGCTAAAAAAAAATAGTAACTCTGTTATTAAATGGCTGTTTTTCCTGCTAGCTGTATGAGATGTGTCTCAATCTATACATACCAATATTCACCTGAGAAAATTCATGAGCAGGAAAAATTGTTACATGCAGGTATGTTTTAGGAAGGCTTGACTTCTAAATGTTATTTATTTCTCAAGTTGTTCAAAATAAATCAATTATGAGAAAGACTTAAGTAATATGTATATTATGTTAATCTGCTTTAAGATTAGAATCCATTGGGGAAAGACAAGTCCAGTAAATTGATTAAGAAATATAGTGTTTAATACAACTTTTATACATACCAGACATCATCTCATTCCTGTAATATCCTCAACTTTTATATCTTGGTCATTCTCAGCTTTAATTTTTAAGTAAGGAAATAATTGCAGTCTATTGTTCTGTTTATATTTCTGTTTTACCTGTTCACAGTTATCTTATTATTAACTGAAATTGTTAGCAGTTTTAAAGTTATGGCATACAAACTTTCTTAAGTGAAAATACCCAGCAAGATTCTTAAATATACTGCACTTACATATATAGGTTCCTGAGCCTGATTCTGTCTTCCATTGAGATTGCTCCATTCTAGTACATCAATCTGTAACAGCCACAAATCTACCTGAGAACAAGAGAAAACCCTCCTGCTTGAGACTGGCATATGGTCATACACCAGAGAAAAAACTCATGCCACATCTGAAATGTCAGCCAACATCTGTGCTAAGGAAAAGGTACAAGATGACATATAACAACTTTTATCTTCTTTGGCATCCTGAATTAAGCAGAGCTCAGCCAAGGCCAAAGCAAAAATTGCGGTTACCTTTTTTTGCTGAATCTTTTGTGCTTTTTTGTTGTTTACACTCTAACAATGCTTTCTTTATGCGTAATGTTTTTTATGTGACCACCTTAATTTTATAAGCATCTAAATTGTTATTCCCCTCCTCACAGCATTTATATTTTGCTTTAATTTGCCTGCCTCATGTATAAATGAAATTTCCTAATTATCACCATTCCAGGTAGCTTCTTTTAATTAGATAGGAGATTCTGTCTCAGAGATTTTCACACAAGGATTTAATCTGCTTGTTCATCGTACAGTATGCAGACTTTGAAAAAAGTAAAAGATCCATTCCCTTTTGTCCAGGAGATGTCCTGTTGTGAGATAATTCAGAAAAGAACATTCTGGCATTACTGATTGATGTCAGTACCTCCTCAAGCAAGAAAACTACTAGGATGAAACAGTAAGTGTTCCTACATCATTCTGTGTTTTTATTCTATGCTTTAAAGGTTTTTTTTGTTGTTGTTTTGGAATTTTTTTTTTTACAGTGCTGGTTGATCTAACTGCATCTGTTTGCTTTTCAATATCTAATTTATGTTGGGCTGTAAACTGTCCAAGTAACAATTTGAATGATGCAGCAACAGAAGGTGACCCAGATTACACAACACTGTATGTTAATGCCAAGTCTTCTTGTTTAATGGCAGCTGCTCAAAGCTTTGTCTTATTGCGATTCACATTCAACAGACACAAATCAAACAGCATTCTCAGACAGGCACACATCCTGCCTGTCTTCATTTTAAACATGTTCAAGAGCTACTGCTTTTCATAAACATATATCAGCTTCACCAGCTGAGGCCATTTAGTCTCCTTAGCTTGTATTTACTCTCAACCATCTGCCAAAATTATCAAGGAAAACCATTGTGACTTCCAATATTTTGCATACTTCTGTTTATGTGGAAGTTTGCTGAAAATATTTTCTCAGCAAAACTCGTTGGACTTTTGTACTCTCTCATGGAGATTTTAGAACACCAAATATATCACATTTCTTTAATAACTGGTTTCTCTAGATATTTTAATTAAAAAATAATAAGGTAATGCTTACATAATAAAGCAATGAGTGCCACTAGAATACATAAGATGAACAGTGTAGAAAGCATGACTGCCCAAGCAAAAGATAAATTAGTCTGTACTTCAAGCAGCTAGGTTTAAATTCATTGAATGAATGTTACCAAAAAGCAGTCTTTAAAGTATAGGTACCATTTATTTTCTATGTGTTTCATATTGTACTCTCAATATGTGAACCAAAGTATTAAAAAATGCTTTCATTCTTAAAAAAAAAATAGTTCGAGCACAAAGATCAGGAAAGTTAATATGCAATGAATATAAACAACTTATAGTTTCATGGACCTAATCCTTTTGGTATCTTCATCAATATTTTAAAGCCTCTTGACAAAACAAGTTTCCTGCTAGAAGTGCATGTCTAGCTATCTATCCAGAGGACATGTCAGAACAATAAGAAAAAGAGAAAATCTTACTTTTTAAATGGATGAGCAGCAAAAAGCTGAGGTAGAAGATGAGTAGAAAGTTAATTCTTGAATGAGCCATATTCATCTTGATAGCACATCCTCTTCTAAGTTGTCTGTTGTCCAAAGAGCTGGTGCTGATCCTTAATGCTTTCTCCTCATCTCTGAAACTAAGATAATACCAAAGGCACAGAGTCCACTATATGCCATCTTTGCTTGTGACCCTCGTCAGCCTCTTCACTGCAAACCCACAGACTTTGATTCAAAAGGCAGTTGTGCTTGTTAAGATTTTACTTCAGCAGATCTGAGTGATTTTTTAAACCTGGTGCAGATTTCTCTGCTCCCTGGATTGGAGTCTTTCCCCAGCTTTCAGTTACAGAATGGTGTCATGAATTGTATGCTGTATTTGGCTGACACAATACAGCAGATATTGCACAGGGCTGTCTTTCAAGCTTTCAGAAATGTATCATGGATTAACTTCTACTTAAAGCTTGATTACATTACATTCCTTCCGATTCACAGCATAAACACTTTATGCTTTTTTGCATAAAGCTAGCTAATAAACACTTTATGCTTTTTGCGTTCCTTCTGAATCATACCCCATTAGAGCATGAAGTAAAAAGCTGAAACATCCTCATTTTCAATATTTTTTGTAGTTAGATATTAACAGATTGCTTTCCAGAATCTCTCTCTTTTTTCTTTTTTACACTGGATTTATTTACTTTTGCCAACATCAAAAAGGGTATAACAATTGGGAGTTGGCACAGGTGCTCTGAGCTTCACGGGGTCATGTTAGTTGTAATTTCAAACTGCGTATAGATAGGGAACTGACATTTATGGATTCAGGAGAGAGATAGTAAGGTTGATAAGGGTATGGGGACAGGGCTTAAAAAAATGTAAAAGGGATAGATTCCATTTCTTTCTTGCCAGAGCTTGCTTTAGGCAACTGGTACAATGGCACTGAGCCCATGCATATTCAGAGAAGCCTTCCTCAGGTTGCCAGGGTTCATTCATCCTGTGTTCTTCTGCTGCTTTATGACACAGAATGCCCAATTTCTGTCCAAAGCTGTCCTGGCATCTAATGCCTTATCAGTTGATGACAACTTTGTTCACAGATATTAAAGCCTTGGCCTGGGCTAGCAGAAGGGGATGGGAAGAAAGATGGCTACAGCCTCAGCAGCCACTTTCAGATACTACCATCCTAGTACAATCAAGGTCTTCTGGCATCTTACAAACTCAAGCACTTTTTAGTATATGTGTTTACTGTGGGTAAACCATACTATGAAAATCATTGCAGCAGAATCACCAGTTCAGGCTCTGGGGCCAAGAGTGAGAGGAACTTCCTGTCTGACAGCAAACTTATTCTTTCCACCATCTTCATTTCCTAACAACTTTTCTGGCCTTTTGCCCTCAGTGCTTCCCTGCTTGCTCTCCTTGCCACACTGCAGAGACTAGGCATTCCCAAGTCTGGGAAAAACACTGAAAAATCTGTTTGGCCATTACTATGTTATAACACTGTAAAACAAATAATGCTTAATAAATTTAAGATGTTCATTTTTCCTCCCCAGTTCAATAGAATCTCAATCCCTGACTCAGCAAGTCTTTGATAATGTGTTTAACTTTACCCATACATTTAATTAAACACAGACTTAAAGTCAAGCACATGCTTAAGGCCAAAATTAAGTATGGAGCAGATAGGTGATGCTAAATGGTTTGTGAAAGGAATTTAAGAATGTTACCTATTATGGGTAGGTAAAACACATTTACAGCTATTCTTTCGAGTCATTTTAGAACATCTTTCTCCTGTTTCGGGACCCTTCCTTCTTTTCCACCTTGGTCATGTGCAACTGCCACTCATCCAATGATAACCTTGTGATCCACCTTTTGAGACCCTCTCTAGCTCCTCCAGCCAACAGCAGCTCTAGCACCTCTGCTCCTGGGTGGCCCTGCAACCTTCTGGCTCTCCTGCAGGCTGGGCTTGCAGCTTCTTCTGAGCCTTCCCACTCCACCGGTGATTCTTCAGGGGGCTTCGAAGAGCCCTGGTCTCTCTGATGGCAATCCAGGCTGGCTTTTCTGGTCGAATGTAATTAGTTATGAACATTACAATGAACTGGACTCCTAGTAGGAAATCGTTGAGTAACTGTATCTATAGTTATATATAAACAGTTACATAGTTATTTATATTTTTCACCTCTTTCTATTTTAAGTCATCCCTTAGATTTATACATAGGCTTATATTTGTTTGGATGTTTTCCTCTCATTGCCATCTGTCTATTTAGTTTACTTCTGAAATTATCGAGTAAAATACACGAGCATTACGGTGTGAACATGAAAATATTATTCTGCCTTCTGGGAATTCTTCTGCTGGACTAAATTATGCACTTGAGTTCAGAACTGATTACCTACTTTAAGTGCACTATTATTTAAGTTTGCTAATATGTATGTTACTTAGAAACAATATTTTCCATTATAAGTTTGAATAATTTCAAAATTGTTTTTGTGGAATTAGTCTCCATTAACAGGAATTTGATACATTTCTCTATGATGGTTATAACTGCTGATTAAATTAATTTCACCTTTACTAGAGAAACACTGGGTATTAGTCTTGAAGTAAAGTTTAAAACTGAGGAATAAGGCATATTTCAATCAATTCTTAGTTGGAATATATCTTATTGGAAGATTTTTCAGATTCAATATACCAATCAAGTTAAAAAAAACCTTAGAATTTTCATAAATATAGAGCCAAAATGCTTGTTATGAAAAGACAAAATTTGCAGTTCTGAAAAACATATCCTAAGTACTAAAATGAAGCAGTCACAACTATTAAATCTAGATGTTGTTCTGAAAACTGCAAAAATTTGTAAAGTCTGTGTTCTAAGCAAATCAGTCCTCAGACATGAAGACATGCTACCAATCCAAGATTACATTGTGTAAATGTCAGTGTTGGTATTTGAGCTAAATAGTCTACGAAGTAACTGTGTGGTTATTATAGTCCATATAGCGAACGTATGAACAAACCCTAGTTCTTTTGAAACTTCATAAAAAGTGAATTGCTTTCAGGATAGTCAAAAGAGGAATTTTTTCTCCAGAAGAGCTGCTTTTCCACTGCCATTGAAACTTAGCTCTGCATTTCGCTACTTCAAATATTTCTTCCCCCTCACAAGCTATTCCAGGATTTAACGGGGACCAAATTAAGTTATCTTACCACAGACTGCCCCAATCCCTTGAATTTATGACAGGAGAGGGGTTGAATTTATGTAGCACTGGTACCTCATGAATATCATTTTTACACAGTGAGGCATAATATCTAAATATAATTTGGATACAGCTTAGCTTTGATGAGATTCTGCAATCAGCTAAGTCAGAGGCTATGCCATTTGCCTAGAGGAGAAGACTTTGTGTTTCTCCTTGCCATTTTCTTTCATATAAGTGTTGTCCCTTTTTGTTCTGGTTGCTCCTTTGCAATAATTACAGTGCTATATGGTGTCATATTATACTAGTCAGTGTCATGTCTTCTAAAGCATTTTACTGCATCTCTAGCCAACTAACATCAGTATATAACATCTTTTGTTTCCTGGTACAAGCATTGTTTTCAGCTTTCAGATGACAGCAGTACTAATTAATCATGCATCTTCTGCCTCTCACTGCTAAGGATGTTGTTTCCTGATTGCTTGGTGTTGCTTCTTTTTAAAGTGTAATTTTTATTGGCATCATCCTGTTCCTTCTTAGTCAAATACAATTATAGGTGATTTTCTTAAGCAATTGGTATTTCTTTTCCAGTCTGTATAATGTTATAGTATTTTTAATATAAATGATAAAATGAACAGAAAATAAAGCAGTAAATAATCCATATACAGTGTAAAATTAACTGAAGTGGAAGATGTGAGTACACAAAGTGTTTGTTGCTTAAGCAACCTTAAGCTTTTTTTTAATGGACTCTTTTTCTTTTACTGTTAATTAAAACATTGGTAACTTGCCTATGCTATTAGCCAGCAGCAGGTGGGTGATTTCATGGAAGAGTGGAAGGAGGCTGAGATGAAGATAATATTGTTTAGAGAGGTTGTAGATATTCAAAATACAACTGGGCAAGGTCCTGGGCAATGTGCTCTAACTGGACCCGCTTTAAGCAGGAGGTTGGATAGACACCGTTGGAGGTCCATTCCCACCTACATCATTCTGTGGTTCTCTGCACAAGCTTTAGTGTACTTCTGTTCTGTTCCCAGTTTTATATGTCAAATGCTGAAAGCTTTATAATATGGTGCTTGTTTTTTCCCAGGGTCTTTGGCTTTTCTTGTTAGCATTCCGTAGTGCTCCTTGTCTATGTCCTCTATTAATCACTTGCAGAATTTTGTCACAGATGTATGTCACTGTTCAGCGTTGGTCAGAATTTCATTTTAAGAGAAGCCCATGGAGTATGAGGGCCAAACTATGAGCCAATGAAAATTCTGTCTGAATGAAGAAATTGGACTCACCCTGCACGCATTTAATGTTATAATAAATACATTTATTTTAAAGTGTTGCAGTGCCTCTAAAGATATAGTTTGGTTATAGAAGTTTCAATATTAGTAAATTCCTCTCTCCAAACAGGCAGGATGTTCTAAATAGTTTTCTTATTAGACAAAAATAAAATAACACCAAATTATTCAGGTGTTGGCTTAAAAGGACAGATCACATCATGCAATCAGTATTGCATGCTCTGCAATGAAAGTAGCAGAGGTCCTCCTTGTGTGGCACAGATATCTGGAATTTTTCAGAAAGAATATAATGCAACACCACCTGCATTTCTATAATACTTTTCATACTCAAGGTATCATGGAATACTTCATAGCCATTGTGCATCTTCAAACTACTACCAGACCAATAAATAAATAAATAAATAAAAGATGCAGAACGTACAGTGAACTTCAGTCTCTGCACACTAGATGATTTTAGGAGAGCTTTAATCAAGAAAGTAGAAAATGGAGGTCATTTATAAAATGAAGATAGTAAAAATACATTTGAATGCTATGCAGAGTATCTAAGATTTTATAACAGAATATAATACATACTGCAGATAGATAGTATCTTTTCTAAAAATCTCTGACCCTCTTACAAATAACTCATTCAGCTTCTTAGCACATTTGAACCAAGTAGCTGTTATGATATCTATTTTACCAACATGTAGAAGGAGGTATTAACAGACAGTAACAAGTTCTGCACCAGTTCTACTGATGACAAGAGTTGTGGTAAGGTGTGAATCAGGGCAGGCTGGTGCCATTGATAACTGATCCAAAGTCACTCAGGTCTGACAGCCCTGGGACATTCTAACCACTAGGGGACATCTCTTCCTATGCACTCATGGAGTTTGGAAATATGGGCTACTTTACTCATGCAAGCTGTCATGTTGAACTCAAAAATAAATCAAGAAAGATGTTTTGAAGCTCATACGAGTAAAATGAGCAGGACTTCATCTGTATCACTGTAGCTATGGCTAAGTTATGTCACGGCAGGCTAATTTTAAACTACATGTTTCTAAGAGAACAGCAGTGGAATGGTATTTTATTTACTTCAATGAAATGTGGATAACCTTTGTATGAACTTAAGATCAAGTATAGATATTGTCATCATGTTTTGAGCATTAAAATACATTTCTTAAGTATTTATTGAAAACTCTGGATGATGGAGTTTGTCAGAATAATGGATCTGAGCAAAAGCACACTCCCTGGTCATGATGTCTGTAGCCTATTTACTAAAAAGTTCAGAGCTAGCATTATTTCTAGCATGTAGTTCTTTGGGTAATTATGAGTGGACAAACCAATGTGAGTAAGGGCTGGCTAGACAGCCCTGTGCATGAAGAGTTGTATTGCAACAGGAAGCTGTTTACCGCATTCACAAAACTGCTACAGATCTATGTTTAATCATGTATTTGCAACAAGAACAATTGTATATGTATTGATTTCACACAACATTGGCAAAGTTAGCTGCCTGTAAGAGAGACTGGAAATTCCCTTGCCCCATGCTTTTCCATAGGAAAAAAAATTAACAATTATGTTTAACTTCTTATGTTATTCTCTAAATACTATTCCCTTTAAGCTTCCTTTTCTTATTAGTATATACAATTCTTTCCCCCATCCTGAACTCTTGCTTTGCTCTTTTTTTTCTTCTTTAGCCTGGGTAGCACTTCAAAGCGGAACATTAATTTCCAGAAGACTCAGACAGAACATAAGCTTTCAGTTCTGCCAATCTGCAGATTATAAATGGATTTATGAAATTAAAGGGCTGTATTTGAAAATGTTCAGTTATTTTGGAAAATCTGCCAAGTCTACTGCTTCCTTAAACATAAAACATTCTTTGAAATTATGAGTACATTATTGTTCCTCTGGGTAGCTATTTTCCTGCCAAGTAGTAAGGGAGATTTCTGTCCCCTAACCCAAGATAAAAATTTAACTAGAGATTACAGAAGTGTCATATTGATTCACTCAGATATATTCTCTTTTAGATATGATAGAAATGATGGGAGTGATGACCCAGACTCTATTTCTAACTATATTTTCAACTATATGCATTTCAAGCAGTGTTTGCTCATGGTCAGTTACTAGTTAAAGCGCATGCTGTTCAAATTGCTGCATTTTCAGAAAGGAGTTTAAGCTATTTGCTTTTTAACATATGAAGTCTCTCCTAACTATTCTACACTTAGACAGGCAAAACAAATTAAGTCTGTAAGGTACTACAGGATTCTCCTGGGACCTGCAGAACTCAATAGCATGTGATTCACTTACTCTCATCTTTGATGATTTCTTGCACACAGGACATGTTCTTACTGTATAGCGTGTGGTTGATACCACCAGGGAAGCAATTCCACTGCCTGAGATGAATGCTAGGTCAGGCCTTGTCAATACAGATGAAAATTTGCAATTAGTATTCTGTACCTTGCTGCTAATGAACCATCTAATCAGGAATTTTCTGTCTGTACCAATCATCTTCCTGTGAGTGTCAAGGTTACAGGAGTGCTTGACAAAATGAGGCAAACAGTGTTTTTACAAAAGCATTGAAATATTAAGTGCTAAATGGGTTGTAAATTTACTTTTTACCTTTATGCTTTCCACTTCAGCAGAATAGCAATGTGTTAACAGACTTATAAATCCTCTTCTAAATCTCTTTTTTCTTTCTTTCAGAGTGAGATAATTCATACAACAAAACAGAAAGTCTTAAAACTGTAAGTATTGGTTTTACACTGAAAAATTCCTCTGTCTCAAAGAAGATAATTGGATAGGCAAGCAGTATTTTCAAAGGTATTTGGAAGAGATTTGAGCTAATATGTTACATAGTTTTACCTGATCAATGCTAAATGGTTTCAAAAGGAATTCGAACTCAGGAACCTCAGCAGGCAACTGCATAGAGGAGGAGAAAAAGGAAGAATCAGGAAGTCAGGATTTTCATCAATAACCAAAATCACCTGATTTTAACACAAACTGTACTTGTAAACACTGTGCTTTAGGCAAATACTATGATTATCTTGTGGACAGGACAGTATGACAATATCCTATAGAGAGGTTCAGAAGGAGATGCTATAAGGAATTTGGCTTCAGGAAATATCCTGTGTAGAGAATACTGATGAATGATTTGGTTTCACAGGTGGAGAACAGGGCTGGGGGCCAGAAAACCAATTCTTTTCCTAGTTCTGCCTCACTGTCCTTACAAGTGAGGCAAGCCGTATTTGTTTTCAATGATAAATCATTCTGAGGTACTACAATGTGCGATGGAACACAGTACTCATCAAAAAGTCATATTTGAAACAGGAGAAGAGAGAAGCTTCCTTAATTTTTCCTGATCTCTAATATCCCTCATAATTTTTCCCTTTTCTTGATTATGCCATGATATTGGCTATTTGTGACAATATTTGAAAAAGCATCTGATTATTTGGGGCTCTTTAATTTGTGGTTTTCCAGTCAAAGGACATGACGTTCAAAAAGCACAAAGCAAAAATTCCCTGCAGGCATCTCTGAAGTGTCTCAGCATGGGTCCTGGCAAGTACTAAATTCCTGTTGGAAATCTCGGCCTCTGTGTTAAAGTATTGGATAATATTATGGGATGTGGAACAATAGGTAATGCTAAGTGCCCCAAAGGGATATCAAGTTCCTGTTAAGTATTGGTTAAGACAACATTCATCTTAATGTCAATGCACTTCATATATGCCACAGTTTTGTACCAAACCAAATCTTGAAAGACTGTCAGTTTGAATTATATTGTTCACAAGGTAAAATGAAATATTCTGGCTTCCAAAGTTGTGTTGATTCAGAATATTTCACACCTATTTTATTTGCTGGGGGTGATACTGACTTTAGTGCAGATGACATATATAATGACATGGTATCACTGTGTTCCCACGTGAGTAAAAGGAAAATATCCCCTTGATGGATGGCACAGCTTAATCTCTAGGTGCCATGTGAGGAGGGGGAAACAGTGGACGTTACTCTTATAATTGATTTATATTCTGGTAGTATCCAGGGGCCCCTTAAATCACCAAGTGGTTTGTTGCTAAATTCAATGGCTTACACGCACCTTAAATTTTGGAAGGGTGCATGCTCAAATCTTTGCACATGGCTTAATTCCATACAATGCTTTTTATTTTCCTGAGTATCAGTGTTTTTTTAGTAAAGTAGGGCATTTTATAGCAACTTCCTCCAATGATATGAGAGCATAGGTGAAGATGATTGTTGTATATAGGCAGCTGCTGAGAAGTCTTTTATTTTGTACCAAAATTTGGACTTTAGCACCTATGTTCACCAAACTCTGTTTGATGGGCTTCAGACTTCTAAATCTGATCCTGAGCCCCTGAGTTACTCGGATACTGTTAAAAATGGGATAGCTAAGCTAGTATTTCTAAGGTAGTTACAGCTGTGCTGGTTGTGGTTCACTGATAAATGCAATCACTATCAGAGATGTACCATTTTGATATCAGAAACTACATCTTTAACACCTTGATTATGCACAGGCTGTTTTGTTTCATTCAGAAGCACCTATGAGAATACATATGTTAGCAGCAGCAGACTATTGTGAACAAGTCCTCACAACTGCCACCATCTGAAGGCCTGTATGTGCTCCAGGGGCTCCTTATGTCTGTCAGGGTAAGATTTCTTCACAACTTTCAACTGAAAGGAACTGAAGGAACTTGGGGGAAAATGACCATTTGTGGTCTCCTTGGCATGTATATTACAGGTAAGTCATTACGTGAGAACAGCTCACTTATTCAAAGAACAGCAAAGGCTGAGCACTTTCAGAAATGTATCCTTGAATGTTGCTAAACTGTATAAAAGAAATATAGTCTTAAGATACAGGCAGTACTTGGACAGCTCAAACTTTCCTTAAATAAGATTAATCAGAATGAATTAAACAGAATCTGGCAGCCCCTGACTACTGAAGAGTGGATCAAACACAAGCCATGTTAACCTTGACCACCCCCACTCCTGCAGCAGTAAAGTCAGATTTCTGTATTAATTTAATGAAATAGATTAATATAACATGGCGTTATATAACACTATATTTAAATAAGATCAGAAATCAGCAACCCAAAGTAAATCATTATATCACATTTCATTTTGATATGATAATCACAATCTACTAATTGGTCAAGAAATGAAATTCATTTTCTGAAGGCTGTGCAGGCAGAACTTCCTGTATAAACTGTTTATTCCATCAGTATCTCTAGAAACAACTAATCTAAAAGACTGCACTCTTTGTGGTCACTTAACATGATTCTATAATAATCCGGCATTTATTTAGGACCATATCTTTCTATGTCAGAAGCCCTACCAATTCTGAAACTAGGCGTTGCATTTGTATTTCAAGACAGGAAAAGAAAGGTTTATATCTGGCCAAACTTGATGCAAATCTGAGAAGTTCCTGGCAATGATAAGAGAAAAATTTATCTACTCAAATCTATCATGAACATAAAGTAAGCACAATTATTTGACACTGTATGACAACTGCGAACGTGAGAGCTGTTGCTCGAAAACTGAGCAGGAATATGAGGTGAGATGGCAGTCCCTTTGGACAATCTAGTCTTTGAAATGGAGCTGGCCAGGAATTTTTGAAGCCTTTTAGAAGGAAAATGGTTATTTTTTTTAAACAACCTTTTATTGCAAAATTGTTGGAAAATTGTTTTGACAATTTTAAATTAAAAAATATAACCTTCTGGCTTGAAATTATTTTTCTTTTCAAAAAGTAAGGTAATTTTTAAAGTGTTTTTAAAAGGCTGAAACCTAAAGGAAGATTTATCCAGCCAAACCTTTCAACTAATCCAAGCCATATTTTATATCAAATATTTTCAAGGTAATGAACAAATCTTAAAGATTTTAATCTTTGGTTTGGTTTGGCAAAAAGAAAATATTTTCAGAGAAGAGAAAAACATTCTCACTCCCAGATTTATTTTGAAGTCTCTTCTTGTCTTGAATCAAATAAAATGTACTAGCATAAGTAGAATTTAAAAATGCTTATATGAGGAAAAACAATAGTGGCTTTTTAGTATAGACAGGCATCCAAGCATCTGTTAGCTCTACACAACCACTACACTGAACATTCTCAGAGCATCCAGAGTCATTCTGCTTGAGACTGGTGAAGCTGCACTAGCATTAATGAATGGAAATGTTTCACAAAATCCTATTGTAGAAAAAGATACGAGTGAAAATAATTACACCAGAAGGAAAGTTGTTGGCCTTTTGTTTAGAAGCATTACAGGTGCTCTATGAATTTTCCCTAATAAAATTAATTTAAGAATTGATTCTACCCTTCAGCTATTTTTACTGGAAAAGCATACACCTTTCCAAAATGACATCATATTAATCTTGGGAAAATAACTAAACACAGCAAAGGAGCCTGGTACAGCTGACCATAACCTAAGAAATCACTGAAATGGGTTTAGCTCCAAAAAGGCTGCAGGCAGCTAGTTGTTTTTGTTCAACTGTTTTTAACTGAAGAAGGTCAGAGGATTGTTACAGGATTATTTCAGAGTTACACTTACTCCGGAATGACTACAGAAGACATCATCCTGCTATTGCATTTATACTTACCTTTTACTAGCTCAGTTGACATTTAATTGCTATTACAGTTTTAATATTGGTCTATATGGGTTTTTAAATAACTTCACTGCAAAGATTTCTTGTACAAGTTCCTTTGCTGGCTGTTTGTGTCTACCACATCACTAACTAAGCAGAATTAACTCTAAATTTCTGGTTATTTTTAGTAAACTTCTTTCTTCCATGCTGTGCACTTGCACAATCCATATTCTAACTACCACTTTTTCTGACTGCAAGCAAGTTTGTCTTGCTTCATGTCTTTAATAGCAGCATTAAAGCATAATTAATTTCCTTGTAATCTGCCTCTTGATATCAGAATCTAATTATATTTTCTTGTGAAAAATTTGTAATGACCATTCAAATATAATTAAGAAATCAGATAATGAGTGTCACCTAAGATAAAACATGGTCTTGAAATTCTCACTTATGCTGTAGTGACGCTTCAGAAATAGATAAAATGCTCCTGCTTTCATTATGCAGTGTTTTTTCTTGTAGAGAGCAGAGTAACGCAAGACTTCACAACTGCAGCCTTTCCTCCTGATTGTAAGTAAACTGGCAATGCATCATAGAGTACATAACTTGAGCTCAGACAAATGAACAGTGACAGGAAAAAATGTTCATATAACCCTAAAACACCCTCCAGCTTTTACAAGCGGGTGTCTTTGGGAAAAAAGGTATTGTAATAAATAAATAAATAAATGTACCTATTAACGTTATAATTTAAAATAAATAATACCTACAAATTATATGGATAGTTATTAAGGATAGCACAGAACAGCATTTCAATCTCCTTCTCTGCTTTGAAATACCATGCCTTTCAAACGGAGAGATGAATTTTGATTGCCTAACAACTGTAACCATGTGAAGGTTCATCACAATGGAAAGGAGAAGGAAGATCTCTGAAAAGCCTTGATAAATACTGAGCTGGTAGGCCTATCAGTCTGCATTTTACTTCTTGCTGTTATAATTACATATGCAATATTATCAGATGAAAGGTTTAAAAGGTGTTGGTAATTTATCAGCTTCATGTACTAACCTTCTAAAGAAATGCCATTTCTGGACTGCTAATTTTTTACATCATTTAGAAACTTCTTTGCATTTTACTTTGTTTATAAAACCAACATGTAAATCTGTGTTTGTTTCTCTTAAGTAGAAAATACTGAGCACACTGTACACAAATACTTCTGTAAACAAATATATCTGTATTTTAATCTATCAGCCAAATTCTATTTTCTGCTAGGCAATGTAAGTGTTCCACAAGTGAGTGACTGTCACATCCAGTTCAAGTAGCCATAAATTGGCTGTGATAGCATAACAAAGGTGCTATGTTATGTTAAAGCATAACAAAGACCTTTGCTGACTCAGCAAAGGAATTCATGTCCTGTGGTATATGGAGGCATATAAAAGATCTGTATTGTGGAAAGAAGTAAGAGATGGCTCTCTGACAACCAAAATTCTATTTTACAGATAATTCAGCAACGTGTTTATGTCCATGCATAAATATTCTGGTCGCATTACTCCATACTCTAAACAAGCTACACTGGGTAAGAGATGGAGGGTAACTTAGTTCACGTGGAACTTTGTTTTAACATAGATGGACTGCTTATAATATTAAAGAAGTCCCTAAGTAGGCCTAATATAAGCTTAGTAGTTCAAAATGAGCTAGCTAGGTGAGTATCTCTCCCTTGTATCATCACGAGCAATGCATTCCTCAAGACCATGGAGGGCCATGACTAGGTGCTAAACTGAGCAAAAATAGATCTTGGCACACACAGTGCCTCCTTTCTTCAGCTCTGCCAAATCCTTATGGTAAACTACTCAACTTCTCAGTACATCAGTCTAATGCTATGATGTCAAATTTGCTCTTAAGTTTCAAAGTAATGTAAGAGTTGAAAACTATATCCTTGTAAGGGTACTAGATACAATGCCTAGGTCCTTAAGTATCAATACAAAGCTTTCATCTGAGGCCTCTCATAACGGAACTCCTAACTTCATGTCTTCTTTTTATGCAAAAATGCAACTACTTTTCTTAGGGGGAAAAAACAGTGAATGTCTGTCAAAAGGCTAGAAAGGCTCTTGTATCCTGTGGCCCAACAAACAGAACCAGGTCTGACTGTAATAAAACTCCAATTACCTAACTCTAGGGGAGGACAGTTGGCATTTCTCTCTACCCAGTGATTTAATTGGGCCTGTCAGCCAGAGATAATTGGTTTCTGGTTGACTGAAAAAAGTGACAGTGACATCAGCTCTCTGCTACCCTTCATTATTGAAATTCTTGTTTATTATAATAGGGCCTCAGCACACTGCACTCCTGCAGTATTTACAGGTCTCTTGTGCAGTGCAGTGGAAATGCAGCAATGTAAGACAAAGAGAAACCATTTCAAGCTCTTTATCCCATACATTTTCAGGATACAAGGATTTTGAGCGCCAAGATTATTTCAGTACAGGAAAACCTGGTTTTGCTTTTTTACTAGAAATTTTATAATACTGTTGCCTAGAAATTTTAGAATATTGTTGCAGTCATGATAGTCTAAGGTTATAAACAAAGCAAGGTTTATAGGGAGAGGCAATATCTTTTATTAATCCAACTGACTTAGCTGGAAAAATAAATATTTTGCGCACATGAACCCTTCTTCAGGTCTTCTCTCAAGATCTTAAGGAGGTTTTTTATGCCCAAAGCTTGTCTGTTTTTTCCACATACAACATCTGCACTAATAAAAGATACTATATTTCTCTCGAAGTCTTGGCTTGATTATAGGAAAACACCTCTGATACTAATGGTCTGTATCATAAAAGGTTTAATTCTCCCTGTTGAAAGCGCAGTCCAAAAGAATAGAAAATTGGTGTAAATCCTTGTTTCTTCTTTGCACAACTTCAGGCAAGGGGTGTGGCCTTATTTGCAGTGATTGCATAACACTCCTTGAGGTTTTACATCAGCAGAGAGGAAGACAACGTACTTCCACTGGGAACCTCCTCCTTCATTCAGCTTTCTGGTCACCCCCTCCCTTCCTCTAGGCTGCAGAGCACTAGTAGATCAGGTGGAGCAGACACAGATGACAGCACAACAAGCACTGGCAGGAGTGTATTAAGAGGGGATTCTCCAGCTGGTATATTTTCAAAGTGCAAAGGTTATGCAGGGCACCCAAGAGTCTACCCATGGATTTTCAATCCAGTGGTTTAGCGTTTAGTTTTCCAACAGGTTGATACTAGGTTTTCTCAGTTACACTGTTCCTCATTCCTATTCAATATATACCAGCTGACAGCACACACAAGGGAACAAAGTTCCTCTCTTCAGGAGAAACTGAAGAGAGCCCAAGTAGAAGTACTGTGCCTGTCCTTCCCTGGGTTACACTTCTTGGATGGAGTGAGATAGGCTAATATAGTAAGAATGAATCTGACCTGCTTCTCTACACATTTCAGTTACTGCACTTTGGACAGGAAAGAAGAGAACAAGCTTGATCAACAGGATTCAGATGCCAGACATCTATAATAGCATGACAAGGCTCCAATTGGTTAGTGCCCCACAGAGAACTGAATTGAGAAACCAAGGTGGTCTTTTCATAGCCTATTTGAAAGAATTTCTTGGCAATGGTTCCAGCAATGGACTCTAATTCAGCACTGTTGGCTAGAAAACTTGAAGTCTCTAGACAATCTTATAACCCTTTCACTTCACAACCTAATTTAAAACATTTGCGTGTATGTGGTGACTGGCAATAAAATACAGAAAAATCTCAGAACAGAGGAAGTATAGGCTTTGTGGGTTCCTCCCCAGATCCCTCCCATCACTGCTAAATGGAGGAGAGCAAACAAGTCTGGGATACAAAAAGTATGAGTAACAAAGTGGGTCATATTTCAGCAGTGTCATACACAGTGAATCCCTGACACAATAACTCTCAAACTCCTAGAGAAATAGACGCTTACCTTAGATAAGTGTCATGGCCAAAGTGAAGGTTGCTGTTTAGAAGGGGATCTGACTGTTTATGTTATTACATTTATAGCTGGGTACTTACTGTGAACAGCTATTACAGAATATTTGGGGGATAAATGGGACTTATTCTGCCAGATCCTGAAACTTGCACACTCTTTTTTTGCAACTTAATTTCTGTTTGGTTGGCAGTTGCATGCTTAAAATCAGAGATGATACTCTATCTGCTGCTTATTGCTTATATTGTATTTGATTCAAATACGTGTCATTTCTAGTTTCACTACAACTTAGAAGTGAAAATTTTGAGCTGGAGAACAAGTATTTCAAGATGAAACCACCTCCTTCTCTGCACCAAGCTGCCTCTTCATAATTTCCAATACTTCAAGAATCTTTGTTTAGTAAATATATTAAATATACTGTTTAATAAATCTATTATTTTTGGACAATATCTTAAGAACTACATTTGTAAATTATGTAAGGTCTTATACAGCTGAGCAAGTGCTTCATTTTGACTTTTGACAAGTGTCTAAAAATATTAGAAAATGGCTTTATTTTCAAGAATGTTGCATAAAGTTAATATTTATTGTAATTTGGTGATACCTGCAAAGACAGCCAGAGAGATTTTTACAATCTATAAATAATATCCCTCTGCAAACCACAGTACCTAGGGCTAAAACAATCTATTACCTATTCTAAATGTTTAGGATAATTCTGGGAAGGACAGTCAGCCACAGAAAACAGTGCTCTCCCTATCCACATTATGATTAGTATGAGTAGGACAATTAACTTTGCTGGTATCACACTACAAGCATTCAAACACTTATGCTGTTTCTCTTTACCTTACATAAAAGTCAACCTTTTTATCTGACCTATGTGACAGATATGTTAGTAACAGTGGTGATAAAAATCAGCATGAATAACTATTGGCACAATAAGGATTAATACAGTTACATTTTGCCTGTACCACTTTAACTATAAAAGAATAAATGCTGAAAGAATCATAATGACCTGAGAGTTCAAGGACATTTTGTTTCCAGAGGATAATTATTGTAGCAATGCCACCATGGTAATGGATCACTTAGCACTGTAAAATTTTTCTTTGAACTAAATCCTTCATGCAACATAAAACAGAAAGTAAGTCTTGGGCAAAAGGAGAAAAGTGTTATCTAGGCTTGTGTTAAGTCAGAATGCCTGCTGAATTTGTACACTTTGGCAGTTAGGGCAGAGACCATACTTTTATCAATGCGTTGTAGACTGCTGAGAACCAAAAAGTACTAACACGAAGTTAAAAATATTAGCAACAAACAACCAAAAAATTGGATAGGAAGAAAAAGCAAAATCAAAACAAAAAAAAAGGTATTGTTGAACTTGACATTAATTCTTAAATTGGAATGGGAAGAAAATCATGACTTTGGACCAACGTCCATTCCATAATGCAGGTGTGCAACTTCTACTTCCTTTAACTAAGGAGAGTTTGGATGCCAATTCTGCATTCTGCTGATGCTGATGGAAGAAATTATGCCCAGAATATTTGGGGGGGGGGGGCACAATTCTTCAGTTATCTATACATCTCAGAGAAGACAAGTAATACTTTTGTTTTCAAATGGGAATACTTACGTAAATAGCTTCTACTAGCAATTCAATTTTCTTCCTTTAAAGCGTCTCCAAAGCATATGCTGAAATATAAAATCTCAGAAAAACTTAAATATGCTAAATTTCTGCCTGAACTTTTCCATGACAGGGAACAGGTCTGGAAAATTCCTGTTTAAAGTGATGTAGCAGTTACAGCCTGAAAAACACCTAAATCTCCCTCTGGTATGTAATGACAATTCAGCAAATCTCAGACCTTGTTCCACAAAACAGTTTGCTTGCTTTGTCACACCTGCTGGCAAAATAGTTCTCATCAAGGTTGTATTTTCTTTATATACTTCACTCATTAAAACTCATAAAGCACATACATTTGTATTTTCAAACTGAGCACATTTGCTATGGAAACAATAAGAACTAAGAAGCCAATTACCTGTCTAAATGCTATTTTCACAAGAGTGCTGTTCAGAATATAGTGAAATGTAAGGATCAATGTAAAATTCATATTGCATTGCTCTCAAAACTCACTTTTTCCTTTTCCCATGTAAAACCAAAATAATATAGAAACTTATTTTTACAGTTCATGTAAAACTTAACTATGATTTTATAGAAATGAACGTTGGGCAAGCACAAGCAACATTCTAAAACAGCAGATGCCCACAGATAATTAGATTTTGCCTTCTGTACAAGCAAAAGCAAATTAATATTGATTGCTCTATTACTCCTTAATGATGCTATTTTTTCACTTCAGCAGAAGTGATAATAATTAAATGAAAGAACTTATACTATTTGAAAATGTTGTTTGAAATACTTAATTGAATCTTAAAATATTATTTGATTTTAATTTAGTATTACAATGAAAAATGAAGTTAAATATTAAATAATTATAGACTTCACTAAAATTTATGAGGGCTGTGAGTACCGACAGTACAGTAGTAATCAAGAGGTGATAAATGTTTTGAGAATTTACAGTATTTTTATTGAAAATTTCAATAATAATGCCTGAAAAAACAGACACTATTATCTGAAGTGTGTCAATTTTCAAATCACTGTCATAAATACAGAAGACAGATGCTGTGGAATGGTCTAGTTCTGCATTAAAATAATAGTTGTTTTTTTGAAGCTCTCATAAAAATAAACTCATTTTCAGTGTCATGTTGTCACCAGGAATTAGTTATCTCTGGAATGCTAAAAATATAATGAACAGAACTAGGAATGTCTTCATATGCTGATAAACTGCACCCCCAAGTGGATATATTCCCAAGATGTGGGACTTTGGTGTGTTTTGTCTGCATACTTTTTTGCCATCAGGAAGACATTAAAACAATAGAAATTTCACAAGAAGGTATGCAGAGTGCTTTAAAATATTTAAGTAAAAGACACCATAAATGCAAAATAATGGCATTATTGAGAGAAGCCCCTGGCAGCTAGAACGTTCCGAGTTATTTGTAACGGGCAGCTGATTAAGCTTAACATTACTTGCTTTTACACAGTATTTTTAAATACTGGGGTCAATTTACCTTTGTGTATTGTGTACCTGTTCTCTTGAAATGGTATCAAACTTGTGTCATTTAGAATGAAGTTTGGCTCTCCATGCTGCCAACTTGGACCAGCTGCTTCCGAGATGCCGCAGGAATCAAACCTCTCTTTTCTTCCCCTCGCTGAGCCCCTACCACAGACTGGAGGTGCCAAGTGTTTAGAAGACCTTGGTAACGTCTCGTGAGTCGCGGCCGCCCTGGGCGCAAGCATGAGCGCTCCTCCCCCGCGGCTGCGGCTCAGCAGCCCCGCCGAAGGGCACAGCTCAGCCCACGGCCCTCACTCACCAGCACCCGCCGGCCGCGACAGCGCAGCGCTGCTGGCGACCGCCTCAAACCGACGGCGCGTAGCCGTTACAACTGCCAGTAACAGCCATCGCCTCGCGGGCGCCGCGCCCGTCCCGAACGGACAGCTCCCGAGGCGGGGCCGGCCGCCCCGCCCCCCCGCGGCCGCGCCCTCGCGCATGCTCATCAGCGAGCCTCCCCCCCCCCGCCCGCTCCCTACTCGGAGCGAGGCTGCGCGTGACGTCAGGCGCCGGAACCCGGAAGCGGGCGGAAGCGGCTGTCTGCGAGGAGTGCAGCGGCGTTTAGCGGCCGAGCGGGCCGCGGGGAGCGCCCGGCGCCGCGCAGGTGCGTGTGGCCGCGGGGCCGCCCCGCCGGGGCAGCGGCGGGGGGGAGGAGCCCGCGGGCGCCGCCATTTTGCGTCCCGCTCGGCGGGGCGGGGGGCCGCCGCCCCGACGGGGGAGCGCGGGGGCGGGTCCGGGGCGCCCTCCCCTGCCCTCCGCTGCTGGTGGAGCCGAGGGCGCCCCCCGCGACGGAGCCGCCGGGGCAGGAACAAAGGGCCCGGTCCAGCCCGGTCCGGTCCGCGCGTCTCCCGCAGGCCGCGCCGAGGCGGGCGGGGAGCCTGGCCGCAGGCTTGACAGTTGACGGGCGGGGAGAGGGGAGGGCCGCGCCACGGCAGCCCCCCGGCCCCTGCGCGGCTGCGGGGTGAAAGCGAAGCGAGCGCCCATCGGCACGACAGTAACGCCAGGCGCCCGTGCGCGAGCGTTTGGCAGGCTGTACGTGCGCCTGGAGGGCAAGAGCAGCCTCCGCCGCCTCTTCAGAGCTAATAATAGGCGGTGTCAGTTCGCGGGCTCCGGGCAGTGTTGTGTGCTCGTCTAGAAGGGGACGTGGCAAGCGTCTAGTACTTTAATAAATGCTTAAGGTGTGCATCGTAAAGGCAGCGAAGTGAAAGGCAGAGAGCATTAAGTGACGAAGTTACAAGTTAGGACTGAGTGTCATTATTATCATTCTTTTGCAGATTATGACGTTGCCGTTACGTATTTTCTCAAAAAGGTCTGGAGCAGAAGCAAGTCTTCACCAGAATTTTTTTTCAGTCACCTATGAAGCGCCAGATTTTAAGGTTGCGCTTCTGCAATGAAGAAAAGGAGACGGCTCGCTGCAAATCTAAATGAGAAGGTTCATCTTGGCCATGAGAAAGATACTTCAAATCAGATTCTTGTAATAGACTGTGAGCAAGGAATTGTGTCAAAGCCTGCAGAAGCAGCTCCTGCAGATCACCTTGAATCTTCCCAAGAACTTTCACCATCCTCAGAACAAAGAAAGCTCCTAAGCTCACTGCAGTATAACAAAAATCTACTTAAGTATTTAAATGATGATAGACAGAAGCATCCATCATTTTGTGATTTACTCATAATTGTAGAAGGAAAAGAATTTAGTGCTCACAAAGTTGTAGTGGCTGTTGGAAGCAGTTATTTTCATGCCTGTTTGAGCAAAAATCCCAGCACTGATGTTGTTACATTAGATCATGTAACTCATTCTGTCTTTCAGCATTTACTTGAGTTTCTGTACACCTCTGAGTTTTTTGTATATAAAAACGAAATTCCATTAGTGCTGGAAGCAGCAAAATTTTTAGATATCATTGATGCAGTCAAGTTACTAAATAATGAAAATGTTTCTAACATACAGTCTGACGTGGTAACTGATGCCCCAACACCAGCAGAAACACT
Source organism: Dromaius novaehollandiae (assembly GCF_036370855.1). Taxonomy (NCBI): domain Eukaryota; kingdom Metazoa; phylum Chordata; class Aves; order Casuariiformes; family Dromaiidae; genus Dromaius; species Dromaius novaehollandiae. The sequence continues at coordinate 15,906,660 of NC_088105.1, read as the reverse complement.
CAGTGAATTGACTGGTAAACTGTTAAATAGTCATCAGTGTGGTTTTTGTGGCCGAAGCTTCTGTTACAAAAAGTCCTTAGAAAATCACTTGACTAGAGCCCACAAATCTCTTTCACTGGAAAGAAAACATGGGTTAAAAATGGTTGAGAAGGCTGACTTTTCCACTAGGCGATCTACAAGAAACCGTAAATGTCCGGCTAAGTTTGACAACAGTGACAATGAAAGTGGTGACCTATCTGACAGCAATGTGGAAAAAGTCAGTTCCGACAAGGAAACGTCAGATAAAAGTGAATCTGAAGAGAGTGGAAGTGAGTGCAATGCTGATGAAGAAGGGCAGGAAGAAGAGGTATCAGGTGAAGATTCAGAGACCGAAGAGCAAAGTGAAAAAGAGCATAATGATACTGAAGAGGGTTCTGAGGCAGTTGATTCGGTGGGAAATATTCCTGAAGGCTTAGCTCCAGTAATTATTCAAACCAGTAGCAAAAAACTACTGCAGTGTCCCAAGTGTGACAAGAAATTTGATCGAATAGGTAAGAGCGGGTTAGGCTGATCTCTTTTTACTGTATGGTGGTGCTATTTGTATGGGAAATAAAATGAGTAGTTTCTCTTTTCTGTAGAATGAAAATTAGAATTTCAGAATTTCTGTTTTTCCCCCAACCCAGTATGATCCCAGTTTTTCGAAGTGTATGAACTATTATTTCTGCGGTGCTAATCAACATGAATAAATGAACCAACTAATTACATTCTATAAAAATCTGCAAATATTAAGCTTACCACACTTTCATTACTCTGGATTCTGACTGTTAGAATGGTATATGAAAGCAGCCTTGAAAAGAGAGGGAAATCTGACAAGGTACAGAAGGTAAACTGCTTGGAGTCAGAAATCTCTTTGTGTTTTCCTCTAAATTCACTTCAAGAAACTAGGCTCAAATTTATTATTGCTGTACTAAAACAGCATTAATGTCACAGCTTGAAATTCTTCTATTCTGTGTGATGCTTAAGACCTAGTCACTCTGACTTCTAGCTTGATTTTCATGGTCTATGGTTAACATGAAGTAATATTTTGGCAGCTTAGTCTGATTTATTAGGATAGTGTTTGTTACACTCAAAGCTAGGTGTGGTAGTTACTCCAAATATCAGAGGAGTCAAAGTTCCAGTCTTGGCTCATCCAAAGCTTTCCTATCCTCTGTTCCCATATTAAAGGTCAAATACTACTGGATTCCAGAATTAGTATTTTTGTTTTCTTTCAACTGGAATGATAAATAAATGTTGAATTATGGTTGTTTAAGGTATTGACTCCCTTTAGCTCAGAGGAATTAGGAAAGAAATAATTCCTCATAGTGTTAGGCTTTTTTTTTTTTTTTAAACTATTATTATAATAGATTCATTGTGTCATTCATCATTTTGAAGTTTTTTAGAGTTTGTAAAAATGGGGCGTGTCTGATGTGTGCGTGTTAATTCCTACTAGTGGTCTATTTAGCTTGCTGTTGTTCAAACAGTGGCTTAAAACGAACATGAAAGCAGTTCTTATTTTCCTGTTTGTTACAAAAAACTTGACTATAACAAATATTTCATATTTATGAATTATTTTAGCTTTTCTATACTGCTCTTCATTTTTAAAGCACTTGAGAAATATTAACTAGTTGAGCTGAACAACAGCCTGGTAAGTAGTGTTATCAACATTTTATAGATGGGGATATTGAGGCTGAGGTGAAATGAATTGTCCAAGGTCACTGATTATATAATAGCAACTATTCAACATCAAAGAGGTGAGACTTAACTGTACTGCCGTATATTAAATAAACATAGAAATTTTCCTGAATTTGAGGACTTTGTCTTTAATATTGAAAATCTACTGTACAGAAATGGCTTGTGAAGATTTAGAACTCTAATGGTATGTTTTGGTCTTGCGCACAGTGGAAGCCCTTTTCTCTTTGCACTTTCATGACTTTATAATTCAAGTTTTTGTGCTCAAAAACAGCAGGAGTGTTATTAAATCAAATGATACTTAAAGCGAACCTTATGAGCTTATATTGCTGTAAAGAATTCATTTGTGTTTTATGCTTTACACCTATGCTACTTTTTAAAATCTAAACTAGAAATGTGATGCATATTATACAGAACAAAATGGCTAGTTCAAAACGGACATCCTACAACTGACTTTACATAAGTAGATCCTTAGTGTAGGACTGCATTCCATCCTTGGAAAAGACAATGGCAAGCAGAAGAGAAAATACAAGCAGTGTGAAAGACTTGAGAGAGTAGCATTTTTGTTTATGGTAGTATCTTGGGTCCCAAATACAGATCACTTGCAAGATTCCATATCATTCACTGAGACTTTTGTTATTTGGAGAACCTTGCTTAAACAGGGTTATTACCTGGCTGCTCTTGTTCTGAAGAGATATTTCATAAATCAGTGTAATGAAAAAGTGGCATATCTTTCAGTACTTAAGGACAAGAGCATGCTGTAGGGACAAGAGGGACTCATAACCCTAGCATAGGTTTAACAGTATTATAGAAATGTTTTATTTTTACTCTTATCTGGAAAATAGTTAAGATGGAAGTTTTTAGAGGAACCTTAGATAAAATGCATGTATAATCACTGTGTAGTTTTCATCTGCAAATCAATAAACCAGTAGAAATCTTTAGATGTGTGTGAAAGGTACTTTGATCACATTTGAGAGCATGTGGAATGAACCCCAAACACATGCATATTGTAGGTGATACCTGTTACAGTTTGTGCTAATAGAGATTTTTTTTGGTTATATTTTGTAGGCAAATATGAGAGCCATACACGTGTACACACGGGTGAGAAGCCTTTTGAGTGTGATATATGCCATCAGCGCTACTCAACCAAGTCCAACCTGACAGTGCACAGAAAGAAACACTCTAGTGATACCGACTTTCATAAAAAGGAGCACAAATGTCCCTACTGCAATAAGCTGCATGCAAGTAAGAAGACTTTAGCAAAACATGTGAAGAGGCAAGTACCGGTACATTTGTCTCATATGTCTGAAGAAACATTTTCCCAGTTCAAAAGCTAAGATAGATATATGCATGTGCACATACACAAGCAAACTTTCCGCTTTATTTTTAAAACTGAATTTTTAAAATAAAGACTCTTTTCAAAGGATACAGGGATTAGCAGTATCAGCTTACCTGCCATGTAGAGTGCATGGAAACTGACTGAACAGCAACTGCAGAGCAGTTCTATCATGGTAGTTCTATCATAGTTTTCACTATGAATGTTAGCATGTCATTTGGAGCTAACTGTTGAGCACAACAGTCTTAGTAAGTACGTGTGTTTTCAAATTTGGAGGAAGAATAAAAGATCTTACCGGTTTTTAGATGTTGATGCTATCCTCGTGACAATAATGGATGGATAAACTGTTTCCATGCAGATTCCTTTAGGTGAATCAATTGTTTATGACAAGTCTAACTGTAAGGTATTATTATTTACATGTCACTCTTTTCTCTTTCCCTTGTAAAGATCCATAGAGGACTGTTTCAACTATAATGCTTTGTCTTAGCCATTGTCACATGGGTTTAATATCTCAATTAGAACTTCCTAGTCTTTCATAGTGTTTGTGAGCAGATAAAAATATGCTTGACTTAATCTTCATTTATTGTATTAGACTCATGATAATTTTTTAATTTCAAGTCAAGGTAAGACTACATTTATATCTGAACTGTAGCACTTTTTTTTTCGTGAATGAACTACTTTTTTATAACAAGTGGGGAACTGAAAATAACTGGAAGTGACTGCCTTTGTTTAATATCCTAAATAATATGAAAGCATTTTCAGTCAATTTCTCAGCTTCTATCTTTCTTCTAGGTTTCATCCAGAGAATGTACAAGAATTTCTTTCTTTCAAAAAGACAAAGAGCGAAGGTTGGAAATGTGATGTAAGTTACTTCAGCCTCTCTAGGGCTTTTTTTTTTCTTCACAGACCTGCTATTTTAATTTGTGGCTTGAATATTCAAGTGAAAATATATGTGTTATTTGCAAAATCTCAGTAAGCTTTGTAAGCCGTAGTATGAATTTATTCTTTATGCACTGAATTAAAGACTGAACTTTATTCTGTATGTACGGCTTGTGATGGAATAGTTAGTACCAAACTGCGTTCTCAAATAGTTGAATACAGTATTCTTTTACGTGATCAGGTATTATCCTTATGAAAATGCATTTATTTGTGGACTTGTGTGTTATGATTAATTTAAGATCAGAATATTTGCTTTCCCATTAATTATGAACTTCATGTACTGACCATAAAGTGTACTTTTTTTGGAAGGCTTCCTCAATAGTGATGAAAATGTATGTTAATTACGAGACATTTTCTCACTTAGCTGCATATACATGTCAATAGAGTTATAAATAGGTGCTAAATCTATATCTACATATGAAATCATAGAATCCTTTCCTCAATTTCCCCCAGGAGAGGGATATGTGTGAAATAATATATACTTTTTTTTCTTTCTTTCTTTGTAAGGAATCAGTATACTTTTGCTGGCCAGACAGATGTTTTGTTTATGCTAACTCTGCTATATGCCCAGAAGGTTGTAGTATTAGGTGTTATAACATGATACAATTATTAATCTTGCTTTGTTTATATATTTTGGTGTATAAATATATAGTAGGACATTGGGAAACTTGCTGTAGGAGTTATTAGTGTTCATTCTGCAGGTAATGCACAATGGTTGAAAGTATTGTGACCAGAGGGTGTCACTGTGCAGATTAAGTTATTTTATATGACCAGGTTATAGATTTCCTTTGTTACTAACAGTGAAACACTTTAAGAGAGGGACCTAATGTTTTGCAGAGTCGATGTTTCGTTCTCGGAAAGTGTTTTTATCAGATGAATGGTTTGGTGAACTCTTCCTATTTTTTTGTTTTTGTTTTTTTGCTTAAGTGAAATTTTTTAAAAAGTGGATTTTTTTAAAAGCTGCTGCTTATGTACCTCTAGTAATGTGCTTTGGAAATGGACTTAGAAAGAAATTGGACTTAGCCATATGTCAGTTTTCTACTGTGGTCTCACTGAGCTGTTTCAGCATCCAAAACTAAGCCAAAGCCAATTGCTTTTTTCAGTTGGGTTATTTTCTACTGAGTTACCATGTTGAAACATCCTAGGAAAAGAGTCTGCTAAGTGCTGGAGTCACTAGAAAGAATGGGGGTGGAACATGTGGTTGTATGTAGGAGTAGCCAGTAGCTTGATTTAGGCCATGGATTTGCATCCTAATTTATATAGAGCAGTTCATTAGGCTTTATGTAAGGCAAGGCTTTACAAGTTGGGATGAAGTATGCTTTTTAAGAATACACGTTTTGTTTAATTTTACATTGTGGCAGACTGCAGATGAACTAAACTTCCAGAGTTTTGTAAATGGGGAAAAAAAAATCTGGTTATAACTGATGCATCTTTGACCGAAGTGTATTATTGTTTTAGATTTGTAAGAAATCTTTCACTCGAAGACCCCATTTAGAAGAACATATGATTCTTCACTCTCAGGATAAACCCTTCAAGTGTACCTACTGCGAAGAGCACTTTAAATCCCGATTTGCAAGATTGAAACATCAAGAAAAATTCCATCTCGGTATAGAAACCTCCTTCTGACATGTAAACAATAGATTTAAAGTAAAACCCTCCTCCACTATTGTATGTCCTGATCAGTCTGGTTTCCACCCTCTCTATGCCTTTTCCAATTGCTTCTCTTCCAGATTTCTGGCGGGCTTTTTGTTCTTTTTTGTTTTTACTTTTCTATTCAACTATCTTTATGAGGCATTGTATTATAATATATAAATGCAAATACATCTACAAATGCAAAGTTTGAAGGGGAACAAGTAGTAGGGTTTGTTTTAATACTGTGTTTTGCATAAATTGGTTCTTGACTACAGAGTCAGATTTTCCTGAAGTTTTCCAAAGACCCTCTTTGTACTAAAAAAACCCATTTCTGCCAGTTAGGAACTAGGGAACAGATGAGTGATAGTAATGGAAATCTGTTTTCTGGAACAGTCTAAGTAGGCTTAACTATTTTTGTCTATCAGTGCTAAATTTTTGCTTTACAAATATGATACTTGTCAAAAGTCCAAGTTTTCAAAATAATTATTCAAGGAGAAATTGCAAGAAGTATAATTAAAGTATGCTGACTATATTATAAAGGTTAATCATTTGTTAGACAAAACTCTTGTTTTGTAAATTGATCAGGTTTTTGACAAGTCACCAATCTGTGCATCTTGTTTGGTTTAACCGTGCATCTGTCTCCTCATAGGGCCTTTTCCTTGTGATATTTGTGGCCGTCAGTTTAATGATACAGGAAATCTGAAACGCCATATAGAATGTACTCATGGAGGAAAGAGAAAATGGACATGTTTCATCTGCGGAAAATCTGTTAGGGAACGGTAAGGAATTGCATAACTATTTGAACATTAGTAAAACAGAGAAATATTTGGCATGCTTAGATTCTGAATATATTTTGGCTTTGAGTTTTAAGGTGAGTCCATTTCAGAGGACTAGTGAATCAGAAAGTAGTGTCAGAAACACAGGTAGCAGGTAAGTTTCTAGTAACATCTAGATACAAAGGTGATAAATGTAGGTGATTCATTATGAAGTAGAACTGTATTAAGAAAGTCTTTACTTCAGTTCAGGTTCCTGTGTTGTGCAAGAACATCTTACCTTTCTTCAGGAAAGATTTTTCTACCATAGGTATTTTTGCACATACACTGATGAGGACTGGAAGATGAGGAACACTTGATGAGAATGACTAAGAAGAAACTGGGCTTTTACAAAAACAGTTTCACAGAAGACAGAATAATACTCTAAAACCTTTACCTCTTCTTCTCCCTTAAAGGGAGAAAAATTTTGTTAATTTAGCACTTTGAAAAATGGAAGCTCTAAATGCTGAGTAATAAGATCTGTTATATTCTTGTCCACATACATAGTTCTAAATTATAATTAGTAGAGGTTACAGAATAAGCTCGTTAATGCAGTTCAGTCCATCAATAGATTGCAACACACAGAAGCTGTAGAAATAACTTTCTTCTTCTTTACCCCCCACTCATTTTCTATTCTAGGTATGCCAAGGGGGAAAAAAAGGTGAATTTGCAGCAGTTGTTCACATGGCTTCAGTGCATGTGTTTTGTATTGCTCTGTATTAAGGATATCTTCTTTAATAGTCTGAAGTTTTCCAGATGGTGATTTTTATTTAGCTTCTGAAACAGTAAACACAATTTTTTTTTCCTTTGACAGAAGTCATCTTCATTTTACTTATTGTGGCTAAGATTCTAGTTATGTTTTGTTTGGGAAGTAGGCAATGAAAAGTTTTGAGTTCATGTACGCTACAGTATGTTTTCTTAACTTTTTTCCAATGACTGGCAAGGAACCCCTGAAGTGTTTAAAAAAAAGGAAGAGTTGTCCCTAACACGTTCTGTTTGGTGTGTTTTTTCTAGTAGTTTGGTAAATGGAGTATACAAGTGTTAAAATGAAATGTACTAATGCAATAATGAAGTCGTAAACGGTTAGTCTTTCTGTTCTGTAAAGCACATTTTGTTCCATAAGACAAATTTCTGTTTAAAAAACTCAAGTAAATACATCTACGTATCTCAAGTTTCATTTAAATTATACAATGCAGTTAAATATTTAAATGTTACTGCTGTCATTAGGAATCATAAACTTTTAATGGAAAGCACGAAAAGTATCTTTGACAAATAATATTTAATAGTGGAATGAGATAAAAGAATTTTCTCTTTTGCTTAGTGTACCCCCCCCCCCGCCCCACACACACACATACTCTGTATACAATAAATTTTATTGTCTGATTGCTTCGTTTGGAATTTTTACCTGCGTAATTTTTTTTCTTTTTACATTTGGAAGGTGATAGTAGAAGTGAGCTTACATATGTATACATATGTCTGTATGTGTGTATACATACATAAATATATGTAATAAATATTATTATAAAATATGAACACATATAAAATATTTATTTCTATATTTTAAATAAGTTCTATGCAGAATTAAGATCCATGATCCATGATCTGGATTGCTTTTGACTTCAAAGCTATGGCTTAATATGCTTAATATCTACATTAAACTTCTTGTTCTTTAGTCTTCATAAAAGGGAACATTTCGGTCATTTCAATTGCCTAAGTAAATCAGGTCAACATCAAGGTGACAAATACCTTGTGCTGAGAGTGTCTATAAATCTTCAATAAAACAATGGATGCCAATAGTAACAAGGAGATTATTATATTAGAAAATATTGTCCAGCCTGAAGTTTTCTTTAATGTATATTGTCCAAATGTATGTTTGCACAATGTGTTTCTTTGATTATCTTGTTTCCAGAACCAGCTTAAGTAAATAGGTTGCTGTATTATATTTGAATGCATGCATGCGTGTGTATGTCTCTATAAATTGACGCAGTTACTTGGATACGCTGCGATCCATTAGAGTTACAAAGTTGAGAACATGGAATTGGGTCTTCACTTCAAAGTAGCAGTGACACTGAGTGCTTGAAATTAAATTTTACTGCCTTTGTTAAACAGCACAACTTTGAAAGAACACTTGAGAATTCATAGTGGAGAGAAGCCTCATCTTTGCAGTATTTGTGGGCAGAGTTTTCGTCATGGAAGCTCTTACAGGTACAGATTTTTAGTATATAGAGATGCTGAAGTGTCTCTTATTTGGTAATTTATATGTATTCTTTATCAAAATGGTTCTTCATAAGGTATGTGTTTTGATTTATTCCAATTCTAAGAGCATTAGTAAATGCTTTAAAAATGTTTAAATTTTCAAAATATGCTACTATTCTGTGAAAAATCATTTAAATTTTAACACAAGACGTGTTTGTGATTTAAATGTAGACAGAATGCCATATGAATTTTGTATCAAAGTTTACTTTCTTGTACATCTAAAGCTATTGCATCTTTGTTATTCAAGCAGAAGGTAAGTGGAGGGGTAAAATGTCCTGCTAAATTAATTTCAGATATGAGAGTTTAGCCGTGTTCTCTCTTGCTATTTAAGAACAGTTAAGAATATTTCATTTGAAAGCTACTTCCCAATATTTGTGTGAGCTATTAAAGAATGAGTTTTCTGGTATCTTGCACTGAATTTGATGCATAGATTATGTTAACAAAAGTGCATTGGGTGGTTACATCTATGACCACAACCTTGCTAATCTCAAACAGTGATATGGAAGTATATTTCTCTCTGTTCTAATACAGACTTCATCTAAGAGTCCACCATGATGACAAGAGATATGAATGTGAAGAATGTGGGAAAACATTTATTCGGCATGACCATCTGACAAAACACAAAAAAATACACTCAGGTAGGTGTTTTCTTTGAAAATCAGTTCAAAATTGCTATTTTGAAATAAATGTAAGTGTAATGAGAAAATTAATCGTGCTTTTTCCATTACAAATAATATTTAGGCATGATAAATGTTCCTCATTATTTTTAAGCTGTGCTGAAGTAGGGTTAATCTCCTTATATGTTTTGAAGGTTTAAAAGCCAAATGTTTCCTCCATGTTAACATACAAAGCTGAGGGACAGTCAAAAACATGTAACAAAAATATGTAACACTGAATTGTTTAAAAAAAAGCAAAAGTGAAAAAGGAGGATTTTTATGAGTTCAGATTTCTTTTTTTTAATAGCAAGTGTCTGAAACATTAATATTACAACACAGAAGAAGCTGTCACAATCTCTGTCAAAGTTTGTACACTGATCACTTTAATGTAAGAGGATGCTTCTGAAGTTCTCCGTTATGGGGAAGGGGAAAGAAAGGAAGATGGTGGGAGTCAACCCTGAGAAAAACAGAGAGGGAATGATCATGAGGAAGAAGGCACTTTAAAAATCTTTATATTGCCCTGATAGCAGAAAGGTTATCAGATCTATAGGAAGAGGGAACATCCACTAGGGACTTTTCCTCTTGCAGAACAGGATCCAAAGGGAATGTGGCCTTCTAGGAGGCAAATTATTTTCCAGGTATCATGAAAATATGAAAGTGATCAGAGTCTAAACTTCCTGAGCCATTATTTTGAAGGACAGCTTCTTTTTCAGTGTTTGCAATCATGTCTGCTATAAAATAAAGAAATCTTTGAAAACTCAAGTACCAAAAAAATCCTCTTTTCTACTCTATTTGCTTTTTTCCCCCTCTAGAAAGTTACATTCTTTGACTGTCCACACTCCTCCTGCTTACATGAGAAGAAACATTCTGCCACTTTATAGAAGATCTCAAGATGACTAAAAAGAATCAAGATACTTTTAAACAGCAGCATAAAAGAAAAAGGTAAATATGTAAATCAGGATAATTAAAAAAGACACTTAGATGTAATTTTAAGCTCTAAATATTAGTGGCTGAAAGTAAGTTGTATGTTTAAATAAGCTTCTATTTTGAAACCTCTTGGTAATGAATTTTTGAACATACAACATTGCAGGACATAAAGAAGAGAGTGGGTTCCTAGTCATTCTTTTGAACCTCCTTTTTCTTCTCATGCAGCGGGTATTTGGGGAAGTGTCCCCCAAACTAATGAGTATGAATTGCTACGTAGGAATGAGAAGAGGTCAGCAATAGCCGTAAATAGACTGGTAAAAATTGCTATTCTGATAGAACTAGCCCTACATCCTGAGTTTTATCCTCTGGTAACACAGGATCCTTTGATATAAATGTTGAAAAAGGTATGGAAGAGCTTGATTGGCTGGACTTTGTTCATGGATGTGGCTATATTGTATGTGTTACAATTACAGCTGTTTCACATTTAAAAAGAATGCAAAAGCTACAGAAGATTTAACTAAAATTTGTTGAATTTTGCCTTTAAAGGTGAAAAAGCACATCAGTGTGAGGAATGTGGAAAGTGTTTTGGCCGTAGAGATCACCTCACGGTTCACTATAAAAGTGTTCATCTAGGAGAAAAAGTTTGGCAGAAGTAAGTATGTTTTTGGTAACTGCATAAAAACTTTGTACTGTAATTGAAGTTTCATCATGACTTGCACATTCATGCAGAATTGTAGTAGTCTGCATTTGTCATACCTTCAGTTCTTGGTAGAGATACCATTATTATGGTTTGAAATGGGTGTCAGAAAATTGTCTTCACAATTTAAACAACTCTTTCTTTGTAGCATAATTAAGCGAATAGAACCATGGTAAAGAATCAAATTTTAATCCAGTAGAGGCTGTCTTACTATTGTTCTAGATAGTTGTTTTGCTATAATATTTCTTATCGTTCAGTTAAGACTAAATTATCAGCCTTCATTTAAGCATTGTGAAAACTCTCCCGCACTTACCTGTTTTAGAAGCTGGTAGTAGATTAGTAGCTTTGAAAGTAGGTAAAAACTCTGAAACCCTAGGTATTTTTATAAATTGAATATACAGTAGGGTTTTTAATTCCTCCAAAAATAAGTCTTTCAGAGATTTTCAAATAAACTGAAACCTAGTTGTTTTTCACATCATGTATTTTAAATGTTTATATTCATTGGCATTGTGTAAAAGTCATTATAAATTTGTCTGTGTTGCAAGTATGGTATGTTGTCTGTTTATTTTATGTCTGTTTTTTCTTGGTAGCCAGTAGCCTAAACCATTCTTAGTACTTGTGGCACAGTTCTGCCACAGCAAAAGCCACTTGTGGATGATAGGCAAAAGTGTTACTTACAGCTTATATTTGGGGTCAGAGAAGTTTTAATGGCCTTTGCTCTTTGAATGCTAAGTGCCAATTTTTTCATCCAGCAGAGAATAATACTGGATATAGAAAAGAATCTAATTGATGTAATTAATATGTAGATGCTGGGAAATACGAATGCAAGTGAAGAAATATGCCAACTTTGAAATTCAGCTATTTTGCAGTTAAAAATTTCAAAAAGCTCTGTGTTCATAGTTTTGATTTTTTTTGTTTGTTCTAAAAAAAAAGTAACATGAAATATGTTTTCTTCTTTAAAGATACAAAGCAACATTTCATCAATGTGAAGTCTGTAAGAAAGTTTTTAAAGGGAAATCAAGTTTGGAAATGCATTTTAGGACACATTCAGGTAAAAAACAAAAGTTATATGTAGGAGTCTGTGCATCAAAATTGATGGAATTATTTAAATCATTATAGTTTTTGAGCACTCAGGACAAGAGTAGCAGGAAGCAGCAAGACTTCTTATTCTTGGTCATATGTTGGCCCTTCCTGAATACCATCTACTGAATATATCGGTTGAAATATTAAGAATCCTCAACATAGGCTTTGTGGTATGCCGTCTACACCTCTTGCATTAATCTACTAATGCTAATTGCATATTCCTGCCAAATTTACCCAGACATTGTAGTCAGTTTTGTGGTCCAGGCAATAATAAATTTCAGCTGATAATATAAAGATTTGAAATTCATTTGGAAAGATTTATATCTTTATACATTTGGTGTTACCTTTCGTGCCTTATGTTTCAGAGAGTTATTATCCTTCTGAAATAGGTAAGAATACAAATTGAGCTCATTTAGTATCAGTATCATAACAGTTTAAAGACGATTCTTTTTTAATTTGGTTTATATTCTGATTATGTGTACTTGGCAGAAATCCCCAGTATCGGGATAATTGGTTCAAGGGGAAGGGTATGCTAATACCATTCCTACACAGACTTCTAATGACACTCTGGATTCCCAAATTGTTTCTGAACGTATTCTCTTTCTTCTCAGTGGAAATGTTTTTATAATAGGTTTCTATGCTGTAATGCATAAAATGTTTGTATTTGCATATGTATATGTGAGATGGTTTTACTCAGCATAACCTTTTATCTTTAATTCTTAGTTCTGCTTCTTTGTAGGTGAGAAACCATACAAATGCCAAATCTGTAATCAGTCCTTTAGAATTAAGAAGACATTAACAAAACACATGGTTATTCATTCAGATGCTCGACCTTTTAATTGTCAACATTGCAATGCAACATTTAAACGAAAAGACAAACTGAAATATCATATTGATCACGTGCATGGAACAAAGGCTGCAGAAGAGGCCTTGACATCTTCTTCCGAGGAAAAGCTAGTCTCCTTACCAGTACAGTACACATCTGATGACAAAGTTTACCAAACTGAGGCTAAACAGTATGTGGAACAGACAAAAGCATATCAAACAGAAGCTAAAACTTTGCTACAGAATGTATCTACAGAAGTATGTGTGCCAGTGACTTTGGTACCAGTTCAGATGTCTGAACCTCAAGCTGATCTGGTGCAGCATACTACTCAGCCACATGGCGTTCTTCCTCCACAACCTGAGCAGGCAGATTATCAACGAGCAACAGATTTATCATTTCTAGAGAAATATACTCTCACTCCACAACCTGCAAATATTGTTCATCCTGTAAGGCCTGAGCAAATGTTGGATCCTAGAGACCAGTCATACCTTGGAACTTTACTGGGGCTAGATGCAGCTCCTACTGTACAAAATATTTCAAACAGTGAACATTCATGATCTGACCATAACATTCCACCTAACTTTCTAAGCCATTAGCCAACAGAAGGCTGATATGGCAATTAAGATTTATATTTTATTTGGACTCATGAGTCTTCTGCATAGTTTTGGGAAAACAGGTTTGTTTACATAATATTTGAACATTTAGGCACACTTTTATGCATACTGAGAGAGTGTTTCATGTGATTTTAAGAGTTTTTAAAAATCTTACAGATGGTCTTTTAAAAAATATGCTCTGAAATATCTTTTAAGGTTAGTTGCTGAAAAATGTAATTACATATCTGACTATTAATTTAAAATTGTTTGCCTTTCTGCATCTCACTTTGAGTTAATGTTTTAAGTGTAATAGAAAGCATACTGGAAGAATAAGGGCTATGTCCAGTTCATTAAAAGTCGGCAGGGAGGCAGGCATATAAAACAAAAACTTCAAATTGTGCTTTACATATAGATTAAAATATAGTTGTAATTGAACCCTCAGACATCTTTAGAGGGTTTAAATTCTGCCCGACACTTAAGCCTCGCCATTGGACACAGGAACTAGATTCTTTTGGAAAGTGATTGAGATATTCTCTAAAGTCAGCAAGCAAGGTGCTCTAAAGATTCCCCAAAGTAAGAAAATCGAGTATAGAGAGTTTAGGCTACCTAAATTTGGTCTCTTATTTATTCTTTGATCTCTAATATCAGATATTGAATTGTGTGTGAGAATTTAGACAACAGTATTGTCTAATTTCCTAAAGTTAGTCCTATATAATTTTATAGTGATTTTTTTCTTGCTTCTTTATTCTTCCTTGTCTTCTAAAGTGTGCCCAACACTATAACTTTGAGAGAAATGGTAGTATTTGCAAGATCACTTTAACCTATGAACAGTAGTAAAGGATTGGCATGGTTTATCCTTGTTAGAGCATAAATTGTGCTAGGTCCCACATTAGCATGCTTCTTTTCAAGTTTTGTGATGAAGAAGAAATTTAAAGGCTATTATTTCCAGCACAGCACTCTACTTTTATTTAAAAAAGAAATAATGAGTAATTATAAATCTCTTGTGAGTTGCTAACAAAATTGTTTTGTTTTTTCAGTTTTTTGTACTATGTTTATAAAACAAAGTCAAACTCTTGAGAGTATTCTGTATCTTTAATTTTCACTTTTTCTTTATTAGATGTAATGGTTTTTTCAAAAAGAACCATTTTGTACTAGAAGTCTAATGTAATTTAACATGAAACATGGTGTTATTTAAGCCCATCAAATTGTCTATTTTAAGCGTGCTCTAAAAATAATTCTCTCCATGTTGATTTGGTCAAGATTATGCCAAAGAAATTATGGGAAGTCATATTTTCATCTTAATTATTCCTCATAAGAATTACATTCTAAGGCAAAATTTTCCCCAGTTTCCACAGAAATCTGCTATTCTTTACTATTTTAAAGAAATTTTATATTCATGGTTTTAAAATGGGAAACTGGAAGTATAGGTGTTATTGTGAGTAATTTAAATTTATCCAAAGGCCTGACTACAAATGATTTGTGATTAAAAAGTTCTTTTATCACCCCAATTCTACAAACTCTAAATGACTCTCCTATTTAAATACTTAGGTGTTAGGTTCTTTTAATGCCCATCTACTTCAGTATTGAGCAGTTTGTAAGAGAGGGGCCAGAGCTGCCTGAATGTTCATGTTTTGAAGCTTGTACCCTAATGGATTCTTACCTAAACACACCAAAGATTTCTGTTAGCTGTTAAATAGTGGAAAAGTTATAGAATTTAAGTGTTATCAATATTTAAATAGGACTTATCCAAAGAAGCACAATAGAAGTCCTAAACTTTAAAAGTTCAGTTTTTAAAACAGGACTGTGTATGTTTAACTGTTCTATGTTTATATCTCTAAAGTAAAATTTAGAGCTGTGCTCTGGGAATGTTCAGACTGACATGCTGTAAATATATCTGATAAGCTGAGTACTAGCTAATATGCAGCAATAATTAGGCCATTGAATGCCACCTTCTGAAAGGACGCTATCAAGTATTATCCTTCCTGCTTGCTAACTCCACCTTCATCTCCTTTCAAAAATAAAACCACTTCTGCCATCTTTACGCTCCATATCTTGAAAATAGCAATTTCATCTGTAGTGTTCAAATTGACAAGTATGTATCATATCCATACTATTGCATGTGGACATGAAACAACAGATTTCCAGCATTTATAATTGTACCATTCAGAATAACTTGACATCAATGGTGTCAGTACAGTTCTCAGACTAAAAAGCTTGACCTTTTGTTATTTCTTTTTTTATTCTACAATAGAAAAAAAATACTGTATTTTGACTGAACAGTGGCTTAAAAATAGTTGGCAACTAACTTTTTTTTTCCTTTTAAAATCCAGTCAGTCTGGAAGGCACTCTAATAAAATGGAATTTGGAGCATATTTACTTGATAATGTCCTTTTAAAGTCTTTCATGGTTGTGCCTTTTATATATATTCTGAATACTGGCTTTTTCTCTAGTTCAGTTGTTTATTCAGAAAACATTAAGATCAGTATCTTCCAAAGTGCTTCATGGTTTTTGGGTGCCCAAAAAGAAACGGACTGTAAAAGGGCTTGTTATTCAGAAAAACAAGCATCAACTTTTGTGTTTGGATGACCAGAATTACTAGTCATTCCTGGAAAAAATGACCTACTAGTTCTTTGGCACTCTTTTAGTTGCAGATAACCAGACTAGTTAGTGTCTTTACCTGCTGGTCAGGCTGGATCATTGCCGGTTGGCAGTGAAAGAGGATAGGAAAACTTAAGTGCTAGATACATAGTTCTTATTTTTTTAATATCATGAGCTATAAATCTTAATGGCTTTATGTCTATTTGAATTCATATATGAGCAAACTAAATTTTCATGGGCTGGTAGTTCATTTGGTATGTGCGAGTCGCTGTTCTTTGCTTGATGGAAGACAGTTCCTCTTAAGAGGGCAGGAATTGACGGACAGAGATCTGAACCTCACAGCTGCATAGGTCAAAACTCCTTAGCTGTCTGGTACCTCCATTTTAATACTTATATGTACTCGTACAATAGTGCATGTCCTCTTAACTTGGAGGGAACTCTTAAAATAAAGGCTATATTTTTATCTGATAGGAGTTGGCTCAGTTGACCATTTACCGCCAAAGAAGGAAGGAGGAGGTCTATCTTTAAGCATCCTTAAAGAATGATCAGTGGCACATTGCAAAAACTTAAATCTTTTCCACATGCTGTGTTGGTACTCTGAACTCCTGCATGGTTCTGAGAACTTACTGCACTCATTTGTTTTAAACATTTGAATTCTGTCTCTCTCTCTCTCTCTCTCTCTATTTTTTTTTTTTTTTTTGAATTTAGTAATTTCTGGTTGTTGACTGGGTCACTGCCCTTATTTCTTTAAGTGGATTTTATATTCAGTTTTATTTATTTATATTGGAATTTCCTCCTTGAGCACTGACACTTTTCCTACAGAGGTATGGCTTTCATAGGTTCTTTTTATGCTGAACAGCACCAGTAATTATAATGGTGGTGATGTATATTCCATTAGATTGTGGTTTCCTTAAAAATATGATGCTACTTTAGTCTGGATTATAATTTGGGAAGTTATTTTTAAAGATGGATCATGTCAAAACACAATGTGATGACAAAAGATTTGTTTGCTGTTGTCAAAGAGCTAAGCTTCATTTGCCTGTTAACGAATGTGAAAGAGTATCCAAAAGTCTGAAGAATGCTTCAAAGTAGTCGCCTCATAATATACTTCATCAAGCGTTAAATGTGTTACCAACTGCTAAGGAAAAATGATCCTTAAGTTTTTAAAATGGAGAGAGCTTCTGCCTAGAAATTCATGCAAAGGAACACAAATGAATCCTGAGAAGGCTGTGACAGATCAGTGTGGGGGGTTTTCTTGAAAATGATGAAAAGATCTGAAATTTCTCTATATTGAGCATACATGCATAATACATTCAGGACTGCATGTTCTTGGTAGGAGTAAAACTTAAGGGGGATGGGGTACATATATCTGTAGGCCATTCTGACTTTTTTTAACAATATCTTACAGTGATTTGGTTGTTTCATCATATGTATTGAAGAATAATACTGGCAGGATGTAATGCAGGGCAGACACTTTGTTTAAGCCCATAAGGATGCTTTTCCTAGTTCATAAGAAATGTTTTGGTATGGGAGGATTTGATGTGTTAAAGGTAACAATGGCAAATTGTTTGGAATTCCCCATAACCATTTTGTTCATGTTTAAATGTTGATCCTTTTATATGAAAGAATAAGGTGAAAATAAACTCAATATTTTGTCACTGGTATATGAAATACTGTGTTTTAAATGTGGTCTGTATAGGTCGATATTTTAGATGGAAGTCTTTAAAGTTGTCTTTTTAGGGGAAATCTCTTTGCTGTAAGGAGAAGATAGGAAGTGTACTGTAAATGTGGAAGTACTCAGTCCTATATGTAATTTTGTTTGTTATGAAAAAGTATTGTAAAGTTCTTTTGTCTTAACATTGCTTGCTTCACAAGGTTTCTTGCAGGGGTGCTTGTTCTAGATTTTGTCCCCCCCCCCTCCTTTCTTTTTTTTTTTTTAATAGCATGGAATATTCTGTATGTCTTTCAAGGGAAAGAAGATAAAAACAGCTTATCTTATGAAAGATAAAAGCAGCTGAGGCAGGTTTTTTGGTCAAATTTGTGCATGTCTCATTTTACTTTTTATTTTAAAATATTTTGTAAATTAAATTTATTTAGAAAAATCCTTGGCTCCACCTGATTTTTTGCATATGGGTACAGTTTGTTTGTTTGTTTGTTTTATGTAAAGGTTTACTAATTTGGGGGGGGGAAGAGAGGAGGAGCGTAGTGCACACTCCCCCCTGCTAAATCTAAGCGCCGGCCTCTGTGAGGCGGCATTTAAGCATTCACCGCTCGTCGTCGGGGCCGGGCCGGGCCCCGCCCCGCGGCGGCGCTGAGGACGGTGCGCGCGGCGCGTCGCCCCGGCAACGCGGTCGGGCCGTTTAAATAAAACGGCCGGCCCTAATTGGCGGGGCAGCGTGTGGGGCGGGCGCGCGCGGCGATTGGCGGCGGCGCAGGATTTGAACGGGCGGGCGGAGGCGCAGCCGTTGGTGCGGCGCGGGGCCGGCGGCGCCGTGGCTGTGTGGAGAGAGGGAGCCGGAGCCTCGACCCCGCCGTGCGCCCCACTTTGCGGTTCTGCCCTGCGCCGGCCCCTGCGGCATGGCCGCGGGACTGTTCCACGGGGCGGCGGCGTGGGAGCTGAGCCCCGCCGCGAGTCCCCGGCGGCGGCGCTGGGCCATGCGTGAGGCCGAGGAGGACGAGGGCGAAGCCGTGCTGGTGCTCAGCCACTTCGCCCGGCCGCCGTTCCTCAGCTTCGGCAGCCTGCGCGTCGGCGCCTCTCGCACCCGGCTGCTGGGCATCCACAACCCCAACGCGGAGGACGCCGAGGTGGCCGTCGATCGCTTCCCGGCTGCCGCCAGGGGCTTCAGCCTCGAGCATCGCCGCTTTTCCGTACAGGTAGAGGGCGTGGGGAGGGGGCTGCAGCGAGGGGGCGCCGGGCCGGGGGCTCGTGGGGCCGCTCCCCCCATCTCCACCCCTTGAGCCACGCTCTCTTGTCAGCGGAGGGAGCCACTGCGCAGATTTAACGCGCTTTTCCTCCGAGAAAGCCATGGCTCGCCTCGGAGTGAAGCACTAAATCTGTAGGAAGCCGGTACCTGCGAAAACAGCACCGTCGCTGCGGCTCTTGGTGCTTGTAGTCGGAATGACTTCAAGACTGTCAGGAAAAGAAAATAATGGCAAACGCTCCCAGTTTCCATTTGCTGGCAGGCTGCGCGTTGCAGCTCCTGGAGGCAAACCCGCTGAGGTGCTGGTGCTGTGTCCTCGTGCGACAGTCAAACGTGCCAACCTGGAAACTGGGCTAGATGAAATTAACGTAAGATTGGGTCAAGTTAAAAACGAAAAGACCCTACCTTCCCGTGCTATCGAATTGAAGTAGCATATCAACAATGGAGTGGGTTTAGATTCAGTTTAAGTCAATATTTTCAGTCCATATTGAAGCATGATCTCTATTTCATTGCTTTCAGGTCTTTCAGATTATATTAAAAGGGAGGAGATTGTGTTTGAAATGATCATGTAGAATTCTAATTCTGTCTTGATAAAGCAGGGACGTTGTGAAATTAGTAAAGGTGCAATTTGATGACAGATTCAGGTATTGTGCTTAGTGCACCTGACTGGGCAGCAGGACCCGGGGGAAGGTTTGGGGCTATCGTAGGCTATGAATCATTAATCCTGATTCAAAAGTGCAACTGTGCCGGGGGAGAGGGAGGCAGACCATCCTGGTCTCTCTAAGATATGAGAAATGATTAATTGTTCTTTGCTTAGTACTGAAGAGGTCTAACGGGCAATGCAGGCCTCAGATCAATTGTGCAGACAGATTAAAGAAAAACAGCGACAGAAGAATCAGTGGGTTTTTTTAATAACTTATTTAAAAAAGGTGTAGGATATCTGTTTAGAAAAAAGAGTTGTGAACAGAATACTGATTCTTTGCTCTTCATGATGATAGAATAGATAGTAAAGCAAGCTTAATTTTGGAATAAATCTTAATTACAATTCTCAAAGGAATATAAAGAGTGAATAGTTAATCCAATCAACAGCAGTTTTTTAAGAGCCATTTAGACAAATATGTATCTGTGGTCCTCTAGATTCTCTAGAATCCTTCTGTAAGAGACAGGAGAAAAAAAACACTGGAGATCTCTTGGAAAGATGTGTTTATAAGCACACTGGAACCTCTCACTGTGTAGTACTTGAATAACAAGTTCCTATACTAATTAATTATTTGATATGTGCCTATTCAGCAAACCTGTCAAAAACAATCAGTATTTAACTAATTGACAAGTTTTCATTAAATGTGTCTGCCCAGGGATGGAACTCTTTTAATTCAAATGCGCAAAAGATTGGTCTTTTTTATATTCTCTTTTTGATCCTGTTTGAAGTATAAGCATTGTTTAGTCTGTTAGTATTGATATCAGTAGAGCACGGAAGTGATTTGGTAGGTCACTGTGTATGAAAAAGTCTTAGATCATAGTTAGCTCCATGACATCTCTGTTTTCTTGCAGATCAGACACATGGTGTCTTCACTTTTATTCACTGAACTTGTATGTCAAATCTCATCTTTGCAGAGTATTGACTTTGTAAGTCAGTTTGAAAAAAAAAAAAAAAAGTTTAACTCTTGTATTTAGATTCAGTTAAGGTCCTGAAAATTAAGCTATAATTATTAGTCCAAATACCATTCTCTGAAAATTATTATAGAGTACTCTATTGGTTATTATATGCAAAAGTTATGTGCTTTCTTCTCTTCACCGTTGCTCCATAACTTCTCCTTTCTGTTACATGTTATTTTTATGTGCTCCTGCTTGTTTTCCATTATAGTTATGTGAAGAATTACATGCCCTTTTAGTAAGACAACATTGTTGACTGAGGTTGCTTAAATTTGTATGTCAGAGAAGGGAAAAACTGACATTTAACAATTATGTATTCTGACCTTAAGAAGTGCTAAACACAACTTTTGTGTATTGCTTCTCATTTCATGTGATTACTGCTTATTTGATGTTGCATCAGTGTACCTTAGTGCTATATATTAAACATTTCTTTCTTTCTCATAGTCAGGAAAAAGAATCTTTGTTTCTATAACATGGACACCATTAGAAGAAGGAAAAGTTAGAGAACTGGTAACTTTTGTTGTTAATGGCATTGTGAAACATCAAGCTGTGCTCCTGGGTGCTGCTGAGCAGCCAGTGAAGAAAAAGGTGAGTGTGTTTAATTTTGCTACTTTGGTACAGTTGAAATAGATGTTGTTTCTATTAGTAGAAAATTCAATGATGGCGAATTAATAATTGATAAATGTCCGTGGGAGTTGTCTTGAAACTTGTTCATTTGGGTTAGAGGATAGTTACTTGTGTATTACAGCTTGGAGAATAAAATAAAAACGTGACTGGGAAAATCTGTTTGGGAGCCTGGGAATAAATTATGGTGAATTTTGGACTAGGAACATTGGCTTTAGCTTTTCTTCATTTATTATTATCAATTGTATTATTTGTGCTGTTTACTGTAGTTCTGTTAATGTGTTTTGATGTGTGTACCAATTTATTGCAATCACACAGTCGCAGAGAAGTCTAGATTGGAAGCAATCTCTGGAGATTGTCAGGTCCAGCCTTTTGTTGAAAGCAAGACCTTAGATACCTTAGATTAGGTTATCCAGGGCCCTGTCATGCTGAATCTTGAGTATTTTCAGGGAGGGAGGCTCCGCTACTTCTCTGGGCAAC
The DNA here is from genome assembly GCF_036370855.1 of Dromaius novaehollandiae. Classification (NCBI taxonomy): domain Eukaryota; kingdom Metazoa; phylum Chordata; class Aves; order Casuariiformes; family Dromaiidae; genus Dromaius; species Dromaius novaehollandiae. The sequence goes on along the minus strand of NC_088105.1, from coordinate 15,884,920 downwards.
ATACTCCTGTGTTTAGCTTTCCTGATGGTGAAGAATTCATTTTCCTTTGTATCCAGATGGGAGTTTCCCAAGAAGTGACTTATGCCGATTGCCTTTTTTGTTGTATAACTGTGCATTCTTATTGCATCTATAACTACTTTTTAGGTATTGGCGATTAGATTTCCTCCCTTCCCCCAAGCTTTCTCCTCTCTAGGCTGAACAAACCCACTTCCTTCAACCTGTCTTCATACCTATATGCGCTATATGGCTAGGTGCTCTTCTTAAAGTATTTTTAGACTTTTAATACTAAAATATATACTAATAATGTTCATTTTGTATATAAAAGTATGTCAAAACTCAGCATGCTAACTTTTACTCATTCTTTTTCAGAAGAGTCTTTGGGATAACATAAAAAAGAAAAACACTTCAGAAACAGCTGTTTCAACAAGAGTTAAAAAAAGAAATTCAAAAGTTAAAAATGTTAATAAAACCTTTCAAGTTTCACAGAGGGTGGATAGGCTTAGAAGCCCACTTCAGTCATGTGAAAATCAGAATACAATGCAAAGTAGCATATCCCCAAGAAATGACTCCTTTGTTGGCCTAGAAAATAAGCTGCCTATATCTCCTATTGCACCTATGCTAGAGGAACATCATGATGCTGTTTGCACACCAATTTCAATAAGAAGATCTACTACATTCTCGGATATTGCTGCAGCTGTAAATGAGGAGTTATTACCTGAAATAGACAGCTGTAACATCAAGAAGTTCGTTGATCACCATAATGAGGTAAAATCTGAAAGTGTATACAGTTCTTCCACTGGATTAGTACAACTGCCAGTTTCAAATAATGAAGTAATTATTAATCGTACACTTTCACCAGTTTGCACTCCTGAACGTTCAGCATCTGCGCCCATTTTAAGCATGAGGAGAATTTTAAGTCCAGATTCTTTCATAAATGACAGTTATCAAGTTGATGTAGATATTGCAATGGAGCAGCCTGTTCCAATTCTTTCACCCGATCAGTTTGTGAAAGACACCTTGTCAGATGTGCAGTCACAGACTCCCAAACTTGAGGCAGCTTCAATATTTTCTACTACAGAGACTTATGTCACAAAGAAATGTCTCCCTCCAAAATGGGGAAAAAATGGAGACATACAGACAAAAGTACATGTTTTTACAGGACACAAGTTAAATGACGCCTTTGAGAGACATAACGTAGAATCACAGGTACTTCATAATGACAAACCCAAACAAAATCACTTCAGTTTTTCTTCTACAGAGGAACTTCAAACCTGCAATTGTTCTCAGAGAGAGCAACCAAAAAAACGTCCAGTCCTTTCTGCTACTGTCATTAAAAATAAGCCTGATGCTGTTGAAAGAAAAAGAACAGAAACCTTCCAGCCAAAATCTAGAAAATGCCTTAGCAGTGCAGTAATGGAATGTGCTAATGTGGTTCCTGTATGTGCAAAGGCAGAAATATCTAGACACCTTCCAGTGATAGGTCCCATTTTAGTTGAAAATAAATGTCACAATGACAAAGTAAATTCATCTCCTGCTGGATCAACTTCATCATGTCGCAAGAGGAAAAGTGAAGTGTATCTAGAAAATACTAGGGTTACGGTTTCAGCATATGTGGAAGAAGTTGAAACAAAAAGAACTCTTATGTCTAGTGTGGACAATAAAACACATACTGCTGCTAGACCAGGAGCCCGCAAACATACAAGCCGAGAGAAAGTAGCGCAGAGAAATAAAGCTGGTGAGCAGTATTTAATTTATGTACTGCTTTCTGAAAGATGCCTTCAGTTATGAAAATTGTGTAGCAAAAACTGTCTAGTGTATTTCATATCTCTGAAATGTGAGTCTTTGCAATTTGTTAGATATTATCTGCATTTTACAAATTTGAGAACCAGGTAAAAATTGTGGTTATGTAATTTGCTTCAAGTTTTCTTTATTTTGGGAACCTTGTTAAAGACGATAACAGGCAGTGTGTCTGGTGGTTCCTGAGCAGAGCGTTTGTTATGTAATTCAGGTTTACTAGAGTTGTGCTCACTCCACAAGATTTGTCTGAGTCTCGTTTCTCTCATACATACACTAACCATTACAAATATTTGAATGGATTGTTCTTGACATATTTTCAGAAAATGTAGTTCCTAAGTCTGTTTCGTGCTGCCTCCTTTTTACTGTGTGTAATCAGCTTGTGCTTAGCCTTGTGTAGGTCTTTCTTGTATGTAAATACTTGGTTGCTTGAAAATCAAGACAAGTGAATTCTTGTATTTAAAGGTATTTTGGGTTGCAAAATGTTCCATTCCCAAATACGCTCTGGAGTACAAGAAATGCTTCTTTCTATTGCAGAACCTCATTCTTCATTTGCAGAATCTTCATGCAGTCCCTGCAGTACAACTATCAGGAAAATTTCATCACGGCTTTCAGATCAAAATAGCATATGCTGCTTTCTTTGGTTCAGTTATGCAGAAGCTTAGTTTTGAAACCATTGGGATTTCCACTGGAGACCCTGTAAAAGAACATGTGCTATCCTAGTAGGAGTCAAAATACCTCTAACACCTCTAATAGAATTGGTCAATGACTATATGAACTTCTTTCCCATGTGGCTGAAATGCAGGCATCACTTTGTGTGAGGGGGCGTATTTGTCCAGCACTGTAACATGAATGTATGCTTAAGTTTGGGCTTGCAGGATTTGCAGGGGCTTTTTACCCTTCTTATTACCTTTATCACTTCAGCTGCTGCTGTCAGAACCATTGATGCGTTAATTAGTATCATGCATACATACTACTTTAAACAAGCTTGTGTATGAGCTAAGCCCAACTGCAGGGAGGAAGGGAACTGATTGCTGCCAGCCGCAGGGGTGTTTTTGTGTGTGTGTGTGTGTGTGTGGTTGGTTTTTTTTTTTGTTTGTTTTTTTTTTTTTTAGTTAGCTTATCTGAAGACATTAGTGTGGAGCTCAGAGAGTACTTAAAGTTGAATTTTCTTGCATTTCTTATCTTCTAATCTGTTCTGTGGTCTATTTTCAATCTGGGGCTTTCTGTAATACACTCTGAGTTGAAACTTTTGAAGATAGCTTGCATAAAAATTCACCATGTCAGTGTCCAACAGGAAAAACAGTGTTACTTGTAACTTATCCCTGTTCATCTACTGGTGTAAGGATAGACTGGATGAGGAGGTATTCTGTGAGCCCAAAATGACTTGGGTGTCTTTTAATCCTGATTGTGAAATGCAAAAATGACAGCTTTGAATTATGCTCTTCTTTATTTGCCTATTTTTCTTGTGAAATATAACCTAGCGTTCCTTTAATTGCGCATGGAGACAACAGGAGACATTTTTTAAGGCTGGGCAAAAAAGAAAAGTCATATTCCACTACTAAAGAATAACTTTGAAATTCCCATCCTTAATCTAATCATGTAAGGTCCAGTTTTATTATGTTTGATCAGAATGTATCTAAAACTTACTAGAACAGTACAAAAGATTGGAATGAACACTTTCTTCTGCAGCAGAGAATGTTTTATGGAAAAACTACTTCAACTAAACAGGAGAGTGCAGTCTCTAATTTATGATCTCTATCTTTCTTGCTTCTGAAGTAACATCTTGTTGGGGCTGTCAGGCAACAAATATAGTCCATCTGTAACAGCATGCTTTTTTATCCTTTATTCTCTGTCCACTAACAAAATGGTTGCACTAAAAGCATGTATTTTTGCACATTGAGAGGAGAATTCGGAAAGCAGAGATATTTCTTTGTGCTTTATATAAGCACTTCTACCACGAGGTGGTGGATGATACTAGCTAACACCCAATCACAGTACAGAGGATCTTCCGAGTATTGTATTTTAACTTGCTTCGTGCTGGTTAGCTCTTTGAGTTAGCTGAGATCAAGGCGAAGCTTCACAATGACTGCAGTATGTCATGATGAGATCACATTACCACTGTATTACCGTTTTGGGTTTCAGCAACACTCGAGCTTTGATCTATAACTTCTGATAACCAGTCTGCTGTTATCTTGAATGAGGATTTGAGATTCAGTGTGACTTGTCTCAGAGTTGTAAACATATGCAGAGCAGTGAATTGAATCTGTATGAGTGCAAGCTTGTACCGTAATGCTGGGTCATTTTTCCTTGCTAATGACTCAGGAATTCCATAATGCCTCTTTCCCTCCTCCTTCCCCTGCCCCGAGGTAGTACTGAATCTGTTCCCAGTCAAAGTTAGCAAGCCGTAAGGATGAAAAGCTGTTGGGGAGAAAATTGCAAACAGTAAATTTCCTTAGCATAAAGAAGAACTGTGAGATACAATAGCTCTTATTGACTCCTAACTATTTTTTTTTGTCCTTTTGATTGCAGTCAGACTGCTTTGCTGAACTGTCTTCAGCACTCACAGAAATTACAGGTGTCTTATATGGGTTCATAGGGAATTACTCCAGTTCCATGCTTTAGCAGTGTTACGAACATTATTATTTTACTGTTTGACACACTGACTTTCACTGACAGATGTTTGTTATTGATATTTGTATGTCAATGCTCACAGGTTCTTTGCTTAAGAAAGCATCTAAAACTGTCAACAGAATTAGTAAACCTATTGCTGGATTGGCTCAGTCTCACCTGACGTTTGTGAAACCATTGAAAACAGGTAGGCAGACTTCTGGTATTTCGTGGCAAAACAATATTCAAGTGAACTGAATGTCACAATTACTGTACTGGTGTTGCTTGTGACTGGCAAGACCCAACTGGGTAGAGCTGGGGTGGAATAAGAGACAGTACCTAAAACAAAACAATATCTAGTAGAAGAAAAGTATATACCTTTCATGCTGCATTTTGACTACTCATAAGGAAAACTGGTTGCATCACATGGTCAGCTGAAAGTAAATACTGCTTCCCTCCAGTGTAAGCAGAAATTGTGGAAAGCTGCATCGTAGATGTATTCCCAGCTGACTGACGGTGATTAGTGAAATGCTTCTTCTGCCCCAGAAGAGAAAACTTGCTACCAGAAGGATGATGATTTCATGCAGCTGGTAATACTAAGTCTATTCTGGTGAGAAAAATGCATCTATAAAATGGTTGTTCCTGGATGTAATCCAACTCAACTTGAATTGGCCCTAAGGTGTATTGCAGATGGCTTGAGTTCTAGAAGTCTTGTTTTTATTCTAAGTGCTTTAATAATTTAATCCATGATTTGTGGCTGGAATTGATTTAACAGTGGCTGATCTGCAAGTTACTGAAGATTCTAACCTGCCATTTTTCTGTTATAGTGCTAAATGGAGTGTCAAATATAATATATTTCACAGTGAGATGTATATCGCTTATCAAACGTTTGAAGAACACTTATATTTTACATAGTAAGTCTCTCCTTCATAGACTTTTTTTTTCTTCTTCTTTAAGTCATTCCTAGACATCCAATGCCTTTTGCTGCTAAAAACATGTTTTATGATGAACGCTGGAAGGAGAAGCAACAACAAGGTTTCACCTGGTGGTTAAATTTTATACTTACCCCTGATGACTTCACTGTTAAAACGAACACATCACAAGGTAAAGTATGACAGTTTACACTTTGTCCTTTGATTTTCTTAAATGTTGTATAATTTGTGTTACTAATATTAATGAATATAACTAGAAGTACTACCTTAGCGCTAGTCTCAATTTGTCATTTCACTGTTTGTAATGCTAAACTTACATAAAAGTAGATGTTTTTGTTTCTTTTTTAATATTTAGTTTTATATCATGTGTTTCACTGTTCAGTGTTTTACTTTAGACTGTGATAATTCTAAAGCAAATATTTAGTAATATGTTTCAGTGATAGAAAACATGAAATATGTTAAACCTCTTACTGGAGTGCTGTCCACTCCAGCAGAACTCTATAACCTTCTGCCTCCTTCTGAGTCTTATTTCCCCCCTTGTGATAAGTGTGAATAGCACACTTGTTTGTGCCAAGCCCAGCATACAGCACACCTGAATAGGAAGTATGCACTGGAACAAGAAATACCCATTGGAATGTGCAGCTGCAGCAGCCCTCACTGGGTGTGTAGGGGGGAGTCCACACCTGTTAAAAATCGTTATAGCTGCCACTGTAGTAAATTGATAGTATAGTTGTACTTTTTCCTCTGCCTTTATCTTGATTATAAAAAATAGAAGAATTCACCTTAGAACTGAACTTCTAAGCACTGCTAGTTTATGAAATAAGTATTGTTGTATTAAATACTTGACTAATTCATGGACTTGACAGGATGTATTTAGTGTAACAGATCATAAGCTTCCTGAGGAATAAGATCATTATTCAAAAGTAAAATAACAAAATGTTTGTTTGAGATGTAAAAGCATACTTTCTATGTGTGTGTGTTTAAACAGTAAATGCAGCTGCTCTTATCTTGGGAGTAGAGAACCATCATAAAACCAGTGTTCCTAAGGCACCAACAAAAGATGAAGTGTCTCTAAAAGCCTATACTGCTCAGCGTAGGCTGAATAAGTTACGACGTGCAGCTTGTCGTTTGTTTACATCTGAAACAATGGTCAAAGCTATTAAGAAGCTGGAAGTTGAGATTGAAAGTAGACGTTTGCTGGTTCGTAAAGACAGACATCTATGGAAAGATGTAGGTAAGAATACTAAAATCTTGTGTATTTTCTAGTAAGCAGAAGGGATATTTGTGTAGTAAGTTGATTTAGTCTAAAAACACTTTGTTGTAATATGAAATGTTTGTTGGATGTAATGTTACAAGATGTTATTTTGCAGGAGAAAGGCAGAAAGTCCTTAACTGGCTTCTATCTTACAACCCTTTGTGGCTGCGTATAGGTCTGGAGGTAAGCACAGAATTTATGGTCTGTAATCGAAGCTTTATGGATATCTAGTAATTGTTTTAGCTACAAGCGTTTGTGGTGGTTTGTTTTTTTTTTCTCCTTCCTGTTTTAATAATTCAGGTAGATTAATTTCAATTATAGCATGTAGCCCTGTCTTTTAACTTATTACAAAAGACTTACTTTGAAAAAGTGCCTATCCTACTAAAAGGCCAAATATTTTGTCAAGCAAAGTGGAAGTTAACTCTGTGACCAATATCACAAAACTTTAGTTTGGTTTAGTGTTGGTCTCACTCTTTACTAAGCTGTAAGAAACTTCAGCTTTCCCAGGGGAGTTTCTGATTGAGCCTGCAAATGGAGATGATCATATATGGTCTTTAAATTAGATGAGATTTACTTTTGAAACTTCTTTTGTCTTGATCCTTTAGTGACCGATTTGAAAATTTAATTGATTTTAGAGACTACTGACCAATTACTTTAACATTTATAGCTATGCTGTTTACCACTACATAACTTCAGTAGTGTATGTTATTCAGAAGATGCCTCCATAATTAAGAATATTTTAATGGTTCTGCTTTTCTTTCCTCCCTTCATATCAGACTGTTTATGGAGAACTGATAACTTTGGAGAGTAACAGTGATGTTATGGGTTTAGCGATATTTATTCTTAATCGCTTGCTTTGGAACCCTGACATTGCAGCAGAATACAGACATCCCACTGTGCCTCACCTTTACCGAGAAGGTAACTACCACTTCCTCAAACAGGTTATTTTTAGCACTTAATTTTGAATTTATAAAACTATGACTTCATGGGTTTTATTTTTTTAGGCCATGAGGAAGCCTTATCAAAATTCACACTGAAAAAATTGCTGCTGTTAGTTTGCTTTCTGGATTGTGCCAAAAAGTCTAGAATCATTGACCATGACCCTTGCCTCTTCTGCAAGGATGCAGAGTTCAAGGTAAGAGAGCTGAGATTTGATGTCTTCTTCCAAGATTGTTTTATGACTGAATGTAGGATTTGTATATTTTATTTGAATAAATGCTGCTTTTTTAACAAGTCTTAGCTGTTCAGGCTTTTACATGAACATTCTCAACACTTGATCTTGTGGTTATATAAAAAATTTCCCAAGAAAAGTTTGAGGTGTTGGTTCTGTAGAAAGGACTCAATTATCTTGCATTATTTGGCTTCCCTATTTTAAGCTGAGTGTCTGCACTATTTTTAAATGCCACCCAAGCATTCTGCAGCTGATCTTAAACTGCAAGTCAGTTCATGAATATTTTTCTCTTAATATTTTGTTGTCACAAGTAAGACTGTGTGACACGTCACATACTTCTTGATTAACAAGTATTTTTTGTTATGTTAAAATAAAGTCTCCTCTCCTTGAGTTTGTACTACATAGACTGAGAATAGCGATCATGGATTTGGTGCTTTTGGTGACACATAGCTAGGTGTGATGAAAATTAGAGGTGTACGAACTGGTTAAAAATACAAAAAGTAAGTGTCTTTTTTAAAGTATGAGGCAAGGAAATATGGAATGCAGTTTTGGGGACAAGGGATATACTTGACAAAATACTTAACAAGTATTGTAGTGCTAAGATTGTTACGTTTTTGTTTAGGCTAGCAAAGACATTCTGCTGGCATTTTCTCGAGACTTCCTGAGTGGTGAAGGTGATCTTTCCCGCCATCTTAGTTTCCTGGGACTACCTGTCAGTCATATTCAGACTCCACTTGATGAATTTGATTTTGCTGTAACAAATTTGGCTGTGGACTTACAATGTGGCGTTCGTCTCGTGTGAGTTAATACAAATCATTGTTAACAATTTATTTTCTTTTATATAATACTCCATGTGAACTTACCTAAGGCATTAAGCTGTGAAATTCCCTTTTTTTTTTTTTTTTTTTTTTTTTTTTCAGGAGAACAATGGAACTTCTCACAAAAAACTGGAATCTTTCAAAACATCTGAGAGTTCCTGCAATAAGTCGTCTTCAGAAGATGCATAATGTTGATATTGTTATTAATGCGCTTAAAGAGCGAGGAATTCAGTTGAAAGATGAAAGCGGTAAGGCCTAGAAATCGGAGTTATTCTAAGTGCACTTGAGTACTAGCGAATGGTTTAATTCTTTGTTTTACTTGATAGGTGCTTCAATTGACTCCAGGGACATTGTGGATAGACACAGAGAACGAACTTTAGCACTGTTGTGGAAAATTGTCTTTGCTTTCCAGGTACTGTTCCGTTACTCTTTTTTTATTTTTTTTTTATTTTTTATTTTTTATGCTAGTTACAAAAGAGACACAATGAAAACACCTGTTCTTCAGTGGTTCCTTGTTGTCTGTGGAGCCTCCACTAATCAAAGTTTAGACTGGAAGAGTTTGCTTTGTATATTTAAAGTGCCATGCAAGCATTGCCTGTTAACTGTTCCCTAACAGTATACTTTAGATATCATTTTAACTATGCTTTCTCTTCTGGTATACTTTTGTACAACTCTGGGGGGAAAACGTAACTTTTGAGCTTATGCTGTATGCTATTAGAATAAAACAATGTTAGTCTCAAAATGCTGGTAAGCCCTTACTAACTGAGAAGGACATGTGACAAATTTTGGATCAGCTTGTGAAGTCACGCTGACAGACAACTGTAAAGGAAGCTCTGAAGCTATAGGTCTTTTACTTTACATACTTTTTTCTTTTTGCCTTGAACAGTCAAGTAAAGAAACAGATTCTTGAAATACAAATGAAGTTACCTTAGGTGTATTGTAATAGAATTGCAAAGTCACAGGAAAAAATAATTAGAAGGAAGCAAAAATAGTTTTCTTAAGACTATTCTAAGAGTTTATTTGAGCCAGATACTCTTTTGAAAATCAATATTCAGCTGACAAATTCAGTCAGAAGGAATGTAAATTATGAAAAATAAAGTAAGATATAAGTTGAGGCAGAAATTGACTACTGAATAGTCAGGAATACAAATATGATTAAGTACTTCTAAAGCAATAATCCCAAAGACCATACTGCAGAACTATCAGAGATTAATAAACAGATCTGTAACTTTCATGCAGAAAGATGGGAATGTGAGTGTAAGTTCTTTATTTGAAGTGGTCCCTGCCATCTATGCTGACAGTGTGGCAGGTATTTCATTGCTAAGTGAGTGTAGTTTCTCCTTAAAATGCTGTGCCTTAAGCCTCTGTATCCAGCAGGCTTATATAGTTGCTATAATGTGTTGCCTATCAGGCTGGTGATGGTGTAAATAAAATCTGTATTTATATATTTATTTTTCCCTTCCTCTCCCTGATAGGTGGATGTTTATCTTAATGTAGAACAGTTAAGAGAAGAAATTGAGTTTTTAAAGAATGCACACAAAATAAAAACAAAACTGGATGCTCTCAAGCCTTTTTCAAATCACAGTAGAAGGCGAGATGATAACAATAGTAACACCTCATTTCAAAGTTACAGTGACAATGTGGAGCTGCTGATGGCTTGGGTCAACGCCGTTTGTGGATTTTACAACATCAAGGTAAATATTTTTGTGTTCATTTCTGTAAATGTATCTTTTGCTGTCATAAGAATTCTGCTCTAAAAAGAATAAGCAAAGTTATTAGATATGTAGCAGCAGCCAATGGTAACTGGTTTTAAGTGTTGTTCTGGACTTAATTTACTCTGATTTGGAGTAAACAGCTTTCTGTGGGTTTACCTGCAGCTCTCACTTTAAATAGATTTGAGTAAAAGGACATCTCCCTTCCCAGTGAAGGTCTGATGAATAAAAATGCCTTTCAAAAATACCACCTTTCTGTTTGAATATAGTGGTGTTGTGGGGTGGTTGGTTTTTTTTTTCTTTTTTTCTTTTCCTTTTCATCCTAAAACTCTGTGCACAAAGCTTCTATGATTTGTGGGAACTGTGAGAATTAAACTAACGTTTGGGGCAAGGGGTATTCCTCTCCTTAGAGATGTGTTATGCTTACAAGGGGCATGTTTTTCGTTGTTCCCCCTAAGAAGGGAAACCCTGTTCAGAGAATTGTCTCTGCTCAGAATACAGCCACGCCTCCCAGTTTTGTTAAAGGACAAAATTGAGCACTTAAGATCGATAAAAGTTCAGAACTTACTTCTGCTCTGAATAACAGTAATTCCTGCAAAGCTATCTGTTTCTTGGGGACCTCTCTGTAGAAATATTGCTTTCTATTTGGTTTCCTTATTGTTTCCCATGGAGATTTACTGTGTAGACGTTCACGTCTCTTTATTTCTGGTTTCTTACAGCTGTATGTCACTGTATAATGAATGCCCAAGGAAAACACTAGTCTCTTTTTTTCTTTGTTTAAAAGACATTTGCACAGGCCATAGTTGATCACTTTCAATGTTACAAGATGATAAATTCTATATCCAGTTTACACCAATTACCTGACATCAGAAATTCAAGAACTTGTATCTTACTGTATTTTATTAAACAGGTGGAAAATTTCACAGTGTGTTTCTCAGATGGTAGAGTATTGTGTCATTTGATTCATCATTATCATCCCTGTTATGTGCCTTTGGAATCTGTGTGCCAACGTACAACTCAAACAGTAGAATGCTCAAGAACTCATACGGTGGGACTAAACTCTTCCTCCTCCTCCTCCTCCTCATCAGAGTCCGATACTTCTCTAAATGTCCTGGAAGGAATGTTTGACCAAAGTGAGTTATTTGATGTGCAGAGATTCATATTAATATTTCTTTTTCAACTTAACCTGATTTGACAAATATTTTTGCTTCTTTGCAAAGCTGTGACTACATCAGTCCTGTACAAGGAACTGTTGGACAATGAAAGGAAAAACTTCCAGCTGATCAATGCTGCAGTTTCTGACCTAGGTGGAATACCTGCAATGGTTCATCACTCAGACATGTCAAATACAATTCCCGATGAGAAGGTAAGATGCCTCTACAGTTGATATAAACGTGTCCTATTTTCCTAGATATTCCTTAACTTGCTGTGTTCTGTGTTTATATAGGTTGTTATTACCTACCTGTCATTTCTGTGTTCGCGGCTTCTAGATCTTCGGCAAGAAACTCGAGCTGCTCGATTAATTCAGTCTGCTTGGAGGAAGTACAGGCTGAAAAAGGAACTGAAACTCTCTCAGGTACCTTTTGCCTGTACAATATTGGTAGCTTCTACTTTGAGGAATACTAAATAAAAGATAAATTCACTGGTTGCAGTGCACAGGTTTATTAGAATAATGTTGGCATTTAAGTTAATAGTACCACCTCTTTTGTCTTCAAAAAATACTGCCTTTTTGCTAGTGTAATCTTCTAGTAAAAATGTTTTAGTTAATGACTATTCTGGAGTAATTACATTTGTTAAAGACTGTTGTTCTCCGGGGTTTCTTTTTTATGTTCTAATTACAGTGCGTCACCCCCTTTCCCCAAGTCAAATATTCTTAAAACAAAAAGGAAGTTGTTCATTTTGAATTACTATTAATTACTCTTTCCAGCTTAGAAGCATTGAACTTGTAGGTGGGTTTAGTATTTTTGCTCAGTAGCAAAACTTCACCAGAGCGTTTTGAGTTGAGTTTGTTAGTTTTGGTACTTTGTTTCTTGCTTTTCAGGTTATTCTGCCAGATCTTGTGATGTCTTTAAAACTATGACACTGTTAAAGTGTCATAAAGTGTCCACTATGTCTAACTGAGGCAATTATTAGATGCTGGTGGAAGAGTCTTCAAGTGAAAGATTTTAGGAATCTGCTAGGCAGAAGTGAGGTGGGGTTTGTGTAAGGTTGTCTTGTTCTCCAGTAGGTTGCTTTTACTGTGGATTTAATCTTATACTGTGCATGTAGATCTTTTGCCATGTGCCCCATACTGGTAGTAAGATTCTGACAAGATTTTTTACATATTCAAGTATTACATCTGTAAGCTGCTTTTTCCATGTTACCCTGATGTACTTCAGTTTGTTAGTGCAGTCTCTGGGTTACTATAAAAGCACTGGTTGGTATGTGCAAACAGAACTGTGGGCTAGATGGGCCTGCTGGTCTTATCTGGTATGACTGTCTTTATGTTCATATGTTCTTCTGTTATTTAAAAGTTAAATGTAGCTAAAAAACATTCTCGTGTGCCCCGTTAGTATGGATTAAGTTAGTATGGATGGATAAAATTGAGGCTTAAAATGAATTCCTTAGGAGTGCTGAAGAAATTTTAGTAGCAAAGGGGAAGAAAAATCAAGGTGGGAAGAGGCAGATTTATAAGTAATACCACCTATTTACAAAGAGCTTAGAGTTGAAATAAATATTCTGTATCAGAAAAGTTCTTTTAGTAGAGTGAAGAAAAAATGTGATATTAACAAGAATAGCTTTGATGGGAGATTGGTTCAGATAGTTATTTTACAACATAAAAAATTTGAGTGAAAATTCCCATACTAACTGTTCACTGAAAATTCACTCTTTGTAGGAAAGAGACAGAGCTGCTCGGATAATTCAAAAATCTGCAATCAAGTTCTTGTCTCATCGACGCATCCTTAAAAAAAAGAATGCAGCAGTATTCATCCAGAAGTACTGGAGGAGATACTTAGCCAGGATGAAATTTTTAAATCTAAAAAAGGCAGAACTGGAGGAAGCCAGAAGTAAATCTGCCACAGTTATTCAGGTAATATGATATAAAGTGAGATTACACAACAAGGAGACCATTTGAAACCTGTGAGGTAAAGGCTTGTTCAGGGTCATTTGTTCTGCTTGCAGCAATTGATGTCGTCTTAAAAACCTAGTGCATTTTTTAATTTACTTTTGAGATGTTTTGGTAACTCTCTGTCTTCAGAGAGAAATAGTAATTAAACATAGTGCTATTAAATCTATAATTGTTTTTTCTTAACGAATATTTTGTATTGGTATACCAAAAAGGTTTAAACACTGGGTCTTCAACTGGTCTATGTAAGGACTGATCAGATTGTACTCGCTTGCCTCTTTGCAGCTGCTGAACATCACTGAAGAAGCTTTTAAAAAAAAAAAAAAAGAAAAAACACTTCCCTTATGTTATGCTACCTGCAGCAGATGCTTTCAGGATGGCAGGAATTAGTTAACAATTATTAGTAGTTAGTAACTGGATAATTAATTCAGTTTCTCATGATACCTTTCCCGCTATTACCCAGAACCAAATATTATATTTTTAAGACTTCTCTTTGGAGTAGAGATTAAAGAATGACTGAATCATCAAATAGTTTAAGAGGATATCTTTGTTGCCAGGATGAATAAAGTCCTAGGCTGGTAGTCCTCAAAATGAGGCTTAACTCCTAGATGTCATGGAGAAAGTACTAAACTTGCTGTTTTTTCTTGCAGGCTTACTGGAGGAGGTACTCTGGTAGGAAGAGATATTTACAGCTAAGATACTATGCTATCTTTGTACAAGCAAGGATAAGGATGGTGATGTCTGTTGCTTCATATAAACAAATTGTTTGGGCTGCTGTTACAATTCAGAGGCATCTGCGTGCATCTAAGTTGATGAAAGAAGATCGGCGAAGATATGAAATCTTAAAGTCTTCAGCACTTACTATTCAGTCTGCTTTCAGAAGATGGAGAACACACAAAATTCAGCAGAAAATTAAAGCTACATTAGTACTGCAGGCTTATTTCCGAAAATGGCAATCTTCAAAACTGGCTAAAAGAGAGAGAGCTGCCCTTGTCATACAGTCTTGGTATAGGATGCACAAAGATTTGAAGCAGTATTTACATATTAAACAAAGTGTTATCAAGATTCAGGCTTGGTACAGGTGTCAGCTGGCAAGACGTATTTACCAGGAACATAGGGCCCAAATAGTGACAATTCAGCGGTATTACAGAGCTTATAGGTCAAGAAAAAATGAAAGGGAAAGCTATTTGCAAAAACATGCAGCAATAGTAGTTCTCCAAGCTGCTTTTAGAGGCATGAAAGCACGTATGCTATACAGGCAAACCAAAGCAGCTTGTGTTGTTCAGTCACTGTGGAGAATGAAACAAGAGAAACTAAGATTTCTACGCATAAAACAATCTGTTATTACGTTGCAGTCACATGTGAGAAAATACCAACAAGTAAAGAGATACAAAGAGACTAAAAATGCTGCTTCTGTAATTCAAGCTCGTTATAGGGCGTATATCACTTCTAGAAAAGCAGCTTCCTCCTTCCAGAGGATATGTCTTGCTGTTATTGTCCTACAGTCTGCCTACAGAGGAATGCAAGCTAGAAAAGAGGCTCGCATATTAAGATCTGTGATAAAAATTCAGTCAAGTTACCGTGCTTATATTGTCCGAAAGAGATTTAAAAACTTAAAAGATGCAACAGTCAAGATTCAAGCTTTGGTAAAGATGAGACAAGCACGCAAGCGTTATTGTAGATTAATGAAGGCAACGCTTTATGTCCAGCGAAGATATCGGTCTCATAGATATGTTCTTCAACTTAAAGATGATTATAGGAAATTAAAGGGAGCTTGCATAAGACTTCAAGCTGCAGTTCGAGGCTATCTTGTCAGGAAACAAATACAAAGGTGGAAGAAGACTGCAGTATTTCTCCAGGCACGCTACAGAATGAGAAGAGACAGGCAACATTATTTAAGCATCTACAGAGCTGCTGTTGTCATTCAAAAGCACTATCATGCATACCGAAAGCAGCTCTGTCAGAGGCAGGAATTCTTGCAAATTAAAAAAGCAGCTGTGTGCTTACAAGCAGCCTACAGGGGCTATAAAGCACGCAAAACTTTTAAACTTAAATACGCAGCTGCTATTAAAATTCAGACTGCTTTTAGGACTCATGCTGCGAGAATGAAATTTAAGGCAATGATTCAAGCCTCCATTGTGATTCAGAGATGGTACAGAATCTGTAAGACTGGTAACAAGCAAAGACTGAGCTTCTTAACCACTAGAGCAGCTGTGCTTTCTTTACAGGCAGCTTTTCGTGGTTGGAAAGTACGAAAACAGATTCAAAGGCAACATGTTGCTGCGACTACATTACAGTCTGTCTTCAGAAAACTTATGGCTCAGAAAAGATTCAGACTTACATACCATGCTGTGCTAACTATCCAGCAGCATTACAGAGCCAGAGTTACAGGACGGAAACAACGGCAAGAATATGTTGAGCTGCGTAACTGTGTAGTACGTCTCCAGGCCATATGGAGAGGGAAAACTGAGAGAAAGCAAATTCAAAAGAAGCATAATCTTGCAAAGATTATTCAGTCCTATTACAGAATGCATATAAATCAACAAAAATTCAAAAAACTAAGACAAGCAACTTTAGTGATTCAGAGATACTTCAGGTCTTACTGTATGAAAAAAAACCAACGTGCACTTTATCTAAAAACAAAGGCCGCTGTGTTAGTCTTGCAGTCTGCTTACCGTGGGATGACTGTGAGGAAACAATTAAGCAAACTAAGCAAAGCTGCTACGGTTATACAAGCAACCTTCAAATCTTACCTGGTAAAAAAGGAATATGTAGCCCTTAGATCTGCAACTATTGTGATTCAAAGGCATTATCGTGCAGTTATGCATGCTAAATGTCAAAAGCAAGAATATTTGTCTTTAAAGAAAGCCACAGTCAAAATGCAAGCTATTTATAGAGGTGTAAAAGTTAGACAACAAATTCACCATATGCATCAAGCAGCTATTTCTATTCAGGCCATGTTTAAGATGCATCGCATAAACATTAGATACCAGGCAGTGAGAATGGCAGCAATTATAGTTCAAAGACGATACAGAGCATTTTGTTTAGGCAAAATACAACGTAAAAAGTACCTGGAGCTAAGGAGTTCTTCTATTATCCTTCAGGCTGCCTGCAGAGGCCTGAAAGTTCGACAAGGCTTAAAGACTATGCATCACTCGGCGGCGATAATACAGTCTTATTATCGAATGCACAGGCAACGAAGAGATTTCAGAAAATTGTTACTGGCAACTAGACAGATTCAGCAGTGGTTCCGTGCCTGTAAGGAACGAAATGCCCAAGTTCACAACTATATGATTGTGAAAAAGGCTACACTTTGTATCCAGGCTGCTTTCCGCGGTATGAAAACAAGAAGACTTATAAGAACTATGAGTATATCTGCTGAGCTTATTCAGAGAAGGTTTAGAACTTTTATGAGACGAAAACACTTTATTTCCCTGAAGATAGCTGCTATTGCAATTCAGAGAAAATACCGAGCAACAAAACTAGCAAAAAATCAACGTCAAAAATACCTCTCTTTCCTTAATGCTGCTGTTATCATACAGTCTGCCTATAGAGGCTTTGTGGTAAGGAAAAAAATACAGCAGATGCATCGAGCTGCTACAGTTATCCAAGCAACGTTAAGAATGCGTAAAATTTATATTTCCTATCAAGCTGTCAGGCTTGCTTCAGTAATCGTACAGCAGCATTATCGTGCTTACAGGGAAGGGAAGCGTGTGAGAGAAATTTACTTAAAATTGTACAATTCTGTTTTAGTTCTTCAGGCTGCCTTTAGAGGAATGAAAACAAGATACTTATTGAAGAAAAGACATGAGGCAGCACTTACAATACAGAGAAACTATCGAATGTACAAGCAGTACCGCCATTACAGAAAGGTTCAGTGGGCAACTCTGCTAATACAGAAGAGGTACAGAGCCAATAACCTGAAGAATATTGCAATACAGCATTTCTCTTCATTGAAGAAAGCAGCAATTTGTATTCAGAAGGCGTTTCGAGACAGGAGGGCAAAAAAACAACATCAAGAAATGCATTGTGCTGCTATTGTTCTTCAGAAAAATTTTAAAGCATTTAGAGAACGTCAAAGATATCTCTCTCTGAAAGCAGCTACTATTGTCTTCCAGAGAAGATACAGAGCTTTGATTTTGTCAAAACAGTGTACTCAGGAGTATCTCTCTTTTTGTCGAGCAGCTATTTGTATACAGGCTGTGTACAGAGGTATCAGAGTGCGGAAGAATATTAAGCATAGGCATTTAGCTGCTAGGAAAATCCAGTCGGCCTACAGAATGCACAGGAATAAAAGGTCCTATCAAAATATAAGAACTGCAGCTATTGTTATACAGAATTACTATCGATGCTACGTTAAAGGAAAGAATCAACGAAAGAAATATCTGATAATTAAGAGGTCTGCTCTTGTTATTCAAGCGTCATATAGAGGCCTGAAGGAACGACAGAAACTGAAAATAATGCATGCCTCGGCAACTATAATACAGTCCAGTTATCGCATGTATATACAATATAGATACTATAAACAGTTGCACGGGGCCGTCAGAGTTATACAGCAAAGGTTCAGAACCAAAATGGCAAAAGAAGCTGATGTAGAAAACTATGCAAAAATAAAAAAGGCTATCCTTTGCATTCAATCAGCTTTTCGTGCTAAAAAAGCTAGGCAGTCACATAAAACCACTGTGGCTGCACGGCGTGTTCAATCATTTTTACAAATGAGTGTGCAAAGGAAGCGCTTTCTCGCCAAAAAGGCGGCAGCAGTAATCATCCAGTCTGCGTTCCGATGCCAAAGAACAAAGACTCGCTATAAATTGATGCGGAGTTCAGCAGTTGTTATTCAGAGGTGGTACAGAGCGTGTCATGTGGCTCGTTTACAGCAAGCAGAATATTCTGTTCAAAGGCAAGCGATAATAATTATTCAGTCTGCTTGTCGTGGAATGAAAGCGAGAAAAATGGCAAGAGACATACGAGCTGCAAGAAAGATTCAGTCTTTTCTTCAAATGGCTGTGCATCGTAGAAGATTTGTTCAACTTAAAACAGCAGCTATTACATTACAAGCCTACTACTTAATGCGTAAAACCAAATCAGAGTATGCGAGATATAAAAAAGCAGCAGTTGTCTTACAGCAATGCTACCGATCCCGTTTGACTGTGAAATACCAAAGGAGAGCTTACTTACAAACCCTGAAGAATGTTATCATAGTGCAGGCTAGAGTCAGGGGATTCATTGAAAAGAAGAGATTTCATAAAATTAGAGAGAGTACAATAAAAATTCAGGTACTTGTGAACGTATAGTAGTATTTGTTAACGGATTATCGCTTACTTCTCTTACAAACAGCAGTTTAAAGCCAAACGTTAAAGCTGGGTCCTGAAGTATAGTGTATGGCAGGCATATAAAGCATAGCTTGCTTCTGCAGTGCACAAAAATGAATCCCTGTCTTGTCTTTCCTTGCTGAGGTACTCCTCTTACAAGTAATATTCTCTTTTTCTTGCTGCTTTTCCCCCCTAAGATTTTACTACTTCAGGCTTGAATTCTGATACTGGTGTGTCTGTTTCTCCTTTTAACATCTTTGTCTTAACCGGCTTTCTCCTATATATTTAATAGTAGCTTAAGGAATGTTTGCTTTGATTTGGATGAGAATGAAAGCTGTCTTGTTGCCGTGTTGAGCTGAGCGCACTCTGGTCTGGTCTGGGGTACATACAGCGTGAAGTAAATGGTGAAAAGGGACAATGGCTGCTTGCCTTTTAAGACTCGGGTTTAGGATGGCATGAGTAAGTCGATCCTGTCAGTCCTGTTAGACTTAATAAAAGGCCCAGACTAATTTTAGTGCCTAGCGTTTGCAGAGGAAGGTAGGGAGAGGATTTCATTCTTTCTGTACAGCGTAATTTGCCCTTTGAGTGGGGCCACATGAAACTTCGAGTGAAAGTGCAGTCTTTGATTTCTTGGAGGTTCCCAGAGGTCCTCTGAGGAAGGGGAAGTACTTAAATTTGTAATTCTTTCCTTCTCTCATTGATGGAATAACATACTGATATACCTCAGTTGACCAGAAGCAATGAGAATTGCTGTCTGTCTCTATATAGCAAGCTAAATGCCTATGCAGGGGGAGTTCAAAGAAGCTTAGAAGACCAGTTAGGGTGAAGTGTTTTTTATATATACATACATATATTTATATATGTATGTTTTGGGGGTGTTTATTGTTTTTTGGGGTTTTTTTGAGGGTGAGGGGGGAAGGTATTTCTCCCGGCTCTTCATATTTGTACGTGGTGGGAGCATACGCTTTTGATTCTGCCTTTCCTTCTGGGAAAAGCTTTAACTGACTTCCTGAGATCTCCTCGGTGATTTTATTGTAAGGAAAAGGGAAGGGATTTCTCCTCAAGGTTTTGTTAGAATGTAAGGCTTTTTTTTCCCCCCCAGATCATCAAGGAGAGGGAAATGGATAATATCTTATAATGATCCGTTGGGTTACTATTGCTATCCTATTGTTTATAAGTTCTGTTTGGTAGATAAGAGAGGTGTGTATTGCTCCCTTTCATTTTTTTCTGGGAAGTGACAGCTTCGTGGTCATTTTCTGAATGTATAACTGTATATATCCCGAACCATGTGAGTAGAGTGTGATGATGTTGATTAAAAGGAAGAAAAAAGAATCAATTGGGAAATCAGAAGTATTTTAAAATTACCTATATTCTTGATTCTGCAACAACGTAAGTTAGCAGGTAGAGCCATACTTAAAATTATGCAGACCTCTTCCGTGTACCATGCAAGTGGTAGAATATTCCAAGGTTATGTCTTTGTCTTTCAAGGCATTTTTCCGTGGGTCTACTCAGAGACGGCAATACCTTCGGTACAGGTCTTCTGTTGTACTGATCCAGCAGCGCTACAGAGCCTGTCAGATGCGAAATGTTGAACAACAAAGGTATCATCAAATGAAAACGGCTGCCGTTAGGATTCAGGTAATTGTGATTTTTTTTTAATTGTTCTTGTATTTATTTCTTCATGATGTAATTATTTTTTTTGACTAGTATTACAGAGTGTCATGTGTGGTATTTCTCCGTCTGCATTTCACTTGCTTATAAAATAGCTTGTAGACATGATAAGTTAGATCCGTTTAATACTGCAGAGATAGGAAACCTAAAAACCTCTCATGCTAAAGTGACTTTTTGCCCCGTAGGTTTGTTTTGTTCCACTAAACAAAACATAGAAGCCTTGATTTGATTTTTTTTTTTTTTTTCTTCTCCTGTGTGTCTTTTTGTATATTCAACAGGCGGCATATAGAAGATTTAAAGCCAAGGAGTTTGCTGACAAGATGAGAGCAGCACGAGTAATTCAAGCCTGGTTTCGAGGCTGCCAAGCACGAAAAGAATATGCATCTGTGGTAAAAGCTACTTGTGTTATTCAGAGTCACTTCAGAACAAAACAGCAGAGGATCTGGTAATACTGAATCACAGTTTGCTAATCTTCTCTACTTTTAAGAGCTTTTATTGTCTAATTATTTAATACTGCTTTGCACTCTGGCAAATACCTATAGATTCTCAGGTTCTGACCCTCCAGCATGGATATAACTATGCATGAGTATAATCATGTTGATGTAGCTGGGATTGTTTTGTGCAAGATTATTCTTATGCTTAAATATTTTCTGGCCTGGAATATACCTCAATCTTGTTAAATTTTGCATATTAGGGATCAGGAAAGAGAAGGCCTTGATCTATTTTCACTTACTTTTGTTTACAGGAAGGAGATTCTTGTTATTGTTAGAATTCCAGCATAAAACTAACAGGCCGAAAAGCTATTCCTTTATAATGGATAATGGAATAGTAAACTAGTTTGTGCTTATTTGTTGAAACGGTTATATAGTAAATGCTCTGCTAGATCAGACCGATGGTCCATCATCATCCAGAACTGTCTCCTGCCTGCATCAACAAAAGATGCTGTTTAGGGAGAGTGCCTGAACGTGACTATTTTTTTAGAGTCCTGTCTTGTGCTCCTTCAACACCCCTCAGTGTGGTTTTTGAATTATGAATGTTAGAGGTTACATCCTTGCCTGTGCCTTTTCTGGACCTGTTATCTGTCCATTTTGTTTAACGCCCTTTTTACATCTGTCTACCTCCAAAAACCTCCTGTGGCAGTTTAATGTTCCAATTAAAGTTTCTTATTTTTAAAATGTAAGTGTTCTCAGTTTTTAGAAAGAACCTAAAATGCGTTTTCATGTTAGGTTTCTGAAAATGAAGGTCTGTACAACTACCATTCAAAGAAGATGGAGAGCAACCCTTATTGCAAGAACAATTCACCGTCAGTTTCTGGCAGCTAAGCAAGCTGTGGTTAAGATCCAGTTGGCATACAGGCAATACAGGGCCAGAAGACTAATACAAAAAGTATGTTTTCACTTCACCTCTGCTGTGTCATGTTTGTTGCTTATTATTAAAGGCTTTCAATGCATTTGAGCGAGTCTTTTCATCCATGTGCTAATGTATAGAAAAGAAGTAGGTGGGGCCAGAACAAGGATTGTTCAAATCAAAACTGTTCTGTTTCAAGCCATTCCGTTTCCTTTTGCTTTGAGCAACTAAGTTGATTCTTGTTTTCAAACTGTTCCAATCGTTGGGTTGCCCTTCTCTATACTGGTAACAAGATGAAATGTAAAAATGGTCTATTGGCTTAATTGCTTACAAAAGATTAAGTTATACTGCCAATATATTTGAGATCCTCTGGGTAAGGGAAAAGACCTTTCAATTTGTGAAAGTGCACGGTTATATAAACTGGTGTTGAATGAACTTGCTTGTGCTTCCCGTTGTGGTTTTTGCTCTTTGGTAGTGTCTTTCCTCATGACAGAGAAAATTTAGCAGACCCCAAATTCAGATATCTGTTGATTGCGACAGGAATACGCTAAGCCCTAAGTATCAATGCACCCTTTAAAATCCTTTTTAGAAGCTTCAAGCTGCACGTTTGATCCAAACAACATACAGAGGCTTTAGGGAGAGAAGGAAACTTATTCAACAAAAAGCTGCTGCTGTGATCATCCAGAAACGTCTGCGGGCTTGGCAGGAAGGCAGGCTTCAGTCTGTAAAATACAACAAAACTAGAAGAGCCGTCATCAGGCTACAAGCATTTATCCGAGGTTATTTAGTCAGAAGAAAGGTTGGTAGAGTTCAAATTAAGACTTTATGTCTTGATGTAAAATATCTGCAGAGCAGTATTAGCGTTAATTGTGGCTGGCAAGAAAACAAGAACCTGATTAGTTGTTGAAGTCAAGTTCCCGTTGACTGCTTTGGGAATTGGGTGGGTCAGTATAGATCAGAATACAATCTGACTCCTTTCTCGCAATGCTTTACTACTAGCATAGTTTGTTGTTGTTGTCGTTGTTTAAGCTTCTGAGATCTTTGTGACTAACTCTCAGCTGATACTGCTGTACACCCGCTCTTACAGTGCTACTGTTCTCTGCTATCTGTTAATGTTGCTGCTTACAGTCACTTTATGCTACGCTTTAGGCTTCAGGCCCAGGATTGAGGCTTACTTAGCTCTGAGCGAACAGCTTCAGAGGTGACTCTTTAGCCTCTAAGAGTTTATCAGTGTGCAGTTTTTTTTTGCCTAGAAGATGATTACCTCTGAATCTGAAAAGTAATGATGTTCCTTTATCTCTTTTCCTTCTGCAGATTTCAGAACAGAAACGAAAGAAGAGGCTGCTTTGTTTTACAGCAGCTGCGTATCACCATGTCTGTGCAATTAAAATTCAAAGGGCATATAGAGTTCACCTTGTCTTAAAACTTGCACAAAACAAGATCTCTTCTGTTCTAGTAATACAGGTTAGCCTAATTAAGGATGAATGATTGTGTGGCATAGTTTAGTTTATTTTCTGTTTGCTAAGCTGGAGCGCTAAGACGCTGTAGTTTTTTCACAGGTGAAAATGCGAAATACAGAGACTATGATTTATTGAATAATGCTGCTCATTCTCCGCTGCGCATAGCAGGTTTAGAGTGGATCTTAAGCAGGCTCTGGAAGTTTAAGCATTTTAAAGCTGAGAGTGAATGTGAAAGCTGGTGCTCCCTTTAGACCCTCAGGGTTGCTAAAGGAATCGAGTGTTGTCTCAGCCTGCTTCTTTACATTCTGCTGGAGGTAGGAAGGGTCGGACGTGACGATTTGTAAGGCTCACGGGATAAAGAGCATCTGCTTACCGAAGCCAGCCCCTGGGATGCAGGGATTTGTTTGGATGTTTCCTAACCTGTCAGTGGTGCTGGAATCTGCTTACGTCAGCATCTTTAATGTAAACATGTGATACTTAACCTAGGAAGTGATGGCAAACTTTGCCCTCCTCCTCCAAATACAAATCTACCATCTCTCCCCATTAGTTGTATCTTCCCCTTAAAGGGACAGCGAAGGGGTGGAAGAGGTCTTTGCCCAGATTTGGCATACGGTACCCTGTTTTGCTGCTTTCTGTAGGAAGGGGAAGAAAGGGAGCAGGGAAATGAGAGAAGCGGGGTGGTGCCTCTGAAGAGGTAAATGAGGGAGGAAGAAGACCCAAATATTTCCCCGACTCGTGTTGCAGTCTCGCCTTTCAGCTCCCCCTGGGCCAGAGCTGTATCGTGGTTGTTATTTGAGAATTAGTGGCGTTTAGCACCTGTGTCTGTCAAAACTCCTGTTAAATTTGTGTTGCAGCTTTTATCAATACTTGTTTAGGATGGGAAATGGGAATTAAGGAAAAGTCCTAGATAAATAAACAGCAACCTACTTTAATTTTAAACAGAGGTGGTTCCGAGCAAAAGTACAACAAAAAAGATTCCAAAGAGATTATCGCAGAATCATTCAGTTGCAACGGAGGATTCGAGCCTGGCTAAATCGCAGAAGTGATGCAGCAACCATAATTCAACGAAATGTACGAAGGTTCCTCGTCTGCAGACGCCGCAGAAAATTTGCGGTTGGAATAATTAAGTTTCAGGTAAATGCTTCTTGTAAGAAATATGCAATTTTCTTGCATTTTTCTCTCTTATGGGTTTTGGGGGAGAGTAAGAATGTTTCCCTTTGTCAGTGAATGTATCAGTTGTATTACAAGCTAGCATAAGTAATAAGCCAGCCTTATTTTTAGACATCAAAGCTAAATGCCCACAGATCACAAAGTAATAGTAAGCAGATACTGTTTGAGGTGGCGTATGGGGGAGCACGGGACCATATACGTACACTTGTGTGCTTGTTTTGGGCTTTAGTCCTGACAATCCAATGTTTGGAAGGTTAAATGCTGAATTTGATTATTGACTAATAAGTTACACAAGTCCGATTATTCGTTTTTAAAACCAATTCTTAACTCTAATGGAAATTCTACTATGTTGCCACTTATGTTCACCATTTTTTCTCCTTGTGAAATTCCTTTTTGGTAGGCGTTGTGGAGAGGCTATTCTTGGAGAAAGAGTAATGACACAGCAAAAACTAAAGCTTTAAGACAAAGTTTGGAAAAGGCTAATGAAAAGAGCAGAGAAGAAAACAAATTATGCAACAGAACTGCAATTGCCATTGAATACCTTCTGAAATACAAACATCTCTCTTATATTCTTGCAGCATTAAAGCATCTAGGTGAGTATTTCGTTTTGTTATAACGAGTAGATTTCCCGGAGGACAGAGATTGGAACTTCTCGGCCGAGAGGGGTTCATAATGCCTTTCTGTGTGATTGTGAAATGTGAGTGGGCTGGAGAGTATCAAAGGTGCATGATTTTTTTTTCCAGACTAATATCAGATTATTGACTAAAAATAACGTTTTAAAGAGTTATGCAGAGCAAGGTGGTCCTGCATGACTGGTGTGATTTCCTGGCCTGCCCAGTTCTAGATAATGCTACTGTTGTTTTACATAAAAGACAGCTATCTACATATCATGAATTTCTTAACTTTCTGGCAGTGCAGGTTGCCTGTGGATTGTTTTGTCTGGTTAAATTTTAGTCTGGAATATTAAGGTGATCAGTGTAGAACTACTTGCTTAAATCAATAATTACTGGTTTTACTTCCTTACCAGGTGTAGTTAAAAATAAGGGAAAGCCCTATTATTTGGAAAATAAATTGCTTAGGCGCCACAATTTTCTTTAATTTGTTTTTTAATTATTATAGAGGTGGTTACCAGGCTGTCCCCACTCTGTTGTGAAAGTATGGCCCAGAGCAGAGCAATCTTCACTATTTTTGTTCTGATACGAAGTTGCAACCGGAGCGTTCCATGTATGGATGTGATCAGATATTCAATTCAAGTTCTACTTAATGTTTCAAAGGTAATTTCAATCTTTTGCTTCTGCAGATTTATAAGCCGCAGACTACTTGATTTATTGAAGTTCTTATTTACCCACAGAGTTTCTGAATGAACGATATGGCATGTGCATCTGTTAATGGTTTCACGGTATTGCTCTTAAATTTACTGTCAAGTAACCTGTCACAACAGTGTAACGTACAAAAGTGATTTTTAATCTCTTGGATCTCAGGCAAGCTACAGAGTTACTCAAAGGGCGATTATGGATTTTGTTTTTTCCTCTACTTTGAAATGTAATTTCAAGATCTGTCTATATAACCTCTTTTGTCTCTCTCATACGACAGTATGAAAGAACGACTCAAGCAGTGTATGAAGCTGAAAATTCTATAGATACATTACTGGACCTACTGCAAGTGTACAGAGGGAAGGCTGGGGACAAAACTTCAGAGAAAGGAGGAAGTATTTTCACAAAGACCTGTTGTTTGTTGGCCATCCTTTCAAAGGACTCAGAGAGAGCTTTGGTGAGACTTAAATAATTTTGTTTTAATATTTTCTTTTAACGGTATTTTGGTTTTCTTCTTGCATGTTTGGGTTCCCCCCCTCCCCCCACTAATACCCATTACAGCTGCAATCTTGACTGTGACGAAGCTCTGTTGATGCAAAATGCGTTTCCAAGGTGGGGAAAACGCTTGTTATTTTTTGTTTTGTATGCCCTGCTCACCCAGAGCTATTCAATGGCATTTGGGCTCTGAACCTGCAGTCCTTGCAAGATTCTGATCTTGCAGTCCTTCCCCTCACAAATTTTGAAGGTGACTTTCTACCAATTGCTTGCATTACGTATGTTTTTTTCTTTGTTGCTGATTAATTAACCTTTTTCCACTTCTAAAAGTTTACCCTTGCTGCTCAGAAAAAGTTAAGATTTTTATTTTTTAATTAAAAAAAAGGCAGTAAAACTGTGTATGACGTCATGTTGACATACCCTGTTGTAACGTAGACATAGCCTGCTTTGGAGAGAAATTTCCTTTGTGCGGTAGGTATTTTGCTGCTGAGCAGTACAGTTACGCACTCACCTCTGGCTAGTGTCTCAATCGTTCATTACTATGGAGGTAGCTACAGCTGCTAATTTGTGTCTCTGGACTGCTCATTGGAGACACATGCCGATGACATAATGTGCTAAAATTGGTCCTAACGAGCAGTCGGTAAAATCTGACTTGCAAGAGCTTCTTGTGTTTCCCGAAATCCCAAACAGTGTACCGGTTGCTAAGCATTTTGATAGCGTTAGACTGCTGACTGATAGTAGGCGTGTTGGCCTTGAGATGGTTTCACTGTATTTGTGAGCAGAAGCTCAGCTTAAACTATGAACGTTCAGTTTTCATTGAGTAGAATAGGTTTTGTTTCTTGATTTGTCAAGTTGCTTTTAGAGGAGTAGTACTGACTGTGTATTATTTTCACCTCCTCTCAGGAAATTCGAAGCATACCAAGAGCAGTTCCTTGCATTCAAAGCCTCTATAAACTTACAGCTCGTAAACACAAAATGGATGCTGAAAGAACACTTGTGAAACAAAAAACAAACACTTGTGTTAGTGGGACTCCCTTTGTTCCAGTAACTCCTGTAAGAACAAGAACAGTTTCGAGGTAAGAGCTTGAAAATTAGTCTGCTGTTTTTGCTATGGCAGTATACTGTTTTAACGACAAGCCATTAATATTTCCACAGAATCAAACCAGACTGGGTTTTGAGGAAAGATAATATGCAAGAAATTGTGGATCCTCTGCAAGCAATTCTGATGGTGATGGATACTCTTGGTATTGCCTGCTACTGAAGTGTAAATTGTGTATATGAAGATGCATTTGTAGAGTTATGTATGTAGCAGACAGTTAAGTGACTTGGAGAGAAAACAAATAAGTGTCAAAAGCTTTCCTGGAAAATGTTTATTCAAATTGCAATTAACTTTTTGTAACTTTTTTAAATGTTTTTGATGCTTTTGAAATCCTATTTTGTGCTACTGCTAAAAGCAATTGTACAATAAAAGCATAAAGCCTTGGAAATTTCATTAGTGCGCTAATATACTGTTGTTACACAACCGTAATCTTACAGACGGCATGATATTCCTCTCTGATTAAACACTGAGTTCTGTTAAACGCAATAATTTGTGTGGGCCGGCTGTTACGCTGACTTGCCTGATCTGGAGAGGTATAGGTAGGAGGGACAGTCTGCTCCTTTCAAAACTGGCTAGTGCTTTGGGGGACTTGGGTTTACGTTCTAGTGAGCTAGAGGGATCCTATGTGACATTAGGGGGAATGGTAACTTAATTTTTTTATTTTTGTCATACAAGAGAACCTAGAAGGGTGAATCTCTGACCTGTGTATTTTACAGGCGGCAACTTGTGAGGGCTTTCTTCCTATCCAGTCAGCAATACAAAAAAGCCTGGTGTTCACCACAGCATCTGCCTGAAGTTCTGTTCCTTTGTGCCTTGGAACTGCATTTTCCTAGAGCAAGTCCAAGGAAGCCAGAAGAGTAAAACGATAGCCACCCACCCGCAAATTTGGAAATTATTCTTCCCAAGGGCGGAGCGTGTTGCTAAACCAACATGCTTCAGCTAGCAGGCAGTTAGTTAAAAAATTACTTGAGCCTTTTTAGGTGATGATGTACAGTAAATGAGGTGTTTATTTTTCCTTGCTTAAAAAAAGGGGCTAGTTTTATACTACAAAACTTAATGGACAGACAACAGCAGTGACTATGTTCTTAATGTACGAGCTTGCAGAATAAATAGAAACACAGAATGAAGCTGTTTCGGTGGGGACGAGGGGAGGAGGGAGTCTTCTATTTCCTCTTATTTTAGCCAAGGTAAATAATCTGATAACAGAATGCCCTTTAAACTTGGGACTCTAGGAGGTTTTTTTGGCGGGGGGGAGGGGGTGGCGTTTCATTAGTGTAAATTGTTCCATAGGTTTGTTGCCTGGTTTCACCGTAAAATGATCCTTTCTTTACCGATTCTTTAAAATTCCCGTAGAAAAGTATGCCAAACAAAAGTAGGGCTCTGCAAGTCTGGTTAGGGTGTGTGGAGAATTAAAATGTATAAAAAGTGCTTTCAGTGAAATAACTTTTGTGTTACAAACTATCACAGATACAAAAGTATTTGTGAATACCTTTTAAAATTCAGTTAATTATTTACTACAGTAATACTTGGTGAGTTTTCAGGGAAAGGTGGGAACTATTGATGGAGGCAGTACTGAAGATGAGACTTAAAAGCTGGATTTTCTTCCTAGTTACGATGAGCTCAGGCAAACTCTTTGCAGAAGGTAAAAGCACTGAATTCTCTTATGTTAAATGTATATTGAATCTAGAACATGCGGTTTAGGTAACTTAAGTGCAATGACTTTCATATCTTCACCAAGAATAAACAGTGTTTTAGGTATCATTTTGTTGCGAGATGGCTAATAATTGTGATCCAACGGTTGCTGCTTATCAGAGCTACAAATTCATACCTAAATTTTGAAGCTGTGTAAAAAAAAAAAAAAAAAAAAAAAAAAAAAGGTTCAGACTTTTATTCAGAAACGGCTTCTTTAGAAATGCATTTGGGTAGTTCTTTGAGGCTCTTTACATGTACAAATGGAATTCTGTACTACTAAGCATCATTTGTACTGAAGTATTTGACTGACTGAAGTATTTTGGCTTGTCACGCAGTAAAAGAATGGGAATTCAATGGGAACCTGCAGCAGCTAGCCTGGGGTGATGTTTCACATCTCCTGGTGCTGTTCTCTATCCCTTCTTTCAGTACTGTTTTATATTCCTGGGTTCATGTAGTTTGCATATCGCTTGAACTGCAAGCAAGCTGACAAAGTTATGGACTGCTCATGAGGGTAAGCATTTGTTAATTGGAAAGGTATCCCTTTTTGGCATTGCATTTGTACCTGCCAATGGTTTTAACTTGAACAGCTGCGGTATTTGTTGCACCTACCCCTGTCTTCGCTAGACTTTTGGCCTTGTGCAAAATAGTTCAAGTTAAGCCAATACCCTTTGGAAGGTCAAACATCAAAGGTATTTAGGTAGCAACCATTTCCAAGTTCTGACTACACAGAAATCGTAATGACCTTCAGAGTTTCTTTTATTCAGATATGCTACAGTGGCTGTGTGAGGGAGGGAATTATAACAACAACAAAAAATTTATCTTGGCGCTTGCTCTTTACTAAAACTGCTGTGCATTATATTCTAGTGCCTATTGAGTGAGGAACCATATTTTCTGTTACTTTTTTCTAACGTTCATAGGGTAAATGTAGCAGTACCAGCCCCTGTGGAAAGTTCTGCTTGATCAGACTGACACGCGGAGGTAGCAATTTGGATTTTAAATTTTGATTCTTCAGGTTAGATGGCCTTGGAGAGGTTTTCACACATAAAAACCCACTTGAGAAACCCAAACAGAAGTGGTGGGGGCTGTGTTGTGTTGGGTTGTGTTTTTAATGCCTTAGTGTCATGTTCAGCACAACTCCTTGTAAAGCTTTCCGTTATCCTCTTATATGCCTACCAGGCAACATACATAGAGCATGTATCCCGGACCTGGCCTTATTTCATAATTCTGGTACCTTTTAAGTTGAATGAGTCTTAAGACTTCTTGCTTAGGATGAGTTTGGGGGAAAAAAAATCATTAGAATAAGCATGCAGACTTAGATGAATCATTTCTAATATAACAAGGACTGCTAAAGACATAAACTCTGACCTTGTAAGTATGCACAGAATTTCATTCACCTTGTTTGAAAGCCTGAATCAAACCAGCTAACTTCAAACAAATCAATACACACACAAAAAATCATATAAGGGTGGTACTCTTAGTGAGAAATACTTTTATCTCTTTGTAGATAAACCTTGTGATTTGCCACGTATAGAAAATGGGAAGATTGCCCAGTACTACTATAATTTCAAAAGTTACTATTTCCCTATGCGTAAGGAAAAAAAGCTTTCCTATTCTTGTGTGGCTGGTTATACAACTGAAACGGGGAGTCAGGATGGAAGAATAACTTGTACAGTAAAAGGATGGTCTCCAATGCCACAATGCTACAGTGAGTTAATTTTATTAATTTCACTATTGCTTTGAGCAGGAAAGTTTTGGGGGGGGGGGTGCGGGTGCGGGGTTCCTCTCTCTCTCTCTCTCTCTCTCTCTCTCTCTTCCACCCCCCCACCCTCTCCATCTGCATTTCCGTGAACATATGGAACAGAAGCTGAAGAACAAGAGGGATAAAATGCTTAAGTTAAGACAGCAAGGAGAAATCAATCCTTTATCTATATGGACTCTATATGCTTGTATATGAAACACTTTTACAATAATATATGCATTTTAAGGGCTCTTACCATATGCATTTTGATGAGGGCTCCAACCAGGAAAGTCTTGTTATTCTGGGAAAACTAAATGGCAGTTCCCTCTCAGGTGTGTGTTTGAGTCTCCCCAGCTCCAGCTTCCTTGGTTGTTGGCTCCATGTTATTAGCACGTAGCATATTTATTTGGCGATTGTATTAGAAATTCTTCAACAGGTCAAGAAAACAAGGTTAGATCAGGAAGTTAGTGAGAAGTCCCCTCCCCTTGCTTCTCTAGGTACATTCAGTTTTTTCAGAGAATGAAAATATTCTGCCAATTCTTTCATCCTAACCAAGCTGTCTCCCTTCATTTAGAAAAATGTAACAAACCTCTTTTGGAAAATGGCATTTTTTACGGTACAGAAGTGCACTTCAAGCTACAGGAGAAACTGCACTACAAATGTAATCCAGGCTTCTACGCTCCAAGCGGTGGTGCTGAAGGAACAGTACAATGCTCTCCTGGAGGATGGTCCTCCCAGCCAAGCTGTACTAAAAAAATGGGTATAATCCTGCGTTCCTCTCTTTGCAGTCTTTCTCTATAATTCTGCCGTCCTCGCTGAACCTGTAGGGCCAAACTGCCTATAATAGGTTACAATTTGAACAGGCTGAAGTAGGTTCTCAGCTGTTGCTTGCGAGGTGAAGTTGTCAGATTGCACCAGCTGCTTGTCTTGTGAATTGGTATAGAGAACGTTATACGTAGAAAGAATCAGTGTAAACAAAATTGCATTGTTTCAAATAAATCCATTTCCAACCATGTTTTGTCCCTGCATGGAAACCGAAAACTTACGCAGACTAGTGCATTTTTAGTTATCCATTCTTTGCAAAGATTTTTTCCTCAGATATGGCCACTTTTCAGGTGAATCTAAGGAAAATCTTATATGAATGACTTTTCTGTTCATTTCCTCTAAATATTATGCATATGTTTTGTTTATTTAAGAGTCCTGTCGAGTCCCCAATTTACATCATGGCTACTACTTCACAACACAGAAAGAGCTCCAAGTGAATGAAACGCTGCTATATAAATGTGATGAGGGATATCGCACTGCCGGAGGAAACACGACAGAAGCAGCAGTATGTCTAACGCATGGGTGGTCCCTTACTCCAAACTGCACTAGTACGTGATGGGCTTGAAAATAACTCTGTTTGAACATGACTCATTCTTTAACTGAACACAAATTCACCAACTGGTTTTTGTAAACCGCTGGGGGAAAAAAAACACATGCCTTGCTCAAATGGTTTTCCCTGTTATGTTTTCTCTTCCTAGAAACAACTTACTGCTCTTTGAGTGCAACAGAACATGGAGGTTTCTATCCTGTGAAGAAAATCTATGATGAGGGAGATGTAGTTCACTTTTTCTGTGAGGAAAATTATTCTCTCAGTGAATCTGACCTAATTCAATGTTATTATTTTGGATGGTATCCACACCCACCAATATGTGAAGGTACCTTATATATGCTGCTGTGATATGTAAAAGTCAGAGTGAAAGATCAGCACCATCTTTCATGAAACGCTTTATTAGCACACAATAATAATAATAACAAGAATACCAACCAGTTTTGTACCCATTTACAACCTAAATAGGAGTCAAGAGTTAGCAGAGGGCCACGAGGCCAAGGTAGCAAGGAGGAAGTAATGAGAACTGGAATTTGTCTGCTTCTGCCCGCGTCGTGGTGTCAGCAGTGGACTTCTAACAACATAGCAGACGCTGTCTCCTGACGTTCCCCTGTGTATTGCTGTTGTAATTGTTGCAGTAATAACAAGGAAGTTGTTCAGCCCCTGAAGCTAAATTGAAGCCATGTTCAGATGACGTGAGGGGTGAAGCAAGCATGTTTTGGGAGCTGTGAGAGGTGGGAAGGTGCCTCTTCTGACCACATTAAGAATGAAAATTTTGAAAAGTTTCTCCTAAGCTTGGGTATATGGTAGTTTTAAGAGTTTTACAGCCTCACCAAACTGTACAGATTTTCAACAGATAGCTAGAAGGGTCATCGTGAGGTCAGCAACATGCATTTAGCAATTACGGACACCTCTCCAAAGAAGAGACTCTGGATACTGGAGATTCGCAAACAGAGCTTCCCCGTTGTAGTATGCAGCAGCAAAGGCTAGAAATGAACATTTAGGCTAGCTTAGAATTCATGACATTGCTAACATACCTTGATAGTTGTGGGCAGTTACCTTATCTGGACCTTGTTCCATTGATGAAGATTACTTCTGAGCCTTAGAATCTCTCCCTGCCCCATGGTAATAAATTCTCTGCTTTTATGCAAGGTGTGCTGGGTGTTTATGGCAGGAGGGTGAGAGAATCGATCATTTTTATTAGTTTAAGCTACATTTATAGTATTCCTTTCCAATGTGTTTTTTACAAGAATTTTTCCCATGGTGTATACTTTCTAATGCAAATTGAATAATCATTCCGTGCTGAGTGCTTGGGACAAAAATTATTTCTTTGGGACTCTGTGACTGAATTTGTGAAATTCTCCGCACTCCTACCTTTGTTCACAGAATGATCCAATGATACTCAAGGTCGAGCACCCCTAGTTGGAGCATCCCAGATTTCATTCTGTGAATAGTCGGAATAAGGAAGGTGTACTGCAGTGTTAAGTTCGTTATTTAATAACTCGTTAACTCATAGGCTTAATGCTTAGTTTTCTGTTAAAAAAGGAGAAAAGTATATTTAGCCCTTAAACTGTTGATATTTAAAGCATAGTTTTCAGTAAAATAGATGATTTCTAATTGCTTCATAGCTAATCTTATGGGAAACTGCACGATTGAGTAAAAAGATGATATTCGCATTCCTTTCCTGGAAGATAGAGTCTGCAATACATTAGAATCTGTCAAGCAGAAAACACATAGTGGGACCACAGTCCTATATTTATTTTTAGGAGAAAGC
Organism: Dromaius novaehollandiae; assembly: GCF_036370855.1. Taxonomy (NCBI): domain Eukaryota; kingdom Metazoa; phylum Chordata; class Aves; order Casuariiformes; family Dromaiidae; genus Dromaius; species Dromaius novaehollandiae. The sequence continues at coordinate 15,851,079 of NC_088105.1, read as the reverse complement.
AGTCATTTTTCCTAAGCGAGTGCAGAGAAGGTTGGGTGCTCAGGAGAATGAGAACATGACCTAAATCTAGTTTTGAGGATAGATGCATCGATCACAAACTTCATTTTGGGACAGGAAATTGGGTAGGATTACAGCTGCTTCTGTAGAGTCAGAAGTGATGAACAAGCGTCAACTTCTTAAGCGCCCACAACTAAGTATTCTGCAAATAGATAGCATAAAAATCTCCTGGAGACCTCACTGAGTCTTTGTGCAGAAATTATGAGTTTGTTTATAACAGTGCGCTGTTGTAATTCCTCTCTTTTCTCTTTATGGAATGTAAAACCAATTTTTGTTCTGGGTCTTCATTTTGGTGAGAAAATGAAGGTAAATGGTTACTTTGGATCAGCCAAAAATGTCTTCCGAAGGGTAGGTCTGTGTACTGTAAAGTAAAATGAATTGTGTATGTGGTTTTGCTTAGTGAAAGCTGCCGACTGCTTTGACAGCTTGACTAAAATTCTATTATTTGAGCAAACAATATGCATTTTTAATTTTCAGATCTAAGAAGTAAATGCCCTCCTCCGCCTCTTCCTCCTCACGCCCACATCACCACAGTTTTAAGAACATATCGTAATGGAGACAAAGTTCATATACAGTGTCAGAGTAACTTTGAAATGAGAGGCTCAGAGGAAATCCAGTGCGAAAAAGGAAAATGGACATCGCCCCCCCTTTGTATTGGTTAGTAGCTTTGTAAAGACTGGGACCTGAACAGAAACAATTTTTCAAACAAGGTCTTAATTTTCTTGAGAGCCTCAGTTTCCATATCCGCAAAACTGTTTATCTCCTCCTCCCTTAAATGCTTGCGAGGAAAAGTGCTGTGTGAATTGCAGACAATCCGCTGTTCACAGATTAAGGGACAAGATGACCGAGATGACTTCATATGAAGCCTGCATTTTGTGGTTTCTCCCCTGGAATACCGATTTTCTTGTGTCTTACAAAGCACCAAATTTCTGTCTGTTCTGGTATTTGAAAACAAACTACTTTTGAGAAAGCTGTTTCTCAGTTTCTGCTGTGGTTTTAGGAACTATGGATAAATGGGAATCTGAGCCACCACCATCACGCGAGGCAGATGCTGCAATAAGGGCAAACAAAACACATCACAGTGAAGATATGGGTAAGTGACCATTGCTTTTCTGTTTAACAAGGAATTCAGTTCTCTCCACTGCTATTTTAGGTGTTTTATGACTACTCTTACTACTCTTTTTGCTATAGTATGGTTCCTTACTCTTGAAAGTATTTGCATATGCTACAGAGCAGTCAGATTGACTGGATCAAAGACCACGGCCTCTTGTTTCTAGTGACTGTAAATTACATCTACAAGCTGCTACTGTAATCATAATTGTGATTATTTCATTCATTAGCATTTACTTTCAGTCATTTTGTACCTCTTCTGTTAGTGCTGCCTGAACATGCAAATCCGGGAGTATTTTGTTGATCCTTTGTTTAGTAGTTCCACCAAGGTTTATTTTGTTTATTGTGAACCTCATAATGGGCTAAGCACTTCAAGCAACGAGTAAAGACAGTCTCCTCGCAGCAAAACAAATAACCTATATTTAGCGTAAACTGGCGAGAATCAAGAGTGGACATAAATGAGTAGAGAGGGACAATGCCTATCTGCAGTTCAGTAAGGCAAATGGACAGTCTCTGGTTTTGAAACTTGAAAAAGAACTTGAAAAATATACACTTCATTTGTGTGTAAATTTTTGCTCCAAGTCTGTTGCTGTTCTGATACTACCACTTGTGTCAATATTGTTTTAAAGATCTAATTACCTATCTCCTGGTCCTGTCTTAGAAATGCAGCAGAACTGTACCTCTCCACCTGCGATTAGAAATGGTATCCTTCTTGGCCCATTATTGACAAGGTACAAAAATGGCTCCTCAGTAGAATACAGTTGCCAGCACTACCATTTTTTGGATGGACCGAGTACTGTTTACTGTGTACAAGGAAACTGGACGCAACAACCAGCTTGCTTAGGTGAGTCTTGCAAGGAAAAAAGGAAAAGATTTGTCACACGTAACATAGAAAGACAAGACTGGAAAGGACCTTAAGATACTCCTTTCGTGACTGTCTTCTCTTTTATTTGAGCTAATAAAGATTCCAGAAATGTGAGAGTGAAGCAAAATCAAATATAACTAGGTCACTCCTGCCAGGTGTCCCTCTGACCTGTTCTTACAAGCCCCTAGTCAAACAGATTCCTCTATTTTCCTGAGTGAGATTTTCTAGAGCTTAGCTATACCTGTTATCCAGGAAGATTTTCTGATTTCTTGACTCCCTGTGTCATTGGTGCAGTGGATTTCTTCCTGTCCTTCCGTAGAGATTTAGAAGAAATGACTACAGCCCTTGTCAGAGTGGCTACTGTAGATGTGATTATAATGACACTTTGGCTTTCATTTTAAAATCTCCAGCCTTTGCTTTTATTCTCTGTCCTTATATCTACCATCTCATTCTGGACTCTGTGAACTAGTGAAAACTTGTTTCCTACGAACGTTGTATTTGTCTCCTAAGCATCCGAATGACCATGTCATCCTCTTCACGTTTTCCATTACATTTCTTGTCAGCTCCCACCTCACCAGACAAGGAACGGTACCTGCTGTAATTAGTCTGAAAAGATATCAGTGTTGATCTGCTGTTACGGTGCTGTCATCAGAACGCGCAACAGCCGATTTCTCCTTGCCTTTCCTTCAGCAAAACATTAATAAGGGACTCTCTCAGGCAATGATTTTCAAGGAACTTGTAGAAATTGAATTATTTTTATGACTGTCCCTCTGTGAGGCTTTATTGAAGTTGAACAGTGGTTTCAAAAGCTAATGAGGTAACGAAGTAGTGGAAAGCCAGGTTGCTTGATGTGATCGTGACGTTAAATTTTCTTGAGAAACGTGTCAAAAAGCAACCAAAAAGTGTTGACCTGGAGCAACCTGAAAAAGCCCAAGGAAAAACACAAAACCTTCAAAAAGGTTTTGAAGGTCAATCGTTTAAACCTAGAAGTGCTACCAAGCTGCTGTCAGCCAAACCTGTCAATTTTGATGGATGATTCTTTTCATTATAAAAACACTTTTCCAGTAAGCAAGTTTTCTTCTGCTTCAACAGTAAACTCAGGTTGCAACATATTTACAAAAGTTTGTAGAAGCAAGATTTTGTCAGAAGTGCTTGATTCCTGTGATTTAATGCATGCTATTTGTTACGTCAGCCCACTTCTTTGTATTTGTATCCATTTTTATACATCTATACGTTCTTTTCCTTGTAGGATACTAAACGCTTTTAGAACTGTTGGTTTAGAGTTTTCTTTCCCAACTCCTGTATGAGGGAGCTAAGAAATCATATGAAATTGTTTTTTTTTATTGAAGTAGACTTTTATATCCTAGAACCATGCACTCTTGATGCAATCCATATGGACAGGAGCAACATAGAGCTAAAATGGAGACAGGAAGAGTTAATTTTCCTACATGGCGACCTCATAGAGTTTGAATGTAAAGAGGGATACCATTTTCCACAAACTAACATATCATCTCCTGGAAGGACCCAGTGTAACCACGGAAGACTGAAATATCCAAAATGCATTGCAACAGGTAAAACGCCAGCTACTTTTTGGTTGCCACTTCTAATTCATCAGTCTTGGATCTGTTTAGGAAGGTTTGCTTCAGCAGTAGAGGCCGAAAACCCGTTGCTAAGAGGTTTAGGATTCAACAGTCCCTTGCACAATACCAGTCTATTTTTAAATATATCTGAGCATAGAGAACAATTCATCCCCCTTTAGTGGGGAAGGCTGTATGAGGGAGGGAGGAGCTGGCCTCCAAGCACGGGCAACTCGAACCTTTGTAGGAACATAGCTTTAAACAGTTCACTGCACACAATGGACTTGTTAGGGTCAGAATTAAACAGGAGACTGCGTTCTGATCCGAGACAAAGAAATACTAAAAAAACCCACGCTATCTGAGAGTTGTCAGTGACCTAGTGCTGACAGGAATTTAAAGCTGCTGATGTGCTCGTTTCTTATGTTGAATAATTCTCAAACAATTTTAACATTATTATTCTAGCTCCCATGGGAAAATGTGGCTCTCCACCTCCTATTGAGAATGGAGCTCTTGCTCTCCCACCCCTGACCGAGTATGACAGTGGTTCTGCAGTTCAGTATAGCTGCTCTGACTATCATTTCTTGCAAGGATCTGAGAGGATCTACTGTTCTGAAGGACAGTGGACGTCGCCACCAGTGTGTATAGGTAGGTATGATAAGAGAAATAAGACCTGTGATTTATTTCTGTCTATAATTCAGATACTTACCATTTGTAAACTGAGTGCTGGCAGCTAGAGATCTGAGATCTCAGCTTCGTTTTTTTCAGTTAGAGACGAAAGTTTTAGCAGAAGCAAGTGTAAGCTTGTTTGGCTTTTCTTCATAAACACATCTGACGTACGTCTGCAGTACTCAAAAATATAGTGCTTTCCTGTACAATTTAGTAAGAGAATAGGGAATAATCTCAATTGTGTATAGACTCTGGTCAAAATGATGCAATTTCAAAAATAATTAATTTATTTTGATAAATAATTAATTTGATAAATAATTAAATATTTGTCTTTCCTTTAGAGCCATGTACTTTGTCAAAAAATGAGATGGAGAAAAATAATGTGGTGCTGGAAAGGTTTTATGCGAATCAAGTTTACTTTTACCACGGGGATTTTGTTGGATTTTACTGTAAAGAGAACCATTTTGGAGTAGAATCTGGTGGAACTTTATTTCAAGTGCAGTGTGAGAGAGGACAGCTGATGTATCCAAGGTGTGTTGAAAGAGGAAAGTAAGTCCATATTCACGGAAAAGGTATGTACATGCTCTTTATCTAGAATTAACAGCTGAATTAAGATGGCCTTGTATTTTTGCGATCACTATAGTCAGCTTTGAGAAATGGGTGTTCAGTGGCATTGTTAGATCCAAGCTGGAGGTGGAGGGATGTGCGAAAGTGTTACGTGGGATGAGGGCTGTAAGGTCCGGAGTGCTAAATCTGAGCATACGTCACAGGCTGGAGGACTTGAGCAAGAGTGGCAAGATAAGAAGATGCTGAGCATCTAGTCTTCTGTCATGTGAAGATTGATATTGTATGACCCTTAAATATTGGTACTGTTGGGGCTCTGCCAGGGAACACATTGGGTGGCTGAAGAGCTGAAGAAAATCCCAGGAATATGGAGAATGTTGCCTCGCATCTATTGAGTATGAATAATAAAAGAGTCGCCTAAAGTCTCTCTTCTGTTTTTTATCTCTAAACCCTGTTTTCTGAGATATTGTTGCGTGTGTGCTCGTTTGATGATTTTACAGTGCTTTTTCGAGTGCTATGGGAATAAACGAGAGAACCAAGAAATTGAGGCGTTCAAGAAAGAGACGTTTCCTTTTTTAATCTAAAGCCAGTTGATCATTTGGGAAAAAAAGATTGATGTAAAAGTTATCTACAATAGCATTCCAACATATTTTTAGAAGCTATGGCCAAGGCACTGCTTTGTAAGGTGGTATGTCAAATAATGCAGACAAATAGCAATGCGATAAAACAATTTAGTATCCTGAGCTTCTTATGTGTGACAAGTAGATCTGGACTTTGTGTTCAGTACAGCATTTATGTACAGGTTGTGGTATGAACAATGATGTTTATAATGTAACCCTGTGAGTCTTCCAGCATCAGTTAACTGATGTAAGAACTTAGTTAAACAAAATGATAGAGGATAAGATTTTAACCAGTAAATTGTGGTGTATTGAGCACTGCAACCTTCATAGCTGCCATCTAAACTTGCTATACATCCAGAAACTGTTCTGAGCCTAAAATATGTAGAAATTTGTCTCAGTATTTGAATTTTTACTTCCTAATTATCCCTGTGTCTATAAAAGAGATGAGATAAAATTCTTTCCCTAGAATGGGAGGAGCGTTTAGATGCTGGAATGGATCTCTAAATAACGTAAAATGGCAGTGTATTTGCTTGCAGTCAGCAATGGTGATGAGCATCTGTGGGGAATTTTCTTTTGGGCTCAAAAGCCGCTTAAAGCACTTCAGACGTGATGAGTCGTCACGAGCGTGTAGAGGATATTAATTGAGCAAGAAAGTCAGCCTGTCCTCAGTAGACTACAGCAGGAATAGCCTACTGTCAAGCCACTCCAAACAGGCTATTACTAGGTAGAGCACTGCTATGGGGGAAGTTGCTTGACAGCATTGATCCCATGGGTCTTACAAGTTCTTTTTCTCAGACCGTGGCTAATTGAACAAACACTGTCATTCACAATTTTTGTGGCACAGATGCCTGGGAGGTGTGCGAGTTTACTCTGCCTTTTTCTGTGACCAGCACTGTCTCCTGCTGCAGGCATTAGTTTTTGGCAGAGACATCTGAAAGAGAGATTCCGCTGTTTGCCAGACACTTTGAATATTCCCTCTCTCTAGGCGAAGTAGCTCATGTGCAAGTCAGCAAATGACATGAACTGAACAGTCACATTTAGTCTTCTTTACTTATTGCTATTGATAAATTCACCTGTAAGTTTTCAGTATCTGCTGCTGCTCAACCGTGGAGTGGAAATGTACTCGTAAAGGCCAAACCCAGTGTTGCCAGAAAGGGTAGTAAATTTGATACATCTGTAGTACTGTACGAACCGCAATGCTAGTTTAACCATTTGGGCAGTCATGAATGCATGTGGGAAGTGGATGCCATTTGTTATGGCTGCAGACAAATGACTGGGCCCCGGACTAGGCCCTGGCCTGAGGCTAAGCTAACTGAACAGCATGCAGAAAACAACTGGACGTGACGTGAGAAATCGCTGAATGTTACAGGAAAAAAGTGAGAGAAGCTGACAAAAGTTACTGATAGCATTGCAAGGAACGGCTGGATTTCACAGGTGTTTAAGGCAGAGTTATGCGAGAGCCGAACTTCACAGATAACTGAAGGGGACCCCCGGGGACCTTTTGGGGAGCAAAGTCTTCCAAGGCCAGCAAGTGCCTACGCAGTCGTGTCAGTAATACCACACGTGGTCAAGATCAGCTGGGTGATGGCACCAGAACTACCAAATCTGGGTACGGATGTAGCAGAACTGGGACTAATGGGGAAGAAGTAACTAGCGGCAGGACGTTTATTTCGGAGGGGACGTCACGGAGGAAGGAAGGTACGAGCATGGCAACAAGGAGAATCGAGAAACAGGAAAAGGGTAATGTGGAATGCAAATGCTACGATGGAGCCTCTCCAGGAGTGCCTGTCAAGCAGCTCTGCACTTGATCACCACAGCCTAGATCAGGACAAACCCCCAGATCTGTAGCTTTGACTATACCACGCAAGTCAAACCTGCTTCCGCGGTCCGGAGGACCTGACTGGGCAGGAAGGGAGGGTGCTTTGCCTCGATAGCAGGGGAGCACCTGAGACAGACACAGAGCCTCCTGGCCTCACTGTGTTGATGCCTGTTCCACGCCTGATGGTGTCAGCCTCTTCCCAGTCACTTCCCAACACCAGCCGCTGTCAGGGTACTTAATCCACCTGTTCTCTTTTTTTGCAGTTTATTTAGAACAGCATTCGGGTATTTCTCTGATAAAGAGAACATGGATTTCTTTTGTCTTCCCATTTTCGATCTGTTTGCTTGAACTCTTTGGGGAAAAAAAGTTGCTTGCAATCTGGAATCTGTGACTGACAATGTTGTTTCTGTCAGCATAGCAGAATTAGGTGAAAGAAAATGTGAGAGTGCTGCATCTTGGTTTGTGAGGTTTGGAAAAGCTGAGAAATATATAGTGTGTGAAGTCTGGAAAAAGAAGGTTTTACAATGTGAATAATACAAAAACAACTGAACACTGAATTCTTACAGAAGTTAATGCAGACAGGAATTAATCAAGTGCTTCTTGGAAGGTGCAGAAACTGTGTTAATGACTCCATCTCACTGCCTTAATTTTTCCAGAATATATTAATGCAAAGGTGTGGCTAAGCGGTGCGGGAAGACACATAATGGCTGCACGCACTGCTATGGTAGCAGAGAAGCTGCTGCAGGCACCAAGCTCAGGCAAGCTGCTGCACTAGCGTGGGTGAGATGCTGAAAGCATGTCTGTCAAAAAGGCTGTGTTTAGTGTATGTGGAACATAGTGCAAATGGGGCTCAGCAAGATGCAAGTCAAAGTGTGTTTCTGGGCTCCTAACTGTATTTGGAAGGAGAGAAAGAATTTTTATCTTTGACGTTATTTCCTTAGACTTACCAAGCTCGGGTGCTAGAATAACTTTTAAAGTAATCATCGGCAGACTGAAGATCTTGACTTCACCTTTTAACAGTCCTGGCCTTTTGCTGGCTTAAGATGTTCTACGTAGTTAGGCATAAAACTGCAGAATAAGAATCCTAGAATAATTTCAGTTGGAAGGGGCCTGTTGAGGTTATCTGGTACAAGACCCTGCTCAAAGGAGGCCCAGTCTACATCAGGTTGCTCAGGGCCTTGTCTGGCTGAGCTCTGAATATCTCTGAGGATATTCTCTAACCCCTCTAGCTAACTTGTTCCAGTGTCTGGCTACCCGCATGGTCGGGTTTTTTTTCCCCTGATACCGAATTGGAATTATTTTCATAGCATCTTTGAGTCTGTTGCCTCTTGTCCTATCACCGTGCACCTCAGAGAAGAGTCTGGCTCCAACTTCTATGCACTCTCCCATTAGGAAGCTGCAGACAGAAAGTAAATCTTCCCTCAGCCAAGAGAAAAGCTTCCTAGTCTCTCTCTCTCACACACTCTCTCACACAGAGAAGTCAAGGCCCCCCCCCTCCTCCGGTTCACATTAAACTGACGCCACGGACCCAGGGGAACAGGCCAGGCACTGCTGATGCGTGAGGTGCTGGCTGCTGGCCTGGCCCCTGCACACTGTGGACTTAGACTTCTGCACTGTGGTGGACATTTGTGTATGGAGTTCCCCCTCCCCTGCCCAAAGAAGCTATCGTTTTCATTCTAAATTAGATTGTCAGGGTAAGTGGCTAAGGGCCTCATTAAGCACGTAGATCCAAGTGACTCTCTTTGACTTTCTCTTAGATTCGGTTCATGAGAAGGCCATTTAATGATGTCACCAGAATCTCCACCCGCCCCTGATCTCCCACCCCAGCTGTGTTACCACACTGTGAAGCTGACAGGAGTTATGTAACAAAGTTCACCAATCACTTCTTTGCTTCCCAGCCCATACCAGATTAACCTAGTCAGAGCCGGGCAGAGGCAGTTGAGCTCTCACTTGTCTGAGCAACGCTTTCAGGTAGGCATCAGCCTGTGGCGCTAGTACAAGGCTGGTCTTGCTGAGCATCCTCCTAGATTAAGGCCATGCCAAAGTGATTGTATGCACTGAGTATAGACCTCTTCTACCTTTGTGTGGGGATCAGATCTTTTAAACAGGAGCTATATTTTGTCAGGAAAACAAAGTGCAAACAAAGAAGCAAAGGAAGAAATCTAAGGCTCATGAGTAACAGCAATTATACAAGTATTTTGGAGCTGACTACTTGAAAACTGTTGCCTGATCAACAATTGCTATTTTAGAAAAGATAACTCAGTGTTTTTCGGTGACCGAGTTACAAATACTGCCAAAACTTTGTGGCCTTTTCCTATGTGGACGGATGGGAATGTTCTCAGATAATGTGGACGTTTGTTTTCTTTTAGTTCACCTGTGTTGTTCCTCTTTGTGCTATTCTAAAAGTAGAACAAATTCCTCTGTGAGAGCCCAGTCTTTCTTTCTGAAGCACAGGAGACTTCGAAGGTGAGGAGGAGCTGGTGGGCAAACAGAGGGATTCAGAGTGAAATCCAGCCTGCTTTGTTATATATTTTATGTTATATATATTTCTGTGGGATGTGGGATTTGTTAGGTTGTAAGCCTGTCTGAACTCCATAAATAATGGTTAGTGCTTAGAGTCATGTTAGACAAGTATGTAAGAACTGAAAATACAAACGAATGCTACATGCTTTTAGAAATATTATTCATGTGTGTAGATTGCTGGGTTTCTCTAAGGAACATGGATTGTTGCTTAAAAAATTGGTTAATATCGATGCTACTACTGGACATGCGTTAACTTGCATTTAGAAGAAAGCATTTCTGTAGAAACATTTCAAAGTTCTTTATGACCTGGGACGTCAATGATAATTAAATTCAGTTAGTATATATAGTAATAACGGTATCTTTTGTTTCTCAGATGGATGTCATCATTCAGTAAACAGAAGCAATGCCATGCATTTTTGGGGTGGGGGTGGGGAGTAGAAAACACCTCAAAGTGGATTGCTATGCTAGTTGATCTTGTAACAGTATTGGCTACACATCTAAGGTGTTTTTTTCCCCCTAACAAGATTTTAGGTGTAGCACTTGAAAAGCTAAGTGCACCACGAGTTTTTGTTTATGGGCTTATTAATGCTCCTGTGTCAAGTTCAGTCTGAAAAGTGTTGGGGGGGGGAATGAAGCATTTTTGCAACAATTGCGTAATGTATCTGTACATAGAGAGTACTGCGTTGCAAGAAGATTAGGGGCGGAAATTGCTGAACTCTGAGTACATAACCTTTTCAAGGGAAGCCTGAAGAGCTTTTGGAGTGAATACAAGGAAAAGCAATTTGGAGTACAGAAAATAGAAATTTTGTTGCAGAGGACCTGTTTTATTTCTGAAGCTTGGAAATGACACAGCTGAGCCTCACGACAGTGTTTCTGCTGTGGATGTGTTGTACTACAGCTAAAGGTAACGTACCAAATGGAAATCCATGCTTTTAAGTGATGTGGCAGGTGACCGTCAAGGAAAATGGATTGCAAAAAATTTAGCCAAACTGCATCACTTGTAATAGAATTCCTTTCAGAGGTTCATGAAAAGAAATATAATTTAAAACCATGTGTTTGAGAATATATGCTTTCTTTTTTCTGCATGTGAGTTTCTTTCTTTGCCTTGCGCTTGAACTTAATGGTACTTGGTAATGAACCTAATTGATTACAAGGCATAATACACTCCAAATACATGCGTATATAAAAATTTGTTTGTATTCCTTTTACCTATTATTATTCTGCATACACGCTAACAAAAATGCAGACTCTTGATTTGACTTTAAGACATTACACAGCTCTACAAAAACTCAGATATTTTGTTATTTAACTCGGTTATATGATCCAAAATAATTTAATGTTGCCTTAAACAGGTCTTCACCGAAAAGACGTTAAAATAACTCATTCTAAACTCCATAATCTATCTATTTAAATCTATTCATCATCTCAAAATTGCTCTCCCCTCACCTCCAAAAGTGCTTTGTGGCATATAACATTTATTTTCAAACAGTTATCCAACTTGTTTGATTTTAAGATGGTGGACTTCATTTTAGGAATCTGTGACGAAGCGGTTTGTTCAAAGTATTAAAGAAAATTAAGAATAGTGACTGCATGTGTGGAACTTATTATTTTAGTATAATGACGGGAAACTAAAACCTTCCTTCCTATACCCCTTTGAGAAATTCAGAAGTTTATTAGCACATTCACTGCAAATGACTTTGGTTTAGTAAATCTTTTCAAGGCAAAAGGTGTGAAAATAGTAGAAAAGATGACTATTTCTTGGAGCAAGGAAATACCACTGGTTTTTAATACAGTATATTTCCACATGTGGGGATATAGGTCATCTGGATATTATTAAAATCCTGTGTAGTGCCATTGTTTGCAGCTCTCAACACCGTTCTGTATCTACCAAATAACAAGAATTTGTGCAGAATTTTTCCAGGAGTGGCATGCAAGCGCCCACCCGTCATTGATTTTGAAGAAATTGGTGGTGGGGATAAATGAGGATACAAGGAAAATAACAGAGTATAGTTAAATAACCAGGATCTGTGCACAGCTTCTGCCGGAGCAGCATGTGAAGACCCGCCCGTCATTGATTTTGGTGAAATTGCTAGTGGGGATAAATCAGGATATGAGGAAAATGACAGCGTGCAGTACAGGTGCAACCCAGGGTACACTTTATCAGGCTCAGAATGGGTGACGTGCCATGGAAAAGTCTGGACACCTGGACCACCACAGTGTTTGGGTAAGGACGGCTTTTACTGCTGGTTGACTTTTTAACAGTAGACAGTTCTAATCGTTCTTGAAGTAGCAGTTTCAGAATTAGGTTTACATTTCTTGGTTAACTGCTCTATCCGTAATGTAATAATTACTGTACTAAGACATCCTTTCCTGTAGTTTCCCAGCTGTCCCTCCTATGTGGGAGTAGCACCGTGTGGTAAGCTGCTTTGCTGTCTTACTCCGTTTTACTCCTTAAAACTCTTAGTGTCCTATAAAGTTCATTTCTAATCCCGGGTAATGGAGATACATGTTTACTCCCACTGATACCACCACTTAATTATTTAGATGGTTGCAGTCTCTTGAAGTCAGTGCGTCTTGAGATCATCGCTGATGTTTACAGTCTGTAAAGTTGTCTTTTATACACGTGAACAAGAATACGCTTTTAAGCTGTGCCATGTCATTGATTACCTGTCTCATGCTAAACATCCTGAATTTATTGCCATAGCGATCAAGTGTGTAAGTGATCTGTGTATTTTATTTTTAGAATTGCTCAGGAGATGCTACGTGAGCTAAAAGCCACCAAAGATTCATGCCACATCCTTTTCACCTTTTCTTGTTTCCTGTAGCACCATGTACCATTACAAAACAGCAACTGGAAGCCAAAAAACTGCTTCTCTCCCGTGGCCGAATACGCACGTTTTTGATTCAAAGCGGTCAGAAGCTGGAATTTATGTGCGTGACAGGATATAAACTCACAGGCAGTTCTGCCAGGAAGTGTGTTAATGGGCGCGTGGATTTGCCTTCATGTGTCTCTGGTAAATATGCACCATATTTGAATAACTTTGATTTCTCAGATACTTTCCTGTTTAGCTTGCAGTTGGTTGTGTGCGTAAACTGCCTCTGCCTGTATTATCAGAAACTGCTTCGTCAATGGGTAATTAATTCCCTCCACACGCCTTGCCATCAGCAAACGCAAATCTTGTGAGCGGTCACCAAAATGAGAGGTGCATAATGTGGGAGAATCTCTCTCTACCTTTATACTTCTTAAATCAATGGAGGAAAAACTGGCATTTCTGAGGTTCAGTTCATCTATCAGTTTCAGATATCTGTATTTGAGGAGAAGAGTATGTTCGGCAATGCTTATTTCTCTCCCGTGATTATGAAGGGAGTCTTTCATGCTTAGCTGAGATTCAGATGTCTGAAGTTAATGAGTTGAATGCAGGCCACCTGGATTCAGAAGATAGTTTCAGACATAACTTCTTCATAAGATATGTTTTATGAAGACTTTATAACTGGAAAGCTACCTAACATTTATGTTAGTTACAAAGTAAAAAGCATTCTTAGGATCAACAGCAACAACAAAGTGTCTTGGGCAGGACTGGTAACGGTCAAGAAACCTCTCCGTGTAGGATTGATTTCTCTTAATGGAGAACCCTGTGCAGCTTCAAATAGCACTCTTCTTTGCAAAGAAAGATTTCAGTTTCGTGCCTCCTCCTACCTTTGCCGTGTGTGTGTGAGGAAAACTGGAGGAAGACCCGACTCTGAATGGTGAGGAGAGAAGGAATACTCTGTCCCTCCTGTGCAATGAATGAGGCTGGGGAAAGTTGCTGTGTGGTCATGTAAAGACTGTGTTGTGCATAGTGTGCAAATGTAGGACGGTTCTAAGACACAAAAAGACATGACTCGGGTATCAGGAAGTGAGGAGAAAAAATTATACGTTGTATTTCTTATGGGCTGACTGCTTGCTATTTAGGTGTTTAGGCTGTTGCTGCCTATAGCCATAGGTGTCTTCTATGGTTGCTCTTCCTTAATACTTCTGGGATAAACTTTTTGCAGCTATGCAGCTCCACAAAACCACAAGCTGTGTCATAACAAAATACTGGCCAATTGACTCTGTCTTAAGTTGCTGACACAGAAAGTTCTAAGCCACCATCTCAACTGGGGTGTAAGACACAGCTCCAAAGCAAGCGAAATGTGCACTGCCTGGGGATCAGTTCTGCAATATATTGTCCACAGATGTGCCTCGTGTAGAAACACTGTCGTACAAGAAGATTCCCTCAGTAATCCTAGGAACAATTGAGTAGCAAGTAGGCATATGCAGATCTGGAATTTATATGTTAACCATTTTTAGAAAGGATGAACTTGTCATTTTTGTTTTCTCTAGAAAGCAAAAAAATCTGTACCCATCCACCTGTCGTTGCAAATGCATATGGAACTACATTGTCCTAGAAAGAATATGTATCTGGCTCCTTTGTGGAATAGAAATGCAAAAAGTTGGATTCCATGGGAGGGAATAATAGAACTTTTTGCAACAATGGAATCTGAGCTACAGCTCCAGATTTGTTTAAGTGACAAGTATACTGGATTTCTTTTTCTTTGAAATTTGTTATTTTTAAGGAATTCATTGTTTCTTATTCTGTCTTGTGTAAACTCACTAATTCAGTGTGTTTATCTGAAATCCAATTACTGCTTTCACATCATTTCTGGGGATTACCAAAATAACACTTACTTAGGCTTAGCTGAAATTTCAGTTCCTCTGTTAGGCTCAACATATCAGGCTTAAGCATGAAACAAAATTTTTGTTTTCCTTCTCTTTCCTCCCCGTTTGACCTCAGTGGAAGAAGTGAAAACTAGATTATGGAGTTGCAAGAGAACTGAGATGATTACATCTACATAGACTCAGGTGCTTTTCTTGAGGCTAGATGCAAATGAGTTTTTTTCATAAAGAGATCAAGACCCCGGTATAAGAACAGAAACACTCCAAGCTTTCCATACTAGGTGCTAGAATGGAGGTGTTCTAAGACAAAAAAGACTAATCTTACTTTCTCAGCCAAGTTTATCAGAGCAGTTTAGAAATATATAATGCCAGCATTTATGTGGACAGCCTTCTCCAGGAAGAAAGAGGCTGGAGACTTCATGCAAGAGACAGCATGGGAATTTCACCAAAGGTGAAAACTTTAGTTATGTCTCTGCCTCCTTTTCAGAAAAGCCCGAGTCAACACCATGCACAGGCTCCTCATATTGCAAGAGAAAGAAGGCATTTGAAGATTGAGAAATACATAAGAAATGTTTCTCCTTTCTGACTTCTGGGTGACATGCATACATCTACTTTCATTCACAAAAATAGATGCATGAACAGACACAGAATTTCTGCTCTGTGTGAAAATACTCTTTCGTCAGTGGCTTGGGGACTTAGTCTAGAGGTTGCTCTCTGGGATCCATTCTATTTGATTCTTAGTTTCTACTTTATGTGACTGTTTGAATATTATAATGAGATTTGTTGTAATAAGATCTTTTGTCTTGTGGAATTCAGTGCGTATATTTTCAACTTCATGTGTCAACTGATAAAACCTAATGTACAGATAACAAAAAATGCACATTATATGTAATAATTAACCCCCTCCACTCTACTGTAATATAAAAGAAGAAAGCACTGGGAGAGCCCTGACTCAGGACAGTTTGACAGGGATTTAATCCACTGTAAGTATCAGGAAGAAGTATGTTATAATACTTCATACGCTCTCTCCTGTGGTATTTCTATCATGTCATCAGAAAACCTCTCCGTCTGTTGGTGCAACTTTACCAGTGCTGGAAAAAAGTAGTGTAGTTACAATTCTAGAAACTGACTTTCAGTGTGCTGCAGCAAGATAATGTCTCCCCTACTTCTCTTCCCCTGTTTGTCTTACAAAGGTTGTAATTTTGTCTCCTTGATATGAGTGTGAAAATGGCTCTAAACTGGGCCAAAAAAAAGACAGAAAGCCCATATAGGAAGGAGAGAGGAATGGACCTCTGTTGTTGTTCGGTGTCTTTTCAGTGACTGAAATCCCCGTCTGTTTGGAGGACGCGCAATGCAATACACCACCAGTCCATTCATTCCGCCAGTGTCTGTAGTTCCTTTTCTCCTTTTCGTCCCCCCACAGGGGCAGCTCTCCCCACAGCAGGAGTGCTGCGGCCCTGGTGCCAGCAGGAGTCACAGTGTGCTGACAGGAAAGAGCAGAAAGACTTTGCATAGGGCATCGGTTCCTGAGGGAACACCTCAGTGACTGCAGTTGTGGTTTTGTCTCCTTTCAGATGTGACATGTGAACCTCCTCCAGAAATTGCTGGTGGTAAAGTTCAAGGTGTTAAAAAGTCCAGGTATTTGCTTGGGGAGGAAGCTCAGTATCGATGCTGGCAAGGTTTTCAGATGACTGGGGATTCCACTGTGGCCTGTCAGAACGGGACCTGGACAGAGCTGCCAAAATGCAGAGGTAGTTTCTCTCTCTCTCTCTTTATACCAAGCCTATGAAAATTCCCCTGTTCTGGTAACGAGATTGTAATTGCGTCTCCTGGGTCCGAGCAGGAGAGTGGCTCTGTTTGGGGCCAAAACCTTGTTGGTGGTACTGTCATGAGGCTGGCTTGGTGGCATTTATTTCTCCAAATCTCAGTCTCCTTCCTGTGCAGAAATGCCTCATCCCTGGCACACTCAGAAACAAGCAAAGAGTAGGAACTACTGCTGTCTCTCTTGGAGAGCAAGGCCCACAGCTTCCCTGCTGGTTGACATTGAGAGGAGCGAACTGTAGTGCTGATGCAGAGATGCATTGCTCTGTTGAAGGCCACTGAATTAAGTCAAGTGACAGCAGGATTTCATGTGTGAGCTAATAGCATGCCAAGATACCATGTTGAAACTGACTCTGTAAATCTGGCGCCTAGGACTTTCTGAACGCCTTGGATACTCCCATGAGTTTTCCTCAGGCAGGCAGAAAGTTTCAGCACCTGCACCAATGCAGCAACCTTTCACTGGAACAGCACCCCGCTGGGAGCTGAAAGGGGTGCAGAGAGGGCAGATGAATGAAGACCAGGCTCCGTATTGTGGTTCCTGAACGCGGTGCCAAATGCAAGGAGCATCATTAGTGGTACCAAAGGGTCTGGGTCTTCTCTGAATTTTTGCCAATGCAAAAAGGGCCAGGCTTTGCAGCAGTGTGGGGTTTGAGTGGGTTAAAAAATCTGTGAAGCGAAGGTAGCTAACTTTCAAAAGTGGTTAAAAACGCAGGCGTGATGGATTGATGCTTGCCTGTCTGGCATTGCTCGTGGCCATAAGCACCCACAGGGCCCGAGGGCTATCCCATTACAGAGTGCAGCAGTCCCCTTGGTTGTAGTTCAGATCAGAGCTAACATACAGAAATGCAAGCAAGTTGCCCACAAATGCATGCACGTAGTCTTCTCGGGCATCCACAAAGGACAGCGTGCAACTGGTGACAGCTGAGCGAGTGCAGGGTGTTGAAGACTGCATTGCAGCCAGGATACTGTATGGAGACGGAAACATCCCACAGTTAGGAATCAGTAACAAACGCGTTCCTGCTAGGGCAAATGACATGTGGTGCAGGGATTTGTCCTTGGGAGAAGAGCCCTCATGAAAGGACCCAGAAGAGCAGGCTGGCCTTCCCCTTCCCTGCAGTGCCATGTGCCACCCACTGATGATAGCCAGAGCTGAGATAAAGTCCTGTGGCAAAGGGGAGCACACAAGGAATCTGGAGCTCTGCCATGGACAGAAAGGAGCACACAGCCCCCAGAGAGCTGGAGTACCCTGAGGGTACCCCGGTGTCATCTCTGTCAGTTTGCGAGGGCTTCCCATGATCAGGCGAAGCTCCAGCATTTCCAAAGAGAGGTAAGGATTTAGGCAGTGCTTGGTCAGAGCCGCAGACTGCTGGCCAAGGAGTCTGTGTCGAGCAGAGGAGTGTGGGGAGAGCTGCTTAGGGAGAGCCCGTGAGCCTCCTGGCTGCTTGCTGAGGTCCGTTCCTGTTGTGCTGTCCCAGCAGCCACAACTGGTTGATTGATGAGGGATGTTGGAGGGTTCAGGCCTGCCTAATCTGTTCAGGATCTCTTTGTGGAGCTGTTGTGCCTGGCTTTCTCTAACGCCTCTCCGAACCTGCTGCCTCGACAGCATCCTGTGTCCAGAAGTTCCCCAGTTTCACAGCTTGCTGCAGAAAGAAGTACTTCCCTTTCTCTGCTTCTTTCTGATGAATCTGCAGTGGTGCAGAGGCTGTTCCTCTAGTCGGTGTTTTAGTACCCCCCGCCCTTCCTCTGGGTTTCCTTCTACACCCAGTTTCCTGTGTTATTTCTCTCCCTTCCCTCACTGCTCAGGCAGTAGAGGAAGGAGGTGGGTGTCAGGCTCTTCTGCAGAAAGAGCTGTGCCAAACACGCTACACCACTGCGTGGTCCTGGAGAAAGGCCTGCTGCAAGCTGCAAACACTTCAGCGATGCCAAACGGATGAATTGGCAGTTGTGAGTGCCAGCAGCAGAGAAACGAGACACTCCCTTTTGCTCTTTTTCCCGTGTCAGGTATTTGGTGTCAAGGTGTCAGTTTTCTCTCTGCTTTCCTCCTGGTCTCTCGGAGTGCTACCAGCATACTGCCTGGCGGTATTCGTGGCCAGGCCTCCATTGCAGTTCAATACCGATGGGTTTCTCTCTACTTGGGAATTCCCTTTCAGGGAGAGGTGAAAAATGTGGCCCACCTCCAGCTATTGAAAATGGAGACCTTCTTTCGTTCCCGCTGCAAGAGTATGCGCCAGGTTCGACTGTGGAGTACAAGTGCCAAAGTCTCTACGTCCTGGAAGGATCTCGGTATATTACATGCACTGAGGGGCAGTGGACAACCCCCCCGGTCTGCTTAGGTATGTTGAAGCGTGTGCTGCGTGGCAGAAATCGGTGTGACTCCTCCTGTTGTCTTTTTCTCGGACTCTGAGGGCCCTTCCAGCGCCGCTTGTGAAGCAGCACTCGTGCTGGGACTGCGATGTTGCCGTGGGAGAACAGCAGTGGGTTCTTCCTTTGTCCAGGAGGAGATTCCTCTTTATGTTCCCCAGCGTCGTCCCCTCTAGTGCCTGCTGTCTCGCCTCCTGAGATGGATGCAGGAGGGGGAGGAGGAGAGTTTGGCCCAAGTGTGAGCCTGTGTGAGGGGGTCTCGTCTCCATCACTGTGCAGGGCTCCTGAGTGCACTGGAGCTGGGGGCACGGCTGTGGTCAGCAGGCTGTGAGAGGGGAGGATGGGTCTGCGTGCCTGGCAGTCCTGGGAAACTGGAGTGGGGGCAAGTTCCTTGCCGCCTGGCAGTTTCCCCCACCCTTCAGCTGTGGTTGGATCCTGTCGTGTGTGACCGTCAGAGCAGAAAGGCCTCTCCATAGTCCTGCCTGGTGTCTTAGGCATGGTCCTTTTCCCCTTAGGCTTTGATGTGAATAACTTTCCTGCCTGAAACAACAGAGGGTCAGAGCAAAGAGCTGAAAGCATTTTGCCC
This sequence comes from Dromaius novaehollandiae, assembly GCF_036370855.1. Taxonomy (NCBI): domain Eukaryota; kingdom Metazoa; phylum Chordata; class Aves; order Casuariiformes; family Dromaiidae; genus Dromaius; species Dromaius novaehollandiae. Next base: position 15,831,814 of record NC_088105.1, on the reverse strand, counting down.
CATGAAGAACGTGTGATTAGGCTGGGCTTCTGCAGGCTCTAGGGAAACAAATCACTGGTGGTGTGTCTCTATGAACTGACAATCTGCTCTTCCCTTTTTCAAGTGGCTTGTACGGCATCTGAAGAGGATATGAACAGAAACAATATTGGGCTGAAATGGACCGCAACAAACAAGCTGTATTCAAGATCTGGTGATTTTATTGAGTTTCAGTGTAAAATAGGATATGTGCAGGACCCAGCATCTTCTCCATTCCGAGTACAGTGTGTAGAGGGGAAGCTAGAGTATCCACACTGCAAGCCAGGAAGTAAGTCATCTCCAAGTCAGCCACTGCCTCCCTGCTGTTTTGTTGCATTTTTACTGTGGCAGCTGAGAGGAGAGAGCCCGTAGGAGGTGTGGCTGGGGAAAGACCGCGAGAGCCCCAGGGTGGGGGAGCCCCCTGTAAAGCTGTGGGCCGTGACGGGAGGTGTCCCCCAGAAGCCACCGCCCTGGAAGACATGAGCTGGCAAAACTCCTTGGAAAGGACCCAGGGGCCTAACTGTTATTACCTGTCAGGGTTACTTGTGCTGCGAGTGTCTGGCCACTTCCAGACAAGGCAGAAGAGCGTGTCCGTTCCCTGTCGTGCTGAAGGTCCCCCGCTGCTGCTTCAGTGGTTTTGCAGTCTCCTGATCTTCTTGCAAGTTTTATGTCCCCGCGGCCTCCCTGGCCACCCCTGTGTCTTGCAGGCAACTTGTGCCACAGTGGTGCACCACAAAATAGCCTGTGCCTAACTGACCTCAGTAGAAGGTGGGCCTTGGGAGCTGTGAGATCTGGCTGTAGCCTGGAGAGCTGTATAGAATGAGGCGGAAGCCTGTCTTGGCTTTGGGAAAGGTCCAGAGGATAGCTGGGCGGAGTATTTCTTGGATGCAGTCCATATTCTTTACAAAAAGAGTCCTGTTTCCCTTACCATGATGAGACTGAAGAGTAGGAGAGCATTTCCTCACTGGCTCTCCCAAGCCTGTCTCTTTACGCAGCACTTTTCCCCGGCGTGCTTCTGTGCGGCCTTGGCCCTCTTTTGCAGCCATGGCTGTGCCTCCTTCACCCCCGTCTGGCCTTCCCAGCTCCGCTGTGCTTGCGCCAGGCTCGACACGTGCAGAGGCAGCAGCTGAGCCCATCCCAGGCCTTCGTGGGCTTCTCTGTAAGGAAGCCCACGCTTGCCTCGTCCTTGAATTTCCCCAAACCCCAGTTGCTGCACAGTGCCAAAGAGCGTGAGCCAAGCAGTTGCCCTTCATCGCCTGCACTGTGTGTTAATGGAGGTGAGGGCAGTTGCAGAAGGGTCGTCTGAGCCAGCAGTGAAGAAACCTTTCCTACCCAGGCGAGGAGGGATGCCCTGGCCCTGCCTGAGGGAAGTGTGAGGCCTTTCTGCCTGACTGCCCTGCTTTTCTCCTCAGATTCATCTGCCGGTATCTGCCTGCCAGAATCCTGAGGGAAAGCAGCTAAGGATTTAAGTCTTTGGGGGAGTCAGTGGGTAGCTGTAGCATCAGAGGATCAGTTGTCCAGCATGAGTCTACAGGCAAATAATCAAAGTGCTTTCTCATTTTCCAGAGGAGTGTACGGTGCTTGAGCATGATATGGCAAAGAACAATATTCAGCTACGGTCAAGCACTTCCAGCTATCTCTCCAGCGAATATATTTACTTTGAATGCAGATCGTGGTGGTACCGCAGAACTTCAAGCCCTGAGGAATTTAGAGTACAGTGCTTGGATGGAGTTTTCAAGTATCCTAGATGCGGTAAGTCCTCCATGATGAGAAAGCTGTTGAGCTCACTTGCCTGCCTGCCAGGCTCTGGGTTTTTCCCTTAGGCAGAAGGGCAAAGTCCAGCTGAGAGAGCAACTTTGTGCCCCTTCAGTGGCAGAGGTACTTGGGTTACTTGCTGCTGGTGCTCCCGTCTCCCACGAAGGAAGAGCTCTTGTCGCTGACCTTCCCCGCTTGCTGTGGTTGCTCTGAACTGTTGCGTTGGCTTGCTCCATGGCTGCCACGGGAGCCTTTGGGGAATGGGGCTTTGTGTTTGGTGGTGGGAGGAGAGGACTGCAGCATTGCTGGGAGTTGTCGCAGGAGACCTGCTCTCAGCAGCAGCAAAGGGTCCACAGAGGGGCAGGTTTAGGGTCCTTCTTGGCACAAGTACAGGTTTGTGTCTGTCACTGAGCTGCTCCCATTCAGAGGGCCCTGGGGAACTGGGCTCTTCCCTGCACTTTTCAATCTAGCCGAACTCACGCAACATGAATCGTTGGCGGCTTTGCTGAAATCTGCTGTGCAGCACTGTGAGGAAGCACTGCTGTGTGCCAGGCGTGGTACTCACTCCTCCTCCCATTCTTTCTCTTCCCTCCGCAGGGCTGTGGATATAAATGGAAGTGGCATGAAGGCGCCTGGCTGCAGAAGTGGAAGATGCCTCAACCAACCCAGTTATTACAGTCCAATCTTACACAGCATTTTCTGTTTTGCTGTGCTTTGCCAGTAGCTTAGGCAGTGTTCTGCGTTTGAATTCCTGATACCTTTTTTTCCTTTTTAATATTGTCTAATTGCGTTTCCATTTCCTTTTTAACCGTTCTGTATTGCTTTCATTGCCGCATTTATTAACGATTGCGTCCTGAAATAGGCTGGCTTTGGTGGCCTAGCGAGACAAGAATTAAAGCCTGCGAGTAATTTGATCACCAGCAAGCTGGGTGTGTTTGGCCTTGTCTGTTCCAAACTGCTTCTCCATGCAGCTACCTGGAAATTAACCTTGCGTTGTGGCCGAGGTGAGTGCTCTGACCACCTAATCAGGACGAGAAGTGAATGGCGTCTCCTTTCAACAGCTCGAGGCAGTCTCTGGATGGCAGACGCCCATGCTTATGGCAAGGGCTGTGAGCTCCCTGGCACTTGGTGGAAGGGTAAGATGAGGGCAGGCAGGTAACTGGGATTTCTGGGAGGTGGCAGGGGGTCAGGGATAAGTTCTTGGTCCAGGTTCTGGATGGGCCCAGCTGGGGCAGCGCACAGCTGCACCTATCGTTCAGTAACAAGACAGAAGCGGTTGGGGATGCAGTAATGAGTGGCAGCCCTGGCTGTGGTGACCATGACGCAGTGGAGCTTGAGGCCCCAGAGGGCGTGAGGAAGGCAGGTAGCAGAGTAGAGAGCCTGGGCTTTGGGAGAGCAGGTTTCAGCTTCTTCATGAAACGAGTAGGTGGGATCGCCTGGGAGTCAGCTCTGCAGGGTGAAGCAGCTCAGGAGAGCTGGCGGGTCTTGAAGGACAGCGTCTTCCAAGCACAAGAACATCCCATGGTGATGCTCAGGAAGTCAGGCAGAGGTTTGCGGAGAACGGTGCTATCAGGGAACTCGTGACAGGCCTCCAGGGCAGAAGAGAGGGCAGTATGCAGGAGGCTGAAGCAGGGACAGGCTGCAAGGATGAACTGTCAGTGGCATTGCCCAGGCGTGTAGGGACGGTGCTAGGAGAGCCAAAGCTCACCTCCAGCTGACTGCTTGCAAGGGATGTCAAGGGCAACAAGAAGCTCCTCTGCCGCTACACTCGCGGTAAAAGAGCAGCCCAGAAAGATGTGGGCTCTGACTGACTGGGGCGGGTGATCAGTGGCAGCAGACGCGGCCGAGGCTGAGGCAGTCTGTGGCTTCTTGGCCTCAGCGTTCACCAACAAGGTCTTGCAGGCCTCTGTGCTTAGCGTCAGGGTTCAAGGGGGAGGAGGAGAAGGACCCGTGGTGGATGAGGCCTGTGTCAGGGCTTACCCGAGGCAACTCAGCCCATACAAGCCTAAGGGGCCAGCCGGGCTGCATCTGAGGGTGCTGCGAGAACTGGCCGGCTGCTCCCTGTCGTCTCCGAGAGGTCGTGGAGATCCGGGGAAGGCCGTGATGAATGGACAAGGGCAAGCGCTGCACCCATCTTCAAACAAGGCCGAAAGGACGACGTGGAGAACTGCAGGCCAGGCGGCCTCACTGGGGTCCCTGGGAAAACACACAGCTGCGAGTCCCCCAGGAACCCCCCTTCTGGGCACATGAAGGAGAGGACGGTCACGGTCAGCAGCAGGACTGGTCAGAAGAAGGGAACAGTCAGCATGGGTTTGCCACGGTAAGTGCTGCCTGGCCGACCTGCTAAAATGACTGGATTTGTGAGCAAGGGGAGAGCAGGGAATGCCGTTTGCCTCGACCTCAGCAAGGCTTTTGACGCTGCTTTCCCCCGGTATAGGCTGCCGGGGTCTCTCCTGGCGCCTGTCCTGTCTAACATCCTCATCACGTGGAGGGGGCACAGGCGTGGCAGAAGGGGCCGACAGGACCCCGACGCCGGGCAGCACTGCAGACACAGTCGAGCCCCTTTGCGGTGTCTGAGCAGCCCACGCTTTTCCGAGGGCCCCTCTGGGAGGCAGGGAAGGATGGGCTGGGTGTGCGGTTGCTGGTGGGGCCGCAATGAGGACCGCCATCAGGATGGCCGAGGTGGTTGCGGCACCTCCCCGAGGTCTGAGGAGCTTTCCTCAGCCCTGCGGCCACAGCTGCGGCTCTGGGCCGAGCCCCCGCAGGGCAGGTCTGCAGGCAGGGCAGCGCTGGGCAGCCTCCTTCAGCGGCAGGGAGCGACTCCTGGCAGGCTGGGCGGCTGCCCCCTCCTTCGCTGTCATCCTCCGGGCTCTCCTCCGGCTGCTCGCAGCGCGACGCCTGGAGCTGTGCACGCGTCCAGAGGCAGCGCAGGGGCTGAAGGGGCTAAGGGATGTGTCCAGGCTCCTGGCGAGCTGGTGCAGATGTTTCCCTAGGCACTGCCGTTGGCCCTAATGGCACATCGCATTCATAGGGGAAGCACAGCATGAGCTTGTGCCCCCAGTAATCCAATGCGTTTACCACCTTTGAAATTAGTTCAAGCTCTGTGGGTTTTTCTTTTTCTCCGTAGCTTCTGAGGATGCATTTCAAACCAGTAGTGAGAAAAATGAAAGGTATTGACAGTACTTGTTCTTCAAATGTGGTCGAATTATGAATTATATTTCCAAATCATAATCAAACAGTTCCTGTCCCACAATAATATTGCCTTAATAAGTGATAGAATTTCTTCCTTCTGAGGAAAACAGGCCAAATATGACCATTTTTGCTCATATTTTCAAATGAAGCCAAAAGAGGTATACAGCAAAGGTTCAGAACCAAAATGGCAAAAGAAGCTGATGTAGAAAACTATGCAAAAATAAAAAAGGCTATCCTTTGCATTCAATCAGCTTTTCGTGCTAAAAAAGCTAGGCAGTCACATAAAACCACTGTGGCTGCACGGCGTGTTCAATCATTTTTACAAACGAGTGTGCAAAGGAAGCGCTTTCTCGCCAAAAAGGCGGCAGCAGTAATCATCCAGTCTGCGTTCCGATGCCAAAGAACAAAGACTCGCTATAAATTGATGCGGAGTTCAGCAGTTGTTATTCAGAGGTGGTACAGAGCGTGTCATGTGGCTCGTTTACAGCAAGCAGAATATTCTGTTCAAAGGCAAGCGATAATAATTATTCAGTCTGCTTGTCGTGGAATGAAAGCGAGAAAAATGGCAAGAGACATACGAGCTGCAAGAAAGATTCAGTCTTTTCTTCAAATGGCTGTGCATCGTAGAAGATTTGTTCAACTTAAAACAGCAGCTATTACATTACAAGCCTACTACTTAATGCGTAAAACCAAATCAGAGTATGCGAGATATAAAAAAGCAGCAGTTGTCTTACAGCAATGCTACCGATCCCGTTTGACTGTGAAATACCAAAGGAGAGCTTACTTACAAACCCTGAAGAATGTTATCATAGTGCAGGCTAGAGTCAGGGGATTCATTGAAAAGAAGAGATTTCATAAAATTAGAGAGAGTACAATAAAAATTCAGGTACTTGTGAACGTATAGTAGTATTTGTTAACGGATTATCGCTTACTTCTCTTACAAACAGCAGTTTAAAGCCAAACGTTAAAGCTGGGTCCTGAAGTATAGTGTATGGCAGGCATATAAAGCATAGCTTGCTTCTGCAGTGCACAAAAATGAATCCCTGTCTTGTCTTTCCTTGCTGAGGTACTCCTCTTACAAGTAATATTCTCTTTTTCTTGCTGCTTTTCCCCCCTAAGATTTTACTACTTCAGGCTTGAATTCTGATACTGGTGTATCTGTTTCTCCTTTTAACATCTTTGTCTTAACCGGCTTTCTCCTATATATTTAATAGTAGCTTAAGGAATGTTTGCTTTGATTTGGATGAGAATGAAAGCTGTCTTGTTGCCGTGTTGAGCTGAGCGCACTCTGGTCTGGTCTGGGGTACATACAGCGTGAAGTAAATGGTGAAAAGGGACAATGGCTGCTTGCCTTTTAAGACTCGGGTTTAGGATGGCATGAGTAAGTCGATCCTGTCAGTCCTGTTAGACTTAATAAAAGGCCCAGACTAATTTTAGTGCCTAGCGTTTGCAGAGGAAGGTAGGGAGAGGATTTCATTCTTTCTGTACAGCGTAATTTGCCCTTTGAGTGGGGCCACATGAAACTTCGAGTGAAAGTGCAGTCTTTGATTTCTTGGAGGTTCCCAGAGGTCCTCTGAGGAAGGGGAAGTACTTAAATTTGTAATTCTTTCCTTCTCTCATTGATGGAATAACATACTGATATACCTCAGTTGACCAGAAGCAATGCGAATTGCTGTCTGTCTCTATATAGCAAGCTAAATGCCTATGCAGGGGGAGTTCAAAGAAGCTTAGAAGACCAGTTAGGGTGAAGTGTTTTTTATATATACATACATATATTTATATATGTATGTTTTGGGGGTGTTTATTGTTTTTTGGGGTTTTTTTGAGGGTGAGGGGGGAAGGTATTTCTCCCGGCTCTTCATATTTGTACGTGGTGGGAGCATACGCTTTTGATTCTGCCTTTCCTTCTGGGAAAAGCTTTAACTGACTTCCTGAGATCTCCTCGGTGATTTTATTGTAAGGAAAAGGGAAGGGATTTCTCCTCAAGGTTTTGTTAGAATGTAAGGCTTTTTTTTCCCCCCCAGATCATCAAGGAGAGGGAAATGGATAATATCTTATAATGATCCGTTGGGTTACTATTGCTATCCTATTGTTTATAAGTTCTGTTTGGTAGATAAGAGAGGTGTGTATTGCTCCCTTTCATTTTTTTCTGGGAAGTGACAGCTTCGTGGTCATTTTCTGAATGTATAACTGTATATATCCCGAACCATGTGAGTAGAGTGTGATGATGTTGATTAAAAGGAAGAAAAAAGAATCAATTGGGAAATCAGAAGTATTTTAAAATTACCTATATTCTTGATTCTGCAACAACGTAAGTTAGCAGGTAGAGCCATACTTAAAATTATGCAGACCTCTTCCGTGTACCATGCAAGTGGTAGAATATTCCAAGGTTATGTCTTTGTCTTTCAAGGCATTTTTCCGTGGGTCTACTCAGAGACGGCAATACCTTCGGTACAGGTCTTCTGTTGTACTGATCCAGCAGCGCTACAGAGCCTGTCAGATGCGAAATGTTGAACAACAAAGGTATCATCAAATGAAAACGGCTGCCGTTAGGATTCAGGTAATTGTGATTTTTTTTTAATTGTTCTTGTATTTATTTCTTCATGATGTAATTATTTTTTTTGACTAGTATTACAGAGTGTCATGTGTGGTATTTCTCCGTCTGCATTTCACTTGCTTATAAAATAGCTTGTAGACATGATAAGTTAGATCCGTTTAATACTGCAGAGATAGGAAACCTAAAAACCTCTCATGCTAAAGTGACTTTTTGCCCCGTAGGTTTGTTTTGTTCCACTAAACAAAACATAGAAGCCTTGATTTGATTTTTTTTTTTTTTTTCTTCTCCTGTGTGTCTTTTTGTATATTCAACAGGCGGCATATAGAAGATTTAAAGCCAAGGAGTTTGCTGACAAGATGAGAGCAGCACGAGTAATTCAAGCCTGGTTTCGAGGCTGCCAAGCACGAAAAGAATATGCATCTGTGGTAAAAGCTACTTGTGTTATTCAGAGTCACTTCAGAACAAAACAGCAGAGGATCTGGTAATACTGAATCACAGTTTGCTAATCTTCTCTACTTTTAAGAGCTTTTATTGTCTAATTATTTAATACTGCTTTGCACTCTGGCAAATACCTATAGATTCTCAGGTTCTGACCCTCCAGCATGGATATAACTATGCATGAGTATAATCATGTTGATGTAGCTGGGATTGTTTTGTGCAAGATTATTCTTATGCTTAAATATTTTCTGGCCTGGAATATACCTCAATCTTGTTAAATTTTGCATATTAGGGATCAGGAAAGAGAAGGCCTTGATCTATTTTCACTTACTTTTGTTTACAGGAAGGAGATTCTTGTTATTGTTAGAATTCCAGCATAAAACTAACAGGCCGAAAAGCTATTCCTTTATAATGGATAATGGAATAGTAAACTAGTTTGTGCTTATTTGTTGAAACGGTTATATAGTAAATGCTCTGCTAGATCAGACCGATGGTCCATCATCATCCAGAACTGTCTCCTGCCTGCATCAACAAAAGATGCTGTTTAGGGAGAGTGCCTGAACGTGACTATTTTTTTAGAGTCCTGTCTTGTGCTCCTTCAACACCCCTCAGTGTGGTTTTTGAATTATGAATGTTAGAGGTTACATCCTTGCCTGTGCCTTTTCTGGACCTGTTATCTGTCCATTTTGTTTAACGCCCTTTTTACATCTGTCTACCTCCAAAAACCTCCTGTGGCAGTTTAATGTTCCAATTAAAGTTTCTTATTTTTAAAATGTAAGTGTTCTCAGTTTTTAGAAAGAACCTAAAATGCGTTTTCATGTTAGGTTTCTGAAAATGAAGGTCTGTACAACTACCATTCAAAGAAGATGGAGAGCAACCCTTATTGCAAGAACAATTCACCGTCAGTTTCTGGCAGCTAAGCAAGCTGTGGTTAAGATCCAGTTGGCATACAGGCAATACAGGGCCAGAAGACTAATACAAAAAGTATGTTTTCACTTCACCTCTGCTGTGTCATGTTTGTTGCTTATTATTAAAGGCTTTCAATGCATTTGAGCGAGTCTTTTCATCCATGTGCTAATGTATAGAAAAGAAGTAGGTGGGGCCAGAACAAGGATTGTTCAAATCAAAACTGTTCTGTTTCAAGCCATTCCGTTTCCTTTTGCTTTGAGCAACTAAGTTGATTCTTGTTTTCAAACTGTTCCAATCGTTGGGTTGCCCTTCTCTATACTGGTAACAAGATGAAATGTAAAAATGGTCTATTGGCTTAATTGCTTACAAAAGATTAAGTTATACTGCCAATATATTTGAGATCCTCTGGGTAAGGGAAAAGACCTTTCAATTTGTGAAAGTGCACGGTTATATAAACTGGTGTTGAATGAACTTGCTTGTGCTTCCCGTTGTGGTTTTTGCTCTTTGGTAGTGTCTTTCCTCATGACAGAGAAAATTTAGCAGACCCCAAATTCAGATATCTGTTGATTGCGACAGGAATACGCTAAGCCCTAAGTATCAATGCACCCTTTAAAATCCTTTTTAGAAGCTTCAAGCTGCACGTTTGATCCAAACAACATACAGAGGCTTTAGGGAGAGAAGGAAACTTATTCAACAAAAAGCTGCTGCTGTGATCATCCAGAAACGTCTGCGGGCTTGGCAGGAAGGCAGGCTTCAGTCTGTAAAATACAACAAAACTAGAAGAGCCGTCATCAGGCTACAAGCATTTATCCGAGGTTATTTAGTCAGAAGAAAGGTTGGTAGAGTTCAAATTAAGACTTTATGTCTTGATGTAAAATATCTGCAGAGCAGTATTAGCGTTAATTGTGGCTGGCAAGAAAACAAGAACCTGATTAGTTGTTGAAGTCAAGTTCCCGTTGACTGCTTTGGGAATTGGGTGGGTCAGTATAGATCAGAATACAATCTGACTCCTTTCTCGCAATGCTTTACTACTAGCATAGTTTGTTGTTGTTGTCGTTGTTTAAGCTTCTGAGATCTTTGTGACTAACTCTCAGCTGATACTGCTGTACACCCGCTCTTACAGTGCTACTGTTCTCTGCTATCTGTTAATGTTGCTGCTTACAGTCACTTTATGCTACGCTTTAGGCTTCAGGCCCAGGATTGAGGCTTACTTAGCTCTGAGCGAACAGCTTCAGAGGTGACTCTTTAGCCTCTAAGAGTTTATCAGTGTGCAGTTTTTTTTTGCCTAGAAGATGATTACCTCTGAATCTGAAAAGTAATGATGTTCCTTTATCTCTTTTCCTTCTGCAGATTTCAGAACAGAAACGAAAGAAGAGGCTGCTTTGTTTTACAGCAGCTGCGTATCACCATGTCTGTGCAATTAAAATTCAAAGGGCATATAGAGTTCACCTTGTCTTAAAACTTGCACAAAACAAGATCTCTTCTGTTCTAGTAATACAGGTTAGCCTAATTAAGGATGAATGATTGTGTGGCATAGTTTAGTTTATTTTCTGTTTGCTAAGCTGGAGCGCTAAGACGCTGTAGTTTTTTCACAGGTGAAAATGCGAAATACAGAGACTATGATTTATTGAATAATGCTGCTCATTCTCCGCTGCGCATAGCAGGTTTAGAGTGGATCTTAAGCAGGCTCTGGAAGTTTAAGCATTTTAAAGCTGAGAGTGAATGTGAAAGCTGGTGCTCCCTTTAGACCCTCAGGGTTGCTAAAGGAATCGAGTGTTGTCTCAGCCTGCTTCTTTACATTCTGCTGGAGGTAGGAAGGGTCGGACGTGACGATTTGTAAGGCTCACGGGATAAAGAGCATCTGCTTACCGAAGCCAGCCCCTGGGATGCAGGGATTTGTTTGGATGTTTCCTAACCTGTCAGTGGTGCTGGAATCTGCTTACGTCAGCATCTTTAATGTAAACATGTGATACTTAACCTAGGAAGTGATGGCAAACTTTGCCCTCCTCCTCCAAATACAAATCTACCATCTCTCCCCATTAGTTGTATCTTCCCCTTAAAGGGACAGCGAAGGGGTGGAAGAGGTCTTTGCCCAGATTTGGCATACGGTACCCTGTTTTGCTGCTTTCTGTAGGAAGGGGAAGAAAGGGAGCAGGGAAATGAGAGAAGCGGGGTGGTGCCTCTGAAGAGGTAAATGAGGGAGGAAGAAGACCCAAATATTTCCCCGACTCGTGTTGCAGTCTCGCCTTTCAGCTCCCCCTGGGCCAGAGCTGTATCGTGGTTGTTATTTGAGAATTAGTGGCGTTTAGCACCTGTGTCTGTCAAAACTCCTGTTAAATTTGTGTTGCAGCTTTTATCAATACTTGTTTAGGATGGGAAATGGGAATTAAGGAAAAGTCCTAGATAAATAAACAGCAACCTACTTTAATTTTAAACAGAGGTGGTTCCGAGCAAAAGTACAACAAAAAAGATTCCAAAGAGATTATCGCAGAATCATTCAGTTGCAACGGAGGATTCGAGCCTGGCTAAATCGCAGAAGTGATGCAGCAACCATAATTCAACGAAATGTACGAAGGTTCCTCGTCTGCAGACGCCGCAGAAAATTTGCGGTTGGAATAATTAAGTTTCAGGTAAATGCTTCTTGTAAGAAATATGCAATTTTCTTGCATTTTTCTCTCTTATGGGTTTTGGGGGAGAGTAAGAATGTTTCCCTTTGTCAGTGAATGTATCAGTTGTATTACAAGCTAGCATAAGTAATAAGCCAGCCTTATTTTTAGACATCAAAGCTAAATGCCCACAGATCACAAAGTAATAGTAAGCAGATACTGTTTGAGGTGGCGTATGGGGGAGCACGGGACCATATACGTACACTTGTGTGCTTGTTTTGGGCTTTAGTCCTGACAATCCAATGTTTGGAAGGTTAAATGCTGAATTTGATTATTGACTAATAAGTTACACAAGTCCGATTATTCGTTTTTAAAACCAATTCTTAACTCTAATGGAAATTCTACTATGTTGCCACTTATGTTCACCATTTTTTCTCCTTGTGAAATTCCTTTTTGGTAGGCGTTGTGGAGAGGCTATTCTTGGAGAAAGAGTAATGACACAGCAAAAACTAAAGCTTTAAGACAAAGTTTGGAAAAGGCTAATGAAAAGAGCAGAGAAGAAAACAAATTATGCAACAGAACTGCAATTGCCATTGAATACCTTCTGAAATACAAACATCTCTCTTATATTCTTGCAGCATTAAAGCATCTAGGTGAGTATTTCGTTTTGTTATAACGAGTAGATTTCCCGGAGGACAGAGATTGGAACTTCTCGGCCGAGAGGGGTTCATAATGCCTTTCTGTGTGATTGTGAAATGTGAGTGGGCTGGAGAGTATCAAAGGTGCATGATTTTTTTTTCCAGACTAATATCAGATTATTGACTAAAAATAACGTTTTAAAGAGTTATGCAGAGCAAGGTGGTCCTGCATGACTGGTGTGATTTCCTGGCCTGCCCAGTTCTAGATAATGCTACTGTTGTTTTACATAAAAGACAGCTATCTACATATCATGAATTTCTTAACTTTCTGGCAGTGCAGGTTGCCTGTGGATTGTTTTGTCTGGTTAAATTTTAGTCTGGAATATTAAGGTGATCAGTGTAGAACTACTTGCTTAAATCAATAATTACTGGTTTTACTTCCTTACCAGGTGTAGTTAAAAATAAGGGAAAGCCCTATTATTTGGAAAATAAATTGCTTAGGCGCCACAATTTTCTTTAATTTGTTTTTTAATTATTATAGAGGTGGTTACCAGGCTGTCCCCACTCTGTTGTGAAAGTATGGCCCAGAGCAGAGCAATCTTCACTATTTTTGTTCTGATACGAAGTTGCAACCGGAGCGTTCCATGTATGGATGTGATCAGATATTCAATTCAAGTTCTACTTAATGTTTCAAAGGTAATTTCAATCTTTTGCTTCTGCAGATTTATAAGCCGCAGACTACTTGATTTATTGAAGTTCTTATTTACCCACAGAGTTTCTGAATGAACGATATGGCATGTGCATCTGTTAATGGTTTCACGGTATTGCTCTTAAATTTACTGTCAAGTAACCTGTCACAACAGTGTAACGTACAAAAGTGATTTTTAATCTCTTGGATCTCAGGCAAGCTACAGAGTTACTCAAAGGGCGATTATGGATTTTGTTTTTTCCTCTACTTTGAAATGTAATTTCAAGATCTGTCTATATAACCTCTTTTGTCTCTCTCATACGACAGTATGAAAGAACGACTCAAGCAGTGTATGAAGCTGAAAATTCTATAGATACATTACTGGACCTACTGCAAGTGTACAGAGGGAAGGCTGGGGACAAAACTTCAGAGAAAGGAGGAAGTATTTTCACAAAGACCTGTTGTTTGTTGGCCATCCTTTCAAAGGACTCAGAGAGAGCTTTGGTGAGACTTAAATAATTTTGTTTTAATATTTTCTTTTAACGGTATTTTGGTTTTCTTCTTGCATGTTTGGGTTCCCCCCCTCCCCCCACTAATACCCATTACAGCTGCAATCTTGACTGTGACGAAGCTCTGTTGATGCAAAATGCGTTTCCAAGGTGGGGAAAACGCTTGTTATTTTTTGTTTTGTATGCCCTGCTCACCCAGAGCTATTCAATGGCATTTGGGCTCTGAACCTGCAGTCCTTGCAAGATTCTGATCTTGCAGTCCTTCCCCTCACAAATTTTGAAGGTGACTTTCTACCAATTGCTTGCATTACGTATGTTTTTTTCTTTGTTGCTGATTAATTAACCTTTTTCCACTTCTAAAAGTTTACCCTTGCTGCTCAGAAAAAGTTAAGATTTTTATTTTTTAATTAAAAAAAAGGCAGTAAAACTGTGTATGACGTCATGTTGACATACCCTGTTGTAACGTAGACATAGCCTGCTTTGGAGAGAAATTTCCTTTGTGCGGTAGGTATTTTGCTGCTGAGCAGTACAGTTACGCACTCACCTCTGGCTAGTGTCTCAATCGTTCATTACTATGGAGGTAGCTACAGCTGCTAATTTGTGTCTCTGGACTGCTCATTGGAGACACATGCCGATGACATAATGTGCTAAAATTGGTCCTAACGAGCAGTCGGTAAAATCTGACTTGCAAGAGCTTCTTGTGTTTCCCGAAATCCCAAACAGTGTACCGGTTGCTAAGCATTTTGATAGCGTTAGACTGCTGACTGATAGTAGGCGTGTTGGCCTTGAGATGGTTTCACTGTATTTGTGAGCAGAAGCTCAGCTTAAACTATGAACGTTCAGTTTTCATTGAGTAGAATAGGTTTTGTTTCTTGATTTGTCAAGTTGCTTTTAGAGGAGTAGTACTGACTGTGTATTATTTTCACCTCCTCTCAGGAAATTCGAAGCATACCAAGAGCAGTTCCTTGCATTCAAAGCCTCTATAAACTTACAGCTCGTAAACACAAAATGGATGCTGAAAGAACACTTGTGAAACAAAAAACAAACACTTGTGTTAGTGGGACTCCCTTTGTTCCAGTAACTCCTGTAAGAACAAGAACAGTTTCGAGGTAAGAGCTTGAAAATTAGTCTGCTGTTTTTGCTATGGCAGTATACTGTTTTAACGACAAGCCATTAATATTTCCACAGAATCAAACCAGACTGGGTTTTGAGGAAAGATAATATGCAAGAAATTGTGGATCCTCTGCAAGCAATTCTGATGGTGATGGATACTCTTGGTATTGCCTGCTACTGAAGTGTAAATTGTGTATATGAAGATGCATTTGTAGAGTTATGTATGTAGCAGACAGTTAAGTGACTTGGAGAGAAAACAAATAAGTGTCAAAAGCTTTCCTGGAAAATGTTTATTCAAATTGCAATTAACTTTTTGTAACTTTTTTAAATGTTTTTGATGCTTTTGAAATCCTATTTTGTGCTACTGCTAAAAGCAATTGTACAATAAAAGCATAAAGCCTTGGAAATTTCATTAGTGCGCTAATATACTGTTGTTACACAACCGTAATCTTACAGACGGCATGATATTCCTCTCTGATTAAACACTGAGTTCTGTTAAACGCAATAATTTGTGTGGGCCGGCTGTTACGCTGACTTGCCTGATCTGGAGAGGTATAGGTAGGAGGGACAGTCTGCTCCTTTCAAAACTGGCTAGTGCTTTGGGGGACTTGGGTTTACGTTCTAGTGAGCTAGAGGGATCCTATGTGACATTAGGGGGAATGGTAACTTAATTTTTTTATTTTTGTCATACAAGAGAACCTAGAAGGGTGAATCTCTGACCTGTGTATTTTACAGGCGGCAACTTGTGAGGGCTTTCTTCCTATCCAGTCAGCAATACAAAAAAGCCTGGTGTTCACCACAGCATCTGCCTGAAGTTCTGTTCCTTTGTGCCTTGGAACTGCATTTTCCTAGAGCAAGTCCAAGGAAGCCAGAAGAGTAAAACGATAGCCACCCACCCGCAAATTTGGAAATTATTCTTCCCAAGGGCGGAGCGTGTTGCTAAACCAACATGCTTCAGCTAGCAGGCAGTTAGTTAAAAAATTACTTGAGCCTTTTTAGGTGATGATGTACAGTAAATGAGGTGTTTATTTTTCCTTGCTTAAAAAAAGGGGCTAGTTTTATACTACAAAACTTAATGGACAGACAACAGCAGTGACTATGTTCTTAATGTACGAGCTTGCAGAATAAATAGAAACACAGAATGAAGCTGTTTCGGTGGGGACGAGGGGAGGAGGGAGTCTTCTATTTCCTCTTATTTTAGCCAAGGTAAATAATCTGATAACAGAATGCCCTTTAAACTTGGGACTCTAGGAGGTTTTTTTGGCGGGGGGGAGGGGGTGGCGTTTCATTAGTGTAAATTGTTCCATAGGTTTGTTGCCTGGTTTCACCGTAAAATGATCCTTTCTTTACCGATTCTTTAAAATTCCCGTAGAAAAGTATGCCAAACAAAAGTAGGGCTCTGCAAGTCTGGTTAGGGTGTGTGGAGAATTAAAATGTATAAAAAGTGCTTTCAGTGAAATAACTTTTGTGTTACAAACTATCACAGATACAAAAGTATTTGTGAATACCTTTTAAAATTCAGTTAATTATTTACTACAGTAATACTTGGTGAGTTTTCAGGGAAAGGTGGGAACTATTGATGGAGGCAGTACTGAAGATGAGACTTAAAAGCTGGATTTTCTTCCTAGTTACGATGAGCTCAGGCAAACTCTTTGCAGAAGGTAAAAGCACTGAATTCTCTTATGTTAAATGTATATTGAATCTAGAACATGCGGTTTAGGTAACTTAAGTGCAATGACTTTCATATCTTCACCAAGAATAAACAGTGTTTTAGGTATCATTTTGTTGCGAGATGGCTAATAATTGTGATCCAACGGTTGCTGCTTATCAGAGCTACAAATTCATACCTAAATTTTGAAGCTGTGTAAAAAAAAAAAAAAAAAAAAAAAAAAGGTTCAGACTTTTATTCAGAAACGGCTTCTTTAGAAATGCATTTGGGTAGTTCTTTGAGGCTCTTTACATGTACAAATGGAATTCTGTACTACTAAGCATCATTTGTACTGAAGTATTTGACTGACTGAAGTATTTTGGCTTGTCACGCAGTAAAAGAATGGGAATTCAATGGGAACCTGCAGCAGCTAGCCTGGGGTGATGTTTCACATCTCCTGGTGCTGTTCTCTATCCCTTCTTTCAGTACTGTTTTATATTCCTGGGTTCATGTAGTTTGCATATCGCTTGAACTGCAAGCAAGCTGACAAAGTTATGGACTGCTCATGAGGGTAAGCATTTGTTAATTGGAAAGGTATCCCTTTTTAGCATTGCATTTGTACCTGCCAATGGTTTTAACTTGAACAGCTGCGGTATTTGTTGCACCTACCCCTGTCTTCGCTAGACTTTTGGCCTTGTGCAAAATAGTTCAAGTTAAGCCAATACCCTTTGGAAGGTCAAACATCAAAGGTATTTAGGTAGCAACCATTTCCAAGTTCTGACTACACAGAAATCGTAATGACCTTCAGAGTTTCTTTTATTCAGATATGCTACAGTGGCTGTGTGAGGGAGGGAATTATAACAACAACAAAAAATTTATCTTGGCGCTTGCTCTTTACTAAAACTGCTGTGCATTATATTCTAGTGCCTATTGAGTGAGGAACCATATTTTCTGTTACTTTTTTCTAACGTTCATAGGGTAAATGTAGCAGTACCAGCCCCTGTGGAAAGTTCTGCTTGATCAGACTGACACGCGGAGGTAGCAATTTGGATTTTAAATTTTGATTCTTCAGGTTAGATGGCCTTGGAGAGGTTTTCACACATAAAAACCCACTTGAGAAACCCAAACAGAAGTGGTGGGGGCTGTGTTGTGTTGGGTTGTGTTTTTAATGCCTTAGTGTCATGTTCAGCACAACTCCTTGTAAAGCTTTCCGTTATCCTCTTATATGCCTACCAGGCAACATACATAGAGCATGTATCCCGGACCTGGCCTTATTTCATAATTCTGGTACCTTTTAAGTTGAATGAGTCTTAAGACTTCTTGCTTAGGATGAGTTTGGGGGAAAAAAAATCATTAGAATAAGCATGCAGACTTAGATGAATCATTTCTAATATAACAAGGACTGCTAAAGACATAAACTCTGACCTTGTAAGTATGCACAGAATTTCATTCACCTTGTTTGAAAGCCTGAATCAAACCAGCTAACTTCAAACAAATCAATACACACACAAAAAATCATATAAGGGTGGTACTCTTAGTGAGAAATACTTTTATCTCTTTGTAGATAAACCTTGTGATTTGCCACGTATAGAAAATGGGAAGATTGCCCAGTACTACTATAATTTCAAAAGTTACTATTTCCCTATGCGTAAGGAAAAAAAGCTTTCCTATTCTTGTGTGGCTGGTTATACAACTGAAACGGGGAGTCAGGATGGAAGAATAACTTGTACAGTAAAAGGATGGTCTCCAATGCCACAATGCTACAGTGAGTTAATTTTATTAATTTCACTATTGCTTTGAGCAGGAAAGTTTTGGGGGGGGGGGTGCGGGTGCGGGGTTCCTCTCTCTCTCTCTCTCTCTCTCTCTCTCTCTCTCTTCCACCCCCCCACCCTCTCCATCTGCATTTCCGTGAACATATGGAACAGAAGCTGAAGAACAAGAGGGATAAAATGCTTAAGTTAAGACAGCAAGGAGAAATCAATCCTTTATCTATATGGACTCTATATGCTTGTATATGAAACACTTTTACAATAATATATGCATTTTAAGGGCTCTTACCATATGCATTTTGATGAGGGCTCCAACCAGGAAAGTCTTGTTATTCTGGGAAAACTAAATGGCAGTTCCCTCTCAGGTGTGTGTTTGAGTCTCCCCAGCTCCAGCTTCCTTGGTTGTTGGCTCCATGTTATTAGCACGTAGCATATTTATTTGGCGATTGTATTAGAAATTCTTCAACAGGTCAAGAAAACAAGGTTAGATCAGGAAGTTAGTGAGAAGTCCCCTCCCCTTGCTTCTCTAGGTACATTCAGTTTTTTCAGAGAATGAAAATATTCTGCCAATTCTTTCATCCTAACCAAGCTGTCTCCCTTCATTTAGAAAAATGTAACAAACCTCTTTTGGAAAATGGCATTTTTTACGGTACAGAAGTGCACTTCAAGCTACAGGAGAAACTGCACTACAAATGTAATCCAGGCTTCTACGCTCCAAGCGGTGGTGCTGAAGGAACAGTACAATGCTCTCCTGGAGGATGGTCCTCCCAGCCAAGCTGTACTAAAAAAATGGGTATAATCCTGCGTTCCTCTCTTTGCAGTCTTTCTCTATAATTCTGCCGTCCTCGCTGAACCTGTAGGGCCAAACTGCCTATAATAGGTTACAATTTGAACAGGCTGAAGTAGGTTCTCAGCTGTTGCTTGCGAGGTGAAGTTGTCAGATTGCACCAGCTGCTTGTCTTGTGAATTGGTATAGAGAACGTTATACGTAGAAAGAATCAGTGTAAACAAAATTGCATTGTTTCAAATAAATCCATTTCCAACCATGTTTTGTCCCTGCATGGAAACCGAAAACTTACGCAGACTAGTGCATTTTTAGTTATCCATTCTTTGCAAAGATTTTTTCCTCAGATATGGCCACTTTTCAGGTGAATCTAAGGAAAATCTTATATGAATGACTTTTCTGTTCATTTCCTCTAAATATTATGCATATGTTTTGTTTATTTAAGAGTCCTGTCGAGTCCCCAATTTACATCATGGCTACTACTTCACAACACAGAAAGAGCTCCAAGTGAATGAAACGCTGCTATATAAATGTGATGAGGGATATCGCACTGCCGGAGGAAACACGACAGAAGCAGCAGTATGTCTAACGCATGGGTGGTCCCTTACTCCAAACTGCACTAGTACGTGATGGGCTTGAAAATAACTCTGTTTGAACATGACTCATTCTTTAACTGAACACAAATTCACCAACTGGTTTTTGTAAACCGCTGGGGGAAAAAAAACACATGCCTTGCTCAAATGGTTTTCCCTGTTGTGTTTTCTCTTCCTAGAAACAACTTACTGCTCTTTGAGTGCAACAGAACATGGAGGTTTCTATCCTGTGAAGAAAATCTATGATGAGGGAGATGTAGTTCACTTTTTCTGTGAGGAAAATTATTCTCTCAGTGAATCTGACCTAATTCAATGTTATTATTTTGGATGGTATCCACACCCACCAATATGTGAAGGTACCTTATATATGCTGCTGTAATATGTAAAAGTCAGAGTGAAAGATCAGCACCATCTTTCATGAAACGCTTTATTAGCACACAATAATAATAATAACAAAAAGGAATACCAACCAGTTTTGTACCCATTTACAACCTAAATAGGAGTCAAGAGTTAGCAGAGGGCCACGAGGCCAAGGTAGCAAGGAGGAAGTAATGAGAACTGGAATTTGTCTGCTTCTGCCCGCGTCGTGGTGTCAGCAGTGGACTTCTAACAACATAGCAGACGCTGTCTCCTGACGTTCCCCTGTGTATTGCTGTTGTAATTGTTGCAGTAATAACAAGGAAGTTGTTCAGCCCCTGAAGCTAAATTGAAGCCATGTTCAGATGACGTGAGGGGTGAAGCAAGCATGTTTTGGGAGCTGTGAGAGGTGGGAAGGTGCCTCTTCTGACCACATTAAGAATGAAAATTTTGAAAAGTTTCTCCTAAGCTTGGGTATATGGTAGTTTTAAGAGTTTTACAGCCTCACCAAACTGTACAGATTTTCAACAGATAGCTAGAAGGGTCATCGTGAGGTCAGCAACATGCATTTAGCAATTACGGACACCTCTCCAAAGAAGAGACTCTGGATACTGGAGATTCGCAAACAGAACTTCCCCGTTGTAGTATGCAGCAGCAAAGGCTAGAAATGAACATTTAGGCTAGCTTAGAATTCATGACATTGCTAACATACCTTGATAGTTGTGGGCAGTTACCTTATCTGGACCTTGTTCCATTGATGAAGATTACTTCTGAGCCTTAGAATCTCTCCCTGCCCCATGGTAATAAATTCTCTGCTTTTATGCAAGGTGTGCTGGGTGTTTATGGCAGGAGGGTGAGAGAATCGATCATTTTTATTAGTTTAAGCTACATTTATAGTATTCCTTTCCAATGTGTTTTTTACAAGAATTTTTCCCATGGTGTATACTTTCTAATGCAAATTGAATAATCATTCCGTGCTGAGTGCTTGGGACAAAAATTATTTCTTTGGGACTCTGTGACTGAATTTGTGAAATTCTCCGCACTCCTACCTTTGTTCACAGAATGATCCAATGATACTCAAGGTCGAGCACCCCTAGTTGGAGCATCCCAGATTTCATTCTGTGAATAGTCGGAATAAGGAAGGTGTACTGCAGTGTTAAGTTCGTTATTTAATAACTCGTTAACTCATAGGCTTAATGCTTAGTTTTCTGTTAAAAAAGGAGAAAAGTATATTTAGCCCTTAAACTGTTGATATTTAAAGCATAGTTTTCAGTAAAATAGATGATTTCTAATTGCTTCATAGCTAATCTTATGGGAAACTGCACGATTGAGTAAAAAGATGAAATTCGCATTCCTTTCCTGGAAGATAGAGTCTGCAATACATTAGAATCTGTCAAGCAGAAAACACATAGTGGGACCACAGTCCTATATTTATTTTTAGGAGAAAGCAGTCATTTTTCCTAAGCGAGTGCAGAGAAGGTTGGGTGCTCAGGAGAATGAGAACATGACCTAAATCTAGTTTTGAGGATAGATGCATTGATCACAAACTTCATTTTGGGACAGGAAATTGGGTAGGATTACAGCTGCTTCTGTAGAGTCAGAAGTGATGAACAAGCGTCAACTTCTTAAGCGCCCACAACTAAGTATTCTGCAAATAGATAGCATAAAAATCTCCTGGAGACCTCACTGAGTCTTTGTGCAGAAATTATGAGTTTGTTTATAACAGTGCGCTGTTGTAATTCCTCTCTTTTCTCTTTATGGAATGTAAAACCAATTTTTGTTCTGGGTCTTCATTTTGGTGAGAAAATGAAGGTAAATGGTTACTTTGGATCAGCCAAAAATGTCTTCCGAAGGGTAGGTCTGTGTACTGTAAAGTAAAATGAATTGTGTATGTGGTTTTGCTTAGTGAAAGCTGCCGACTGCTTTGACAGCTTGACTAAAATTCTATTATTTGAGCAAACAATATGCATTTTTAATTTTCAGATCTAAGAAGTAAATGCCCTCCTCCGCCTCTTCCTCCTCACGCCCACATCACCACAGTTTTAAGAACATATCGTAATGGAGACAAAGTTCATATACAGTGTCAGAGTAACTTTGAAATGAGAGGCTCAGAGGAAATCCAGTGCGAAAAAGGAAAATGGACATCGCCCCCCCTTTGTATTGGTTAGTAGCTTTGTAAAGACTGGGACCTGAACAGAAACAATTTTTCAAACAAGGTCTTAATTTTCTTGAGAGCCTCAGTTTCCATATCCGCAAAACTGTTTATCTCCTCCTCCCTTAAATGCTTGCGAGGAAAAGTGCTGTGTGAATTGCAGACAATCCGCTGTTCACAGATTAAGGGACAAGATGACCGAGATGACTTCATATGAAGCCTGCATTTTGTGGTTTCTCCCCTGGAATACCGATTTTCTTGTGTCTTACAAAGCACCAAATTTCTGTCTGTTCTGGTATTTGAAAACAAACTACTTTTGAGAAAGCTGTTTCTCAGTTTCTGCTGTGGTTTTAGGAACTATGGATAAATGGGAATCTGAGCCACCACCATCACGCGAGGCAGATGCTGCAATAAGGGCAAACAAAACACATCACAGTGAAGATATGGGTAAGTGACCATTGCTTTTCTGTTTAACAAGGAATTCAGTTCTCTCCACTGCTATTTTAGGTGTTTTATGACTACTCTTACTACTCTTTTTGCTATAGTATGGTTCCTTACTCTTGAAAGTATTTGCATATGCTACAGAGCAGTTAGATTGACTGGATCAAAGACCACGGCCTCTTGTTTCTAGTGACTGTAAATTACATCTACAAGCTGCTACTGTAATCATAATTGTGATTATTTCATTCATTAGCATTTACTTTCAGTCATTTTGTACCTCTTCTGTTAGTGCTGCCTGAACATGCAAATCCGGGAGTATTTTGTTGATCCTTTGTTTAGTAGTTCCACCAAGGTTTATTTTGTTTATTGTGAACCTCATAATGGGCTAAGCACTTCAAGCAACGAGTAAAGACAGTCTCCTCGCAGCAAAACAAATAACCTATATTTAGCGTAAACTGGCGAGAATCAAGAGTGGACATAAATGAGTAGAGAGGGACAATGCCTATCTGCAGTTCAGTAAGGCAAATGGACAGTCTCTGGTTTTGAAACTTGAAAAAGAACTTGAAAAATATACACTTCATTTGTGTGTAAATTTTTGCTCCAAGTCTGTTGCTGTTCTGATACTACCACTTGTGTCAATATTGTTTTAAAGATCTAATTACCTATCTCCTGGTCCTGTCTTAGAAATGCAGCAGAACTGTACCTCTCCACCTGCGATTAGAAATGGTATCCTTCTTGGCCCATTATTGACAAGGTACAAAAATGGCTCCTCAGTAGAATACAGTTGCCAGCACTACCATTTTTTGGATGGACCGAGTACTGTTTACTGTGTACAAGGAAACTGGACGCAACAACCAGCTTGCTTAGGTGAGTCTTGCAAGGAAAAAAGGAAAAGATTTGTCACACGTAACATAGAAAGACAAGACTGGAAAGGACCTTAAGATACTCCTTTCGTGACTGTCTTCTCTTTTATTTGAGCTAATAAAGATTCCAGAAATGTGAGAGTGAAGCAAAATCAAATATAACTAGGTCACTCCTGCCAGGTGTCCCTCTGACCTGTTCTTACAAGCCCCTAGTCAAACAGATTCCTCTATTTTCCTGAGTGAGATTTTCTAGAGCTTAGCTATACCTGTTATCCAGGAAGATTTTCTGATTTCTTGACTCCCTGTGTCATTGGTGCAGTGGATTTCTTCCTGTCCTTCCGTAGAGATTTAGAAGAAATGACTACAGCCCTTGTCAGAGTGGCTACTGTAGATGTGATTATAATGACACTTTGGCTTTCATTTTAAAATCTCCAGCCTTTGCTTTTATTCTCTGTCCTTATATCTACCATCTCATTCTGGACTCTGTGAACTAGTGAAAACTTGTTTCCTACGAACGTTGTATTTGTCTCCTAAGCATCCGAATGACCATGTCATCCTCTTCACGTTTTCCATTACATTTCTTGTCAGCTCCCACCTCACCAGACAAGGAACGGTACCTGCTGTAATTAGTCTGAAAAGATATCAGTGTTGATCTGCTGTTACGGTGCTGTCATCAGAACGCGCAACAGCCGATTTCTCCTTGCCTTTCCTTCAGCAAAACATTAATAAGGGACTCTCTCAGGCAATGATTTTCAAGGAACTTGTAGAAATTGAATTATTTTTATGACTGTCCCTCTGTGAGGCTTTATTGAAGTTGAACAGTGGTTTCAAAAGCTAATGAGGTAACGAAGTAGTGGAAAGCCAGGTTGCTTGATGTGATCGTGACGTTAAATTTTCTTGAGAAACGTGTCAAAAAGCAACCAAAAAGTGTTGACCTGGAGCAACCTGAAAAAGCCCAAGGAAAAACACAAAACCTTCAAAAAGGTTTTGAAGGTCAATCGTTTAAACCTAGAAGTGCTACCAAGCTGCTGTCAGCCAAACCTGTCAATTTTGATGGATGATTCTTTTCATTATAAAAACACTTTTCCAGTAAGCACGTTTTCTTCTGCTTCAACAGTAAACTCAGGTTGCAACATATTTACAAAAGTTTGTAGAAGCAAGATTTTGTCAGAAGTGCTTGATTCCTGTGATTTAATGCATGCTATTTGTTACGTCAGCCCACTTCTTTGTATTTGTATCCATTTTTATACATCTATACGTTCTTTTCCTTGTAGGATACTAAACGCTTTTAGAACTGTTGGTTTAGAGTTTTCTTTCCCAACTCCTGTATGAGGGAGCTAAGAAATCATATGAAATTGTTTTTTTTATTGAAGTAGACTTTTATATCCTAGAACCATGCACTCTTGATGCAATCCATATGGACAGGAGCAACATAGAGCTAAAATGGAGACAGGAAGAGTTAATTTTCCTACATGGCGACCTCATAGAGTTTGAATGTAAAGAGGGATACCATTTTCCACAAACTAACATATCATCTCCTGGAAGGACCCAGTGTAACCACGGAAGACTGAAATATCCAAAATGCATTGCAACAGGTAAAACGCCAGCTACTTTTTGGTTGCCACTTCTAATTCATCAGTCTTGGATCTGTTTAGGAAGGTTTGCTTCAGCAGTAGAGGCCGAAAACCCGTTGCTAAGAGGTTTAGGATTCAACAGTCCCTTGCACAATACCAGTCTATTTTTAAATATATCTGAGCATAGAGAACAATTCATCCCCCTTTAGTGGGGAAGGCTGTATGAGGGAGGGAGGAGCTGGCCTCCAAGCACGGGCAACTCGAACCTTTGTAGGAACATAGCTTTAAACAGTTCACTGCACACAATGGACTTGTTAGGGTCAGAATTAAACAGGAGACTGCGTTCTGATCCGAGACAAAGAAATACTAAAAAAAACCACGCTATCTGAGAGTTGTCAGTGACCATTCTCAAACAATTTTAACATTATTATTCTAGCTCCCATGGGAAAATGTGGCTCTCCACCTCCTATTGAGAATGGAGCTCTTGCTCTCCCACCCCTGACCGAGTATGACAGTGGTTCTGCAGTTCAGTATAGCTGCTCTGACTATCATTTCTTGCAAGGATCTGAGAGGATCTACTGTTCTGAAGGACAGTGGACGTCGCCACCAGTGTGTATAGGTAGGTATGATAAGAGAAATAAGACCTGTGATTTATTTCTGTCTATAATTCAGATACTTACCATTTGTAAACTGAGTGCTGGCAGCTAGAGATCTGAGATCTCAGCTTCGTTTTTTTCAGTTAGAGACGAAAGTTTTAGCAGAAGCAAGTGTAAGCTTGTTTGGCTTTTCTTCATAAACACATCTGACGTACGTCTGCAGTACTCAAAAATATAGTGCTTTCCTGTACAATTTAGTAAGAGAATAGGGAATAATCTCAATTGTGTATAGACTCTGGTCAAAATGATGCAATTTCAAAAATAATTAATTTATTTTGATAAATAATTAATTTGATAAATAATTAAATATTTGTCTTTCCTTTAGAGCCATGTACTTTGTCAAAAAATGAGATGGAGAAAAATAATGTGGTGCTGGAAAGGTTTTATGCGAATCAAGTTTACTTTTACCACGGGGATTTTGTTGGATTTTACTGTAAAGAGAACCATTTTGGAGTAGAATCTGGTGGAACTTTATTTCAAGTGCAGTGTGAGAGAGGACAGCTGATGTATCCAAGGTGTGTTGAAAGAGGAAAGTAAGTCCATATTCACGGAAAAGGTATGTACATGCTCTTTATCTAGAATTAACAGCTGAATTAAGATGGCCTTGTATTTTTGCGATCACTATAGTCAGCTTTGAGAAATGGGTGTTCAGTGGCATTGTTAGATCCAAGCTGGAGGTGGAGGGATGTGCGAAAGTGTTACGTGGGATGAGGGCTGTAAGGTCCGGAGTGCTAAATCTGAGCATACGTCACAGGCTGGAGGACTTGAGCAAGAGTGGCAAGATAAGAAGATGCTGAGCATCTAGTCTTCTGTCATGTGAAGATTGATATTGTATGACCCTTAAATATTGGTACTGTTGGGGCTCTGCCAGGGAACACATTGGGTGGCTGAAGAGCTGAAGAAAATCCCAGGAATATGGAGAATGTTGCCTCGCATCTATTGAGTATGAATAATAAAAGAGTCGCCTAAAGTCTCTCTTCTGTTTTTTATCTCTAAACCCTGTTTTCTGAGATATTGTTGCGTGTGTGCTCGTTTGATGATTTTACAGTGCTTTTTCGAGTGCTATGGGAATAAACGAGAGAACCAAGAAATTGAGGCGTTCAAGAAAGAGACGTTTCCTTTTTTAATCTAAAGCCAGTTGATCATTTGGGAAAAAAAGATTGATGTAAAAGTTATCTACAATAGCATTCCAACATATTTTTAGAAGCTATGGCCAAGGCACTGCTTTGTAAGGTGGTATGTCAAATAATGCAGACAAATAGCAATGCGATAAAACAATTTAGTATCCTGAGCTTCTTATGTGTGACAAGTAGATCTGGACTTTGTGTTCAGTACAGCATTTATGTACAGGTTGTGGTATGAACAATGATGTTTATAATGTAACCCTGTGAGTCTTCCAGCATCAGTTAACTGATGTAAGAACTTAGTTAAACAAAATGATAGAGGATAAGATTTTAACCAGTAAATTGTGGTGTATTGAGCACTGCAACCTTCATAGCTGCCATCTAAACTTGCTATACATCCAGAAACTGTTCTGAGCCTAAAATATGTAGAAATTTGTCTCAGTATTTGAATTTTTACTTCCTAATTATCCCTGTGTCTATAAAAGAGATGAGATAAAATTCTTTCCCTAGAATGGGAGGAGCGTTTAGATGCTGGAATGGATCTCTAAATAACGTAAAATGGCAGTGTATTTGCTTGCAGTCAGCAATGGTGATGAGCATCTGTGGGGAATTTTCTTTTGGGCTCAAAAGCCGCTTAAAGCACTTCAGACGTGATGAGTCGTCACGAGCGTGTAGAGGATATTAATTGAGCAAGAAAGTCAGCCTGTCCTCAGTAGACTACAGCAGGAATAGCCTACTGTCAAGCCACTCCAAACAGGCTATTACTAGGTAGAGCACTGCTATGGGGGAAGTTGCTTGACAGCATTGATCCCATGGGTCTTACAAGTTCTTTTTCTCAGACCGTGGCTAATTGAACAAACACTGTCATTCACAATTTTTGTGGCACAGATGCCTGGGAGGTGTGCGAGTTTACTCTGCCTTTTTCTGTGACCAGCACTGTCTCCTGCTGCAGGCATTAGTTTTTGGCAGAGACATCTGAAAGAGAGATTCCGCTGTTTGCCAGACACTTTGAATATTCCCTCTCTCTAGGCGAAGTAGCTCATGTGCAAGTCAGCAAATGACATGAACTGAACAGTCACATTTAGTCTTCTTTACTTATTGCTATTGATAAATTCACCTGTAAGTTTTCAGTATCTGCTGCTGCTCAACCGTGGAGTGGAAATGTACTCGTAAAGGCCAAACCCAGTGTTGCCAGAAAGGGTAGTAAATTTGATACATCTGTAGTACTGTACGAACCGCAATGCTAGTTTAACCATTTGGGCAGTCATGAATGCATGTGGGAAGTGGATGCCATTTGTTATGGCTGCAGACAAATGACTGGGCCCCGGACTAGGCCCTGGCCTGAGGCTAAGCTAACTGAACAGCATGCAGAAAACAACTGGACGTGACGTGAGAAATCGCTGAATGTTACAGGAAAAAAGTGAGAGAAGCTGACAAAAGTTACTGATAGCATTGCAAGGAACGGCTGGATTTCACAGGTGTTTAAGGCAGAGTTATGCGAGAGCCGAACTTCACAGATAACTGAAGGGGACCCCCGGGGACCTTTTGGGGAGCAAAGTCTTCCAAGGCCAGCAAGTGCCTACGCAGTCGTGTCAGTAATACCACACGTGGTCAAGATCAGCTGGGTGATGGCACCAGAACTACCAAATCTGGGTGCGGATGTAGCAGAACTGGGACTAATGGGGAAGAAGTAACTAGCGGCAGGACGTTTATTTCGGAGGGGACGTCACGGAGGAAGGAAGGTACGAGCATGGCAACAAGGAGAATCGAGAAACAGGAAAAGGGTAATGTGGAATGCAAATGCTACGATGGAGCCTCTCCAGGAGTGCCTGTCAAGCAGCTCTGCACTTGATCACCACAGCCTAGATCAGGACAAACCCCCAGATCTGTAGCTTTGACTATACCACGCAAGTCAAACCTGCTTCCGCGGTCCGGAGGACCTGACCGGGCAGGAAGGGAGGGTGCTTTGCCTCGATAGCAGGGGAGCACCTGAGACAGACACAGAGCCTCCTGGCCTCACTGTGTTGATGCCTGTTCCACGCCTGATGGTGTCAGCCTCTTCCCAGTCACTTCCCAACACCAGCCGCTGTCAGGGTACTTAATCCACCTGTTCTCTTTTTTTGCAGTTTATTTAGAACAGCATTCGGGTATTTCTCTGATAAAGAGAACATGGATTTCTTTTGTCTTCCCATTTTCGATCTGTTTGCTTGAACTCTTTGGGGAAAAAAAGTTGCTTGCAATCTGGAATCTGTGACTGACAATGTTGTTTCTGTCAGCATAGCAGAATTAGGTGAAAGAAAATGTGAGAGTGCTGCATCTTGGTTTGTGAGGTTTGGAAAAGCTGAGAAATATATAGTGTGTGAAGTCTGGAAAAAGAAGGTTTTACAATGTGAATAATACAAAAACAACTGAACACTGAATTCTTACAGAAGTTAATGCAGACAGGAATTAATCAAGTGCTTCTTGGAAGGTGCAGAAACTGTGTTAATGACTCCATCTCACTGCCTTAATTTTTCCAGAATATATTAATGCAAAGGTGTGGCTAAGCGGTGCGGGAAGACACATAATGGCTGCACGCACTGCTATGGTAGCAGAGAAGCTGCTGCAGGCACCAAGCTCAGGCAAGCTGCTGCACTAGCGTGGGTGAGATGCTGAAAGCATGTCTGTCAAAAAGGCTGTGTTTAGTGTATGTGGAACATAGTGCAAATGGGGCTCAGCAAGATGCAAGTCAAAGTGTGTTTCTGGGCTCCTAACTGTATTTGGAAGGAGAGAAAGAATTTTTATCTTTGACGTTATTTCCTTAGACTTACCAAGCTCGGGTGCTAGAATAACTTTTAAAGTAATCATCGGCAGACTGAAGATCTTGACTTCACCTTTTAACAGTCCTGGCCTTTTGCTGGCTTAAGATGTTCTACGTAGTTAGGCATAAAACTGCAGAATAAGAATCCTAGAATAATTTCAGTTGGAAGGGGCCTGTTGAGGTTATCTGGTACAAGACCCTGCTCAAAGGAGGCCCAGTCTACATCAGGTTGCTCAGGGCCTTGTCTGGCTGAGCTCTGAATATCTCTGAGGATATTCTCTAACCCCTCTAGCTAACTTGTTCCAGTGTCTGGCTACCCGCATGGTCGGGTTTTTTTTCCCCTGATACCGAATTGGAATTATTTTCATAGCATCTTTGAGTCTGTTGCCTCTTGTCCTATCACCGTGCACCTCAGAGAAGAGTCTGGCTCCAACTTCTATGCACTCTCCCATTAGGAAGCTGCAGACAGAAAGTAAATCTTCCCTCAGCCAAGAGAAAAGCTTCCTAGTCTCTCTCTCTCACACACTCTCTCACACAGAGAAGTCAAGGCCCCCCCCCTCCTCCGGTTCACATTAAACTGACGCCACGGACCCAGGGGAACAGGCCAGGCACTGCTGATGCGTGAGGTGCTGGCTGCTGGCCTGGCCCCTGCACACTGTGGACTTAGACTTCTGCACTGTGGTGGACATTTGTGTATGGAGTTCCCCCTCCCCTGCCCAAAGAAGCTATCGTTTTCATTCTAAATTAGATTGTCAGGGTAAGTGGCTAAGGGCCTCATTAAGCACGTAGATCCAAGTGACTCTCTTTGACTTTCTCTTAGATTCGGTTCATGAGAAGGCCATTTAATGATGTCACCAGAATCTCCACCCGCCCCTGATCTCCCACCCCAGCTGTGTTACCACACTGTGAAGCTGACAGGAGTTATGTAACAAAGTTCACCAATCACTTCTTTGCTTCCCAGCCCATACCAGATTAACCTAGTCAGAGCCGGGCAGAGGCAGTTGAGCTCTCACTTGTCTGAGCAACGCTTTCAGGTAGGCATCAGCCTGTGGCGCTAGTACAAGGCTGGTCTTGCTGAGCATCCTCCTAGATTAAGGCCATGCCAAAGTGATTGTATGCACTGAGTATAGACCTCTTCTACCTTTGTGTGGGGATCAGATCTTTTAAACAGGAGCTATATTTTGTCAGGAAAACAAAGTGCAAACAAAGAAGCAAAGGAAGAAATCTAAGGCTCATGAGTAACAGCAATTATACAAGTATTTTGGAGCTGACTACTTGAAAACTGTTGCCTGATCAACAATTGCTATTTTAGAAAAGATAACTCAGTGTTTTTCGGTGACCGAGTTACAAATACTGCCAAAACTTTGTGGCCTTTTCCTATGTGGATGGATGGGAATGTTCTCAGATAATGTGGACGTTTGTTTTCTTTTAGTTCACCTGTGTTGTTCCTCTTTGTGCCCAGTCTTTCTTTCTGAAGCACAGGAGACTTCGAAGGTGAGGAGGAGCTGGTGGGCAAACAGAGGGATTCAGAGTGAAATCCAGCCTGCTTTGTTATATATTTTATGTTATATATATTTCTGTGGGATGTGGGATTTGTTAGGTTGTAAGCCTGTCTGAACTCCATAAATAATGGTTAGTGCTTAGAGTCATGTTAGACAAGTATGTAAGAACTGAAAATACAAACGAATGCTACATGCTTTTAGAAATATTATTCATGTGTGTAGATTGCTGGGTTTCTCTAAGGAACATGGATTGTTGCTTAAAAAATTGGTTAATATCGATGCTACTACTGGACATGCGTTAACTTGCATTTAGAAGAAAGCATTTCTGTAGAAACATTTCAAAGTTCTTTATGACCTGGGACGTCAATGATAATTAAATTCAGTTAGTATATATAGTAATAACGGTATCTTTTGTTTCTCAGATGGATGTCATCATTCAGTAAACAGAAGCAATGCCATGCATTTTTGGGGTGGGGGTGGGGAGTAGAAAACACCTCAAAGTGGATTGCTATGCTAGTTGATCTTGTAACAGTATTGGCTACACATCTAAGGTGTTTTTTTCCCCCTAACAAGATTTTAGGTGTAGCACTTGAAAAGCTAAGTGCACCACATTGTGGTTTACAAGTGCACCACGAGTGTTTGTTTATGGGCTTGTGTGGCGGACAGATGAGTGAACTTTTGCCTTAAACATTTCTTGGTACATAAGGTGCAAACAAACCATAACCCCGAGCAAGCCATCTGTCCCTGGCGGAAACTGGACTAAGCTGCTGCGACCCCCGAGATGGTCTCCCTGCGACCATTCAGGACACACCGAGCCTGCGCTGAACCAGACCACGATCGGGCAGAGACTTTGGGACCTGGACTGTAAATTATTGCCGCTTAGCACAACTTCTATAAAACTTCCTTAGCATGAGTAGCTGAATTTGCTGAAGCCTTAGGCCGCACTCCCTAGTGCAGTGAGAAAGGGCCCCAGAGCTGGTGCAGGCGGGAAAGACAAGGGGGTTACCAGCAGTTTGCATTCCTGTGCTTCACACTCCGGGAGGGAGGATGTCAAGGCTTTGAAGCGAGGCCTGCTTGGGCGCCGGGACCCTGGGGAGCAGGGCCTCCTCTCACTGCCGAAACAGTGTTAATTAGGGGGGGTCTGGATTGTATCCTCTTCATCAGGACCTTGGGAGATAACACCTGCTGTCACTGCTGGGGCAGTGCTAATTGCTGGAAAGATAAGGGAGAAAAACAGCCAGCCTAGGAACAACGATGAGGTCCAATAAGGAGCAGGAGACCTCAGACCTAAAAATTACTATTGGTCTGAACTACCGCGTGAGGGGTGGGAAACTTAATTTGCAAAAGCTATAACTGCCCAGGGATTTCTTTGTTCGGGGTCCCTCTTTGGAGGCACCCAGCTCGAGCTGTAACTACGGCACGCGTGTCATTATTTAATTTGCCTTGATTTGGCTTCGAACTTTTCAGCAGGAACCTAGGGTCGGACCCTGCTCGAGTTGTAATTACTGCACGCGCATTGCTAAAACTTACACCCAGGGTGAAGAGGACCAACAGGACGCTGCTGGATCCACGGGTGGTGATCTCCCTCCCTCTCTCTCTCTCTCCCTCCCTCTCTCTCTCTCTCCCTCCCTCTCTCTCTCCCCCCCCTCTCCCTCCCTCTCTCTCCCTCCCTCTCTCTCTCTCCCTCCCTCTCTCTCTCCCCCTCTCTCTCTCTCCTCCCCTCTCTCTCTCTCCCCCCTCCCCCTCCCTCTCTCTCTCCCCCTCCCTCTCTCTCTCCCCCTCCCTCTCTCTCTCCCCTCCCTCTCTTTCTCCCCCTCCCTCTCTCTCCCCCTCCCTCTCCCTCCCTCCCTCTCTCTCCCTCCCTCTCTCTCCCCCTCCCTCCCTCTCTCCCTCCCTCCCTCTCTCCCCCTCCCTCCCTCTCTCCCCCTCCCTCCCTCTCTCTCTCCCTCCCTCCCTCTCTCTCCCTCCCTCCCTCTCTCTCCCTCCCTCTCTCTCCCTCCCTCCCCCTCTCCCTCCCTCCCTCCCTCTCCCCCTCCCTCCCTCTCTCTCTCCCTCCCTCCCTCCCCCTCTCCCTCCCTCCCTCCCTCTCCCCCTCCCTCCCTCTCTCTCTCCCTCCCTCCCTCTCTCTCTCTCTTCCTCCCTCCCTCTCTCTCCCCCCTCCCTCTCCTTCCCCTCCTTCTCTCTCCCCCCCCTCTCCCCCTCCTTCTCTCTCCCCCTCCCTCCCTCCTTCCCTCTCTCTCCCTCCCTCCCTCTCTCTCCCCCTCTCTCTCCCTCCCTCCCTCTCCCTCCCTCCCTCCCTCCCTCCCTCTCTCTCTCCCTCTCTCTCTCTCCCTCCCTCTCTCTCCCTCCCTCCCTCTCTCCCTCCCTCCCTCCCTCTCTCCCTCCCTCCCTCCTTCCCTCTCTCTCTCTCCCTCCCTCCCTCCCTCTCTCTCCCCCCCTCCCTCTCTCTCCCCCCACCCCCTTCTCTCTTTCTCTCTCCTCCCCTTCGCCTTTCCACACCTTTTCTCCCCACTTCGTGGAAAATAAAGTTAAAAGGTTGTACGATATTTGACCGGTTTTAGCGTCTTAATCTCGTCCCTGGGATCGTAATGAAACCCTCCCGATATTGGATCGGGACAGCTTATCAATGCTCCTGTGTCAAATTCAGTCTGCAAAGTGTTGGGGGTGGGGGGGAAATGAAGCATTTTTGCAACAATTGCGTAATGTATCTGTACATAGAGAGTACTGTGTTGCAAGAAAGTTAGGGGCGGGAATTGCTGAACTCTGAGTACATAACCTTTTCAAGGGCAGCCTGAAGAGCTTTTGGAGGGAATACAGGTAAAAGCAATTTGGAGTACAAAAGATAGAAATTTTGTTGCAGAGGACCTGTTTTATTTCTGAAGCTTGGAAATGACACAGCTGAGCCTCACGACAGTGTTTCTGCTGTGGATGTGTTGTACTACAGCTAAAGGTAACGTACCAAATGGAAATCCATGCTTTTAAGTGATGTGGCAGGTGACCGTCAAGGAAAATGGATTGCAAAAAATTTAGCCAAACTGCATCACTTGTAATAGAATTCCTTTCAGAGGTTCATGAAAAGAAATATAATTTAAAACCATGTGTTTGAGAATATTTGCTTTCTTTTTTCCGCATGTGAGTTTCTTTCTTTGCCTTGCGCTTGAACTTAATGGTACTTGGTAATGAACCTAATTGATTACAAGGCATAATACACTCCAAATACATGCGTATATAAAAATTTGTTTGTATTCCTTTTACCTATTATTATTCTGCATACACGCTAACAAAAATGCAGACTCTTGATTTGACTTTAAGACATTACACAGCTCTACAAAAACTCAGATATTTTGTTATTTAACTCGGTTATATGATCCAAAATAATTTAATGTTGCCTTAAACAGGTCTTCACCGAAAAGACGTTAAAATAACTCATTCTAAACTCCATAATCTATCTATTTAAATCTATTCATCATCTCAAAATTGCTCTCCCCTCACCTCCAAAAGTGCTTTGTGGCATATAACATTTATTTTCAAACAGTTATCCAACTTGTTTGATTTTAAGATGGTGGACTTCATTTTAGGAATCTGTGACGAAGCGGTTTGTTCAAAGTATTAAAGAAAATTAAGAATAGTGACTGCATGTGTGGAACTTATTATTTTAGTATAATGACGGGAAACTAAAACCTTCCTTCCTATACCCCTTTGAGAAATTCAGAAGTTTATTAGCACATTCACTGCAAATGACTTTGGTTTAGTAAATCTTTTCAAGGCAAAAGGTGTGAAAATAGTAGAAAAGATGACTATTTCTTGGAGCAAGGAAATACCACTGGTTTTTAATACAGTATATTTCCACATGTGGGGATACAGGTCATCTGGATATTATTAAAATCCTGTGTAGTGCCATTGTTTGCAGCTCTCAACACCGTTCTGTATCTACCAAATAACAAGAATTTGTGCAGAATTTTTCCAGGAGTGGCATGCAAGCGCCCACCCGTCATTGATTTTGAAGAAATTGGTGGTGGGGATAAATGAGGATACAAGGAAAATAACAGAGTATAGTTAAATAACCAGGATCTGTGCACAGCTTCTGCCGGAGCAGCATGTGAAGACCCGCCCGTCATTGATTTTGGTGAAATTGCTAGTGGGGATAAATCAGGATATGAGGAAAATGACAGCGTGCAGTACACGTGCAACCCAGGGTACACTTTATCAGGCTCAGAATGGGTGACGTGCCATGGAAAAGTCTGGACACCTGGACCACCACAGTGTTTGGGTAAGGACGGCTTTTACTGCTGGTTGACTTTTTAACAGTAGACAGTTCTAATCGTTCTTGAAGTAGCAGTTTCAGAATTAGGTTTACATTTCTTGGTTAACTGCTCTATCCGTAATGTAATAATTACTGTACTAAGACATCCTTTCCTGTAGTTTCCCAGCTGTCCCTCCTATGTGGGAGTAGCACCGTGTGGTAAGCTGCTTTGCTGTCTTACTCCGTTTTACTCCTTAAAACTCTTAGTGTCCTATAAAGTTCATTTCTAATCCCGGGTAATGGAGATACATGTTTACTCCCACTGATACCACCACTTAATTATTTAGATGGTTGCAGTCTCTTGAAGTCAGTGCGTCTTGAGATCATCGCTGATGTTTACAGTCTGTAAAGTTGTCTTTTATACACGTGAACAAGAATACGCTTTTAAGCTGTGCCATGTCATTGATTACCTGTCTCATGCTAAACATCCTGAATTTATTGCGATAGCGATCAAGTGTGTAAGTGATCTGTGTATTTTATTTTTAGAATTGCTCAGGAGATGCTACGTGAGCTAAAAGCCACCAAAGATTCATGCCACATCCTTTTCACCTTTTCTTGTTTCCTGTAGCACCATGTACCATTACAAAACAGCAACTGGAAGCCAAAAAACTGCTTCTCTCCCGTGGCCGAATACGCACGTTTTTGATTCAAAGCGGTCAGAAGCTGGAATTTATGTGCGTGACAGGATATAAACTCACAGGCAGTTCTGCCAGGAAGTGTGTTAATGGGCGCGTGGATTTGCCTTCATGTGTCTCTGGTAAATATGCACCATATTTGAATAACTTTGATTTCTCAGATACTTTCCTGTTTAGCTTGCAGTTGGTTGTGTGCGTAAACTGCCTCTGCCTGTATTATCAGAAACTGCTTCGTCAATGGGTAATTAATTCCCTCCACACGCCTTGCCATCAGCAAACGCAAATCTTGTGAGCGGTCACCAAAATGAGAGGTGCATAATGTGGGAGAATCTCTCTCTACCTTTATACTTCTTAAATCAATGGAGGAAAAACTGGCATTTCTGAGGTTCAGTTCATCTATCAGTTTCAGATATCTGTATTTGAGGAGAAGAGTATGTTCGGCAATGCTTATTTCTCTCCCGTGATTATGAAGGGAGTCTTTCATGCTTAGCTGAGATTCAGATGTCTGAAGTTAATGAGTTGAATGCAGGCCACCTGGATTCAGAAGATAGTTTCAGACATAACTTCTTCATAAGATATGTTTTATGAAGACTTTATAACTGGAAAGCTACCTAACATTTATGTTAGTTACAAAGTAAAAAGCATTCTTAGGATCAACAGCAACAACAAAGTGTCTTGGGCAGGACTGGTAACGGTCAAGAAACCTCTCCGTGTAGGATTGATTTCTCTTAATGGAAAACCCTGTGCAGCTTCAAATAGCACTCTTCTTTGCAAAGAAAGATTTCAGTTTCGTGCCTCCTCCTACCTTTGCCGTGTGTGTGTGAGGAAAACTGGAGGAAGACCTGACTCTGAATGGTGAGGAGAGAAGGAATACTCTGTCCCTCCTGTGCAATGAATGAGGCTGGGGAAAGTTGCTGTGTGGTCATGTAAAGACTGTGTTGTGCATAGTGTGCAAATGTAGGACGGTTCTAAGACACAAAAAGACATGACTCGGGTATCAGGAAGTGAGGAGAAAAAATTATACGTTGTATTTCTTATGGGCTGACTGCTTGCTATTTAGGTGTTTAGGCTGTTGCTGCCTATAGCCATAGGTGTCTTCTATGGTTGCTCTTCCTTAATACTTCTGGGATAAACTTTTTGCAGCTATGCAGCTCCACAAAACCACAAGCTGTGTCATAACAAAATACTGGCCAATTGATGCACCGTGCAATACAGCACCAGTCCCTTGATTCGTCCAGTCTCTGCAATTCCTTTTCTCCTTTTAGTCGCTACAGGGAAGAAGAATTCTGCCTGGTGAAACATTGCAGATTAAAAACCGTAGTATCTTGAATTAGGCAAGCAGTTGTTGCTCGTGACGATTAATGGTGTTCCTGAATGCAGTATTCTGTGGCAAAGGTACGGCTGTGCTCCTGTTCTTAAATGCACTTCTCTTTTCAGACGCCAGCTGTGGAGCCCCGCCTGAAGTTCCCAGAGCTTCTACTGCCAGCAGTCAACACGAGAGGTATCTGCCTGGTGCCAGAGTGCAGTATGAATGTGAAACCAATTTTCAGATTATGGGTGTAAATTATGTCACTTGTACAAATGGACAATGGTCACAAGCACCAACTTGCAGAGGTAGGAGGTCGTACTTTCATCTTGCCTGTTAGCATAGAGGGGACTGTATTTTTACCTGAATGCTCCAATGACTTTCTCTCTTTTACTGCTGCTTTCTTTGTGCACCACAACTTTGTACTTGCTGTTGCTCTCTTGCACAGCACTTGAGTTTGGCTTAGCCAGATTGTTTCTAGCAACACTGCGGACTTTCTCATCAACAAACAATAATCTGCCTGAAGAAACTGGGCCTGTAATTTGCCCATTTGGCACTCTCCTGCACGATGCTGTATTTCCCCGGAGGATGCCATTGTTTGGGACTTTGACAGAACGATGCGTAAGGGCTCTCCTGTTCTGTTCAAAGCTGTCTGGGAGTATGGGCGTGGGGGGATGTAGTGGAGGGCCGAAATGGCTGTTCTTCTCCAAAGCTCCACGCTGACTGATGCAGATGCCAGCAGAGACTCCAGAGCTGAAGCATGCAGCTGTCCTAGGGCTATGAAATGAGAAGAGCATTCCTGTGCAAAGGAATTGTGCTTTGCTCCTGTCCCCTGTCCCAGTGTGTGGCTGCAGGGTGAGCAAGGGCTGCTTAGCTCTGCCACGCCTCCACGGGGCCGACCACACTTGCCACCTGTGAGCAGCGCAGCGTGACAAGCTCCTCCAGCAGTGCCGGTGCTCCAGAGCGCCGCCATTCAGCAGAGCGCCAGCTCCGCTGCCACCTCCGTGGTTTTCCGGAATGCCAGCCTTCCCTGGGGAAGGACGTGGGCTGGCGAGAAGGCTAATGCAGGCTTGTTGTGCTGTAAGGTGGAGCTACAAAAACACTAGGTTTTTCTAGTAACTCTCGCTGATCCTGCTGTGCCATGAGAGTCCCAGAGAGAGTGTTCTGCTGCTGTTGTCACCCCTCCTTGCTCTCTCCATTGTGAACTCTTGGAACTGTGACCCACTGGGGACAGCTCCCCCACAGCAGGAGTGCTGTGGCCCTGGTGCCGGCAGGAGTCACAGCGTGCTGACAGCAAAGAGCAGAAAGACTTTGCGTACGGCATTGGTACCCTGCCCTGAAAGTCCTTTCCCCTCCCCTCTGAGGAGGACAGATCACATCTGAGGGAGTGAACAAGACATCAGAGCTGTAGCTGCTGTGGCCTTGCTACTGAGGCCTGTGGGGGAGAGTCTTGTTGAGGCCCCCGTGCACAAGCAGGGCACCATGGGAAGATGCGTGCTAGGCAGACAGGCAGTCAGGAAAGCTGGCAGTTTCTTTCCTGTTCTTCGTCTCCTGCACCTGTGATTCAGACATCCTGTGTCTGCCACAAGTGGAGGCTTACCGGGGAAGCTGTGGATTTCCTGACTCCTCCTGGGCTGTAGGTCCCTTGTGCCACTGCAATCTGGGACCCTGTTCAGAGCTCTGCTGAGCTCCCCTGGTTCACAGCCAGCAGGAACAGTCCTGCAAATACCCACGCTTTCACTCCCTCCATTTCAGGATGCTTCTCCTTGGAGTCTTCCTCTTTTAGACCCTGAGGTGGTCTTCCGTGTGCCGCAAGAAGCAGCCAGTTGATTTTATTCTGGCTACGCGCGCTACCCGGTGGCTACCTGGCTGGTTGAAATCCCCAGCGACAGTGGTATTATGCATGTTGCAATATAGGCAGTAGTGGCTGTGGAAATTGCATATGCCAACTTTTATATTCCGTATGCTACCTTTATCCACCAACCATGCGAGGGTTAGAGAAGGCTCTGTTAAGCATGCTTTTGGTGGGAAGGTTACACCCATTCTACATGTACCACATTATCAAAGTATCAAATGTGTGTATGCTTTCAGAAATGCCATGTGGAAGTATTCCAAAAGTTGCCAATTCCCAAATTGAGGGAAGAAACAAGACAATGTATGAGCCTGGTGAAACTGTTCGCTACCAGTGTGATCCAGGGTTCCTGACTGCTGGCCCTCCAGAAATTATTTGCAGAGCAGGAAACTGGACAACACCACCCTCCTGTGAAGGTACAGGTTCTACTTGTAAATAGTCGATGATCCTCCCTGGTCTTTGACGAAGCTAACTAAAATAATATTGACCCATGCGTGCAGGCGGGTGAGGCCAGCAGGTGACCTGCTTGGAATGACTGCTACAGGACCTCGTTTCTGGCTCCTGAGAAGCAGCAAGCAAGCGAGTTCAGCAATGATATCTATTCCCCTTCTGGGCGGAAGCTCGTAGCTGCCATTGTGTGCACTGCTAAGACAAGCAGAGAGAGAGGGTTATGGAGGAATGGGCACTAGCTACAAAGAATGAGAAAGCTGGTAGGGTAATAGATTGTATTTTCACTTCATGGGGAAGATCAAATTTTAAAAGTAACTAAGTCCATACAGTAAACAAACCACCTCACTCCAACCCTTTGACACACCGTGCAATACAGCACCAGTCCCTTGATTTGTCCAGTCTCTGCAATTCCTTTTCTCCTTTTAGTCGCTACAGGGAAGAAGAATTCTGCCTGGTGAAACATTGCAGATTAAAAACCGTAGTATCTTGAATTAGGCAAGCAGTTGTTGCTCGTGACGATTAATGGTGTTCCTGAATGCAGTATTCTGTGGCAAAGGTACGGCTGTGCTCCTGTTCTTAAATGCACTTCTCTTTTCAGACGCCAGCTGTGGAGCCCCGCCTGAAGTTCCCAGAGCTTCTACTGCCAGCAGTCAACACGAGAGGTATCTGCCTGGTGCCAGAGTGCAGTATGAATGTGAAACCAATTTTCAGATTATGGGTGTAAATTATGTCACTTGTACAAATGGACAATGGTCACAAGCACCAACTTGCAGAGGTAGGAGGTCGTACTTTCATCTTGCCTGTTAGCATAGAGGGGACTGTATTTTTACCTGAATGCTCCAATGACTTTCTCTCTTTTACTGTTGCTTTCGGTGTCATCTCTGTCAGTTTGCGAGGGCTTCCCATGATCAGGGGGCCTTGACAGGCAAAGCTCCAGCATTTCCAAAGAGAGGTAAGGATTTAGGCAGTGCTTGGTCAGAGCCGCAGACTGCTGGCCAAGGAGTCTGTGTCGAGCAGAGGAGTGTGGGGAGAGCTGCTTAGGGAGAGCCCGTGAGCCTCCTGGCTGCTTGCTGAGGTCCGTTCCTGCTGTGCTGTCCCAGCAGCCACAACTGGTTGATTGATGAGGGATGTTGGAGGGTTCAGGCCTGCCTAATCTGTTCAGGATCTCTTTGTGGAGCTGTTGTGCCTGGCTTTCTCTAACGCCTCTCCGAACCTGCTGCCTCGACAGCATCCTGTGTCCAGAAGTTCCCCAGTTTCAC
Organism: Dromaius novaehollandiae; assembly: GCF_036370855.1. Taxonomy (NCBI): domain Eukaryota; kingdom Metazoa; phylum Chordata; class Aves; order Casuariiformes; family Dromaiidae; genus Dromaius; species Dromaius novaehollandiae. Next base: position 15,791,326 of record NC_088105.1, on the reverse strand, counting down.
AGCTTGCTGCAGAAAGAAGTACTTCCCTTTCTCTGCTTCTTTCTGATGAATCTGCAGTGGTGCAGAGGCTGTTCCTCTAGTCGGTGTTTTAGTACCCCCCGCCCTTCCTCTGGGTTTCCTTCTACACCCAGTTTCCTGTGTTATTTCTCTCCCTTCCCTCACTGCTCAGGCAGTAGAGGAAGGAGGTGGGTGTCAGGCTCTTCTGCAGAAAGAGCTGTGCCAAACACGCTACACCACTGCGTGGTCCTGGAGAAAGGCCTGCTGCAAGCTGCAAACACTTCAGCGATGCCAAACGGATGAATTGGCAGTTGTGAGTGCCAGCAGCAGAGAAACGAGACACTCCCTTTTGCTCTTTTTCCCGTGTCAGGTATTTGGTGTCAAGGTGTCAGTTTTCTCTCTGCTTTCCTCCTGGTCTCTCGGAGTGCTACCAGCATACTGCCTGGCGGTATTCGTGGCCAGGCCTCCATTGCAGTTCAATACCGATGGGTTTCTCTCTACTTGGGAATTCCCTTTCAGGGAGAGGTGAAAAATGTGGCCCACCTCCAGCTATTGAAAATGGAGACCTTCTTTCGTTCCCGCTGCAAGAGTATGCGCCAGGTTCGACTGTGGAGTACAAGTGCCAAAGTCTCTACGTCCTGGAAGGATCTCGGTATATTACATGCACTGAGGGGCAGTGGACAACCCCCCCGGTCTGCTTAGGTATGTTGAAGCGTGTGCTGCGTGGCAGAAATCGGTGTGACTCCTCCTGTTGTCTTTTTCTCGGACTCTGAGGGCCCTTCCAGCGCCGCTTGTGAAGCAGCACTTGTGCTGGGACTGCGATGTTGCCGTGGGAGAACAGCAGTGGGTTCTTCCTTTGTCCAGGAGGAGATTCCTCTTGATGTTCCCCAGCGTCGTCCCCTCTAGTGCCTGCTGTCTCGCCTCCTGAGATGGATGCAGGAGGGGGAGGAGGAGAGTTTGGCCCAAGTGTGAGCCTGTGTGAGGGGGTCTCGTCTCCATCACTGTGCAGGGCTCCTGAGTGCACTGGAGCTGGGGGCACGGCTGTGGTCAGCAGGCTGTGAGAGGGGAGGATGGGTCTGCGTGCCTGGCAGTCCTGGGAAACTGGAGTGGGGGCAAGTTCCTTGCCGCCTGGCAGTTTCCCCCACCCTTCAGCTGTGGTTGGATCCTGTCGTGTGTGACCGTCAGAGCAGAAAGGCCTCTCCATAGTCCTGCCTGGTGTCTTAGGCATGGTCCTTTTCCCCTTAGGCTTTGATGTGAATAACTTTCCTGCCTGAAACAACAGAGGGTCAGAGCAAAGAGCTGAAAGCATTTTGCCCCATGAAGATCGTGTGATTAGGCTGGGCTTCTGCAGGCTCTAGGGAAACAAATCACCGGTGGTGTGTCTCTATGAACTGACAATCTGCTCTTCCCTTCTTCAAGTGGCTTGTACGGCATCTGAAGAGGATATGAACAGAAACAATATTGGGCTGAAATGGACCGCAACAAACAAGCTGTATTCAAGATCTGGTGATTTTATTGAGTTTCAGTGTAAAATAGGATATGTGCAGGACCCAGCATCTTCTCCATTCCGAGTACAGTGTGTAGAGGGGAAGCTAGAGTATCCACACTGCAAGCCAGGAAGTAAGTCATCTCCAAGTCAGCCACTGCCTCCCTGCTGTTTTGTTGCATTTTTACTGTGGCAGCTGAGAGGAGAGAGCCCGTAGGAGGTGTGGCTGGGGAAAGACCGCGAGAGCCCCAGGGTGGGGGAGCCCCCTGTAAAGCTGTGGGCCGTGACGGGAGGTGTCCCCCAGAAGCCACCGCCCTGGAAGACATGAGCTGGCAAAACTCCTTGGAAAGGACCCAGGGGCCTAACTGTTATTACCTGTCAGGGTTACTTGTGCTGCGAGTGTCTGGCCACTTCCAGGCAAGGCAGAAGAGCGTGTCCGTTCCCTGTCGTGCTGAAGGTCCCCCGCTGCTGCTTCAGTGGTTTTGCAGAGTCTCCTGATCTTCTTGCAAGTTTTATGTCCCCACGGCCTCCCTGGCCACCCCTGTGTCTTGCAGGCAACTTGTGCCACAGTGGTGCACCACAAAATAGCCTGTGCCTAACTGACCTCAGTAGAAGGTGGGCCTTGGGAGCTGTGAGATCTGGCCCTTCATCGCCTGCACTGTGTGTTAATGGAGGTGAGGGCAGTTGCAGAAGGGCCGCCTGAGCCAGCAGTGAAGAAACCTTTTCTACCCAGGCGAGGAGGGATGCCCTGGCCCTGCCTGAGGGAAGTGTGAGGCCTTTCCTCCTGACTGCCCTGCTTTTCTCCTCAGACTCGTCTGCCAGTATTTGACTGCCACAGTCCTGAGGGAAAGCAGCTAAGGATTTAAGTCTTTTGGCACAAGTACAGGTTTGTGTCTGTCACTGAGCTGCTCCCATTCAGAGGGCCCTGGGGAACTGGGCTCTTCCCTGCACTTTTCAATCTAGCCGAACTCACGCAACGTGAATCGTTGGCGGCTTTGCTGAAATCTGCTGTGCAGCACTGTGAGGAAGCACTGCTGTGCGCCAGGCGTGGTACTCACTCCTCCTCCCATTCTTTCTCTTCCCTCCGCAGGGCTGTGGGGATAAATGGAAGTGGCATGAAGGCGCCTGGCTGCAGAAGTGGAAGATGCCTCAACCAACCCAGTTATTACAGTCCAATCTTACACAGCATTTTCTGTTTTGCTGTGCTTTGCCAGTAGCTTAGGCAGTGTTCTGCGTTTGAATTCCTGATACCTTTTTTTCCTTTTTAATATTGTCTAATTGCGTTTCCATTTCCTTTTTAACCATTCCGTATTGCTTTCATTGCCGCATTTATTAACGATTGCGTCCTGAAATAGGCTGGCTTTGGTGGCCTAGCGAGACAAGAATTAAAGCCTGCGAGTAATTTGATCACCAGCAAGCTGGGTGTGTTTGGCCTTGTCTGTTCCAAACTGCTTCTCCATGCAGCTACCTGGAAATTAACCTTGCGTTGTGGCCGAGGTGAGTGCTCTGACCACCTAATCAGGACGAGAAGTGAATGGCGTCTCCTTTCAACAGCTCGAGGCAGTCTCTGGATGGCAGACGCCCATGCTTATGGCAAGGGCTGTGAGCTCCCTGGCACTTGGTGGAAGGGTAAGATGAGGGCAGGCAGGTAACTGGGATTTCTGGGAGGTGGCAGGGGGTCAGGGATAAGTTCTTGGTCCAGGTTCTGGATGGGCCCAGCTGGGGCAACGCACAGCTGCACCTATCGTTCAGTAACAAGACAGAAGTGGTTGGGGATGCAGTAATGAGTGGCAGCCCTGGCTGTGGTGACCATGACGCAGTGGAGCTTGAGGCCCCAGAGGGCGTGAGGAAGGCAGGTAGCAGAGTAGAGAGCCTGGGCTTTGGGAGAGCAGGTTTCAGCTTCTTCATGAAACGAGTAGGTGGGATCGCCTGGGAGTCAGCTCTGCAGGGTGAAGCAGCTCAGGAGAGCTGGCGGGTCTTGAAGGACAGCGTCTTCCAAGCACAAGAACATCCCATGGTGATGCTCAGGAAGTCAGGCAGAGGTTTGCGGAGAACGGTGCTATCAGGGAACTCGTGACAGGCCTCCAGGGCAGAAGAGAGGGCAGTATGCAGGAGGCTGAAGCAGGGACAGGCTGCAAGGATGAACTGTCAGTGGCAGTGCCCAGGCGTGTAGGGACGGTGCTAGGAGAGCCAAAGCTCACCTCCAGCTGACTGCTTGCAAGGGATGTCAAGGGCAACAAGAAGCTCCTCTGCCGCTACACTCGCGGTAAAAGAGCAGCCCAGAAAGATGTGGGCTCTGACTGACTGGGGCGGGTGATCAGTGGCAGCAGACGCGGCCAAGGCTGAGGCAGTCTGTGGCTTCTTGGCCTCAGCGTTCACCAACAAGGTCTTGCAGGCCTCTGTGCTTAGCGTCAGGGTTCAAGGGGGAGGAGGAGAAGGACCCGTGGTGGATGAGGCCTGTGTCAGGGCTTACCCGAGGCAACTCAGCCCATACAAGCCTAAGGGGCCAGCCGGGCTGCATCTGAGGGTGCTGCGAGAACTGGCCGGCTGCTCCCTGTCGTCTCCGAGAGGTCGTGGAGATCCGGGGAAGGCCGTGATGAATGGACAAGGGCAAGCGCTGCACCCATCTTCAAACAAGGCCGAAAGGACGACGTGGAGAACTGCAGGCCAGGCAGCCTCACTGGGGTCCCTGGGAAAACACACAGCTGCGAGTCCCCCAGGAACCCCCCTTCTGGGCACATGAAGGAGAGGACGGTCACGGTCAGCAGCAGGACTGGTCAGAAGAAGGGAACAGTCAGCATGGGTTTGCCACGGTAAGTGCTGCCTGGCCGACCTGCTAAAATGACTGCATTTGCGAGCAAGGGGAGAGCAGGGAATGCCGTTTGCCTCGACCTCAGCAAGGCTTTTGACGCTGCTTTCCCCCGGTATAGGCTGCCGGGGTCTCTCCTGGCGCCTGTCCTGTCTAACATCCTCATCACGTGGAGGGGGCACAGGCGTGGCAGAAGGGGCCGACAGGACCCCGACGCCGGGCAGCACTGCAGACACAGTCGAGCCCCTTTGCGGTGTCTGAGCAGCCCACGCTTTTCCGAGGGCCCCTCTGGGAGGCAGGGAAGGATGGGCTGGGTGTGCGGTTGCTGGTGGGGCCGCAATGAGGACCGCCATCAGGATGGCCGAGGTGGTTGCGGCACCTCCCCGAGGTCTGAGGAGCTTTCCTCAGCCCTGCGGCCACAGCTGCGGCTCTGGGCCGAGCCCCCGCAGGGCAGGTCTGCAGGCAGGGCAGCGCTGGGCAGCCTCCTTCAGCGGCAGGGAGCGACTCCTGGCAGGCTGGGCGGCTGCCCCCTCCTTCGCTGTCATCCTCCGGGCTCTCCTCCGGCTGCTCGCAGCGCGACGCCTGGAGCTGTGCACGCGTCCAGAGGCAGCGCAGGGGCTGAAGGGGCTAAGGGATGTGTCCAGGCTCCTGGCGAGCTGGTGCAGATGTTTCCCTAGGCGCTGCCGTTGGCCCTAATGGCACATCGCATTCACAGGGGAAGCACAGCATGAGCTTGTGCCCACGTTAAGCAGAGGCATTCACTGATGCGTTGTATGCAGCACATGCTGTGTCTTTTCTGTGAGCAGTTGTTACCTGTCTCCACAGAGACTCTCCTAGAAGGGATCTGGAGATGCTGTGTTATGAGTATCTTCATGCTGCTGTTTCATGCATCCCTTCAGGCTTTTGAGTTTCTCTTTTCTGAACACAGCTCTTGTCTGATGATACATTTATTTGCATATCTAGACATTTCTCCTGACATTTCCCCTGGGTTGAACTGTGGCAGTGGCTCATCAATATTGTTGCTGCTGTTACAAGATGAACATAGAAATCAACCATTTGTGTGCCATATTGCTATGGAAAACCTCCATGAGTGGTAAGCATGCACTTAATAATGTTTTCATGGACCGGAAATTGCAATTCCAATATTTTCTAGAAGAGTTTGTGATGGTATTTCTTTTTGTTTTTATTAAACTGAAAGAGAATCTGGGAGGTTCCTGATTCGCAAGGGGTAGGAAGAAAACAAGTTTACCTAAAAGACAAGTCCTCAATGGGAGAAAAAGGCCCAGATGACTACCTGTGCTTAAGCAGTATAAACCAGTATGAAACAGAGGCTCACTTGTGTTTGAGGAAAGGGAAGAAGAAAGTGAGGTTACCCAGAGAGACTGTGCAGTCTCCATCCTTGCAGGTTTTCAAGACCTGCCTGGATAAAGCTCTGAGCCAATCTGGGGTGCGCTCAGAGCTGACCCTGCTTTGAGCAGGGATCAGAGCTTCCCTGAGCTTCCTTCCAGTCTGAATTATTCTGTGATTCTATATCCAGAATTGCAGGCTGTTTTCATCAAGGAAGACACACAGGTGGAAGGAGGTGAGGAGGAGAATCTGCTTGGGTAGACTCTAGGCCTATTCCATGGCCTCCTGCCTCTAGCTTTCTCTCCTCCTCTCCCTTCACCTGCCCTCCTCCATTTTACAGAGCACTGCCCCAGCAGAGAGCAGGTCGGCAGGCACAGCCAGCACACAGTGCTTCTCGAAAGTCGTCTTCCATGACACACAAACAGCCGTCTGACTGCAAGGAGAGTACTTCACCAGCAAAACCTACACAGCCACAACCAGGTGAGATGACTGCACGTGTGAGGACCCTTGCCTATTGCAAGAGAAGCAGCATCCTAAACCTGAGGCTTATCTTCACTTCGAAGGTCTTGTATGTGCGCTGCTGGGATCAGCTTCCTGTATTGCTGCCAAGCGCAGACTCAGTACTCTGCAGACATGGGGCAGGTCGGGGCACGTCACTCCACATGGAAACCTGAGCCGCAGCAGCCCCCTGCCTTGCTGCAGAGATGGGTTGAACGGCCTCCCCTGGGGCTGGGCCAGTGCTGTCTGTGGAGCAGGAGCTTCCTGGACCAGCAGCACCAGGACAAAAGGAGCTTTTCCAAGGGCTGTGTATAGGAATAGGCTGGGCATGGACTGGAGCTTCCCTCCATCTAACAGAAGGAGATAGGTTTGGTGGAGCACCCCATTACAACCTGGAACAGAAGAACTGCCACTCCGGAGGAGGTCCTGACCTCCAGCCTTGTAAGAGGAATGTGTTGCTCCAGAGCACCAAGAAGACCCTTGTCCTTCCTGTGCAGGTTCCCACTGCAGAAGGAGGCTGTAAAACACATCAGACTAACCTTTGTGTGGCATCTGGGAAAAGTAGGACTATTGTGTACTACTGCACTTACGGGTATCCGCAGGGACAGAAAGAAGCAGGATTCCCAGCTATGCTATAATAGAAATGATATAAAGTCCTGCTGGACCCAGCAGACTCAGGGCTGGCTCCACATTGCACACAGCTACCAGGACCTGCTCATGGGTCATGCTGTGTCCATTTATAACTTACTAAGTCATCCAAAATAAGTATTTCCTTCTCTAGCTGATGCTTCCAATGACACTTATGTTGCCTTCCTGTATCGTAGGTTTCATTTGAAAAATATATAAAAAGAGGGTTTTGTTTTCTTGATGTGTGCTTTTCCCTTTTGCCTCATGAAGCAAATACTTCCTAATGAGCCATAGGAAGAACTTTCCTGATTTTTCTGATGGGTGACCCAATGATGAAATATTGCAGCTCAGGTATGGTCACAGGGTACCTGTTGGGCTTCACAGATGGGCAGTTTCTTTTCTTGCTCTTTACTGCTCTGAGAGGTCTAAAAGCCACTTGGGAAGTCCGCTAGCACAGTGCAGCATGGAGCAAATTTTCTTTAGCCTAGTGCTACCCTCATCACATAGGGGTTTTCTTCTTTAACCTCACCTAGTTAACCTCCCCTAAGCTCATGAAAATGAATCAAATCAACATGCTGCATTTGTATACAGTCACAGGAGCCTATGCCAATCCTTATGCTGAGTATTAATGTGGGTTGATGGCTCCCTAAGGAAAAGAGCAAGAAATATTTCTTGTTCTGTGTTGCTTTTGTTGGCTAGTAAGAGAGATTTCAGGAGAGCTAAAGCTTTGCTTTAGCAGCCCGCTAACCAACTAATTGGGCATATTTTCTTAGAATAAGATATGAAAAGTTTTTTTTTTTTTTTTTCTTATTGTTGGTTTTCCCACCTCTGTGCAGCATGAATGCTGTGGAGGTCGCAGGCGGAGGAAGGTGAGAGCAGGTATTGGAAGCAGGGCTGCAAAACGTTGCAGCTAAGTCATGATCCTCATTTCTTTTCCTGTTACTGCCTCTCTTGCCCCATGCTTCACACCATGGCCATTTGTTAGATTTTCTTGGCTTGTGTCAGAAAAACTCCTTCTCCCCTAACTCCCTACCTCTCTCCCAAAAGACCTCAGTGGTTTACTGCACTCAGTGCTGGCCTTGCTTTGAAATTTTACGTCCTTTGGGCTCATGCCCTGCTGCCAGACAATTGGAAGCACCCCACACTTACTTGCATAATGTTGCTTTTTATTGGGAAAACACTGCTCTGGCTGGGCTGGGCAATGGCCAAACACGTGGCCGCCCTGGCTGTTGCCTCTGAAGTGAGCAAAGGCCAGCTGACTCCCTGCAGACAACCTGTTGTGCCGGGGTGCTGGAGAGGAGGGAGTCCTCCAGCTGAAGACTGATGGACTTGATTCTGGGGAGCTATGGGAAGATGTTGGCATCACTCAGGGAGGAAACTGGAGTGGGCATACAGCTAGATGGCCTCTGAAATAAGGGATGCGGGTGCCTGTTCCAGTGTGAGGTTTGTGGGGTAGCCCTCTCCCATGCCCCCTGGGCCGGTCATTGCTGGACAGTGTTGGCTCATTGAGCCGCAGACAGCCTGCTTGGCCTGCCAAAGTTTGGCTTGCAGACCCTTGGCTCGGTACTGGGATGAGACCTATGTTTTGGTTAGCTTCCCACTGATGGCCAGGGGGACCTGTGTGGGCAGCGGTGTCCGAGCTGGGCCTGGCTGGTGCCAGGTTCATTTGCATGTTGCAGATATGCTGGGAAGTAGAGCAGCTGCCAATATTCAGTGTTACATTTGGACTGACTGTTTCTCAAAAGCACTGTTTGCTTTCCTGTACTCATTATGTGTTTTTCCGTATTAAGTAAGTTTACCGCAAAGGAGTTGTGGAACCATATGTGCCCTGTGACATTGGGGAGAGCCTGAGGAGGGGCCGTCAGGCCCCGCTGAGTGGGGCCGTCGCACTCATGTGGGGGCTGGGCAGGTCTCAGCTCCGAGTGCGTGCGTGCGTGTGTGCGTGCATGTGCACGTAGCTTCCTCTTCCCCCTCCCTGTGACAAATAGCAGAGGGGAAAAGCCAAGTAAGCGAATGCAAAGGCTTTCCCTTGAGAATTGTGGTGTTAGTCTACAATCGGTAGTATTTGAAAGTAGTAGCTCATGATTTTAGCATACACTGTCACAAGGCAGACAGCATAGCCCTGCTTCGAGTCGTCTTGGAGCATGAAACCATGAACAAACAAACCTTCCAGTGCAGCCTTATTTCTGTAGCTCAGGATTTACTGTATGTGCTCCTCTTGCGCTCTTGTCAGAGGAGCAGGTGATCTGGTTAGCTGTCTGGACTGGGGAAGTGGGAGAAGGAGGTAGATGGTGTATTTAAATGCTCATTTTGAAAAGTGTTTTTTTTTTTTTTTTTTTTTTTTTTAAACTTTAGTGAAGCTTCAGGTTACAAAGCCTCACCCAGTGATGGGGAAAATACTGCCAGCACTTTCAATGGAAAGGAGTGGGCTACTGTAGTGCATGTATTTTGCATTGAGTTTAGCGGTGTTACAAATGTACAAATGTTGTCTGCCATCTGCTGTTGACAATGGAGACGTCTGCAGCAGCCTATGGCCAGGGCTCAGAGCCGGAGGTCTGGTGGAAATACACAAAGCTGTATGGAACAACAGCAGAAGAATGAGAACCAATATTAACCACTATTATGGATACAGCGATAGTGATCTGAATTAAACTATTTATGACTGCTGCTGCAAACTCCAAGTAAAAACTTCACAGAATACAAAAGCAAGGATTCCTTTTGGCATCTCCTGCACAGGGGCACTGAAGGGCCCTTGCTGGAAATCCTCATGCTTTCAAAATGAGCCTCCCTGGCCTGGTGGGAGAGCAGCACTGTGCCCTGCTGCCACCTGGTTACAGCTCCATTTCATTGGGCGACTTTCAGGAAACCAGCTGCTGTTTCATGGGCTTGACATCAGTAGTGAAAGCACATCAGAAAACAGACTATCCCTGCTAAGTAATTAAGTTAAAAGAAAACTACATTATAGAAGAAAAAGTAAAGGCCACATAGGTTAGTATTATCTTTTCTTCCTTCCTTCCTTCCATGTCCTTCCTTGCATTTCCTTCCTCTTTCTTCCCTTCTTTCTTCCTTTCTTTCTTCCTTCCTTCATTTCATTCTTTCTTCTTTCTCTCTCTTCCTCTTTCTCTCTCTCTCTGTCCCTCTCCCTCCCTCCTTCCTTCCTTTTCCTTCCTTTCTTCCCTTCATTTTTTCTTCTTCTCTCTTCCTCTTTCTCTTCCCCTTTCTCTTTTTCTTTCTTTCTTTTTCCTCTCTCCCTCTCTCTTTCTCTCCCTCTCTTTCTCTTTCTTTCTCCTTTTCTTCCTACTGTCTGTCTCGGACTTATCTTAAATTTTATGGTAATAAGGATACATTTTCTCAGTTAGAGAACAGTGTTCAGAAGGTCAGTTGCCTTATCACAAATGAATTAAAAGTTCAGGTAAACATCCTTGCTTTTGTTCAGTGGCACAACTGAGTATTTAATATATACATGCACATGTATATGTGTGTGTGTATGCATGTGCATGTTTGTATAAATTAAATGGATACAAAATATGGTGAATGTGTGGTTGACAGAGGTGAAAGCAGACCAACAGTCCTGAGTAGATCTTACTAGGCATCCTGCCTCCCCTTTTCTCCCACTTGCTTCTAGAATTAAAAAATGTGCATAAAGGTATCACAGATTTCTTGTTTGAATAGTAACAACAACAAAACCAAAAATGGGATAACTGTACCAAGACTGCTTCTGGTTGAGCACCCTATAACAAATGAGGGTGAAGCCTGAAGCCATATTGGACCTGCAGTGATTTAAGGAACCCTTACATCTGATGCATTATTTTAGATATATTCCTCAGTCGACTTCCTCATCACACTAGGGAACCAAACACGGTGTACTTACATCCTTCTAAAGATACAGTTGTATGCAATATCCTCCTTCAGAGTCAGCCCTAACCAGTTTGTTAGTGGTGGTAGACTGTGACAGCCAATTACCATGATTCAGTTTAGCTGTAAGTTCATCTGAACAGCTGGAAACACAGCCCTAAATTCCAGTGTGATATGTCTATGGGAATTGTCCCACTGAACTTAGCATCACCAGCTTGAAACAATCAAAGTAAGTCTGTCATTCATCTAAACTAAAATCTGGAATTATAAGTGTTTTGTATGCACTGCAAGCATACAGCTCTCTCAAAGAACAGCCAGCAGCCTGCATTGCTGCACAAGCTCAAGGAGAAGATGAGGAGATGGGCGTCTCAGCACCAGCTCATGAGGACTTCCAGGCCACCGGTGCAACTTTCCCAGACCTGGAAGCCAAAGAAGAAGGTTTGCTACATACAAAGTGCTAAAGGTCCAGCTGCAGATTCCCTGAAATGAATGCACACTTATTTGGTAAGAAATAAAGACAATTTCAAAAATGTGTCACACAATAATAACAATGCTGAATATAACTTAAGCTTAAAGCAAGGGTCTGTCATGTTTTCGGGGCAATGGTGAACAGCTCTGCCTTACAGAAAATGGCTCCACTGGGAAAGTCAGACCATAAGAATTGGAGGCACTGGAACTTATTCAAATGGAGCTAAATTAAAGCAGATTTTTCGTGCTGCTTTTACATTACACAGACCATTGGAGATGACATGTTCGGGGGGGGGGGGGGGGCGGGGGGAAGCTGGACCACTCCCACTCCCTGCAAATTTTGAGTGCACAATTTTAAACAGAAATTCCCTAAATGAGGGATTCAATATATTTATACAAAAAGCAGAATTAAAGGATATTATAACTTTATCAGGGCTTTTCTGGATGCAAGAATTCAGGAGGAGTTTGATTTCCAAAAGCAGTTAATTTCTCTACACGCCCAAAGAGGCCTGGGTTCTAGCTAGGAGGGTGCCAGTCCCAATGCAGTTCCTCGCTCTGGCAGACAGTGTAACCTTGACCAAACATCTTGAATCCATGCTTTGGTTTCCCATCTATAAAACAGAGTATATTCCTGCCTCAGAGAGGTCGTGTTACAAGTAAATGACTGAGGACCTCTAGGTTAATCTCACAGAAACCAGCCACGGAGAAATACTACTTTGTTAACAAACAGTTGTGCAGACGGCACATGATAGTTCAGAAGACACCTGCAACCACAGATGGCCATCTCAGTCTAAAGTTCAGCAGCAAATAAACACTTAGATTACATAGATCTTTGATTAACATACTTGCCATCAATTAACTGTTATGAGCAGCCATAGTGCTACAAATGGCTCAGTCAGGTAAACAAAAGCTATGCTTATTTACATCTGGTTCTGGTCATTTTTAGAAATAGCATGTGAAGGGCTCCAGCAGCCCCCCCCCCCCCCCCCCCCCCCCCGTGTCACTGAAGGAAAAGGGAGGAATAGTTATGAAGCTGGTTATTGTCAGAATTTTATTTTGTTGCTACCAATTACATGAGAAGTAGGGAAGGGGACCACATCGCCTAAACAAGATGGTATAGGCTACCATTTACTTTCATTTTTAGAGACTGTATTCCATTTTCCATAAAAATAAGAAGGGCATTGTGAAACACTAACCAGACAAATAGGACAAGGGTGACTTGCACTTACGGTGGATGCTGTGAACAATTTGTTCCAGCTGCTTACAAGAATGAGGCAGAATATGATTTAGTGAACAAACAAACTCTTATAACAACACTTAGGAAAATTATAATGCTATGCTTGTCTGAGAAAGCCACTCTGAGCAGTATGCTTGAGATTATGGACAGATAGACAAATGATGGGCCACACAATTCTGTCCCAAAGCACAAGTCTTGTTTGCAGCAACATGCAATTCATAGGTCAATGAAGATTTTTTTTTCCAGAAAACAGAAAAAAGTCAAAATATCTGCCTGCATCCTTTCAGTTATGATGTAGCGCAGTTACTCTTGGCATGATCACAGGATCTAGAAAGAAGACGTGCTTTTTTTCTGGAGAAACAAGGTATTAAAAATTCCAGCAAGATCTGGATGTAAATGGGTCAAAAACACTATGTAGGCATGGGAACTGGTCACAGCCACTAGAATTCAATGATACTTTATTTTACCTTCCAGTTTCATGAATAGCCTAGGAAGAACCAAGTTTTATTTATTAAAACCCTGCCCCCCCATGTAAATGCTAATCCACCTGTTAGCATTAGCACTGAAACATAATGTGGCTTTTAAACTTTTCTTGTAAAAGTCATCTGAAAATACACTCTCATTTTGTGATTTGGAGCTATCGAAGCATCTTATATGGAAACATTCTGGAAATAGACTCCACTTTTCCTTCCTCCTACCATCACAGTGAAATGTGAAAGCCAAATGATATTAAACATGGCTCTGCACACGAGCTCTGGTCCAGCAAAGAGTATCATTGATTTTTACAGGGTTGTAGGTATACAGTTCTCAACAGCCTTGAGGTGTTCATCCCATCCTCATGCTCAGAAATTTCACATGCTTCTTTCTTAAACATTGATTACTGACAATGAATAAATGTGATTAATCCTATATGGTCTTTTTTTTTTTAATCAAGCCATTAAAACTTCATTCATTATCATAACTTCTTTTAGCTTTATTTATTTAAAAATATGAGCAAAAATGGTCATATTTGGCCTGTTTTCCTCAGAAGGAAGAAATTCTATCACTTATTAAGGCAATATTATTGTGGGACAGGAACTGTTTGATTATGATTTGGAAATATAATTCATAACTCGACCACATTTGAAGAACAAGTACTGTCAATACCTTTCATTTTTCTCACTACTGGTTTGAAATGCATCCTCAGAAGCTACGGAGAAAAAGAAAAACCCACAGAGCTTGAACTAATTTCAAAGGTGGTAAACGCATTGGATTACTGGGGGCACAAGCTCATGCTGTGCTTCCCCTATGAATGCGATGTGCCATTAGGGCCAACGGCAGTGCCTAGGGAAACATCTGCACCAGCTCGCCAGGAGCCTGGACACATCCCTTAGCCCCTTCAGCCCCTGCGCTGCCTCTGGACGCGTGCACAGCTCCAGGCGTCGCGCTGCGAGCAGCCGGAGGAGAGCCCGGAGGATGACAGCGAAGGAGGGGGCAGCCGCCCAGCCTGCCAGGAGTCGCTCCCTGCCGCTGAAGGAGGCTGCCCAGCGCTGCCCTGCCTGCAGACCTGCCCTGCGGGGGCTCGGCCCAGAGCCGCAGCTGTGGCCGCAGGGCTGAGGAAAGCTCCTCAGACCTCGGGGAGGTGCCGCAACCACCTCGGCCATCCTGATGGCGGTCCTCATTGCGGCCCCACCAGCAACCGCACACCCAGCCCATCCTTCCCTGCCTCCCAGAGGGGCCCTCGGAAAAGCGTGGGCTGCTCAGACACCGCAAAGGGGCTCGACTGTGTCTGCAGTGCTGCCCGGCGTCGGGGTCCTGTCGGCCCCTTCTGCCACGCCTGTGCCCCCTCCACGTGATGAGGATGTTAGACAGGACAGGCGCCAGGAGAGACCCCGGCAGCCTATACCGGGGGAAAGCAGCGTCAAAAGCCTTGCTGAGGTCGAGGCAAACGGCATTCCCTGCTCTCCCCTTGCTCGCAAATGCAGTCATTTTAGCAGGTCGGCCAGGCAGCACTTACCGTGGCAAACCCATGCTGACTGTTCCCTTCTTCTGACCAGTCCTGCTGCTGACCGTGACCGTCCTCTCCTTCATGTGCCCAGAAGGGGGGTTCCTGGGGGACTCGCAGCTGTGTGTTTTCCCAGGGACCCCAGTGAGGCTGCCTGGCCTGCAGTTCTCCACGTCGTCCTTTCGGCCTTGTTTGAAGATGGGTGCAGCGCTTGCCCTTGTCCATTCATCACGGCCTTCCCCGGATCTCCACGACCTCTCGGAGACGACAGGGAGCAGCCGGCCAGTTCTCGCAGCACCCTCAGATGCAGCCCGGCTGGCCCCTTAGGCTTGTATGGGCTGAGTTGCCTCGGGTAAGCCCTGACACAGGCCTCATCCACCACGGGTCCTTCTCCTCCTCCCCCTTGAACCCTGACGCTAAGCACAGAGGCCTGCAAGACCTTGTTGGTGAACGCTGAGGCCAAGAAGCCACAGACTGCCTCAGCCTTGGCCGCGTCTGCTGCCACTGATCACCCGCCCCAGTCAGTCAGAGCCCACATCTTTCTGGGCTGCTCTTTTACCGCGAGTGTAGCGGCAGAGGAGCTTCTTGTTGCCCTTGACATCCCTTGCAAGCAGTCAGCTGGAGGTGAGCTTTGGCTCTCCTAGCACCGTCCCTACACGCCTGGGCACTGCCACTGACAGTTCATCCTTGCAGCCTGTCCCTGCTTCAGCCTCCTGCATACTGCCCTCTCTTCTGCCCTGGAGGCCTGTCACGAGTTCCCTGATAGCACCGTTCTCCGCAAACCTCTGCCTGACTTCCTGAGCATCACCATGTTCTTGTGCTTGGAAGACGCTGTCCTTCAAGACCCGCCAGCTCTCCTGAGCTGCTTCACCCTGCAGAGCTGACTCCCAGGCGATCCCACCTACTCGTTTCATGAAGAAGCTGAAACCTGCTCTCCCAAAGCCCAGGCTCTCTACTCTGCTACCTGCCTTCCTCACGCCCTCTGGGGCCTCAAGCTCCACTGCGTCATGGTCACCACAGCCAGGGCTGCCACTCATTACTGCATCCCCAACCACTTCTGTCTTGTTACTGAACGATAGGTGCAGCTGTGCGTTGCCCCAGCTGGGCCCATCCAGAACCTGGACCAAGAACTTATCCCTGACCCCCTGCCACCTCCCAGAAATCCCAGTTACCTGCCTGCCCTCATCTTACCCTTCCACCAAGTGCCAGGGAGCTCACAGCCCTTGCCATAAGCATGGGCGTCTGCCATCCAGAGACTGCCTCGAGCTGTTGAAAGGAGACGCCATTCACTTCTCGTCCTGATTAGGTGGTCAGAGCACTCACCTCGGCCACAACGCAAGGTTAATTTCCAGGTAGCTGCATGGAGAAGCAGTTTGGAACAGACAAGGCCAAACACACCCAGCTTGCTGGTGATCAAATTACTCGCAGGCTTTAATTCTTGTCTCGCTAGGCCACCAAAGCCAGCCTATTTCAGGACGCAATCGTTAATAAATGCGGCAATGAAAGCAATACGGAATGGTTAAAAAGGAAATGGAAACGCAATTAGACAATATTAAAAAGAAAAAAAGGTATCAGGAATTCAAACACAGAACACAGAAAATGCTGTGTAAGATTGGACTGTAATAACTGGGTTGGTTGAGGCATCTTCCACTTCTGCAGCCAGGCGCCTTCATGCCACTTCCATTTATCCCCACAGCCCTGCGGAGGGAAGAGAAAGAATGGGAGGAGGAGTGAGTACCACGCCTGGCGCACAGCAGTGCTTCCTCACAGTGCTGCACAGCAGATTTCAGCAAAGCCGCCAACGATTCACGTTGCATGAGTTTGGCTAGATTGAAAAGTGCAGGGAAGAGCCCAGTTCCCCAGGGCCCTCTGAATGGGAGCAGCTCAGTGACAGACACAAACCTGTACTTGTGCCAAGAAGGACCCTAAACCTGCCCCTCTGTGGACCCTTTGCTGCTGCTGAGAGCAGGTCTCCTGCGACAACTCCCAGCAATGCTGCAGTCCTCTCCTCCCACCACCAAACACAAAGCCCCATTCCCCAAAGGCTCCCGTGGCAGCCATGGAGCAAGCCAACGCAACAGTTCAGAGCAACCACAGCAAGCGGGGAAGGTCAGTGACAAGAGCTCTTCCTTCGTGGGAGACGGGAGCACCAGCAGCAAGTAACCCAAGCTACCCCATCTTCAGCAACAGTGTATGGTGCGCACATCACATGCCACTGCACTGAGTAGCCTGCAGGTAGCTAGTGTGTACTTGGTGGAGGAGGGAGGGAGCGGGCCACCCCCTCTGCCTGGCGCTGCGTGAGACTGGCCAAACGGCCCACAGCCCTGCGGGTGCTGGGGCAGGGAAAGAATGGGAGCCAAACTTCTCCCTGTGGAAGCACAGCCAAAGCTCAGCTGAGCTTTTGCTTCTCCACTCACAGACCTGGCCAGGCTGCAAAGAGCATGAATGTATTGTCCACTACTGTTGACACTCCTGTTGTGTTAGCGAGGTGCTGAGCCCTTCTCAGACACAGTGTCTCTCTAAGCACTGCCTGGTGGTTTTTACCAGGATGCTACAGGCCTCTGCCACTGAAGGGGCACAAAGTTGCTCTCTCAGCTGGACTTTGCCCTTCTGCCTAAGGAAAAAACCCAGAGCCTGGCAGGCAGGCAGGTGAGCTCAACAGCTTTTTCATCATGGAGGACTTACCGCATCTAGGATACTTGAAAACTCCATCCAAGCACTGTACTCTAAATTCCTCAGGGCTTGAAATTTTGTGGTGCCACCATGATCTGCATTCAAAGTAAATATGTTCGCTGGAGAGATAGCTGGAAGTGCTTGACAGGCTTGATTGTAGCTGAATATTGTTCTTTGCCATATCACGCTCAAGCACCGTACACTTCTCTGGAAAATGAGAAAGCACTTTGATTATTTGCCTGTAGACTCATGCTGGACAACTGATCCTCTGATGCTACAGCTACCCGCTGACTCCCCAAAAGACTTAAATCCTTAGCTGCTTTCCCTCAGGACTGTGGCAGTCAAATACTGGCAGATGAGTCTGAGGAGAAAAGCAGGGCAGTCAGGAGGAAAGGCCTCACACTTCCCTCAGGCAGGGCCAGGGCATCCCTCCTCGCCTGGGTAGAAAAGGTTTCTTCACTGCTGGCTCAGACGGCCCTTCTGCAACTGCCCTCACCTCCATTAACACACAGTGCAGGCGATGAAGGGCCAGATCTCACAGCTCCCAAGGCCCACCTTCTACTGAGGTCAGTTAGGCACAGGCTATTTTGTGGTGCACCACTGTGGCACAAGTTGCCTGCAAGACACAGGGGTGGCCAGGGAGGCCGTGGGGACATAAAACTTGCAAGAAGATCAGGAGACTCTGCAAAACCACTGAAGCAACAGCGGGGGACCTTCAGCACGACAGGGAACGGACACGCTCTTCTGCCTTGCCTGGAAGTGGCCAGACACTCGCAGCACAAGTAACCCTGACAGGTAATAACAGTTAGGCCCCTGGGTCCTTTCCAAGGAGTTTTGCCAGCTCATGTCTTCCAGGGCGGTGGCTTCTGGGGGACACCTCCCGTCACGGCCCACAGCTTTACAGGGGGCTCCCCCACCCTGGGGCTCTCGCGGTCTTTCCCCAGCCACACCTCCTACGGGCTCTCTCCTCTCAGCTGCCACAGTAAAAATGCAACAAAACAGCAGGGAGGCAGTGGCTGACTTGGAGATGACTTACTTCCTGGCTTGCAGTGTGGATACTCTAGCTTCCCCTCTACACACTGTACTCGGAATGGAGAAGATGCTGGGTCCTGCACATATCCTATTTTACACTGAAACTCAATAAAATCACCAGATGTCGAATACAGCTTGTTTCTTCTGGTCCATTTCAGCCCAATATTGTTTCTGTTCATATCCTCTTCAGATGCCGTACAAGCCACTTGAAGAAGGGAAGAGCAGATTGTCAGTTCATAGAGACACACCACCGGTGATTTGTTTCCCTAGAGCCTGCAGAAGCCCAGCCTAATCACACGTTCTTCATGGGGCAAAATGCTTTCAGCTCTTTGCTCTGACCCTCTGTTGTTTCAGGCAGGAAAGTTATTCACATCAAAGCCTAAGGGGAAAAGGACCATGCCTAAGACACCAGGCAGGACTATGGAGAGGCCTTTCTGCTCTGACGGTCACACACGACAGGATCCAACCACAGCTGAAGGGTGGGGGAAATTGCCAGGCGGCAAGGAACTTGCCCCCACTCCAGTTTCCCAGGACTGCCAGGCACGCAGACCCATCCTCCCCTCTCACAGCCTGCTGACCACAGCCGTGCCCCCAGCTCCAGTGCACTCAGGAGCCCTGCACAGTGATGGAGACAAGACCCCCTCACACAGGCTCACACTTGGGCCAAACTCTCCTCCCCCTCCTGCATCCATCTCAGGAGGCGAGACAGCAGGCACTAGAGGGGACGACGCTGGGGAACATCAAGAGGAATCTCCTCCTGGACAAAGGAAGAACCCACTGCTGTTCTCCCACGGCAACATCGCAGTCCCAGCACAAGTGCTGCTTCACAAGCGGCGCTGGAAGGGCCCTCAGAGTCCGAGAAAAAGACAACAGGAGGAGTCACACCGATTTCTGCCACGCGGCACACGCTTCAACATACCTAAGCAGACCGGGGGGGTTGTCCACTGCCCCTCAGTGCATGTAATATACTGAGATCCTTCCAGGACGTAGAGACTTTGGCACTTGTACTCCACAGTCGAACCTGGCGCATACTCTTGCAGCGGGAACGAAAGAAGGTCTCCATTTTCAATAGCTGGAGGTGGGCCACATTTTTCACCTCTCCCTGAAAGGGAATTCCCAAGTAGAGAGAAACCCATCGGTATTGAACTGCAATGGAGGCCTGGCCACGAATACCGCCAGGCAGTATGCTGGTAGCACTCCGAGAGACCAGGAGGAAAGCAGAGAGAAAACTGACACCTTGACACCAAATACCTGACACGGGAAAAAGAGCAAAAGGGAGTGTCTCGTTTCTCTGCTGCTGGCACTCACAACTGCCAATTCATCCGTTTGGCATCGCTGAAGTGTTTGCAGCTTGCAGCAGGCCTTTCTCCAGGACCACGCAGTGGTGTAGTGTGTTTGGCACAGCTCTTTCTGCAGAAGAGCCTGACACCCACCTCCTTCCTCTACTGCCTGAGCAGTGAGGGAAGGGAGAGAAATAACACAGGAAACTGGGTGTAGAAGGAAACCCAGAGGAAGGGCGGGGGGTACTAAAACACCGACTAGAGGAACAGCCTCTGCACCACTGCAGATTCATCAGAAAGAAGCAGAGAAAGGGAAGTACTTCTTTCTGCAGCAAGCTGTGAAACTGGGGAACTTCTGGACACAGGATGCTGTCGAGGCAGCAGGTTCGGAGAGGCGTTAGAGAAAGCCAGGCACAACAGCTCCACAAAGAGATCCTGAACAGATTAGGCAGGCCTGAACCCTCCAACATCCCTCATCAATCAACCAGTTGTGGCTGCTGGGACAGCACAACAGGAACGGACCTCAGCAAGCAGCCAGGAGGCTCACGGGCTCTCCCTAAGCAGCTCTCCCCACACTCCTCTGCTCGACACAGACTCCTTGGCCAGCAGTCTGCGGCTCTGACCAAGCACTGCCTAAATCCTTACCTCTCTTTGGAAATGCTGGAGCTTCGCCTGTCAAGGCCCCCTGATCATGGGAAGCCCTCGCAAACTGACAGAGATGACACCGGGGTACCCTCAGGGTACTCCAGCTCTCTGGGGGCTGTGTGCTCCTTTCTGTCCATGGCAGAGCTCCAGATTCCTTGTGTGCTCCCCTTTGCCACAGGACTTTATCTCAGCTCTGGCTATCATCAGTGGGTGGCACATGGCACTGCAGGGAAGGGGAAGGCCAGCCTGCTCTTCTGGGTCCTTTCATGAGGGCTCTTCTCCCAAGGACAAATCCCTGCACCACATGTCATTTGCCCTAGCAGGAACGCGTTTGTTACTGATTCCTAACTGTGGGATGTTTCCGTCTCCATACAGTATCCTGGCTGCAATGCAGTCTTCAACACCCTGCACTCGCTCAGCTGTCACCAGTTGCACGCTGTCCTTTGTGGATGCCCGAGAAGACTACGTGCATGCATTTGTGGGCAACTTGCTTGCATTTCTGTATGTTAGCTCTGATCTGAACTACAACCAAGGGGACCGCTGCACTCTGTAATGGGATAGCCCTCGGGCCCTGTGGGTGCTTATGGCCACGAGCAATGCCAGACAGGCAAGCATCAATCCATCACGCCTGCGTTTTTAACCACTTTTGAAAGTTAGCTACCTTCGCTTCACAGATTTTTTAACCCACTCAAACCCCACACTGCTGCAAAGCCTGGCCCTTTTTGCATTGGCAAAAATTCAGAGAAGACCCAGACCCTTTGGTACCACTAATGATGCTCCTTGCATTTGGCACCACATTCAGGAACCACAATACGGAGCCTGGTCTTCATTCATCTGCCCTCTCTGCACCCCTTTCAGCTCCCAGCGGGGTGCTGTTCCAGTGAAAGGTTGCTGCATTGGTGCAGGTGCCGAAACTTTCTGCCTGCCTGAGGAAAACTCATGGGAGTATCCAAGGCGTTCAGAAAGTCCTAGGCGCCAGATTTACAGAGTCAGTTTCAACATGGTATCTTGGCATGCTATTAGCTCACACATGAAATCCTGCTGTCACTTGACTTAATTCAGTGGCCTTCAACAGAGCAATGCATCTCTGCATCAGCGCTACAGTTCGCTCCTCTCAATGTCAACCAGCAGGGAAGCTGTGGGCCTTGCTCTCCAAGAGAGACAGCAGTAGTTCCTACTCTTTGCTTGTTTCTGAGTGTGCCAGGGATGAGGCATTTCTGCACAGGAAGGAGACTGAGATTTGGAGAAATAAATGCCACCAAGCCAGCCTCATGACAGTACCACCAACAAGGTTTTGGCCCCAAACAGAGCCACTCTCCTGCTCGGACCCAGGAGACGCAATTACAATCTCGTTACCAGAACAGGGGAATTTTCATAGGCTTGGTATAAAGAGAGAGAGAGAGAAACTACCTCTGCATTTTGGCAGCTCTGTCCAGGTCCCGTTCTGACAGGCCACAGTGGAATCCCCAGTCATCTGAAAACCTTGCCAGCATCGATACTGAGCTTCCTCCCCGGGCAAATACCTGGACTTTTTAACACCTTGAACTTTACCACCAGCAATTTCTGGAGGAGGTTCACATGTCACGTCTGAAAGGAGACAAAACCACATCTGCAGTCATTGAGGTGTTCCCGTGCATAACCTTCAGTTAGAGGAATCAATCTTGTTACTCCTCAAGCCCTGCAAGTTCTGTCCAGAGCTTCTATTGTCCTTCCAACACATTTTTTCTTTTTTTTCCCCTGCCATGACAGGTAGTGGTAAAACGCTGTGAAATGAATGCAGGGAATGTGAATTAAACCGGAAACAAGTCTTAAGAAGCTTGGCCCAGAGAGCACTGGAAACAGCAATTTCCACAGCCACTACTGCCTATATTGCAACATGCATAATACCACTGTCGCTGGGGATTTCAACCAGCCAGGTAGCCACCGGGTAGCGCGCGTAGCCAGAATAAAATCAACTGGCTACTTCTTGCGGCACACGGAAGACCACCTCAGGGTCTAAAAGAGGAAGACTCCAAGGAGAAGCATCCTGAAATGGAGGGAGTGAAAGCGTGGGTATTTGCAGGACTGTTCCTGCTGGCTGTGAACCAGGGGAGCTCAGCAGAGCTCTGAACAGGGTCCCAGATTGCAGTGGCACAAGGGACCTACAGCCCAGGAGGAGTCAGGAAATCCACAGCTTCCCCGGTAAGCCTCCACTTGTGGCAGACACAGGATGTCTGAATCACAGGTGCAGGAGACGAAGAACAGGAAAGAAACTGCCAGCTTTCCTGACTGCCTGTCTGCCTAGCACGCATCTTCCCATGGTGCCCTGCTTGTGCACGGGGGCCTCAACAAGACTCTCCCCCACAGGCCTCAGTAGCAAGGCCACAGCAGCTACAGCTCTGATGTCTTGTTCACTCCCTCAGATGTGATCTGTCCTCCTCAGAGGGGAGGGGAAAGGACTTTCAGGGCAGGGTACCAATGCCGTACGCAAAGTCTTTCTGCTCTTTGCTGTCAGCACGCTGTGACTCCTGCCGGCACCAGGGCCACAGCACTCCTGCTGTGGGGGAGCTGTCCCCAGTGGGTCACAGTTCCAAGAGTTCACAATGGAGAGAGCAAGGAGGGGTGACAACAGCAGCAGAACACTCTCTCTGGGACTCTCATGGCACAGCAGGATCAGCGAGAGTTACTAGAAAAACCTAGTGTTTTTGTAGCTCCACCTTACAGCACAACAAGCCTGCATTAGCCTTCTCGCCAGCCCACGTCCTTCCCCAGGGAAGGCTGGCATTCCGGAAAACCACAGAGGTGGCAGCGGAGCTGGCGCTCTGCTGAATGGCGGCGCTCTGGAGCACCGGCACTGCTGGAGGAGCTTGTCACGCTGCGCTGCTCACAGGTGGCAAGTGTGGTCGGCCCCGTGGAGGCGTGGCAGAGCTAAGCAGCCCTTGCTCACCCTGCAGCCACACACTGGGACAGGGGACAGGAGCAAAGCACAATTCCTTTGCACAGGAATGCTCTTCTCATTTCATAGCCCTAGGACAGCTGCATGCTTCAGCTCTGGAGTCTCTGCTGGCATCTGCATCAGTCAGCGTGGAGCTTTGGAGAAGAACAGCCATTTCGGCCCTCCACTACATCCCCCCACGCCCATACTCCCAGACAGCTTTGAACAGAACAGGAGAGCCCTTACGCATCGTTCTGTCAAAGTCCCAAACAATGGCATCCTCCGGGGAAATACAGCATCGTGCAGGAGAGTGCCAAATGGGCAAATTACAGGCCCAGTTTCTTCAGGCAGATTATTGTTTGTTGATGAGAAAGTCCGCAGTGTTGCTAGAAACAATCTGGCTAAGCCAAACTCAAGTGCTGTGCAAGAGAGCAACAGCAAGTACAAAGTTGTGGTGCACAAAGAAAGCAGCAGTAAAAGAGAGAAAGTCATTGGAGCATTCAGGTAAAAATACAGTCCCCTCTATGCTAACAGGCAAGATGAAAGTACGACCTCCTACCTCTGCAAGTTGGTGCTTGTGACCATTGTCCATTTGTACAAGTGACATAATTTACACCCATAATCTGAAAATTGGTTTCACATTCATACTGCACTCTGGCACCAGGCAGATACCTCTCGTGTTGACTGCTGGCAGTAGAAGCTCTGGGAACTTCAGGCGGGGCTCCACAGCTGGCGTCTGAAAAGAGAAGTGCATTTAAGAACAGGAGCACAGCCGTACCTTTGCCACAGAATACTGCATTCAGGAACACCATTAATCGTCACGAGCAACAACTGCTTGCCTAATTCAAGATACTACGGTTTTTAATCTGCAATGTTTCACCAGGCAGAATTCTTCTTCCCTGTAGCGACTAAAAGGAGAAAAGGAATTGCAGAGACTGGACAAATCAAGGGACTGGTGCTGTATTGCACGGTGTGTCAAAGGGTTGGAGTGAGGTGGTTTGTTTACTGTATGGACTTAGTTACTTTTAAAATTTGATCTTCCCCATGAAGTGAAAATACAATCTATTACCCTACCAGCTTTCTCATTCTTTGTAGCTAGTGCCCATTCCTCCATAACCCTCTCTCTCTGCTTGTCTTAGCAGTGCACACAATGGCAGCTACGAGCTTCCGCCCAGAAGGGGAATAGATATCATTGCTGAACTCGCTTGCTTGCTGCTTCTCAGGAGCCAGAAACGAGGTCCTGTAGCAGTCATTCCAAGCAGGTCACCTGCTGGCCTCACCCGCCTGCACGCATGGGTCAATATTATTTTAGTTAGCTTCGTCAAAGACCAGGGAGGATCATCGACTATTTACAAGTAGAACCTGTACCTTCACAGGAGGGTGGTGTTGTCCAGTTTCCTGCTCTGCAAATAATTTCTGGAGGGCCAGCAGTCAGGAACCCTGGATCACACTGGTAGCGAACAGTTTCACCAGGCTCATACATTGTCTTGTTTCTTCCCTCAATTTGGGAATTGGCAACTTTTGGAATACTTCCACATGGCATTTCTGAAAGCATACACACATTTGATACTTTGATAATGTGGTACATGTAGAATGGGTGTAACCTTCCCACCAAAAGCATGCTTAACAGAGCCTTCTCTAACCCTCGCATGGTCAGTGGATAAAGGTAGCATATGGAATATAAAAGGTAGCATATGGAAAATTAAATAAGTCATTACTCTACATAGACAAGGACTATTGGACAATCACTGAAAAGATTCTGATTCTGTCTCTAGACATGCATGTCATTCCTTGCTGTCAAGAAATTTTGATAGAGGCTTTTATCCCTAATCACGCAAAAGTGATTTCCATCGCAGAAGCACCAAAGTGATTCCCAGTCACTAACAGACTTAGTGGGAAACAGATTCTTGGATTATAAGCACTTGCCCATGACATACGTGGCAGAGACAGAAACTGAACAAAGATTGCAAGAACACCACAGGAATATTAAAAAAACAAAAAACAAAAACCAAAAAAACCTACACTGCTTTCAAAAACTCAGTCTTGTACCCAACCAGGATTGCTCTGAAGACTTCCATGCGGGATGATAAGATTCCGCAACAAAATCTGCGGTTACTGTCTCTTACTATTCAGGTTCCAATACAAAATAATTTCAAATTCACTGTTAAGTGCACTTCAAAAAAAAGAAGTATTGTTTGATATTACCAGTGCATGTAGGAGTGGAAGTCCAGTTTCCCATAGAACAAGTTATCTCCGAATTTCCATCTAATAGGAATCCAGAACGAGAGACGTACTTAAATTTAGCACCAGCGAGATAAGTTGTTTTCCCTTCTTTTTCCACTCTTAAATTTTGATTTTCCAGCCTGGGAACTTCAGCACATTCTAAAGGTTGTGGTGGCAAACATGGCCTTTCTTTAAATTCAGAAAACAAAGATGAATAATAATATAAGGCAATTAATATTCCAAAGACATACGCAGTCTAAAACTGAAAAAATACCCCCAAATAAACAAAATTTAAGTGACTTGAAAGTAAGATGAAGAAATATTTAAGATACGGAGTAACAACAGAGGTCCATCCATTCCTCCCTCCTTCCTATATGGGCTTTCTGTCTTTCTTTTGGCCCAGTTTAGAGCCATTTCCACACTCATATCAAGGAGACAAAATTACAACCTTTGTAAGACAAACAGGGGAAGAGAAGTAGGGGAGACATTATCTTGCTGCAGCACACTGAAAGTCAGTTTCTAGAATTGTAACTACACTACTTTTTTCCGGCACTAGTAAAGTTGCACCAACAGACGGAGAGGTTTTTCTGATGACATGATAAAAATACCACAGGAGAGAGCTTACAAAGTATTATAACATATTTCTTCCTGACACCTACAGTGGATTAAATCCCTGTCAAGCTGTCCTGAGTCAGGGCTCTCCCAATATTTTCTTCTCTTATATTACAGCAGAGTGGGGGGGATTAAAATTATTACATATAATGTGCATTTTTTGTTATCTGTACATTAGGTTTCACCAATTGACACATCAAGTTGAAAATATATGTTTGCACTGAATTCCACAAGACAAAAGATCTCATTACTGACAAAACTGTCCTTGTTCAACAAGAACAGCAACTGGAATTGGGAATTTTATTGCATTAAAATTTATTTTATGAATAGTTCAAACAATTTTAAATTTCTGAAACTATTTTTCCCCCTTAGCAGCAGAAATGGAGGCTCCAAAAGCAATGAAAGAGAAGAGAAACCGTGTGGCATCAGAATTTCCCAGCTTGAAAATACAGACAGGTGTGGCATGCTGTGCACATCAGTCACCAGCTGGCACCTCATTTGACCTGTGCTTATCTATCTACTACTCACTTCTGAAAATCTTTCTACCTCCTCTTAATGAATTTTTGCCAACAAGATATTATCTGCATCAGTAATATTTTATCAATTGGTTTCC
Organism: Dromaius novaehollandiae; assembly: GCF_036370855.1. NCBI lineage: Eukaryota > Metazoa > Chordata > Aves > Casuariiformes > Dromaiidae > Dromaius > Dromaius novaehollandiae. The sequence continues at coordinate 15,765,026 of NC_088105.1, read as the reverse complement.
AGAAGGGATTCTCAGCATGCTTAGAATAGGTGGCCAAGAGTTATGCCTTATCATTTATGCTCCTGTAAGAGGGAAAGGCCAGAAGAAGGCGAGAAATCCACAAATTGTCTAGGGAAGAATAAAGATAAAAAAGAACTACAGTCTGCTACTGCTAGCAATAAATAATACTAGATTTTTACCAGGATATTACTAAAGATCCTCAGTCAAAATTGAGATTCCATTCTGCAATATACTAAAGGAATAATTCAAAACACAGTTCCTGAAGGACTACCTGAAAGTTTTACATGCCACCTTAGATAAGTCTGTTTAATCAAGAAGACTTCCTGCCTGACAGCTGGCACTTTCTTTAGTAATTTAGATACTATTGCTTTTCTGCAGTTACTTGTTCTTGACACACTCAACAAATATAACTTTATCCTCCTGCTAATAATGATTGCTAATTTATAGTAACATAAATTTGTAACAACATAAATAGAAAAAAAAATGCACTACTGACCAATGCAGCGTGGTGGTGATTGCCATTTCCCATGTATACATGTTATTTCATTCACACCATCAAGCTGGAAATTCTTCAGACAGGAAAACGTTATTTTACTTCCACTCTTGTAATTTCTTTTGACTGCTATCTGCTGAGCACCAGGCAGCTGAGGTGGAGGTGGGCATGAATTCTCAGCTAAGGACACATATTCATTTTGTAATAGAACATAAGACAAAGACAGTTCATCACAGATTACAACATCAATAACCAAGAAAACACTGGCATTACGTAATTCTTCAGCAGCTATCTCAAGCTTTAATTAATATCATGATCATTTTGTATTGCCTCAAAAACATGTGAGCTGCCCTCAGATGGTCAGATGCTGTAAACCCCATAGAAAACACAGTCAGAAAAATACAGGATCAATATATTTTTGTATGTGACAATTGTAGTCCCTCCTTTCCCTAACGAACAGCTGCATACTCTTGCCTGTCTTGTGCGTTTGCCCTGGCTTTCTCTGTATGGTGAGCTACTACAGGAAAAAATGACATAGCTTCTGGGGTTTTGTGTTTTTTTTTCTTTTTTTGTGTGTGTGGGTTTTTCTGCAACCTTAGCTCACAGTAGAGCTAAATAAGCACCGGGAAAGGGCGCAAAGAAACAAAACTGAATTTTGCCACTCCAGGAAAAATTTCCTGCCACAGGAAACAAAAAGGGAGAGGAAAGAGGCAGATCTAGGAAGGAGGAGACCTGGAGAGCTGGATTTGTTGCTTCTAGTGGTCCCAGAAAACTGGGAAAGTAGGGACATGTGGGGCATGCTCCTTCAAGCGGCTGCCACTCTGTATGCTTCTCCCACTTCTGTGCATCATCGCCCATGGATGTGGTGAAATCAAAGCAGTCAGTGAGGCCATGACTGTTTTTACAGCCCCAGTACTCCACTGGGAGTGGAGGAACTCTGGCCAGAGCTTAAGCTATGGGCTACTTATCTGCACTAGGGTAAATCCCTTTCAAAGAGCCATGGTTAAATTTATCATTGCATCTTTTCTCACATTAGAAGTAGTTGTTTTTTCTGTTCCAGTTGTTAGAGATTAATAAAAGTCTGCCTCACAAAACAGTGTCTCTCTAACTCCAGTTAACTGTTCAAATTTCAAATGATTCCCATTATTACGTGACTACCCTTTTGCATAAAATTGGCTAAGCATACACACATATATATATATATAAAAGCATATAAGCTTTCTGTTTCAAAATAGTAGCACAGTGATGCTAAGAAGCATTAATAATTAGCATTTAGCATTTCTGCAGAAAAAGAAGAAACTGTATGCAAATCTAAAAACATACCGATGCATTCAATCTCAGGTGACCATTTTCCAAACATACAAGTTGCTTTTTTAATATTGCTGCCATTTGATTTACATATATAATATATAACTTTGTGGGCTGCAGTCTCCTTATTTGGCCTTGGAACACGTTCAGTATTCACTATCTCAATATCCACTGGAGATACACATTTATGAGATGAATCTAAATAAAACCCAACATAAACAGTTAAAAAAATAGCTTTAGTGAGGCTAATATGTAAGTATGCATTTACTGATGAGGAAGCCACCAGTTTTATAATGCATGTCCATGTGAAAATGTTTTATTTACTTTAGTCTGAAATAACTCCAAAGATTCCTGGATGACAGGAACAGAATGGTTCTTTGTTCCTGCTATTTAAAGCAGAGAGTGTTCCCACTCACAGAGCAATTATTTTTAAGTCAACAGGATCCCTTTTGCTACGTACAGTAATAGAAAAACTAAGCATTCTTTTCCTAAGTCATAACTGGGTCTTGTGTCCTTGACTCGTGTTTCTGAGTCATAACACAAACTACTTGTGAAAGCTAAGCAAGCTGTGTTCTGTGACAGATTCAATCCTCAACGTAACTGTAAACAAAGGAATAATGTATTCAAATCACCAATGAATATAAAAGCATTTCTGAAGAAAGGGGAAATGAAGAGTAGGACACATCATAAACTGTAAACTGTATTCCCTTAAACATAAGGAAAATGCTGGAGACTCCTTCCTGAACAATATTGCCTTTTTACCATTGACCCTAATGCAAACAGTTACTTCTTTTTACTTGGGAAGAGGGTTGTGTTAGATTTTTTTTTAATTATAATTTCAATAATTTATACACTGTGAAACTAAATGGGAAGATCAGAAAAAAGAGAAAACTACACATCAGAAATGAAAAGGCCTAATCCATGCAAAAACAGCACCAGAGGATGGGATTAGCCTAGCATATTGCAGCTATTACTGTGGTTTTTAATTCCCATTATGACTTAAAAAAAGCAAAGTCATAGCCGAAGACATAAAATTACAACTAATTAACAAAATGGGCATGCTATTTTATTGCTTGTACGTCCCAAGGCATCTAACAGGTCTTTATTGGGCAAATGGGCAAAAAGCTACTGCTGAAAGGTCACAGTACACCAAAGATTTAACTCCGTATTTGATTCTACCCACTGTAAAAGGGTCCACTTCCTTCTGTAAAACTATTCAGAGTATTTAGAAATTGGTAGGTGTAGAGTCTTTGCAGGATCAGGGACATGATCATATTTAAAGGGGAGTAACTACATCGGTTGAGATGTGTGATACAAGAGTGTCTCTGGCTACATATTGATTAGCAAATTCCTTTCAACTTTGAACAGAATTATATTATACTCGTATCTGAAATTTTATAGAAATGTTACAGAAATAGATTACCTCCACAGAAAGGTAAAGGTTTCCATTCCCCATTAAGACATTTTGTTTTCTTTTTCCCATAACTTCCCGTGCCTTGTTTACATCGATAATTTATTTCATCACCATGAGAAAACTGGGCTTGGTTTTGCTGAAGAACAACCACATTTGGAATAGAGGAAGGTGATCCACATGGCATTTTATCTTCTGTTGAAAAAAAGCAGAAGTATTCCACAATAATATTGGTGCCATATATGAATATCTGAAAGAACTTAAATAAAAATAATTATATTTGCATTTGGTGGGTCAAACCTACTCCCATTAATTACAACAACTAAAATCCTCCAGAGCTGGAGGATACAAATATATTTTAGTCATTTTACCAAATCCCTCACCTCTCTGCTCCCCCTTCCTTCTCCCTCACTGTGGCAACTATATAGCATGGTCCACAAATCAAATTCACCTAAAGTTAATTTCACAAACTGTGTTTTTCGCAGGTACATACACTCTAAAATGTAAGAAAACCTTCAAATAATCCAACAACTGGATTCTTGAGTTCTTACAGTTCCCAGTCAGCATGATATTTGATCATACACATGCACATCTGCAACGCGCTTTCAATTAGTATCATTATTACAAGAACTGAAAATCACTGTAACATCACTTAGAGGGCTGCAGGGCTGTCACCTCTTGTGATAACTGTAATTCTTGGTTTGGGCTGTCACTGTTGCTGTGATAGTGATGGCAAAGGGCAGTGGCTTGCACTGGATTTAGGAGGGCAGCATGGAAGTAGTTCATTTGAGGGAGGAGAAAGGGATGTAAGGGGGAGAACATCTTATGGCCTGCTCTCTGTGAGGGAGAGAGAAGATGCATGATAAACTAAAAACTTGGATTTGAGCAACTTTCCACTCAAGTTTGGGCCACTCTTGTTTTAAGCATGCATACAGAAACTAGGCTGTGTGGATCAAAATCAGTAAAGTATTGAAAAGATGCCAGCAGTGAGACTTGTATAGGGATAGGGCAAACCAGACCAAAAGAAAAATCATTGATCATTTTGCTCCATAAGAACGCCACTAAATATTTTCTGTATTTGCAGATTTTCATTTTGTAATATTTCAGTCTACTTTCAATCTACAGTGAATTATAGATTTCTCACAAGTAAGAGAGTTCTATAGGTTACCAATGCAAGAGGGAGGAGATGACCATTGTCCATCAATACATTCTATTTCCCTTGATCCAATCATTTTAAATTTGTTGTTGCATTCATATTCTGTTCTGTCCCCATGCCGATACTGTTCCACAATGTCACCGATAATATTTCCATTGGTAATCTCAGCTGGAGGTGCACAGTCTCTGGGGTCCACTGAAATCAAGAGATCAAATCTATGCTCTGAAGTCAGTATTTTCAGCACAATTACATGTAAACTGCAACAAAAAAGCCTGAATTTGTTGTTTAAAGTTATAAAAATCGTTAGAACTGGTTGAACAGGTCATTCATTTATGCCTCCGAAAATCCAGATTCATGTTCAGCTGGAGATCACAAACAGACATAAGTGACCCTGCCTCAGCCTACTATCTTATTTCCATGCACTACTTCCTGCTAAGATAAAAAAGCGGTACATGAAACCAGCCCAGGTTTAAGGGAAGAAAAGTGTTACACACATGGCAACTTCCATTGCTTGTGATACTGTATTTTTCAAAAGTGAAAATTCAGCAAATAATATTGACATATGTTATGCAAATCATCCAGCAAGTGATATGTACTGGGTACTAGCGAATTCACTTTTGATAGAGTGAATGGAACTCCTGTTACGGGAGCTTAGTATGTTCCTGAGCTAAAGGGACAAGCATATGAAATGCACTTATTTTTAGAAGCAAAAGAAAATGAGCAAACAAAAAAAAAAGGTGAGAGCAAAAAAGATGATGTAACTGACAAAGTGGGAAGGAAGAGAGATGACAAATATGAGATCCCTTCATCCCCTTAAATTTCTTCATGAAGGTCTATAGCATCAGCAGAATAAACTGTTTTCAGATGCCCCTAAATGATACTCTGTCTTAAAAAGGATGAGAAGAATATGGGCATATGTCTTCCTCTCTGCAAGGATTTGTTCATCCTATAGGATGAAATTGGGGAATTTCACAAGGAAAACCCTTCATTGAATTTTGCTTGGGTCCAGCTGTCTCATCTCCAAAACAGTTTCTCTCTTACACACTTGGGTTTTTTTGTTTTTTTTTTTCCTCCAGAAAAAGGAACACAGGGTAAAATATTTGATGGGTGTCAAACCTAGGCAGTGGCAGAAATTATTTAAAATAGAGTAAGAGAGGATATTACTCAGATGAGTCACTCTTGGTTGTCAGATTATACCTTTTTGAATAACAAATTTTTATATATTACAGTCAATGCTCTGAGTAGAATTTTGTGCAAGCCAATTACCAGCTCACTGTCAGTTATCACAGAACTCCAACTGGCATAACTAAGGCTAGCATAATAAAATCAAAAGGAAAAATATTTGGGCTGACTACCAGGAAAAATGTTCTAGTTGTTCAATGCTTTGAGACTTTGAAAAATGAACACTGAAAGTTCAGATGTTCAGAATCTTTCACAGGAAACTGCAAAATACTATGAATGGATCTGAAGAGGACTAGAGGATCTGAAGAAGAGGTTGGGGTAATTGTTCTTGAGAGCAGGACTGGTGTACAGAAGCTGCCCACAAAAGTCTTGGGGACCCTGGTATTTTACTACATTTCCTACTAAAGTAAAGTTAATAGAAGAATTACCTTTACATATTGGTGGTGATGGAAACCATCCAAAGTAATAGCACTGAGCAGAGGTAGGTCCCACTCTTACGTAATTTTTTGCACAAGCAAATCTCACAACATCTCCATTGTGATATTTACCCTCCTTGGGGTAAACATCTCCATTGGGAATTATCAGCATTTCACATTCTATTGCTATGAAGAAAGAAAAAATGTTTTAACATATAGCATAAAACCTATAAAAAGTATATGAAATACTACTGACTAGAACATACCCAAAGAAAGTCTAAAATAAAAAAGCTTCACAAAATGTATACAGTTACACTGATTAGCAAACACACAAAAATCTTTACCAAGACACTGGGGCTCTGGAATCCATTCACCATTTATGTCACATCTTGCACTACCAGTTGTCATATTATTTGTAGTTTGATATCCATCTGAACATGCATACTCAAGTGTATCTCCAGGCAGGAACACAATTTTATTTGTGTGATAATTCAAAACCTCATAACGAGGTATTTTACATGGTTCTGTAGAATTAAACAAAGTTAGTACATTTTGTGAACCAGAAACAGTGCCCTTTGAAACCATCATTTCTGTATATATTTTAGTGTGTGCTAGTTTAGTGAACTATTCAGCATATTTAAAACAGTAAAAATTCTACACTGCAGAATGTGGGTATAGAACACCATAAGGAGTGCAATCGCATTACATCTATTGCATTAATTTTCAAAAATATGTGTCTAGAAGTAATGTCTAACATAAATATTTCTTCCTTGGGTTCAATTCCTTTCCCTCTTTTGCTATTACTATGTAATATTACTATCGGTGTCACTTCAAACAGATTGTACTCATGTTCCCCTAGGCTATTTGAAAGACGGTCGGAAAAACCCCCTGTAAAATCCAGCTAAAGGCAGTCTGAAATAAAAGGACAATATAAAATACCAACTAAAATTGGTCAGTATTATGAGTCATTATATCACAACACTGGAAGATTAAGTCTCTTCTTTTAGTATCCCACACACCTGTTCAGGAGAGGAAGAGACTTCCAAGATGAGAACGGCAACAACAGTATGGAGGTATTTTCAGGAATATCTACTCTGGTGCTTTTCACAGACGTCCTTTCAAACCATAAGGCAGGTGGTATAGCCTATTCTTTCATTTATAGTGATAGTGTCTTTCAAATAATGGATCGTACTGTTTAGTACTTTGGTCACATTTAAACTAAGTTCTTGATATAATCCCTGGGTTCATAGCCATTTCTTCCAAAACCTTATTCTCACTAGTGTGAAAGATGCTCATCTTCCAGTCCACAAGAAGGGCGAACTGGGAGTAAATTTGGGCATATGCATCTTATAGCAGATAAGAATCACTGGGAAGGTCAGTGATTATCTACTTCACACAGCAGAGGATCCAAAAAGATGTCTTACCTAGAAGACAGTAGACATCTTCCCTGCTTACCCAATTCCCTTTTTCTTTTCTCTATTTATTTCTGTGAGCCCAGAAAGGCCTGTCTCCAGAGGCTCAGTCCTCTACTTGAGTTTCCCTCTACCCAGCAAAGGGAGAAACTGTACTGATCTAGATGACAAAAACCAGAATATATAGGACATCTTGTCTGCGCCAGTGACAATGACAAGAGAGCTCCAAAGCCTTTATGCTACTCACTGATGCACTTTGGAGGAGGTGTCCAGCCATTCTCTTGACACTGTATCTGTCCTGTTTGTTGTCCTTCTGCAGTTACATAGCCAATATGACACCCATATGTTGTCTTCTCCTGTAAACCAAATGCTGCTTTTCCCGTGGTGAAATAACCATTGTCAAACTCAACCCTCTGGCATATTTCTAAAAGAGAAAGACAGAATTTCTTCCAGATAAACATTGCTAAACCATATGCTTACAATACATGTAAGAAGGAATATGAATGAAAACGGCAGTAGGGTTTAGAACATTTTTAAGAGCACATGAATTTCTGCCTCTGCATTGAGCTCTCATCCTGAGGGAAAACTGGAAAAGTGAAAAGCTCAGTTACCAACTGGTACAGCACAAACAGGGACAGACCAGGGCCAGGGTTTGATTTGCAGCAATCTTTTATGCTTCCAAGACTATATGTCCACGTCTGGTCTCCACTGGCAATGAAATTCATGTTAGGCATGCACTATGCTGTGCATGCATAAAGACTTAAGTGCTGGAGGACCTTGTGTACACATTACAAGTGAGGCAGTCCAGAGGTCACCCCATGGTGTTCAAATACAGCCTCAGTTCTATCACAGAGAAATCCTTCAGAATAATCCAGTGGTGTACTACAGCACATACTGCAGGACCAAAGCAAATTTGTAGGAAGGGACCCCTTCTTGCATGCTAAATCACTACTGTAGATGCACTCAGTGTTGCATATGATTTCACGTCATTTGGGATACATTGAGCCAATCTAACAGGATGGAAATCCGTCACCTTGGCTAGATGTTATGATCTTGTACTCTGGGAGAAAACTTCTGAAGTATGTTCTTTACTATTAAGTCATTCTTTGAAGGAGTTTCTTCATTTTAGGGAATTAATATTATAACAAATAGCAATATTTGTGCATTAGAGAGTCAAATAAATAAAGACACGGAAAAACTAAGACTTTGAGGAAGACTAGGAGCTGTATTTCAATGTTGGGGGTGGAGGTAATGATACTTCAGTGCAACAGCTTCAGGATTTTAATTTTCACATGTGATTTTGAATTAGTGTTTATAGCAGAGATGCCCACTACTGCCTAACACTTGAAATTGCTCATGACTATGTCAAATGCTTAGTGGCTGTCCAAAATATTCTCTGACAGGTGTCTCTCTCGGGCTAGTATAGTTTTCTAAAAAAGACATTTTTGACAGCTTGAGAGAAGGATGTTAGGCTGAATTATTTTCTTTGTCTGTATTCAATTATTATCTAAAGTATTTTAAGTTTCTGTAGGAAGTTCTAGCAATTTCAGGCTTGGAAGTACAGTACAAAACCTCTAAACAGAGTTAGCAGCAGTAACCTTCCTATTCCCCCTGGAATGATGCCACCTGGAAATGAAGCAAGAGAAATACGGATCAAGTAGCATGGCTAGAGGCTGAAAGGGAAAGAAAAGGATAGTAATCATTCTCTTTCTGCAGCCTATTTACTACATTATTGCATTACTGTGCTATCCAGGATTTCACTACTGAAGACAAAGAGGATATCACTCCCATCCCAGAGCTTAACATTCTAGAGATCAGTCATGTGTGAGTATTTTACAGAGTTACATTCTGCAAGCTTGTACAGCCACTGACCTCAAAAGCATGCAGGGACGTGACAAGTCAGCTGCAAGAATCACAGAATTGTGTTTGAGTTGTAGAGCACCTGGAATTAGACTTATCTTAAGCAGCGGTGATGGATTAATGTGATGATGGATTTATAGCTTTTAGCTAGGAAACTTAACAAAACATTAGCACTACTCACTCTTACGGATACATCTTGGAGAAGGTGACCAGTCATTCTTTGTGCATGTAACTTCACCACCTTCATTTTCAGGGTTATAGTTATCACTGCAGGCATATCTAATTTTTTCACCTTCCTTGTAAACAGTCCTCCGTCTGTATAGGAAATAACCATTTTCCAGCTGTCTCACTTGACATATTTCTAAAGAAAAAAGGTAAGTATATTTCACCACCGTAATTCATACAACTAAGACTGAGGAAAACTAATCCCTAGGAAAGTAGTTATCGAAAGAAGGATCCTCCTAACACCTTTCTGCATCATTCCATCCCCAAAAGACATTCATGTTCAAACCTAAATCAAAGCATGTTTTCTTTCACTGCCCTGAGATTAATGAATCAGAGCAACAGGAGTGCAAGTGACTACATAAGCTGCCAATAAGTAGTCGAGTAAACCATATTCCTTACCTAGTGTTCAAGGTCAGCTAACTTCAGTGTATCTAGCATCATGTACACCAGCTCTGGTTTGGTCTGCTATGTCTCTAAAATCTTCATGTCTGCACTGAGTCATTTTCAGCCTTCACCTTCAGAAGGCTTTACCATCTCTGTGCAAATGTATCACCCCCTCACATATTATACCCTCTCCTTTTTTTTTAATAGTATCTGAATATTAAAACAAAAAAAATTCCTATAGAATACAAGCAGATGAGGTCCTCAATTTCCAGTATACATGAGAAAAACATATGTGATTGTATTGGATTGAGTCTATGTTGAGGATCATACATTGGCATTTTATAAACCCCAGACTAAGCAAAAAAACGAGACCTAACATGGTGATTTACATTGTATGACAAAGCAGCATTGCCCTGGCACAGTCAGCATGATGGCAGAGAAAAACCTGTGCTTGGAGATTGTGGAGGAAATAGATAAAAAGGAGTAAGCATGGGCTGTAATGCTTATCGTTATTTATGAAAGTTCTGGTACTGTATACAGAAATAAGATAAAGCTTTCCATATATAACAATGGTGTATTCCATTTCCAACACAGTTTACAATCTAAATTTAGATTTGGCAAAACAGATGGTATGGGAAGAGAGCCAAATGTTTATAGCAATATTGTCAGATAGTTGCTCTAGGCAGGATTATGCAGTGACATCAGCTAAAACTGGTATTTTTTATTTCTCATACGCCAGCAGTTATAACAAACAAAGCTGCATATTTCTAAGGCAGGACCCACCAGCAGAGCATAATCTCTGTTGACTGTCACACATACATTCCAAAGAAAGCAACCAGGCACTTTTAATGTATGTAATTCCGTCTTAATGATTTCTAGAGATAAAATTAGGGGACTGCTGGCACTGAAGTATGTAATTTTCAGTGTAGGTTAACCAACAGTCACATGTTCTCACACATTTTTGCCAGACTAGGAAATAACATTTCTGACAAGAGAGAAAAAAGAAATGTGTGGTTAGAAAAGTGGAGTATATAAAAACACCTTTTACATAACATTGATATACCTTTTACTGAAAAGACTTCTCTCTGTAAAGCCAAATCAGATTGCACAAGCAGTCTGCAGACCCTGCGGTGAAATCCTCATCACTCTGAATCAATGAGGTTATTTCGCTAACAGCGGGACCAAGCTCCACTCCAAACCTTCCAACCAAACGAGAAGTCATTCTTAATCCAAAGTCAGCATTTGCTACAGAGGAACCCCTCAAACCAGCTATAGCAAGAGCTAAGCATGCTGGTTCCACAGCTTCTGACACCCCCAGCAGCCCAGAAACAAGGAAATGGCTGAAGGAATGCTGCAGCTGTGTTGCTGTAGTAACTTGTCTTTTCCTATGGGCAGGACTCCACTCATTTCCCGTGCTGATCTCCACTCCACTGAGCGTCAACCACTTTTGTAAGCCACTTCCAAGCCCTGCCAGTAGGTATGAACTGTACTGTGACTGAAGATGTGTGTTAGAAGAGAAAGCCTCAGCTTGCTGGTTTAAATCTACTTCCTATAGTTGTTTCATTAAACAATGTATCTGGATCTCTTGCTGCATCCGTGCTCACGCACAGTGTATTGCAAAAGCATGCCACCTTCCCAGCTCCAAATGTTACTGAAAAGGACCAGGGAATGAATCCCTAGACAAAGTCCCCAAGCCACTGAAGAAAGAATACATTCACAGAGTAGAAACCCTGTGTTGTGCATCTGTGTGGATGAAATTAGATGCTTGCATGTGACCTGGAAGCCAGAGGAGAAAAATTTCCTGTGCTTTCTCAACCTCATGGATAGTTTCAGGAGTACGGAATCTCCCAAATCCGAAAGAGTCACTACAGCCTCTCTCATTTCAGAGTGAGGAGGGAATCTTTATCAAGTGACAGTTTCAGCTCCGCAGACAGCATGAGAGTCTGGCTGCAGTTCCAGGGGTCAACTGAAGCAGTGATACTTCAATAAACTGTCCTTCCCTCCATTTTGTACTCTATCAGCATGGCTTTTGCTGTATAGACCTTCACAATTGTAAAAGAATTAAGCATATAGTGGAAATGTACTTACTCAGGCATTTTGGCTCTGGAAACCAGCCCCTTGCAGAACAGACAATTCGAACCCAGTTTTCTCCACTTGGGGTTGAGTAACCATTATCACAGCGGTAATCAGCTTGCTGCTCAATCCCCATTGGAAAATAATAGTTTTTGTAGTACTCCAGGGATCTGCTTAACACACCATTTTCTATAACTGGGTAGTCACATGGTTTCTCTTGAAATAGAATGCAACAGCAACAATATCAACGCATGCACTGAAAAACGGCACATACAATATTCATTCAGATTTAATTTTTGTTATCTGAGGGTTTCCTCAGATAACAGTCCTCCAGTTCCTCAGGACTGTACACCTTGGCAAGTCCCAAGCAGTGCAGGAATCAACTCTCTGTGGTTTTGCTGTCTCTGTCAATCTGTATATCCATGCTGGTTGCCTAAGTTTCCATTGCAGCCAACTGAAATCCAATCAATATTCTCAGGGGACTCCAAAGGCTGATTCATGAGACCACATAAGCATTTATTTTATCATGAGACAACTCTATTTTTTAGAGTGCCTTGACTAAATTGACTATAACGACCTTGATGTGAGCCCAGACAACTACGTCAGATTTAGACACCGCATTGTGGACTCTTAAAATTAAGGAGATGACTCCAGTCGCAAACTTCTTTTGTAATTTTTGGGTTCCCACACCAAAAGCTCTTCCTAGCTCTTCTGCTTCTTTAAATTTTAAAACAGTAATGTTATTTTTTCCTCAGTTCCTCGACAGAATTGATCCTTTTCAGGGAAAATCTGGGAGTAGAAGGGGGCAATTCTTAGTGGTTTTCACTGACAGTTTTCCCAGAGCATACCACTTGGCTGTGACAGGTAGGTTACTCCTGAAGCGCTCTGATCCAGAGCCCATATCCTGGGGAAAGGGGTGGTGGAAGAGGGATGATCCACTGAACAGACCATGCAGTAATGAGTGAAGTGGTCTCAGGAAGGTACCTGAATTTCAGCACCCACACATACACAGAGGAAAAATTAGTCTGCTAAAAATGCACTCTCCTTGAACAGCTCAAATCATCTTATCAAAGGTCCATTTACTAGACTGATTTCTTCAGGGTTTCTCCCACCTCCTTCTGTTTTCTAAGGTTTTTTTTATTTATTTTCAGTGAAGAAAGATCAAAGACCATCAGATTATGAAATTAATTACTAACTTCTGTTTTCATATTGTGCCCACACAGCAAAACTATCAGTGCTGTTCTGGGAAATTTAACCCAAGAAAGAACTCAAACAATCAAGAATATCTTAATTTGGTATTTGACAGATTACAGTAAGTGGAATAAACCTGTGATCATTTATAAAACACTAAAACATGCCTGAAAGTAAAAATCAAGAGCTGTGACAACTATGATGAAACATGCCTTCCAGCCTTCAAAGCCTTTATGCTTTGGTTTAGCTATTTTACTACGCACTGTGTCCTCTTACCTTGGCTATCATGCTACTCCTCAGTTGGACAGATGTAACACCACAAGTCTTCCTGTCAGAGAGCTGACTATAGGATATTTTAACATATAATCTCACAAATACACTAACAGATAACACCTGAATTTATAAACATGATCTAGATATAAAAGATCATGCCATTGTTTTTATAGCTGATTTTTCCCAAACCATCAAATTAAGCTTTATCAGACCAAGAAACACATGAATGCTACTGAAATTTTTCTCTTGGCCTCTTTTTTACTAAGATATTTCGAGAATAACAATTCTGCGTATTTGTCTTCACTCATGAAAGCTACTTACCAACACATTCTGGAGCAGGCACCCAGCCATTCTTGGTGCATTCAGCTGTGTTTTGACCACCGACTGCTTTAAAATAATATCCAGAATTACAGCGTACAGTGATTACAGCCCCTTCCTTGTATATGTCTTTTTGAGGCTCAGAGTTTCCATTGCGAATTCTTGGAGGAGAGCATACAATTTCTAAATATGAAGAGAAAAAGATGCTTGTCTGAAGAATATCTTTATAACTATTTTTATTATATTAGTTCTCATCTTCACAGTATACAGACAGTAACTGCATAATATTGCCAAAAAAGATTTCTTAGGCCAAAGAAAAGGTTACAGCTCTCTCCCACTCATGTAAATACACTTGTCTGTAAGAAAAGACTGTCTCATTAGTGGAGAAGAGAAGACAGTGATAGCTTTTACTGAGGTATTAGGAGGTTAAAACTTCATTGCAAAGAGAGTGGTTGGAATAAGAACTAAAGGTGATCAAAATGAATTTGACTAGCCTTTTCCAGTAGGTCATACCACAGCTGGAGCCCAAAATGCCTTATGCTGGGCTCACCCACAGCTCTCTTGGGCTCATTTACGGAGAGCATCCCAAAGGAGGCTAGGTTCATTGGCAGGTCCTACATGGAGACACAGCTATACTTAACTACAGCCTCATCATTCAAAGGCTGTGTGATCAAGATCAAGGCGATGCCCTGGCACTGGAAATATTTCACCTGAAAAACTGAGAAAGGAGAAGAATGCTATTCTGAAAGCTCTTGACATCTTTATGCCTGCAGAAGCCAGGCAAACACATTCTTTAAACACTGGAGGCTTTCTTTTGTTTTTATTATCTACTTTCAATTCAGAAAATCACACCAACACACTCAGGCCTGGAAAGGGATGACTACATGGTCACTACAGGTTGGTCCTCTGGTGGAGTGAAGGTGGGTGAGTTAGTGGTATGCATGCACTGCTGGATCATGTAGGTTCAAGTGATAAGTCAAGCAGGATCCACAGCCACTTCATGGTGGCATAAAGCTATAGGAATGAAGCAGGAGAGAAACTATATTTTATTTTTCTACTACAGAAGAATGTTCTTTGAGGGGACTACTATGTTCAAACATGTCCCAGTTAACAGAGCCCAGCAGAACAGTGGTCAAAAGAATGTTTAGTTTGGCACTTCTCAAAAGCAGTATGTTGCAAAACCACAGGCAATGCATATTAATTAGTACCATTACTAATCTTGAAGCAGAAAGTACAAGGACTGAGTGCGCACTAAGACTGACTATTATTTATTGCTAAAGGAGTCTTTTTGGATCAGGTTCTGGGAGGGTGGGTGGTACATAACATCCTATAATGTTTCCCTGTTGCCAACATTTTTTCAGTTTCAAGTGTTCTTTGGCAATTTCTTGGAGATGTTTCAAGGCATAAGTGATTTCCCCCAAATTTATATCAAACTATTTCAGCTAGAATACAATGTGCATATTTCTGTGTGTGAGACTTGGAGTTCTATGAAATTACAGTGAAATCCATGACCCATAGTGCCAAACAGGCTCAGTCAAACAGGACTAGCCACAAAAGTCATGGATTAGTCATCTTAACTGCACAGAAGGCATCTGAGAGCTAGAAAGCATGAGAGAGTTCTAGCACTGTAAGAGATCCTCAGACAATTCCTGATTGAAAGTTTGAATAGCATGAATGCTGTGGCTCTGCAATTACAACTCTGATGACATTAAACAAGCTGCTGTCCTCATCCTAGGCTAAGAAAGCTTGGACAAGCTGTCATGGACAGTGACAGCATTCATGCAGACCACCTTACTTTGGTCTGCAGGGTATGCATGTTGTACACTTTGGTATACAACACTTCATGTCCAGACTGGCTTTTAGGGTTACTGAATTTCAAACCTATGCTGCACAAAATTCTTGACATAAAGCTGAAAACTACAGGATTATGTACACAGCCACTATGTATACTCCAACACTGTAATCCCATTGTAATTTTCAGTTTAGACACTTATGGCCACTGCTGGACTACTTATCCTTCTGAAATTGCACTACTTTGTGTTTGCTTATATTCCTTTGGAAATGCTCATTTCAATATCAGATCGTTCTTCCTACAACCCTCTTTTACTATTTCAGAAGAACTCTTGAAAGGCAGCTTACTACTTTATGTCAGAATTTTAAATTGAGGGATATTTTCATAATTTCCCAGTCATTTTTGCAAGGCTGCACAGTAAACTAAAAATTTCTTACTGAAATTCTGTCAGCAAAACAGATCATCTGTGAATTTTTCCTCTTTGGTTGGAACTGCTTCGCCAGAGCTAGTTGTCTGGAAATTTCTACAAAGGACATAATTAGCAAGCAGATGCTCAGTCTGCCAACACTATGGAAAGGCTCATCAGAACACTGAGGCAAAAATGCAGAAGTCCATTCAGTAGGTTAAGCAAACTTCTTAAATGTTCATACAGGTTGAGATACTAAGTGGCATTTAACTGAGCGAATAGTACTATGGTCTTCAGGTACTTCAGGTCTATGAAGAACTGAAGATGCATTAACTTGGTAATGAGCTCGGACTATCTACTTTCCCCAATGCTATTTATACTGTTACAACTCACGTTATGAAATATTATCTCTTAATCCAGTTTTCCAACTGGATATATCACAGCTGTTGATTTTCACCAGTTATGCTCAGGTAAACAGTGACTTGGGCTTCACTTACAAAGGTATCAAGTCTTGATGTGAAGACACTAGGACTTTAAAAAAAAAAAAGTATCTTTAAGAAGTTGGTTTCAAGTGTTAATTTCCCCATGTCACTACAAATTTCAGATTCCTTCTGCATTTTGAATTTGTCTGGTTTTAATGCTTTTTTTTTTTTGCCTGTATGCTTTAATATTCTTTTTAGTGTCTGATATTTCCATTCTTTAGCTAAAACACTTTTACTGTCTTCTGTTGAAGGTAAAGAGGTTCAGCTTTAGCCTTCTTATCTGTCCAGACTAGGGATTTTTTCTAATCCATTAATAGCTTTTCTATATTCTCCCAACCAATTTGGAATGTTTAAAAAAAAAAAAAAAAAAAAGCTACTCGTGCTGGATGATGTATTTTAGCATCAATCTCCTTTATGCAGCATACAGCAGCAATTGTATATTCCTAGACCTATCTAACTACTCACCTGTCCAAGTAACTAAAGACTGAATTGCCTATTTTTGGTATGACTCTACATGGAAAGCTCATATTCCATTCTTTCATCCCTTTAATGCTCAATCCTTCTGGACTAATATCTTCATGGGATACTACTCAGATGTGTATGGAATTCTTTTTTTAAGAATAAACTCAATTTGGTGTTATTAATATTTGAAAATACTACTTCTAAACACAACAGAATGTGAAAAATAACTTCAGCAAAAGCTGACCAGTGCAATAGGGAGTTGGAGTCCATCCTGATCCAGAACACTGTGCTTCTGCTCTTTCACCATATCTGTATCCTTTATCACAAGAAAACTGCAGTCGTTCAGACTCCTTGTAAGATGCCTTTGGAGAATGCACATATCCATGCAGAATTTCTGGCACATCGCAGGTAATTTCTGAAGTTGACAAAAATGAAATTCATGGATTTTTTGCATAGTTTTTATTCACTAAGAATAAATGCCTATTAGAACAATTTTTTTTCATCTGGCATCACAGAAATTGATTATGTCAATATATTATGTCAACCAAAACCTTTGCATTTGGGAACTGTTTGGAACTCACCTGAAAACTCTTCTGTGACCTGATTGTCGGTGCCAGGAAGAAAGTATGGAACAGAATAGCAACAGCAGCAAATTAGTTCGTAAGACAGAATTCAGGGCTTTGCTTTTTTTGTTTTTTAATGGATCTCAGCATCAGAACATAAGGTAGGGGACATTCTAAATTAATCAACTAGGCTAGCTGAAATTCCGTATTTTCCACTTTTCAGATAATTTAATCTCCTTGTGATTTCCAGCAACCAAAAGCTCTCTCATATCCAGTACAGGATTAGTACAATCATGGTATCAGCAGAAAGAGAATTAAAGTAACTGGAAAATTGACACTGGAATGCCTGACTATCTATACGAGAAACTCAGTATCCCCAGCTCCTGGCTAGACCCCATAAAATTATTCAGACCTTGCAGTTTCCAAAATCCCCATTTATAAGGCAGAATTCCTTTGCTGAATCTACTTATGCTTTGGATGAAATATACCTCACTGGAAGAACTGGCATTGTTTAATAATATTCGGTGTACTTATTCTGTAAATTTTATAAGCAGGTGTTTAACCCCACTTTACACTGTTCAAGTTAAAAAAAAAAAAAGTTTCAAAACTACAAAACTTAACACTGAAGCTGTGAATAAACCATACGTGTACATATATTCTGACATATGTAGTCTGCTCGTTAGAACATATACTTCCTTATTAGATAACATATAGATAATTTAAGGAACTTTATGGACTGAATATTAAACAGAATGATTGTTACAATACGCTTTCTGGGATAATTCATTCATACATACTGACAATCCAACTCCCATCAAACTCCATTTGCAAAATGAGAAAAATAACCCCTTGTACCCAGCACAAGCTGGGGGTCAACTGGCTGAAAAGCAGCTTTGCAGAAAAGGACCTGAGGTTCCTTGTGAACAAGAAGTTGAACACATGCCAGCAATGGGCCCTTGCAGCAAAGAAGGCCAGCAGCATCCTTGGCTACATTAGGCAGAGCGTTGCCAGAAGGTAGAGGGAGGTGATCCTTCCTCTCTACTCAGCACTGGTGAGACCACATCTGGAATGCTGTGTCCAGTGCTGGGCTGCCCAGTACAGGAGAGACATGGACACACTGGAGTGAGTCTAGCAAAAGGCCATAAAGATGAGTAACGGACTGGAAAATCTGAGAGACAAGGGGAGGCTGAGAGAGCTGGGATTGTTTAGCCTCCAGAAGAGAAGGCCTGGGGGAAGGGGAGTGGATCTTATCAATATGTATAAACATGTGAAGGGGGGAAGTAAAGAAGACAGAGGCAGACTTCTCTTAGTGGCGCTGAGTGACAGGATGAGAGTCAATAGCACAAACTGAAATACAGGAAATTGTACTTCAACATAAGAAAACACTTCTTTACTGGGAGGATGGTCAAACACTGGAATGAGCTGCTCAGAGAGGCTGTGGTGTCTCTTGTGGAATCTCCTTGGAGATGTTCAAACCCTGACTGGACATGGTCCTGAGCAACCTGCTTTAGTTAACCCTGCTTTGAGGGACCTCCAGAGGTCCCTTCCAACCTCAACTACTCTGTGATTTTGTAAAAACAAAATACAAATTAACCTTTTAACTTGTCCAGACATTAATTTGAATAAAGAAAAATCCATTGTGATTTCTTTATATTTTCTGTACCTTAATAATATGAATGAATTAAAATCATACTTGTTTTTTAAACTAGCTTCACATAGATTCAAAACTGTTTGTAATTACTTTGGTTAAATCAGCACTGAAGTGACTGAATTTTATACAGACATACCTAAGCCAGTTTCAATGAAATTGATTGCAGTCTGGCAACCACATAGCTTTTAAAGAAAATGGGGAACAAACAGATGGTCTATTATGACCAACATTCTTTGAATTCTCTTGCTTATCCTACTTCTCCTGCATATATGCAATGGAGATTGTTTACAGACAAACTATGCTTAACTTCTGCAGAATAAAGTGAAAGCTTTGTAGCGTCCAATACAGTAACCATTCCCTAGAAGTCTGTGAGTATAAAGCTTTTTAATCACAGATAATAAGCTCAGTAATAGTTTTCTTTTTACCTTGGCACTGAGGTACATCACTGCTCCATCTTCCATTTGAAGAGCAATGTGCTTCTTTAGCTCCAACAAGCTTATAATTTGCATTACATTCAAACTTTACAACCTGGCCAAAGGAAAATTCTTGGTCTAGCTCAAACACACCGGTCATAATTATTTGTCCATTTTCTGGTGCTTTTACTGGTAAACACTTTGCCACTATAAAACAAACAAACAACCCCAGTCATTTTAAGGTCTATTCTGTTAAGTTAATTGACACAAAAAAGTTAAAATATAGAAAAATCACCATAATTACCTTAAATTTTGAAAACAGTATTAAGCCTTATTATGTATTCAGATACCATTTTCAACAGTCATATTACAAAACCCTAAGCAGAAGGATAGACTGAAATGGGAGGATGCTAGTATGCTGGATCTCATTATCCTGCTTTCTGCCCTTGCTGGTTAAAGACAGAATGTCCACAGAACCAGATGACCTCCTGAGGTCCCTCCCAAGCTGAATTATCCTGTGATCTTATCAACTCTATGGATGGTAGGTAAACATTTACTGACATACAAGGCCATAAAACCTTGGCAAAATAGGTTCATTTGCCTTAGAGTTATGCCAAATTGAATTTGCTACAGACTAATGGTCTGGAAAAGTGCTGAGCCTTATGGATTGACTAGAACAATTCAGTTACTAGCTAAAAAACCTGTTAGAGATAGTAGAACAATTGCATTACTAAAGTAAATGAACACAATGTATGTCAGACATGGATTTAGACCGCTTGTATCTCATAACTGTGTAACTGCAGAAAAAGGAGGAATTAATATGTCATCAGATATTTCTTATTAAGTGGGAAGTGATTGAGATCACAGACCATTTTTAAATGTTCACATTGATATCACTGAGAGTGTCTGAAAGTGCCTGATGTTTTGTCTACCGTAGCTCCCGCTTTTCTCTGACAGTGTTCTCCATCCTATGTGCCATTTGCCTTTTCTATGAACTCATATTCTATCATCTAGGCTCATAATTACAACATTACACAGGACATGTTCTTTCATAGGCAACTGTATTTTAACCCAAAGAACTCAGTTGTGAAGGATAAATCTTATGAGGACTTTGGAATTGCAACATATTGGAGACATGTGACAAAAATGTTCGGAATCATTGTTCTATACTGTGCAGAGAGATATCTGTATGCCTAAAACTGAAGACACTCAAAATCCATTAAGTTGAATGGGGAATGTCTGAGACCAGCTATTAGGAAACATTAAAGCACAGATACCTAACTCCAGACAAGAGAAAGATACCTACTTTCATTAGTGATTTTTAACTTAGAGATCCTCTCCTGAAATTAGGTGCCCAAATGCAGAGAGAAATTTCAAACCTACACACATATGCTAAAACAGACAAGTGGTTTCTGGGAGGAAACGAAGCCTCTTTTCATAATCATGCAGGTTTGAAACTGGTAAAAAGGTTTCCAAATTCAGGGCAGTATCCCAGCCACCCAGCCTGGGGACTTAGGTTCTGGGGACTGCATCTCTTTCAGTCTCATTCTTTCTTACTGAAGTTCTTCCACTGTATGGTAATAGAGGGAAGAACCTTTAATGATATCTTAATGCCTAGAATATTCAAAACAGTGAAGGGGAAATGTGTGCTATAAACATACGTACATTCATATGCATATTCAACATCTCATCCCGGATGTCTTTTGTAACCATGTTTTGCTTTGTTTAACATCTACTCTATCAGGCCCTTCGGGTGAAGCAGAACTGTAAAGCAGTATAGGGGGTGACAAGACTCAGTTTTGTAAATGCTTTTTGACAAAATCTCGAGTGCCTACTTGATTAAAGTGGCAACTGAACAGGCATTTTAAGAGCTTTACTGCTGCATAACTTGGATTTAGATAGCTGTATGTCTACGTGAATTAATACTCCTTAAACTGAGTGGTTATTTACATCACAAGCAGTCATGGTGGCTTGCAGTGTTACCCATAGTCAGCAGTGAGATCACAGACTGGTTCTAGACAGTATTAGACAGATAAAAAGTCATTTTGATAAAGAATTAAACGTCAAACTCCATTTACCTTCACAGTGAGGGACGTCATTGCTCCATCCATCTGCCTGACACTCACGGTAATTTCTTAGGCTGAGCATCTGGTATCTTACCAAATAAGAAGTGAACAGTTCTAAAATACAGGCTCATTATGTGATAGAAATAGCAGTGCTGCTGTTATTGAAGCAAAGGAAGTAGGCTTCATATGTTCTAGCATTGGCTAACCCAAAACATGACAAAAAAACCCCACTTTTTCCACCTGTGTCTACCCCATTTCGTTTTTTTTGTACTTGCATATGGCAAAAATAGGGCAGCCCTCCCCCCCCCCCCCAAAAAAAAAGCCTTCTTTTTTATAGCGGTACCAAGCTTTGTTTCCTCAGTCCACATAACAAATAACCTAAGGATGATTTACACAATTGTTGGCAAGTGGAGTAAAACTCATGTTGCTTTGTGCTGCAGTATGCAGTATGACTGAAAGCTATGGGACAGCATTGAAATATAACTTAATCCAAGACATATGTCTCTCATGGTTTGATGAGTTAGTATCATGTTAGGTTTGAGGGCATTACAGCAACACTGACATGGCTTCAGGTTAGCCTGGAATGTAGTCAGAGTAAGTACAGCTAGTCTGAAATGATAGTGAAGAAATATTTAAACTGACTGCATCTATAGGATTAGGGAGAATATTGATTTTGGAACTTGAATTCATACTAGACTAGATTCATTAATACACAGGCTGCAAAAATATAGCTAGACCACAATATCATGCTTATGGCTGATTTGCATTTCAAGAGGAAAGAAACCAGTCATAGGCTTACTTACCTAAGCGCAATACTACATATTTGACTTGCTGCAGATTTTATTGGACAGGATGCACAGAAGAGGCAGAGGGAATTTCTTCTAAGCAGTTAGTGAAGAGTTGTTATTGAATCTACCAGAATTTTCTTCCTTCGAATATTTTTACCAAAAAATATGAAAACTCACACAAATGATTTAAGTAGGTCTTAATGCATTGTGTTCTGAATAGGTGCCTCTCTAGTATGGCCTAATGAGTCCTCCAACATAACTGCACCATGACAGCCTATTAGGAGCATTGATTCCAGCATGCAAAGCTGCATTTTTATATGAACTAGTGGGCTGGCCAAGTCATGAGGCAGCTTTACAGACAGATCACTGGTTTTGTACTCTACTCAGACAGACATGATTTCAAGTCAGCCACAGCCTGATCCATTTAGGCACTCTGGAGGAGAGTATCACATGCACCAAGTTCAGTTACTCCAATAGCACCAGACATGAGAAAGAGCTCTGTTTAGTATTCTTCCTGTAACTGCAACACTTAAAATTAAACAATAACCAAATATTGTTAAAATATTAGTTACGTGTAGCTGTTTTAAAAACAACAAATCTATTACTGACACTTCTCTTAACACCTCATGTTAATACCCACATACTGAATATTTAAATAAATATTACCCAACATCACATCTGTACTCAACTCGGGCACCAAATACAAACTCCTTTCCACTGGTAAGTTCAAATGAACCAAACTGAATATCTCCAGGATGTCCACAGGGCTTATCTGTCAAAAAAAAAAAAAAAAAAGAAAACAATATTGCTTACTGCATATATAACGATGTGAAAGGTAGCACTTTTCTAGTAATTTGGAGACAGTACTTTTGAAAGTACTCTCAGCATTAGCTTGATTAACTCCTTTTTTTAAAAAAAATCACTGTCTTCAATATGACTATACTTGGATCAAGGATTTTTTTTTCTTTTTAATTTAAATAATAAATTAGGAGCTTTTATGCCTTTAAAAAAACTGATCTCATTTTAAGTTTTATGACAAATTTAGTGGCAGGATGTAACTTCAGCTTTTCATGTAACTTTCAACATAAACTAGGTACAAGGGCTTCCACTCCAGAAGTCACCCATGACTGGAAATGAAATACCCATAGTCTGATGGGGACTGTGCTGAGTAAAGAAGGAAGATCAAAGGCTGCAGGAGTCCTGTGTTCCTCAGTCCTTTTTGCTCAAAGTTCCCCATGTGACTGCTTTTGTTAGCTGGCCCTAAGTATTTGCACTGAATCTCCAAATGAATTGCACAGATCAACACATCAGCTCTCTGATTCACCCACTTCTGATGTTTTTATAAGGACTATAAGATAAACTAATGTAAAAAATGTAAAAAATAACTATTAGATCTCCTCAGAATAAATCCCTCCTGGACCCAGCCAGACCAAACATTTGTATATCCTGGAGGATGCCAGTATTCATAGTTTTTTTTTTAAGGAAGAGATGAGTGAGGCTCTAAACATGCTTCAGTATGACTCAGAGAAAACAGACAATCCCCTGAGGGCTAATCAATTATGCTGTCTAGTGTGGCCTATCCTGAAAAGGGGATGAAGCCACTTAACCTGTGGCAGACCATTTCCTTTCTCTTTCCAACTGAGTCTTGCCAGTGTCAGTAGCTGCTTGCTGCATGGCAATATTTACTGAAATTTATTACTAGAATGCAACACCAAATTTTGTATAATTAGAAGGATCTGTTGCACTGATTAGTTATATAAATACATGTAAAAACAAATTTTTTTTAAGTTAAATAAAAAAGTTAAATAAGTTAATAAGTTAAAATAAGTTATTGTAGGTTAAATAATATGAATATGTTAAATAAGTTAATATATATTGTTTATGTTAAAGAGGATTATGTAGAAAATGGTAACAACTTTATTAATTGATTTTTGCTCATGATTTTAATCTCTGTTTGAATGAAACATGGAACTTATTTGATATTACTAAACCAAACATTTGTATATTATTAGTAAAAATTTTGTATGTTGGATACATAAGAAAAATAAAAGCTAGTGTATCTAAAGTTGCTTTCTGTTTAAAATTGATTTATTACAGAAAGGAGGTATCTGTTGACTAACAGTAATAAAGTTCAGTTTCTTCACTAGGGAATTCTGTATGAGCGTGAGAAATGCTTCTAAACTGTTAACATGGTATACTAGAAATAATAACAGCAGCTCTCCTCCTTATCATGAATTTTCCTTCATAGATTATAAAACAAGGAAGGGAAAAATGCTGTCCTACTTCTTTTTAACTCCAACGAATTTTTCAACTTCCAAGAAACTAGATCTTGCACTGAACTAGTTTTACTAACTACAGAAAAGACAACATTGTCTCTTGGCTTCCATTCAAAAGCTGAGATAGTGCTTTATTCCGCTTAGACTGTGAATTTCATCCATGCAGCAGTCTTTTTTTAAAAAAAGTCTCAGAAGCAAGCCTCTAATCACTTAATAGTTCAAAGTATTTACATAGGCATTGACATAATTGGCAATAATAAGAAAAATAATTTAAAAAATTCTGACTGTAAATGGCCAGGAAATAACAGAACTACTTTTTGATATGCCAAAAAAGAATGCTTTTTTGAACCTGCAATTTGTAGGAGATAAACAGTGACTACTTATTAATTTTTATTTAATTTAAAAGCAAAAGAGTCTCTATCATCTGTTTAATAGACTTCTATGTAGTGGTACCTTAACTTATTGGGAGTTAATTTGTGTCCTAAATATAGTACAGTTGTATCAGCTAATCTAATCCAGAAATACAACTGCACAGGCATAGATACAATGGTGCCATCTTGGGTATCCTTAAAAGGGGATTTCTATTCTCAGAGCAAATATACAAATTAGGTTAATAAAGCTGGCCTAGTGTATGACTTTCCCACGTAAAGGGGAAAAATAAGTCTTTAGTCTGGAGAAAAGGAACTTCTAGAAATGTTTCCTTATGCATACATGCCTTTTACGATGATATTTTAAAGGATACTGAAATAAATAATTTACAGGTAAAGATACAACTGTAATTTCACATTGACATCACTGGCAAGGCATGCCATATGCCAGGTCAAATGTTTGCATGTATTTTGCACAAATACTTACTTCTGCATTCTGTCCATGGGAAGGATTGTTCCCACACTCCATCAACACACTGAAACACAATACGTCCAAGTTTTATATATCCAGGTCGACACCTGTATGTTGCTTGAGTACCATGTGGATAGGGAGGTTTGTCCCATGTTTCAGTAGGCACTTCTTTAACTCTCCTAGGAGGAGGTTCTTCACAGGCTAAAAATTAAATAAGTAAAATGCTGGTGACTGAAGCACATGCTACATACTCCAAAATACTTTTAGCAATAGAAAAAGTAACTGTCCTCAGGATTTCTTGTTGTGATCAAACGAGTCTATCTTTTCTACTTAATCATAAAAAAAAGGAAACTTCTAAGTTTGCACCTTTTGTAGCAACAGAAATAGACACTTAGTATGCCATAGGAATGGTCGTACACATGCAAAAAAAAAAAAAAAAAAAAGAAAAGAAAAAAGAAACCCACACTGGGCAGAGACATCATCCATGAAATAGAAAATAGCATCAGAGATTAGTGTCCAGTTCTAACCCCAGACATCTCTTACCCTTACATCTGCAGAAGCTCCTCTATTTCAGTCCATCCATCACCACAGAGGAGAACTCTATGCACTCCAGAGTTCCTTTCAAATTATCTTCTTTTGCAGCCACAACAGTCTCTGAATGATACTGAGTTCATGCTGCACTTAGTCAAGTTCTGTCAAATCTCCCTTAGCCTTTACATCCCCTAAACTTTCTCTCCAGGCCGAGGTTACCTGATTTTCCAAAACTTCTTATTTCCTCCTGTCCATGGGACAAGCTACAATTAACTCCTGGTGTTCACATGGATCTTTGCTACCTTCAAAGTGTGTTGCCTCAA
The DNA here is from genome assembly GCF_036370855.1 of Dromaius novaehollandiae. Taxonomy (NCBI): domain Eukaryota; kingdom Metazoa; phylum Chordata; class Aves; order Casuariiformes; family Dromaiidae; genus Dromaius; species Dromaius novaehollandiae. Next base: position 15,738,731 of record NC_088105.1, on the reverse strand, counting down.
TATGGCAGAGTGATTGTCTGATACTACTCTTTAGATCAATGTTACAGTCCTTCTCCAAAAGCTCTTTATTGGGCCTTCTTCAGTGTCCACTAAATGCATAGCTAGGGACATACGATTTATACAGAATGAACCTGAATTCATTTCATTAAGAAGTTCCTGAACAGCCTGAGAATGGGAAAAGCCAGACTAACAGGAAAAGAAACAAGAGTCAGGAAGCTGTTAATGAAAGACTAAATGACCTTTCATACGAATTTTTTGTTGTTGTTTATAAACTTTGACCCAATTTCCGTGACTAATTCTCTGTGCATCTGTGACTGAAATTTATTTATTTTAAAGGTCAAAGATTTACCTACAATAACAGACTCCAGGCATTCTACCTATTTAGCCTATTTTACATCTGAACATCAAAGGTGAGAATTCATCAAGAATAAATAACCTGTGATACCTGAGGACCTGTGATACCTGTGCAGCCTGTGAGAAATTAAGCCCTGGAAAAGAAATGAAACTTCTGCATAGAAAAGATATGGGAGGAAAAATATCCACCAGGGAGGGTAATTTCTTGGTGAGTGAGATACATTACTCTGTAGAGAGCCTGCACAAAAATCCTCTCGCCAGTTAATGTAAGGCCACTAACATTTGAAAAAGCAGCAGTATTCTCACTGGTGCTTTCCTAAAGACCGTCCAGGTGCTGCCTGAAGATGCGACTACAGGAAAAGTATTTAGGATCTTTCCTCATGTGAGGAATGTGGAGTTACAGCTTGCTGAACTTAAATGAGGAGCCCACAACCAGTGAGTAAGAAGATGAATTTTCTGAATAAAGCTCAATCCTTCCATATCAAAATGTGGAAAGTGAATTTTAGTTTAGTTGTACAAAGACATACTCCTGAACACTCACTATTTTTATTTCACTCAATGGAATGCCTACCAAATCAGAGGCATAATTTTAGAAAATTTGTTTAAAAAATTGGGAGAAATGTTTATTACTGCCCCAAAAATGTTTAATTCTAAGTGTTCTGTGGCTATGGCATTTTGAAAATATAAGGAAGAAAGGTTTCTAGGGAGATCTAATATCCTTCTTCAGGCTGGCTTCAATATTCAGAAAAAGCAGGCAAGCTTTTGAGGACACTGCTGAGCTGATAAAGGAAGGGTATGCCCATACGTTCATCTTTTTCCTGACTACTTCAACTATTCTAAAAAGAGGTATTACATTTCTCCTACTAATGATTAGATTTGAGTAAAAATTATTGTTCTCTCCCCACTAGAGGGTACTACCATACTAGCAAAAAAGATAGCAGTGACTTCTGCTTTTATTAGCAAGATTCATTAAAACACATTCACATCTTAATACTTTTTTTTGGCAAAATGCAGGAATGAGCAAAATGTAGAATACTTCTCTAGCTGGTTCTGTCTTGCAAACGTGTTAAAAATGGAATTGCAACAACTTACCATGTTCAGATCCCATTTGTAGAAAGTTCATAGAGAAACTACATATTACGCTTTAGATGTCTGCGATTCAAAAATTTGAACTATTATTGCTTTCAACTGCATTTGTTACAAGATAACATTTTTTCTGCTTCATAACTCATAATTTTATCTTTTTAACCTGTATTTCATTTCCTCTCTACAATAAATGGTATGTAAGAATTTTGTCTATGAATTGATCTCCGTAGCACAGAGTAATACTCTGCACATAGTAATACATTGCTTAAAAAAAATTCACGCAATTAAATAAATCATTTGTGGAGAGTTTACTGCGACACCATGTGCCATGGTCCATGAAACTTTAATTTCTCAGTCTTTAGTGACATTGAATTTGAAGATTCTGTGATTTCTTTAAACTGTTAAAGAGACTTCATATGACAGCAACCCAATCAAGCCTAAATTGAGGATAACACAGGGTAATGTTGGATGTTCAGGTTGAATTATCTAATATTTAAAATACCAAACACCAGCAAATCTAGTGACAGAAAATGCTTTGCTAAGACTGAGCTCTCTGCTTTATGTTGCGTTCTGTTTTATACGCTCTGGGTCCTATCTTCTGCAATGATGCAAATCTGCGACAGTACACATTTTGGGTCACAGCTGGAAAGCTGAACACAGGCCACTGAAAAGAGTGAGAGTTTCTCTGTTCAACTCCTCCCTTACTTCTGAGCTGTATTGTTTTTCTTGTCTGTAACGTAGAACGGGGCCTCATATCTCCTCCTCGTTTACATAAAGAAGAAAGAAAAAGGAAAAGAAAAAGATGATCTCCTAATAGTCTCTTCACCATTACTAAGACATATTTTCTTCTGGGTTTTGTTTCAACTTTGTGTTTGTTCTTCACCACTGCTGAGCCGGTGTCAGACTATGTGAGGCCTCTATAGCAAGCACTACTGTCAAGTGTCACAGCATGTATATGCATATTTCTGACTACAGCTAATTGCTCCCATTTTTATGCAGTTTCTCAGCAGTGTGAGAAACAAATCTTCTGACAGGGTGGACTTCAAAGCTTCATTACATCATGTATGATCTCCACAGTCACCAAAATTTGGAGTTTGATATTTTTATATTAGAAAGCATTGTCTAAATGCATACCTTCAAATTCCTTAGCGGAAAACCAGAATAGTTGGAATTAATCAGTTAGTACTTCATATGTGATTTGACCTCAGTTAGAAATAGCTCAAGCTGCTTTCTCAGTATCACTATACTACATTCACATTCCTTTGCAATCTCTCTGATCTAAATAAAGTATTGTGAAAAGAGAGGGCAAATTTAGGAAAACTTTCACATTCTAGAATTTTTCTAGACTTTGCAAAAAAATTAGACTTTAGTAATGGCGTTTTGAAACAATATGTATTATAAGTATATAGAAAAAAATGTAATATATTTCATTAGGTGTGGCAGACAGATGAATGAATTTTTTGCTTTAAACATTTCTTGGTGCATGGGGTGCAGGCAGGCCACAACCCCGAACAAGCCATCTGTCCCTGGCGGAAACTGGACTAAGCTGCTGCGACCCCCGAGATGGTCTCCCTGCGACCACCCAGGACACACCGAGCCTGCGCTGAACCAGACCACAATCGGGCAGAGACTTTGGGACCTGGACTGTAAATTATTGTCCGTTTTTAGCACAACTTCTATAAAACCTGCTTGGCATGAGTGGCTAAATTTGCTGAAGCCTTAGGCCGCACTCCCTAGTACAGTGAGAAAGGGCCCCAGAGCTGGTGCAGGCGGGAAAGACAAGGGAGTTACCAGCAATTTGCATTCCTGTGCACTGCTGAAACAGTGCTAATTGCTGGAGTTACCACCTCTTTGTCAGGACCTTGAGAGCTAATGGCTGGACCCAAGAATGGAGACACACCTGTCAGCAGAAACAGCAACAGTAAACGGCCTACCTAGGGACAGTGAGGAGACCCAATAAGGAGCAGGAGACCCCAGACCCAAATATTACTATTGGTCTGAACTACCACGTGAGGGGTGGAAAACTTAATTTGAAAAAGCTATAATTGCCGAGGGATTTCTTTGTTCTCTCTCTCTCGGCCCTCGCCCCTCGTCCTCATCTCTCTCTCTCGGCCCCCTCTCTGTCCCTCGTCGGAGGCCCCCCAGCTTGAGCTGTGATTCGAGCGGAGTCAGCGGAACATCATCGGCCTCGGAGTGGTGGTAGCTAGCTTTTCTCCTTTTCCAACTTTCTCTATCTTTTCCCCTTACCCTTGTTCTGTTCCCCTCTTCCCTTCGCCTCCCCCCCACCTTTTCTCTCCACTTCATGGAAAATAAAGTTAAAAGGTTGTACGATATTTGACTGGTTTTAGTGTCTTAATCTCGTCCTTGGGATCGTAACGAAACCCTCCCGATATTGGATCGGGACATTAACCTCCTGATTTTTCAAATAAAGTTCTTTCCTAACAGCTAATTTTAAAAGACTAATTATCTTTTAAAAAGGGCCTAATTCTACAGGATTCTGAAGTAAAATCTAACAGATTTTTTAAATTATTAATAAGGTCTTCTTAATCTTTGCATAAAATTAAAAACAACCTGAACTGAGTGAAGACACTCTAGCTCAAAGACACACAACACCCCTTCTCCAACAGTCTATGTATAAATCCCTGACAAAAAGCAAAGCAACTGAATTACTGAACATATAGGTTAAACAATATAAAGACAGTATTATAAAAATAAACTCTGTGTTAAGGAAAAGAACTTAAACACTGAAGCAGAAAACATCAACAGCAGCCAGAACACTTGATACCTCTTTAACCATGGACAAAATTGTGTCTGTATACGCTTATCTCATTTAATGGATTAAGACAGAACAAAACAAAGATATCATTCGACAGATACTTTGTAAACACTTACTCAGTCAATCTAGTAATCATTTCTCTTTCTCAGATCATCTCATAGATTACTCCAGATACAAGAAATACAAGTTTATTGGGTACTTGTAATTTTAGTCTACCAACTATTTATAGATATTTATGGGTGTTAGATGTTAAAATAATTAACAAACAAACATAATAACAAATAAGTTATCTGGCTCTAGTTTATAGGGATAGTAATCACTAAAAAGTTGTGCAACAGTCTTTATCCAAATAAACAGGTTAAATAATACCTATGGCAGCATACTAAGTACAAAAGGTTCTACATAGTGCCACGGGAAATCTCAATTACTGTTGACAGAGCTTCACTAAAATAAACTACAATCTGAACATTTCATTTAAAAAATTTTAATAACATTTTCTCAGTATAAGAAAGTGGATTTTTTCACATTAAAAACTTACCTCTTTCTGCAGCACAATAGATCCAAAATAACAGCAGAACCGTATAACCCAGGAGTGACATTCTAGTGACTCAGGAACACAGCAAACACATTTATAAAAGCAGCTAATTTTTTTGATTAATTTGAATTATATGCCCTCCTGTTTTCCTCAGTAACTGCTCCTGGGACTGACCTTGCAAAGCATTTATACTTTGATTTCAGCAGTCACTTCCTCTAATCCTCTTGCAACACACAACTGTTTCTTTTTGCATCGACACATTATGCAAACTTTGCTAAATGAATAAATAAATAAATGCCTGGTGATTTCAGCTGACACCACCCCTTCCTGTGTTCAGCTAGTTTTTACATAGTAATCCCTTCCATGCTCAGATAAGCTTATTCCTTTTCCTATCCAAAAGAAGTTGCTCAAATGAATTACTTTGTGATTCCCTGTGTTTTATATGCTCAGTTAAAAAAAAAAAAACAGAATTAAAATTATGTGTGTATAAAAATGAACTTCTCTGCTACAGGAATATCATTCAAGATATATGATGAAAAATACAAAGTGATTTACTAACCTATAGGTTTTTGTGTAAGATATTCAATTACCCAAAACAAAGGAAATGTACAAAATCAAATAAACCTAGGCTATGCTGAACCATTTGTTTTCGTTTCACATTAGAAACCATAGGATGGAGAAGATGGGAATGAATGTAATTGTAATACGGATAATGAACTGTCTTAAAAAAATAAAGATTGCACTAAAAGAGGAACTATACGGCAAGATGGGGGGTAGCAGTGAATCTCCCCATGGCTTGATGTTAGCAGCAATATTTTCATTAAAGGTCTTGGCTTTCGTAGAAGTGAGTCACACTGGAAGCGTGCATTACACAAAGAGAATGGTCTGATACTGAGACCTAGGGAGAAACACAGGAGTGCAAAGTGCTCTCAGGAGACGGACACAAAACAGCTGCAGGCTGTACACCCCATAGCTATGATGGCACTTTGACATGGAGCATGCACAGATCAATCTCGTGTACACTCCCAAAAGACTACATAAACATATCCTTAAAACCACTGGCTTAGCCTACTGAAATAAAATAGAGTTTGTTTAGAGAACAGATCCCAAATCAAATCCCGATACCAAAGCAGTTAACTTTTTTCTTCTCAAAATGGAGCTGAAGTTAAATTATTTCTTGAATGTCTTTTTTTGTACCTGGGCTATGTTGTCAATTACTAGTTCAGAGTAATTCAGGTCTTAGTGAAAACTGGCATTCAGCTTTTACACCTGTGAGAAATCTGCCAGACAGCATCACATCTCTCTTTTTTGCCCTCACTTTTCTCTTGCCAGGTGACTCGTACGTGCAGACTGAACTCCTGCCTTGCTCCATGACCCTGTGATGATTGGTCTGCACCAGTTTTGAGGTTCCTGGCAGTAAAGAGTATCTAAGCAAAAAAGAGATCTTTTTGCACTTGCCCAAGTTAAATTCTTGGAAAATTGCTCATGGCAGAGAACTGACGAAGTCTGTGATCCCTTTTGTGCTGTGGTAGAGAAGCATGTGCTGGTATAGACAGTGGTGCTGTAAGTGCACCAGGACAGTCTTGCTTGTTTGTCCTTCTCTGAAGCAACCTCATGCATGTATGTGCATGCACATGCTTCTGGGCCAGTGGGCTGCTAGGTGCAAAAGCATATTTCCTTGTAGTGGGGAGGGACTGAGGATGGTTTAGCCTTTCCTGTCACAACGTAAGTACTAACTGCTTTTCAAAGGCAGCAGTGACACTACTGCTTTCCAATTCCTCGACTGCTGTGCCAAGCTCCAGGAGCTGGAGAAATGCTGAGGCACAGTGCTGGTAGGCACTCGGGTGCCAACCAAAAGAAGGTGGCTCGAACCAATTAGCAGGATAAATCCATGCTGCAAGCACGCCCTCATTCTATCATTTCTCCAATTTTTAGGTGTTGTATTTTCTGACGTCATGAGACTTAAGCCAGTTCTGGCTTGAACTATTTTTGGGTTACTAAACCGCTTGTCAAAACATTACTGGCTTGAACTACCACCAAAGAAAGGTAGTTCTAGCTATAGCTGAACCCAAACTGGAATTGAAGTGAATATTCACCAAGAATTTCTTAATTGCTTTTTATGAACACAATGACTGTTAAAACTATTTAAACTGTAAAATAATATGTTAGAACTATTTAAGCTAAAAGATACCACCACACAAGGGCAGATAGTTATAAATGTCCTATGAATAAATTTAAGTCGGAAATTAGAAGAATCACCTGAGAAGTGAGGCACCTGAGAAGTCATCTTTTTATGGGCATAGTGTTGACAAAAAACATCTTCAGTTGCAGAACAGGGACCAGATTCAGTCTTTTCCAGTCC